>NC_051309.1:53330398-53955398 GCF_015220235.1 Choloepus didactylus
CTCTTTAAAAACTGTTTGAAGAAATGCTTTCTGTTTCTCCCAGTAATGTTCATGCAGCAAATACAGGCATTCAAAAAATCACTCCACTACCTTAAATTGCACTCTGAGTTGGATTTGTCTGTTTAAAAATAGGTACTTTAGTGTCTAAGGTTGCAAAGTTTCACTTACAATTTTACCTAAGAAACAGTTGAATCTACTCATTCCCTTTTCCCTTTGCATTTTTCCCATGCCCTTTAACTCCTCCCAACCTCCTGCACAATGTAAAGAATAAATGTTAAGAGGTAAAAGGGGAAAAAAAATTAACACGACATCTTAGGAATGAGATTGGACGAGACGAGGGAAGGATTGCCTTATCTTTCTGTTGACCACATGTTTAAAGCTCCCTGAGTAACACCATTACTTGCTAATTTACTCACTTTATTTAATAAAACACAACAGCATCAACAATAGTAGTAATAATAGCTGACACTTTTTAAAGACCAATTTTCCAGGGAGGGAAGCAGTATATTTTAATGTTAAGAGACTGGGTTGTAAAATCAGACAGTCTGGTTTGAATTCTAATTCTGTTACTAGCTGTGTAAGCTTCACAAACTTATTTAACTTCCTTGAGCCTCAGTTTCCTGATCTGCCAATAAGGGACAATAATCCTACGTACTTCATAGGGTTCTTGTAAGAATTAAATGAGATACAGTAAGTGCTCCATTAGTACTGGCCATTATTATAAAATCAAATCAGACAACTGTAATGTAAGGTATACAGGAAAGCTTTAAAAAGAATTTCATTCATCAGACATGGATTGAACATACGCTGCATGCCGAGCACAGTGGTCGTTACGATCTCGGTCTTTAAGGAGCCACCTCCTTGGTTACTCCTCGGAAGAACTGTTTGTGGACACTGCTATACAGCCTCCCAAGCACATGAGAGACTTAGCACCTTGAATGATTTGTGAAGCTATTGCTGCATATTTTTGTTTGCCTTTATTTTCTATAATACTGGATACAAAACTTAATAGTCGATATAAAACTTCTCACTGCTCATAAATAGAGATTTAATTTTCTGTGGATTATGGCATACAAATGTGAAATCACATTAGAAATGAATTACAAAATGCTTGTGCATGTTATTAGCTGATCCAACACAGCTTCATAAATTACTGCCTACACAAATATCTCTTACAATCAATAACTAGGAAATAACAGTACTTCTTGAAATCATTTAGGTAAACACCGTAACTAAACTTGATGTTATTTCATGTAATTAATTTAGCCCATCAGGTAATTGCTGTTTGTTTGTTGTTGTTTTTTTAATCTATAACATGTATCATGTACAAAGAGGAAATAGTGCAGTATCTGTAGTCTGGAGACCTGTGTTCTAGTTTTTGTTCTGTTGCAAGATAACCTTGGTAGGTTCAAGTTCTTGTGCCTCTAAGAATGAGATAAAATTATCTTATGCACCCCACATAATAGTGTTATTGGGCTGATCAAATATTAGCAGATAAGAAAACAAAACATACTTTCTTTCTTCTCACACATACATATACTTTTTATTTTAATCACCACATAACATTTACCTGCTGAGGAAGATATGAAACTAAACTCATAGATTACTTACCAATAATACATTGCTAAAATGTATTTGTATGAAAACACTGTCTTGCAGTTTTCTAGATCTTTCTAGACCTGGATTTGAGTCCTAGTTCTGTGTATCAGAAGGAATAGAATTTACTGCTTATCTGATGAAGGGACTACTTTCTGAGATGTTGAAAGGGACAAAGGAACAAACGAGATGCTGAGGTCTCAGAGACACTAGCCACAGTGGGAGTCATTGCCACCCCTAAGGGCAGAAGGGGCAGAAGAAACAGTGTTCCCAGAGCGCAGTGGGATCTGGAACCACGCAGAGGGGTCACTTGGTGTGAGGAATGCGGCTGTTGCCAGAGGTGCAGCCACAAAGGAGGGAGGGCGTGGGGAAGAAGTACCCCAACTGCTCTATCATCTCACCTTTTCATCTCCCGATGGTGCCAACAATTGGCCAAACCCAACTAGAAACCAGCAGACAAGAGAGCCCAGAACATGAAATCTGCAGGGGCAACCTCCCATGGCATAGAGGAATGCAGAGAATGTATCTGCGCAGGGGAGGTGGAGAATGACCAAAGGCAAATTACTTTACCTTGTTTAAAAACTAGAGCTAATGCTGCCTCTCCGTTATTGTGAGAATTCTATTTCAAATGGCACGGTACCTGCCATACAGTAGGTGTTTAACAAATGGTCATTCTTTTTCACTCTTCTATTCTTGAGATGGCTTGTAATATTACTTAGGTGTTCTTACATGCTTATCCAAGCTTAATCCTGTCTTCAGATCTTATTGCAATGAGATTTCTCCAGTCTTATGTTCGGTGATCTCCATCTTCCTTTGCCATTTTTTTTCCTTAATGCTTATTTGTTGGCCATCTTTCTATGTAAATGCTTGTGTTGGTCTACTGTCTGCTTGCTCTTGAATGCATTCCTTGCTTTTATTTTTCTCTGCTATATAATGCAAGGAACCATATTCCCCAGACCCCCTTGCCTTTTGGCTTCTGGGTAGGTTTAGCCAATGAGAGGCACTAGTGAAAGATTGGAGGGTATAAGGAGAGAAGCCAGGTTATTTCTCCTCTCTCTGCTTCCTCTGTGTCTCTGGCAGAGGCTGAGTCTCTTCTGTGGCTCCAGTTCCACCCTTCGTGGTCCCAGCCCCTCCTCTGTGGCTCCCCCTCCCACCAGTCAGTTCTAGAATCTAGTAATATCATCTCTTCCTGTGGTTGCTGTTGCTAATCTCTGGTTGCCTCACCCACCCCTCTTTGGCTTTCCCTCATCCAGGTAACCAGTTCCCTATGCTAATTTCATTTTGATTGAAACACCTAGAATGGTTTCAGTTTTCCCAGCTAGATCATGTCAAATGTGATGTCCTTTTTCTCAAACAGATTGACTGTTAACCTCCACCCCCTCCTAAAAGCTTGATCTCCCTGCCTAATTACCTCATTATACATCTACAGTGCTTAGCATAGTACAAGTACCATGTTTAGTCAGGGTTTGGCCAGGGAAGCCAGGGAGGGTTTTAGAACGTGTTCAATTGAAGAAGCAGAGTGGGTCACATGAGCCCGGTGTGTTCTGTGAATGTTGGGATTCTCCTTCTTACCAATATTCCTGAATTTTTTTTTTTTTTTTTTACTATGTGTTCAGCTGTAATACTGATGACTAGGTCTCACATTATTGATATAATCTCTTCTGATGAAAAGTTGAACAAATGCTGTTTTTTAGAATTGATATTTAAGTCAACTTGACTCCAAATGATTTGTGGAGAAGGATCATGTTCTTAGTCAAAAGTTTGTCAGCCTTCTCAGGTGGAGCACTGTATCTCTGTCTTGTGCAGTTGTGTAACATTAAGACATCTGCTCAAGTAGGAATTACTCTGGTTTTGTGCACTATTTGAAGATATTCACTGGGAACTTAGGTACCTGACTATAAAAATTAACTTGCAAATTCAATAAAGAGATACCATTTTTTTTTTTTTTTTTTTTTTTACATTTTTTAGAGATGACCTGGACAGGAAACTTCAAGCTATTGCTGTTTCAAAACTACTAAAAAGTAGCTCTGATCAAGTGATATTCCTGGGATATATCACTTCAGCACCTGGTTCCAGAGATTATATACAACTAATTGAACATGGTGATGTGAAGGTAACACAATCTTAGTAAGGTTTCAGATTTGTTAAGTAAAATGCTTCTTTTCATGTTAAAAATAAACCTGTAATTTAATGTGCTCTGATTTATCTACTGCTACATAACAAACCACCACAAAACATACTAACTTTAAATAACAGCAGTCATTTATTTGCTCACAGATCTGTGATTGGCACAGGGTTCAGCAGGTACAGATCATCTCTGCTCCAGGTTGCCTTAGGTGGCTTAACCAGGGACTTTCAAGATGGCTCATTTACATGGCTGCCAAATTGGTGCTGGCTGTTCACTAGGACCTCAGCTGGACCTTTGGGCTTGGGGTCTTTGAACCTCTCCATGGGCTTCCTCCTTGCAAGCTTCCAAGAGTGAGTGTCCAAAAGAACCAGGCAGAACCTGTATTGTTTTGTATGGCCTAGCCTTGTAAATCACATAGTGTCACTTCTGCCATAGACACAAGCCAGAGTCAACTGAAAGAAATGTAAACCTCACCTCGCGATGGGAGGAATCTCAAAGTCACATTATAAGAGCACTATATAGGATGTGAGATGTTGCTGTGACCATGTTTAGAAAATACAGTCTTCCACTGTATGACAGTTTATGATGATACTGAGAATGAAGTATAAAATGAAATGTCACACAGAGGTGCTGCCTATCAGCTAGACAAGGCCTCACCAAATGACACTGAATTAGTCTTTACCTTTTCAGGTCTAAAACACTTGAAATCATCAGTATATCTAGATGTAATCATGCTCTCTGGAGCTGACACAAATAAAATCCTCAAGAGACTGATTATACACTAGAATGCCAAATACATTAATTTATAATGAGAAATATAATTTTTATATATAGGTAAGCCTTATATAGATTTTTTGGTTCTTTTCATTTTGCTTTTAACTTCATGTCTTGAGATAATATTTACAGAAAAAAAAAAACCTTATTTAAATCATGTTGCTTTTACTACTTTAACTCTTAACATTATATACCAAGTTCTTGGAGAGACAAAGGTGAGAGAGAGAATGGCATAATGGGGATTTTCTGCATGTGACAGAAAACACAAAATAACAGTGGCATAAATAAGATAGAAGTTTATTTCTTTATGTAAAAGGCTGGATGGGCGATTCAGCACTGATGTGGCACTTGTGGTGTCAGGAATCTGTGCTGTTTCCATCTTGTGGCTCCACTTTACAAGGCCTACTTTCCCAGGTTCACCTCATGGTCCAAAATGAGGTCCATGATCCATGTTTCAGTTACCAGGATAGAGGAAGGGACAAAGAAGGAAGAAAAAGCAAATGCACATTATCTCTAAAGGCCAGTTCAAGGAAGATGACCCCAGCACTTCCACTCACATTTCATTGGCTGGAATTTAGTCATATGGCCACACTTTGATGTACAAGAGGTTGAGGTTTGTAATACTTAATTTCAGTGGCCATGTGCCCAGTTAAAAATACTATACCTTTGGAAGAGGGACAGAACAGATATGAGGGAGCATGAGTTAGTCTCTGCCACACTGGATAAAGTAGAAAGTGGAGTCATCATTTTTGGCTTTGGTCAGAGGGTTTATGATGATGACACATATTATTATAGAGAATGCATAAGGGAAAAGTTTTGCAAAGAAGATGAATTCAGCTTTGGACTGAGTTTGAGTCATACTGGAGATGTCCCATAGGCAGTTGGACATAGGGATCTGGAATTCAAAAGGGCAGTCAGGACTAGAGAGATTAGGGAGTCGCCAGCCTATAGGTGATCATTGAAACCATGGAAGTGGATGAAAGTGCAAAAGGAAGACCAAAGATCAATTCACATTTGATGTGGCTATCATGGGGGTGGTGGGTGAGGAAGAGAAGGGAGGTTAACTCAGGAAAAAGATGAAGGAAAAGAACTGGAGAGTGTGGCTCACAGAGGCTACATTAGTTATTTATCACTGTGTACCCAACCACCTCAAAACTTTTAGCTTTAAACCATAGTTCATTGTTTCTCATGATTCTGTGGGTTGACAGGGCGGTTTTCTCTTCCTGTCTGGGTTCACTCAGGCAGTCAGGGTGGCGGCTCGGCTGTGGCTGGAAGGTCTGAAATGGCTCCACTTACACATCTGGAGCCTTGGTCCTGGCTGTTGGCCTGGGCTTGCTCCACAGCATCTCTCATCATTCACTAGACCAGCTGGGATTCCATGTACCAGCTGTGTGACCTTGGGCAACTTATTTAACTTTTCTGGGCTTCAATTTCCACATTTGTAAAGTGGTGATGGTAATATCTATTGCATCATAGCATTGATATGAGGATGGAATATACTATAATGTCTGCAAAACCCTCAGCCTTGGATGTAAGAGTCACTCAATAAATATATGTGTCAGATAAATGTGTATGTTAGAACGTGGTCTATTAAGTACAAAAGAATATTAGACAAGATAATATATTGCAAGTTGGAGGAAAAACTGCATCCTAATAAAGAGAGGGCATTTTTAACGTGTGTGTGTGTGAGACAGAGAGAGAGAGAGAAAGAGAGAGATGTATGGTGTTAGGTAAGAGGAATTTAATTTGATTTTTATTTAATCCTCTGTTGGTTTCTACGACCACTGTCAGAAGCTATGTCAAGATTTGCAACAGATTTTCTTATAGCTTTTTCTATTAGGAAGTTTATTAATGTGGAGAGGAGTTTTAACCATAAATGCTTGGATGAACAGATTTTACTCTTTAAGAAATGAGTTTTTAAATTCTGCAGTCTTAAAATTTGACAGCATCTTTTAAGACCTAATAAAATAAAATGATAGTTAAACAAATTCATTGTTTGTTATTCCCAGTATGTACAGCTGGATAACTAAATTTTTATCTCTTCCTAAGGCAAACCAGAATAGTGCTTTTTTAAAATCATCTTTTAAATTTATAATTTAATTTTAAAACATATTACCATTTTCTTATGTATATAAAAAGTATATATATATATAAATAAAGATTAATGGAGTAGCATCCATGTGTTCACCACCAACTTTAAGGAAAAAAAATAAGCAATAGATAAGTAAATTGTGGTATTTTTTTTAGTGATTTAAAATGCATTTTAGTTAAATTTTAATAGTAAAATTCAGAAGTGGCAACAGGTCAGTATGTTTTTATTTATAGGATTTTTAAAAGAAGAAAATTGACACTTCTTTAATTCAGTATAACAAGTCCATATTTAGAGTTTTCCTAACACATTATAGAAAAAAATGTTTCTGTTCTTCTCTGATGAAAAATAACCCTAATCTCAAGCTTTCAACTCCAAAGAGTCATGATTTCCTCCAAAATGTGTTTATTTCCATGATTCAATTTCACAAATGCATATTGAGCACCTACTGAATGCCAGGATTCCTGCGAAGTACGCGGGAGACAAAATTGAGTACCTCTGCTTAGGAAGGGGAGGGTGGAGACACAAATAAACAAGTACCTCTAGTGGAGTGGTATAGCTGGTGGGTATAAACTACTCCACAGAATGACAGATGAAGATGTGGGAAGTTCTCCTTGGGTTGGGGGGGGGGGATGCCTCAGAAAGATGCAGGGAGCCACAGACTATATTATAATCACTGATTTACGTGCTATGATGGTAAAGTTCATGTTGACTAGTTTGTAGTCTCTGGTTGTTTGGTAAAGTGAGCATTGGCCTAATTGTTACAGTGAGGATATTTTGTGGATTTAAATCATCAGTAAGTTGGTTGTACTTATGGCTTATTATATCTGCAATCAACTGAGAAGATTGCCTTCAACAATGAGAAAAATCTCATTCAAATCAGTTTGAAAGCCTTAAGAGCAGAATTGATGATTTTAGGAGTCATGAGGAAGAATTTCTGTCTCTATTTCAGACAAACAGCTTCTCCTGGCATTTAAAAGTTTCACTGGAGTTCCCAGCTTGTGGCCTGCCCGACAGAATTTGGACTTGCCAGTCCACACAATTGCATGAGCCAATTCCTATAATAAGTTTCATAATATGTGCATTATGTATATATCCTGTCAGTTCTGTTTCCCTGGAGAGCCCTAACTGATACACCTGCCTAACTCCCTCTCTAGACCACCTCCATCTTTGTATTTGAAGCGTCTAGTCCAGGAACCAGATGGGCACATAGCACGCGCTCAAGAAATACCTGTAGCAGGAGCAAATAATTTGGACCTTAGAAGATGAGTAGAAGCCAGGCAGAGAAAATAGCATGCACAAAGGCATTGCTATCTCTGGCTAACACATTTTCTTGGCAATTCAGAACACAGGACTGTTTTTATGCTTTAAACATTCTCTGCTCTGCTTTTTATTAGGATATTGACAGCACAGATCATGACAGATGGTGTGAATACATCATGTATCGAGGGCTGATCAGGTAAGCACAGGTGTTTGATTGTTTTTTTAATCTTTTATTTTAACCTTTGGGTCTATTCTAGAAGGAGAACCTTAATGAAAGCAATTAATTTTTGTTACTTTTTATAAACATTGATTTGGCTAGTTATGCAGTTTAATGCTTTTTTTTCAAGGTGTGGCCTAATAATTTAACAAGGAATAACCATTCATTCGTTCATTCATTCAGCAAGCATTTATCAAATATCTATTGTGTGCCAGGCATCGTTCTGAACAATGCAAATATAACAGGAAGAAAACAAAATCCTGGATTCTTGTAGAGCTTACATTGCAATGAAACAGATAGAAAATAAGAAAATAAACTATAGAGTATGTCAGGCATTAATAAGTACAATGAAAAAATATGAATAAAGCTGGGTAAGAAGGATGGGGAGTATGGAGTTGGCTGTGGTATATTACTTAGAGTGGGCAGAGTAGACCCTTCTGATGGAGTACCTTCATTTTCTAGGGCTGCCATAGCAAAGTGCCACAAACTGGGTGGCTTCTAACAACAGAAATTTATTCTCTCATAGTTCTGGAGGCTAGAAGTCTGAAATCAAGGTGGCCACAGGGCCATGCTACTGCTGAATGTTTTAGGGAAGAACCTTTCTTTGCCTCTTCCTGCTTCTGTTGGCCCCAGGAATTCTTTGGCTTGTGGCAACATAACTCCAGTCTCTGTCTGCATCTTCACATGAACTTCTCTTCTACCAGTGTAGACATGCACGTGGCATTCTCCTGTCTGTGTTGTGTGACTGTGGCTCTTCTCCTCTTCTTATAAGGACACCAGTCCTATTGGATTAGGGCTCACCCTTATTCAGAATGACCTCATCTTACTTGATTACATCTGCAAAGACCCTATTTCATAAGTACCAGGGTTAGGACTTTTGGGGGGCACGTTTCAGCAATAACCTGGGGTGACGTTTGGACCACAGCCTGACTGAAATGAGGGAGTCAGTCTGCTTACCTCCTTGGGAAGGGCACTCAGGCAGAGGGACAGCGAGTGCAAAAGCTCGAGAAGGGGTATGTTTGACATATTTTGGTAATAACGAGGAGACCAGTGTTGCTGGAGTGGAGCCAGATAGGAGGAGAGGTCAGAGAGGTAAGGGGAACAGATCATGTAGACAGGGATTGATTATCAGGTCCCTCCACTTTCAGGGCTCTTCAGTGGAGGGAGAGTTGCTGCGGTCTGGAGACCTTTCCTGAAACTCACGGGGGCTCTTCCTGCTAGTACAGAACAGGTTTGGAAATATTTGAGCCAAAGCCTTTACTTCCCCGGACAGTTCTGGGAACTCTGGGGTGGGCTTCTGGGGTAGATCTCGTTGAGTCTTAGACCCTCATCCTTATAGAGCGAGTCATCACCTGGAGGCATCTTGGCATTGCCTGAGGGTAGGAGCTGACTGCTGAAACTGACCACCCTGTAAGTAACGTTATATTCTCAGATCTGTGTGTCTCCATTTATGAAGGAATACGGTTGCCTTCCAGGGATGACACAGGATTGCAGAGTCAGTTCTTCTCCCAGTGGTGGTTCTGTTATGAACAACCTGAATCCAGATTGCTCAGTTAGAAGTTACTGTCCTGTGAAAGCAAACGTTCAGGTCTTCTGCTCTGTGCCCCGTTTTTCTTTTAACAAATATCGATTGAGATTAGTCTCCACCAGGCACCAGGGATATAGCAGTAAACAAAACAGGCAAAAATCCCTACTCCGGTGGAGGGAATAGGGACAATAAACCTAATAAATAATTCCATTATATTGTATTTTTAGAAAGAGAAAAGTACTGTGGGAAAAAATAGAGCAGAACGGTGCATTGGGAATACAGAAGTGAAACTGTAACTGGGGTGGTTGGGTAGATCTTATTGAGATAATGATACTTGAACCAAGATTTGAAGGAGTGAGCCATGTGGCTACGTGGGAGAAGACCCTCCCAGGTAGAAGGAGCAGCTGGTGCAAAGGCTCTAAGGCAGGAGTGTCAAGTGGGTTTTAGGAAAAGTGAGACTGCAGGGACTGGAGTGTGTGTGTGTGTGGGGCGGGGGTGGCGATCAGTTGAGCTAAGTGGAGAGTGTGTGGGCAGGGAGGGAAGGGTGTAGAGATTGAAAGGTCCTGCAGACCCTTACTAAGGACATTATTTTGAGTAAATGATGCCCTTTCTTGGTTCCTGGACGACTCCATCTGCTTACTGAGGAGGCCCTTGAGGTGCTAAGGTCACTCTGGTTATACTATTAATTCAGAAACCCTAAAAGGCCCAGCACATCCCAAATGGCAGCAGGGCAGTTAGCTTGACTACAATTTTGGTGTTTCCAAAGAGTTAAGTTGGGAAGGGTTATACTAAACTGTATAGACTAAACTTTACAGAAAGTAAAGTACTTTATGTCTTAGTTTGAAAACTGTTTCTGTTAAATGTTTGTTTTAAGAGGTTGTCTTAATAGGGATATTAGAATTTTTTAGAAAACAGTTTATGTTACAGACTGAAATAGGTATAATTACAAGTTGTAAAATTGTTGGTGGTCCAAGACCTTTATTGCCTTTTCTTAGGAAAGTTGGATGGTGTGGATTTATTTTTTATATATATTTTGATACATTCATGAATATATGTGAATTCAATATGACTATTAAAGATGGGAAGGTAATTTTGAAGATACCCAAATTATTGAAGTTAGGGACTACTACTTCTTCAGTTTCTGTCCAAAGAGACAGTTCTATAAACTTTATCTCATCACCTAATTCAATGCTGTGCACTTAGTAGGCTCTTAACGAGTACTTACTGAGCAATAATAGGAGAGTCTCCATTTTAGTGGAAGATTTGGATTGTCTGGTTCCTTATCTTGAAAGACTTTTGGAGTGTCCTTGAATGCAGTGTCTATGAATGGCTTAGAACTTTGATCTTAGAGATTTGGGAAATGAATAACCTGGATTTATTAAGATAGGGACCTAGAAATCCAGGGAACAGCATGGATTTGGGACCTGATCTTAGATGAATACATTAACCTACCAGACAGCTCACACCCACACCTGATGCTCAGGCACAGCTCTTCTGTTTTCCTTTGTGATGGTCAGACTTGTTGCCTCTATGTTCCCTAACTGGGATTCTGTTTCTGTTTTGAAGATAGTTACAGGTTTTGTTTTAAGTGGTACTCTACTACCTCCCTGGTCCAAGCCCCCATCATTTTTCACCTAAGTTATTGCAGTGGTCTCCTGACTGGTCCTCCTGCTTTGACCCTTTCCATGGAGTCTATTGCCTACATGGTAGCTGTTGCAGACCTCTGCCCAAGACCCTCTGATGGATTCCCATTTCACTATTAGAAAAAGTTTATGTCTCTGCAATGGCCTACGAGGAAAGCCTTGCATCATCTGCCCCACCTCCAACTCTAAGCTCATCTTCTGTCATGTTCCCGTTTCTGCTCTCTGTTCCAGTCGTGGTGGAGTTGGTCCTCAGGGATGCCAAGTACATTCAACCTTGGGGCCTTGCATTTGCCCTTCCCTTTCCTTAGAACACTCTTCCTTCACTATCTGTATGGCTTGTTCCCCTCCACTTTATTCAACTTTTTACTCAAATGTCACTTTATCACAGAGGTCTGCCCTGACCATCCCCATATAAAATAACAAACTCTTCCACCCAGTACTCACTGTCCTCCTTACTCTCCTTTTTCCTATAGTACTTGTACATTTATCACCACCTGATAGATTTTATAGATACATACATACATACACTCTTTTTTTTTGTTTTCTTAGAGGCAATTTTATTGAGATATATTCACACACCATATAATCCATCCAAAGTATACTATCAATGGCTCACAATATCATGTAGTTGTGCGTTCATTGCCACAATCAATTTTAGAACATTCTCATTACTCAAAAATAAAATAAAAATAAGAAAGAACACCCAAAACATCCCATACCCCTTATCCCTCCTATTATTTATATATGGTTTTTGTTTTTATTTTATTACTCATCTGCCCATACACTGGGTAAAGGGAGTGACAGTCACAAGGTTTTCATAATCATATCACATGATAAAAGCTATATAGTTACACAATCATCATCAAGAATCAGGTCTACTAGATTACAGTTCAACAGATTCAGGTATTACCTTCTAGCTATTCTAATATACTAGAAGCTAAAAAGGAATATCTATATTATGCATAATGATAACCTCCAGACTCTATTTGAAATCTCTTAGCCACTGAAAGTTTTTTCATTTCATTTCTTTTCCCCTTTTTGGTCAAGAAGGCATTCTCAATCCCATGATGCCAGGGTGAAGCTCATCCCTCAGAGTCATGTCTCCTGTTGCCAGGGATTTTACACCCCTGGGAGTCATATCCCATGTAGGGCAGAGGGCAGTGAGTTTACCTGCAGAGTTGGCTGAGAGAAAGAGGCCACATCTGAGCAACAAAAGAGGTTCTCTGGGGGTGACTCTTAGGCATAATTATAAGTAGGCTTAGTCTCTCCTTTGCAGTAACAAACTTCATAAGGGCAAGCCCCAAGATTGAGAGCTTGACTTATTAAATTGGAAGTCCCTAATTCTTGTGAGAATATCAGGAATTCCCCAGGTCAGGAAGTTTAATATTTCCACATTCCCCCCCAGTCCTTCAAGGGGACTTTGCAAATACTTTTTTATTTTCTGCCCAAAATACTCTGGGATGTATCAGGGCATTACATTAACCTGTACAGAATAACAAGATCTCTTTCCCTATTCTAGGTTCCATGTAATTATGTTGTTTAAATAAACTGACCATACAGGTTAAATCTGTGCTACAGAGACTATACATTTTGTACCAAATAACCACCTCTTAAATAACAGTCAAAATTCAGGAATGGATGTGACTGCTGTAAGGGTTTACAATCAACGAGCCTTTACAATAAGCCTTATTGAACATTCTGTAATCCTGCATCGTCGATTGCCCAATCTCTGCCCACATTCTATCCCCTGATAAACTGTGCTCTCAAATTCAATTCTCAGCACTTGCTAATTATAGTTAGTTTATATTAGTGAGGGCTTACAATATTTGTCTTTTCATTTCTGGCTTATTTCAGTCAACATAACGTCCTCAAGTTTCATTCACCTGGTTGCATGCTTCACAACTTCATTCCTTCTTGCAGCTGTTCAATATTCCATTGTACAAACATACATTTTTAATTTGTCCTCCCTGACTAGAATGAAAATTCCATGAGGCAAGGACCTTGCTTTGTTCACTGCTTATCCCCTGTATTTAAAACAGTGCCTTGTACATAGAAAAGATTAAATATATATTTATTCATTGACTGAAATGAATAACTGAAGCTGAATTGATTTTTTTGGAGGAGGCAAGATGTAAATAAAATACAATGAATTCTTTGTTGCTCTCTGTGCCCCCATTTTTCCATCTGAGCTTCTAAATAAGAACTATTTAGATGATGTCTGTGAAGTGCTTTGGATTTTCTAGAGAACTGAAAGCTCTAAGTAAAAACAAGATGCGGAGTTTTTTTTTCAGACATAAAATCTTTATTTTAGACTTGTAAGTGTGGATGAAAATATGCCTGTAGTATTTGGATTTCTAAAGGTAAGAAAGAATTTAGGCATTAACTCCTGTCATTCTGAAGAATTCCTGTTATTGACTCAAAACATAATTGTGTGGGAGGCAATTTATATGGAAGAATATTCATTAGTATAAAAAGGTAAAGTGAAGTTGCCAGGTATATTTAGTTAATTAAATCTATGTGAATGTTCCTCATTCATTTATATCATAAAAGCAATATTATGGTAAATATTTAGTCCTAAGCTAGATCTAGTTGTGATATACAGAGTCTGAGGCATTAGAAATATGAAATTAGTTTGATAATGAAGGTGCTATTTTCTAGGTCTCATCAGATTTCTGTATGATGGTAAAACCTTTACAAACCATTTCTATTTGTGCCACAGATTGGGTTATGCAAGAATCTCCCATGCTGAACTGAGTGACTCTGAAATTCAGATGGCCAAATTTAGGATCCCTGATGACCCCGTTAATTATAGAGACAACCAGAAAGTGGTCATAGACCACAGGGAAGTTCCCGAGAAAATTCATTTCAATCCCAGGTGAGTGAGTTTCTTTATGTGTAGACTGTAGTTACAAGACACCACATCCCCTCTAGGGAATCTAAATATTACCTCAGGATGAGCTACAAATTGCATCTGGTTCTAGAGGTTCATACCAGATAAGGTATCTCATAGTAAATAATATAAATCCCATTTAGGATGAATTTATGGTGTCTGCTTTCTGAGATAGAGAAACCTGTTATATTCCCAACCTCTGGTAAAGAAGATTACATTACCATCACTGTCATGGTCAACACCATCATGATAGCTACTATTTTCTTTTTAGATTTTTTTAACTTTTTGTTTTGAAATAATTTAAACCCTACAGGAAATTTGCAAACGTTAATACAAAAATAACACAGAGAATGCCACTTATACCCACTACCCAGATACCCAGATTTACCAGCTTTTAACATTTTGCCACATTTGGCCTTCCTCCCTCCCTCCTTCCCTCCCTCTTGCCCCCTCTCCCTCCCTCCCTTCCTTCCCTCCTTCCTCCCACCCTCCTTTCCTTCCTTCCTTCCTTTCCTTCCTTCCTTCCTTCCTCTCTTTATATCTATCATCTACCTACCTAATTTTTTAAATCTTTCGGAGTAGGTTGCATACATCATTCTCCTTTGCCATTTAATACTTCCATGTATCTTTTTTAAGAACAAGGGTATTCACTTATGTAACCACATTAATTACAGTTATCACATTTAAGAAATTTAACATTGATATAAAGCATACAGTCTATATTTCAATTTTTTTCCCTTTTCCCAATAATGTCTTTTGGGCATTTTCTTCTCCATTATTAGATCCAGTCCAATTGCATTTAATTGTTATCATCTCTTTGGTCTCTCTCTCTCTCTCTGTTTAAATTGTGGTAACATATATATAACATAAAATTTGCCAGCTCAACCACTCCCAGGCATACAGTTCAGTAGTGGTGTTAATTATATCAATGATGTTGTGCTACCATCACCACCATCCATGACCAAAACTTATCCATCACCCCAAATAGAAACTCTACACCCACTAAGCATTGACTCCCCATTCTCTCTCCTCATCTCCCCTTGCCCCTGATAACCTGTAATCTGCTTTCTGTTTCCATGAATTTGCGTATTTTAGTTATTTTATAAAAGTGGAATCACACAATATCTGTCTTTTTGTGTCTGGCTTATGTCACTCAACATGATGTCTTCAAAGTTCATCTATGTTGTAGCATGGATCAAAACTTCATTTTTAGGCTGAATAATATTCCCTGGTATGTACATACCACGTTTTGTTTATTCATTCATCTCTTGTTGTTCAGTTGGGTTGCTTCCACCTTTTGGCAATTGAGACTAATTATTCTAATATTTGAGTGCTGTTGTGTCCCACACCCTATTCTAGATGCTTTGTGTGTGTTATCTCAGTTAATCCTCATTGGCTTGGTACTCTTTTATCCCCATTTTATAGATAAGGAAGCTTAGATTGAGGAAAATGAAGTAACCTCATGAGGGTTGCATGGCTAGTAAGTGACAGAGTTACTAAATGGGAAGGAAATGCCAAAGTAGATTTTATATATGTACAAATGTAACATGATTAACATTTCAGGTTTCATGTCTTCTTCAACTAGGAAATGGATATTACTTAAACTGAGGGCTGGAAAGAAAATCTAGACTTATTTTTCAGCAATGTCATCAGCCAACAATTCTTAAACAGTTATAGTGTCCTTTTGGAATGATACATAACCACAAAAAGTGGACTTTGGAGGTTAAAACTTTAGTGTGCCTTTCCATATGCTTGAATCCTTTCTTTTATTTCATTTGCTGTTTTATAAATTGATCATCTTTCCTGGTTTTATAAGTAAAACCACAATGGATTGTGTTTGAAATGTAACATAAGAACATATCCTTCTGAATTGTTTTTATATACCACTTACTTTTATTTTTTAGATTTGGATCTTACAAAGAAGGACACAATTATGAAAACAACCATCATTTTCATATGAGTACTCCCAAATACTTTATATGAACTATATTTAAAGCAAGAAATCATTGACTGGGAAAATCCAAGGAAAAAGTATGTAAGATAAGAGGAAGAAATTAAAGAAAGTGGGAAAATTCACATGAAGAACTCAATTTTTAAGAAATATGGTGTCTCTGCAGCGGGAAATTCCATCAATTCATAAAATATGTTGCTTAATATAAACATTTCTCCTAATGATTTTTCTTAAGTATTTTATAAAGTATAATGTGAGGTAATATAAGAAATTTTTATTATTAGAGATAACATAATAAAAATGTCTTAACTTTTTAATGTTTTAAAATAAGGAAATTGATTTATTGATAAGCTGGAAGTATTACACACACAAAAAACAAGTAGCCTTAAATCCTTCTTGGGACAAGGCAGGGAAAAATGTTTAAAGATTAAGTCTAATAGTTGGAAGAATTATGTGTATCAGCGGCAGCGTCCCCATCCTTCCCTGAGCTGTGATGTAATCATGTCTTTATCCCCTACATGCATCACTCCGTGGGAATACGCGACACCCCATGCTGATGTGTCTGGACAGTCAGGCTGCCAGGCTCTCAGAGAACATGACTCAGCACACAGAGGGGTCTCATGGAGAGAATTTTCTTCCCTAGAACGCAACAGGAAGGTGATGGGGAAGATTCAGTTCAACAGCACTGTCTCTGCAGGGAACAGTGATTTTTTTTTTAAATCCTATTTTTTTATTGTTGAATATAACATATATACATAGAAGTGATAACTTTCCAAGTACAATTTAACAAGTAGTTAGAGAGCAAATTTCAAAAAATATTACAGGTTACAGTTCTACAGTTTCAGTTATTTCCTTATTATGAAATATAAGATATATACAAAAAGGTAATATCTTTCAAAGTATAATTTAACAAGTAGATATATAGGAAATTTCCAAAGTTCTTATGCATTATAGTACCATAGTTTCAGTTATTTCCTTATTGTGAAATATAACATACATACAAAAAGGTATAGCTTTCAAATTGCAATTTAACAAGTAGCTATAGAACAAATTTCAAAGGATGCTATGTGTTATGGTTCCACCATTTCAATTCTTTCCTTCTAGCTGTTCTAGTACCCTAGCAACTAAGAAAAAGAAAATTGTATAAAGATTCAGTATTCATAATCCTTTGTTAAATTCCATCTTGTCTGTTGCTACCCCTTCCTCTAGTTTAATCACTTTCCTGATCTTCAGGGATGTCTAGGCAGCGACCACCGTAACCTGTTCACGTTGAAAAGGGGTGTCGACTCCATGAGCAAAGGGGAGACATCTAGCTGATGAGGAACAGTGATCTGAATGTTGATCATGGAGTCACAGAAGGCCTTAGAACTGGAAAGGCTTCAAATGTTTTATCTTTTTGGGGCAGGGCTAGGAATTAGAAGAGAAACAATCTCCAAAGGTTTTATGTCACACTCTAAGGGGGCACTTTGGATCTATTTAAGAAAAATGTATTGCGCACATTGCCACATGCAAAACTCTGCCATATTAAAACCCCTGTGGTGGTTTGGAAAAGAAAGAAGTGTCCATCAGAAGAAGCTTGAAAGAAAGCATAAAATTAAACCTAAAAGAAAGTAGAATAAAGGAAATAAAGAGCAGAAATTAATGATATGGAAAAAAACATACAATTTTGAAAATAAATAAAACAAAAAGTTGGTTCCTTCAGGAAGACAAATAAAATCGAAAACTCTTTGGAAAGATCAAAAAAAAAAAAAAAAAAAAGACTAAAGTTACCAAGATCAGGAAAGACAAAGTAGATCTTACATACATTATAAAGAAAATAAGAAGATATTATGAACAACTTTATGCCGATTAATTTGCTTTAAAAAACAAGGCTTACCACAAGTCATACAAGAAGAAATAGGAAATCTATTCAAGAAATTGAATTCATAATTTCCAACAAAGAAATGTAAATCAAAACTTCTGAGCCACATCATCAAGGTCAGAGGCAACATGAGTTCCGCGGTTTCAGTCTGCCCTCAGGGAAGCTGTGCCGGTGGCTTCTGGCTTGTCCTTACCCTTCCCCCACTTTACTTCCATCTTCCTTTCCCCAGAGCCTGCTGGACTTGAAGCTCCAGCATCAGACCTGAAGACGATAGCATTGCAGAGGCTGCCTAATCAGTTCCCACAATTGCAGATCACATCTCTATGACAAATCTGTATCTCTCTCTATAGTCCAATAGTTCTGCTTCTCTGATTGAATTCTGACTGAACCAACTTCCCCACAAAGAAAACTCCAGGCCCAGGTAACTTATCAGTGAATTATACCAAATACTTAAGGAAGAAATAACATCAATCTTATAGACACTTTTCCAGAGAACAGAAAAGAAGAATACTTCCCAACTTGCATGAAGTCAACATAATACTAATATCAAAACTGAAAAGAAAGTTAAAAGAAAGGAAAATTACACGTATCAGTCATTGTATATAGATGCAAAATTCCTTAACTGAATGTTAACCAGCCATTTTCAGCATTGTATAAAAAGGTAATGCTTTATGACCATGTTAGAGATTTATACCAGGAATACAATGTCAGTTTAACACTTGAAAATCAACCAGTATATTCTCCACATCAACAATATATATAAAAAAGCATTCCCTAAAACTCAATACCTGTTTATGATAAAAAACAATTTCAGCAAATTACAAACAAAAGAAAACTTTCTTAATCTAATTAAGCATATATACAAAATCTTATAGCAAACATAACAGCAAATTATTGAATATTTTCCCCCTCATTGAGGCATGAAGTATGATGCCTACAATCACCACTTCTATTTTGACATTGTACCAGAGGTCCTAGCCAGTGCAATAAGGCTAGAAAAATAGACAAAAGCTATTAGAATTGAAAAGAGAGAAATAAAATTGTCATTATTTTCAGAGAATATGATCATTTATGTAGAAAATGCAAAAGAACTTTCAGATAAACTATTAGAGTTACTGGAAGCAGAAATCAAGTGGAGAACACCCAAGTTAGGATAAACTGGGAGAAAACCAGCATTCAAAAGAACTGCAAGCCTGCTCCAAGTCGTCCAAGTTCTTGTTCCTTGGACCAGCAGCAGTGTCATCACCT
Source organism: Choloepus didactylus (assembly GCF_015220235.1). Classification (NCBI taxonomy): domain Eukaryota; kingdom Metazoa; phylum Chordata; class Mammalia; order Pilosa; family Megalonychidae; genus Choloepus; species Choloepus didactylus. The sequence continues at coordinate 53,349,587 of NC_051309.1, forward strand.
GGGGAGCTTCTTAGAAATATAGAATCTCAAGGCTCACCTCAAGTCTACTACATTTGTATTTTTGCATTTTAACAAGATCCACAGGTTGATTTGTATGCACATTAAAATTTGAAAAAGCCTGATTTTGGTGGCCCCCACACACAAAAATGTGTGTGTGTGTGTGTGTGTATACACATACATATATTCTCAGGCCCTCAACTGGGATTAAGGTGATTCTGAATGGCTAGTGCCCCCAAGCACATGGTAAAAAAAAATAAAGAAAATGAAGAACAATTTAAAATCCTCTTAGGAGGAAGATAATAGGCCTCTAATTATTTCGGCAAATAATTTTTTTTAGGCACAATGTCTAGCACACAATCAGAGATGACTGAGTGCACAAGGAGGTAAGACACCACTAGCCATGGTCAGCAGAAACAACAGACAAGGCAAACCGACATTCTGAGACTTCAGATACGGGATTTGTAAACTACAGACTATAAAACAACTATGCTTACTGTGTACAAGGACATAAAAGCCAAGCTTGAATATTTCGGCAAAAAACTAAAACTCTAAAAAGTGACATACTAGATTTGTAAAAAATAAAATAAAATTCCAGACTGTCAAAATTACTATAAATGAAATTAAGAATTCAATGAAATGGCTTAACATCTGAAAAGACAAATAGCCAAAGAGAATTTGTGAGCTGGAAGATAGGTCAAAAAAAATTCATAGGTCCAAAGGTTGAAGGCTCCCAGGGAAAAAGGATAAGGGGAAATTTCAAATGCATCTGTTTAATATTTGCAAAGATGCTATCTCTGTTATTCATGTAAATAAACACATATGTAATAATCCTTTTGCACCTTCATATGGTAGGGTGCTTTGTGCAAGTCAAGGTACATACCCCAAACTAGTTTTCACATGAAGTAAATGGAGCACTAGTATTATGTAATTCTCTTAGATTTAATGATTCCAAAGCAAGCAGAGCAATTCAGCACGCCTCTAACCATCCCAGCCTCACAGACGCTTGCTGTTGCTGAATGCTAAAGTAAAATAAATGCCCAGTTATACTGAGTGGGGTTAGGGTATGGCTGACCAAGTTTCTCTGACTGCTGGGCTCTTCTGAGCAGATCCATTGGTCTGCCTTGGAGTAGTAAGCTCAAGTCTGTGGTAAATTGGGGGGAGCCATCCTGGGACTGATGGGAATGGCTTTGGAGACCTTGATAATGTGGTGGAATTTGAAATGATTGGAAACTGGTATGATCTGTGAATCCAGAAATATTAAATATTGTCTTAGTTTTCCCTGAGCCACTATGACAAATACCACACAATGTGTTTGCAAAACAATGGGAATTTCTAGGCTCATGGCTTCAGAGCCTCTAAGGCTTGCTTCCTCCCTGAGGTCAGCAGTGTTCTGACTGGCCAGCAATCTTTGGGGTTCCTTGGATTTCCCATTACATGGTGATGTCCTCTCCCTTCTCTGTGATCTTCTGGTTTCCCCTGAATTCAGGTTTCCAGCTCCTACCCATGTCTTTTGCTCTATAAGACCACTATTAAAAAAATTTAAGACCCATACTAATTCAGTTGGCCACACCTTATCTAAAAATCACATCTTCAAAGGGTCCTGTTTAATGGGGTTCACACCCACAGGAATGGGATTAAGATTAAGAACATGTTTTTTCCTGGGGTACATAACTCAGATCTACCATAAATATGCCCTCAGTTTTATTTTTAAGATTGCTAAGGAAATCTATAAAAATTAAATCAATTCTGTGGAATTTTGGCCTTCTTGTTATTTATAACACCATAGCCCATGTTCTATAATTAGGTCCAGGATGATAAGGAGCTCTGGAGACTTAATTCCTCTTTAATTCTCCTTATTTTTTTAAAGAAGGAAAGTACAGATCTCTCTATTCATGTTTGCACTGCTTCCAGGTAGAATAAAACACTATATAAACATTTCTTGCTTATATTTTTTTTTGCCAAACAGAAACTTCCTAACAATATCTTTGTAAACATTTTCTAAGATTTCTGGCAGTTTTCCATTTAGTTTTTTTTTTTAATTGCAGAATATAATATATATACATAGAAGTGACAACTTTCCAAGTGCAATTTCACAAGTAGTTAGAGAGCAAATTTCAAAGAATATTGTAGATTACGATTCCACAGTTTCAGTTATTTCCGTATTATGAAATATAACATATATACAAAAAGATAATGTCTTTCAAAGTATGATTTAACAAGCAGATAGATAAGAAATTTCCAAAGTTATTGTGAGTTATAGTACCATAGTTTCAGTTATTTCCTTATTGTGAAATACAACATATATATATAAAAAGTATAGCTTTCAAATTATCATTTAACAAGTAGTTATAGAACAAATTTCAAAGGATGCTTTGGGTTACTGTTCCACCATTTCAGTTCTTTCCTTCTAACTATTCTAATACCCTAGCAACTAAGAAAAAGAAAATTGTATACAGATTCAGTATTCATAATCCTTCGTTAAATTCCATCTTGTCTGTTGCTACCTCTTCCTCTAGTTCAGTCACTTTCCCGATCTTCAGGGATGTCTAGGCAGTGACCACCCTAAACTGTTCAGGTTGGAAAGGGGTGTCAACTTTATGGGAAGAGGGAGCACATCTAGTTGATGGTCCTGAAGAGGCAAAAATGTGGAATGCTTCACGAATTTGCGTGTCATCCTTGTGCAGGGGCCGTGCTAATTTTCTCTGTATCATTCCAGTTTTGGTATATGTTCTGCTGGAAGTGAGCACTTCCATTTAATTTTGTTTTTTTTAAAACAACTTAGCTAACTAGCAAAATGTTCAATTTGGGTTTTGTTTTCTTTTTTCCTGTTTCTTTTCATTTTGAGGTGAGAATGTTTCTTTATTAGAGAAGTTGTGGACTTACAGAAAAAAGCTTGCATAAAATACAGGGCTCCCATATACCACTCTATTATTAACACCTTATGTTGGTGTGGTACATTTGTCACAATTGAAAAAGCACATTTTTTATAATTGTACTATTAATAATTGTACATCAATTGATTTAGTTTCCTTGTTTGTGTTGTATAGTTCCATGATTTTTTTTTAAATGTTTATTCTAGTAACAAATATACAACCTAAAATTTCTCCTTCTAACCACAGTCAATAGGTAATTCAGTGCTGTTAATGACATTCACATTGTTGTGGTACCATCATCACCATTACCAAATTTTCCATCATTCCATACAGAAACTCTGTACATTTGAAGCATTTACTTCCTATTCCCTACCCCCATCCCATACCCTGGTACCCTATATTCTAGATTCAAACTCTGTGAGTTTACTCATTCTAATTATTTCATATCAGTGAGATCATACAATATTTGTCCTTTTGTGTCTGGCTTATTTCACTCAACTGATATCTTCAAGGTGCATACATGTTGTCACAGGTATCCAAACTTCATTCCTTTTTTTTTTTTTTTTTTTTTTTTTTAAATCATCATTTTATTGAGATATATTCACATACCACGCAGTCATACAAAACAAATTGTACTTTCGATTGTTTACAGTACCATTACATAGTTGTACATTCATCACCTAAATCAATCCTTGACACCTTCATTAGCACACACACAAAAATAACAAGAATAATAATTAGAGTGAAAAAGAGCAATTGAAGTAAAAAAGAACACTAGGTACCTTTGTCTGTTTGTTTGCTTCCCCTACTTTTCTACACATCCTTCCATAAACTAGACAAAGTGGAGTTTGGTCCTTATGGCATTCCCAATCCCACTGTCACCCCTCATAAGCTACATTTTTATACAACTGTCTTCGAGATTCATGGGTTCTGGGTTGTAGTTTAATAGTTTCAGGTATCCACCACCAGCTACCCCAATTCTTTAGAACCTAAAAAAGGTTGTCTAAAGTGTGCGTAAGAGTGCCCACCAGAGTGATCTCTCGGCTCGTTTTGGAATCTCTCTGCCACTGAAGCTTATTTCATTTCCTTTCACATCCCCCTTTTGCTCAAGAAGATGTCCTCCATCCCACGATGCCGGGTCTACATTCCTCCCCGGGAGTCATATTCCACGTTGCCAGGGAGATTCACTTCCCTGGGTGTCTGATCCCACGTAGGGGGGAGGGCAGTGATTTCACCTTTCAAGTTGGCTTAGCCAGAGAGAGAGGGCCACATCTGAGCAACAAAGAGGCATTCAGGAGGAGACTCTTAGGCACAAATACAGGGAGGCCTAGCCTCTCCTTTGCAGCAACCGTCTTCCCAAGGGTAAAACTTATGGTAGAGGGCTCAACACATCAAACCACCAGTCCCCTATGTCTGTGGTCATGTTAGCAACCATGGAGGTGGGGTAGGCGAATACCCCTGCATTCTCCACAGGCTCCTCAAGGGGGCACTACATCTTTTTTTTTTTTTTTCCTTGTTTGTCTTTTTTCTTTTTTTTTTTTTTTTTTAACTTTCCCTTCTTTTTTCAAATCAACTGTATGAAAAAAAAAGTTAAAAAGAAAACAAACATACAATAAAAGAACATTTCAAAGAGACCATAGCAAGGGAGTAAGAAAAAGACAACTAACCTAAGATAACTGCTTAACTTCCAACATGTTCCTACTTTACCCCAAGAAAGTTACATAATATAGCAACATTTCAGTGAACTTGTTCCTACTACATCCATCAGAAATTAACAGACCATAGTCATTTCTGGGCATCCCCAGAACGTTAAATAGCTTATCTGTTCTTCTTGGATTATTGTTCCCCCTTCCTTAATTGCTCTCTACTGCTAGTTCCCCTACATTCTACATTATAAACCATTTGTTTTACATTTTTCAAAGTTCACATTAGTGGTAGCATATAATATTTCTCTTTTTGTGCCTGGCTTATTTCGCTCAGCATTATGTCTTCAAGGTTCATCCATGTTGTCATATGTTTCACCAGATCGTTCCTTCTTACTGCCGCGTAGTATTCCATCGTGTGTATATACCACATTTTATTTATCCACTCATCTGTTGAAGGACATTTGGGTTGTTTCCATCTCTTGGCAATTGTGAATAATGCTGCTATGAACATTGGCGTGCAGATATCTGTTCGTGTCACTGCTTTCCGATTCCGATTCATTCCTTTTTATAGCTAAATAATATTCACTTGTGTATGTCTTAGGGTTCCCTAGGGAAACAGAATTGATGGGATATACACCCAGGAAGGTGGCCCACCTGTCACTCTGGGGAGGCAGATACTGTCAACCTCTCTTTCCAAGGCCCAGGGCAGCAAAATCAAAGTATCAGTTTTTGAGCAAGGGGCAGGACAGAGAATGGCTGGAGCTCTGGAGAGCCATCTCCTGATCCCTACAGTGACTCAAAGGGACATTCTTCCCTGGTATTGAGAGATTTTTTAAATAGGAATTGGCTCACATGACTATGGGGATGGGCAAGTATAGATTCCACAGGGCAGGCCAAAACTGAGAACTCAGATGAAGGTTTTGATGAATTCCCCAGAAGAAGCTGGTTGACTGAAGTAGAGACGGAATTTCTTCCTTCTGTCTGCTGAAATCATCACTTCTCCTTTGAAGTTCTTCAACTGATTGGACGAGACTTCTCTCATTGTGGAGAGCAATCTCCTCAGTTAATTGTAGATTTAATTAGCCACAGATGCAGTCAACCAACTGATGATTTAAATCCATGAAATAGCCTCACAGTTAACAATCAGGCCAGTCCTTCCTTGATCAAACAATTGGACAACATAACTTGGCCAAGTTGACGATGAACTTAACTGTCACAGTCCACCCCTTGTCAACTTGGCAGGAATACACATCTCCTTAAACTATACTTAATCTCCAAATAAAAATAACAGTCATATGTTTACCTAACAATACCCAACTGTCCTGTGTCCAACCAGAAACATGTTAATTCTTTCCCCAGAAGGGGGTACAAGTCCTTGGGTAATACTCAGTCTTAAGCTTGATATCCTGTAATTTAAATACTATGATATAAAGCTAATACAATTTATGTTATATGATAAGAGGATAAGATAGGGAAGAAATCAAAGATATTTGTTTTATTTACATATACAAAAATACTCATAACAAAACAAGTAAGAAATATTCATAACTATTAAAGTCCTCATTTCTGTAACTGGTCACATAGTTTTACTGGTATTTATAACTACCTTCTTCCACTATCCATTCCATATTCCCCTTACCCTCAAGAAAAACCTCAGCTGGAAGTGGTTCTGTGTGTGGTGGGGTGACCCAAACCTTCATTCCTGAAGTTTCTGGGCCATTAGTAGTCCTCTCTGGATTGGATTGTTGCTGTTTTCCACTGACTTTAATCACAGGGCATAGTAGTACTAACAGACCTCCCATGTGTAGTAGTAGTCCTATTTTCCCTTGAAAATCAGCATCAATCACCCCAGTCAGTGCAGTTATCCCTTCTTTGCCTGTTGATTCAAAGGCATGAGGAGCCCAAAGTGGGCAGGTGACAGTCTTAACTTTCAGTTCAATGGACTCATTGTGGTGTCTCCTGGTGGAAGCACTCCTCCTTTTGGAATGAAGACCTGTAGAACAGTAGTGCTTAAGACTGCAGGGACAGGAAGCAAATTTTTTTTTTCTAATTGATCACTAGGGGTAATAGTGAGTGGTGCCATTCTTATTTCCACCTCTTGGTTACTGGACCTGTGATTCCTGGCTATGGGAGAAAGAGCACCACCATAGAGTGGACATGATTTAGAGCATATACAGCCTCCTGGAGAACACTGCCCCAGCCCAGAAAGGTATTGCCACCCAGTTGGCACCTTAATTGAATCTTCAAAAGACCATTCCACCACTCTATCAACCCAGCTGCCTCTGGATGGTGGGGAACATGGTAAGACCAGTGAATTTCATAAGCATGTGCCCATTCCCTCACTTCATTTGCTGTGAAGTGGGTTCCTTAATAAGAAGCAATGCTGTGAGGAATCCCATGATGGTGAATAAAGCATTCTGTAAGTCCATGAATGACAGTTTTGGTGGAAGCACTGCATGCTGGGAAAACAAACCCATATCCAGAGTGTCTGTCTCTTCCAGTTAGAACAAAATGCTGTACCTTCCATTATAGAAGTGGTCCAATATAATGAACTTGACTTGCCACCCAGTAGTAGGCTGATCACCTCAGAGAATGGTGCCATATCAGGGCCTGAGTGTGGGTCTCTGCTGCTGGCAAATTGGGCACTCAGCAGTGGCTGTGGCCAGGTTAGCCTTGGTGAATAGGAGTCCATGTTGCTGAGCCCATGCGTAACTTTCATCCCTACCCCCATGACCACTTTGTTCATGAGCCCATTGGGCAATGACAGGAGTGGCTGGGGAAAGAGGCTGATTGGTATCCACAGAATGGGTCATCTTATCCACTTGAGTATTAAAATCTTCCTCTGCTAAAGTCACCCTCTGGTAAGCATTCTGTGGGACACAAATGTCTTCATATTTTTGTCCACTCAGAAAGGTGTATCACATACCACTCTGCCAGACCTCTTTGTCCCTAATTTTCCAATCATGTTCCTTCCAAGTCCCTAACTAACCATCCAGCCAAACCATTGACCACAGTCCATGAATCAGTATACAAATGCACCTCTGGCCATTTCTCCTTTCAGGAAAAGTGAACAACCAGGTGGACTGCTTGAATTTCTTTCCACTGCGAGGCATTCCCTTCACCACTGTCCTTCAGGGATATTCAAGAAAGGGGTTATAGTGCTACAGTTGTCCACTTTTGGCTGGTACCTGTGTATCATGCATACAGTCTGTAAACAAGGTCCAAATTTTCTCTTCCTCAGTCAACTGACTGTAATGAACTCTCCAAAAGGCCATAGTTGTGTCCTGGGAAAGAGACGGTCATGTGGTAGGAGTGGAGGCCATGGGAATTTGGGCCACTTCTTATGTAACTTACATGTGACTTCCGGTCCATTTGAGCCCTGTCTGATATATACCACTTTCATTTGATGATGGAGTGCTGCCGTGCAGGCCCAACTTTATGGCTTTGTTGGTCTTGGAATGCCCAGTTCATGGTGGGCAACTCAGGTGTCCTGGAAACTTGTTCTGTGGTTCAACATTCATTCTCTACTGAGGCCCAGTAGTAGGCCAAAAGCTGTTTATCAAAAACAGAGTAGTTATCTGCAGAGGATGGCAAGGCTTTGCTCCAAAATCCTAAGGGTCTGCATTGCATCTCCTATAGTGGCCCACCAAAGGCTCCAGACAGCATCTCTATTTGCCACTGCCACTGACACTTCCAGCACCATTGGATCCGCTGGATCATATAGTCCAAGTGGCAGAGCATTGCTCACCTGACCTCCATAAACCCCTACACTGATAGTGGACCACAGTGACATTTTGTGTCTCCTGGAATTAATGTCACTTCCAAGCCAGAGTCTAATAATCCCTGAAATCTCTGATCATTTTCTTTCCACCAATACAGTCTCCCTGGTAAAAGCCTGTTAGTCCCTTTGAGGAAGGTTGGGTGAAAGAGTAACAGTATAAATTTTTGACAGTAGAGCAGGGTCCTCTTCCAAGGGAGCCCAGCCTTGCCTTCATTCAAGGGGCTCTGGGTCTGTAAACTGTCTCAATTCTAGGAACTGATTAAGGGACCAAAACTCTCTGCTGTTGTAATTTAAGTTAGACTTTTATTTACTTGACCTAGAACTATTCTGCTTATATAGATCAAATGTGATGGTTTAAAGCTGTATGTACCCTAGAAAAGATCATGTTCTTAAATTTAAGCCATTCCTATGGGTGTGGACCCATTGTAAGTAGGATCTGATCATCTCCATCATGTTTAAGGATCCAAGTTTGGTGACAGCAGTTCCCACAGTAATATCTGAGCTACAGAGAAGAGCAAGCACTGAGCTCTTCAGGGATGATGGACTCACTCTCACAAATTTATTCCTCACATTCCTGGTGAAAGGTGTATCCTCTGGACATTCCTGGGGTGGGAGAGCAAATATTACATGATAAAATCCACTTTAACATTCTAAACTCTCAAAGCCTTACGGATCCCCTCATCTACATTATACCACAGCAATTCTGGCTTTACAACTTCAGGCAATGTAGACCACCTTTTGAACCATGCTACAGTCAACTCCCTGAACAAACTGTTAGAGCCCTTTCTAACCCCTTAAGCTTCAACAATGAATCCAAAATCTCTGCTTAACAGGCCCATATCAATAAATTCAGCCTGATCCAACTTTATGTTCCTTCCACCATTATCTGATGCCCTTAATATCCATTTCCACATATGTTCCCCTGAACTAAGTCTATATAAATTGGAAAAATCATGCAGTTCTTTTGGAGTGTAGTGCACCTCCTCATGGTGCAGATTTTGTGACTCACATTTTGGGGCCTGTTAGGACTATACAGTCTAGTTAAACAACTGGAGGAAAAGAGAGGTAGGGGGATGGGTCATGAGAATAATTGGCAATGTCTTGTTAGCCACTACCTCTGGGCATTGCAATGCAGTTTCACCTGGTGAAATAGGATTCATCTCTCCTGACAGAAGTGAGGACTGTTTCCTCAGAGGTGGTGGTTGCATGTTTATCAGGCACAGCAGGGTTAATCTCTTCAGGTGGAAGTTGTATGGCTGATTCTTCAGGGCAAATTGGAGATTGGGTGGCTGATTCTTCAGGGCAGATCATCACAGGTTTATCAGGCAAAGACTCAGTAGAATCTAGGGTTTCAACGTATCCACCAGTATTATTATCAACCCATGTGTCCCCATTCCGATTTTCAGGATCCCGTTCCTTTCCAATCAATGCCCTCACTTTAAAGGAGCAGACACCCTGCAAGGTGGGAAATCATTAAAATTGTAATTTAGCTATTCACACAATGCGACTCTGATCTGATTTTCAGAAATCTCAAGACTGCAGCTACATGAAATAAGATTTTCTTTCAGGGCACACATAGAAACTTTCACAACTTTCATGCAGTGCTTAAGTTGGAAATTTGAAGGCTTGAGTTCATCCCTTTCTTTTACAACTGTAAGTAGCATTTTTAGGAAAAACCACACAATATCATTATACTTTTTACATCACAAAACTCTGTTAAGGTATCAAAACACTGTCACACTGAGCCTTGCCTCTTATAAGCATTTGAGTACCCATGTTCAGTGGTGATATTTTGCATATCTCTATTGACAACTCACACCATGGACTATCAGTGCAATCTCTATTGTTGAAAATAGTCTTTAGTGCCTTTGAATCTAATCAGCTTGGAGAACAAATTCCAAAAACTTCAAATCAATTCAGAAATCTCTCCCTTAATATTCTGTTTCTCAAGAACAACTCCCACTTCTCAAATCTGTATTAGTCAGGGTTCTCTAAGGAAACAAAACTGACAGGATATATAGACATACATATTATGTAAATATTATGAGATTTTTAAAACAGGAATTGACTCATACAGCTGTGGGGATAGGCAAGTTCAAATTTCGTAGGGCAAACTGCAAGCTGGGAATTCTAATGAAGGTTTTTGATGAATTCCCCAGGAGGAACTGGCTGTCTGAAGTCTCCCTTCTGACTGCTAATATCAGTTCTCCTTTAAGGCCTTTAACTTATTGAATGAGACTTTTCTCATTGTTGAAGATGATCTCCTTAGTTGATTGTAGATATAATGAGCCATAGATTCAGTCAAATTACTGATTATTTAAATCTAAGAAATAGTCTCACAGCAATAATCAGCCAGTGCTTGCTCAACCAAACAACTAGACACTATAACCTGGCCATGTTGACACATGAACTTAACCATCACAGTGTATATATCAAATTTTGTTTATACATTCATCAGTTGATGGACACATGGGTTGCTTCCATCTTTTGGCAATTGTGAATAATGCCATTATGAACAATGATGTGCAAATATCTGTTTGAGTCCCTGCTTTCAATTCTTTTGGGTATATACATAGATGTGAGATTGCCATGTCATATGGTAATTCTATAATTAACTTTCTGAGAAACTGTCAAACTGTTTTCCACAGCAGCTGCACTATTTTACGTTTCCACCAGCAATGAATGAGTGTTCATATTTTGCCACATCCTTTCCAACGTTTGTAATTTTCTGTTTTGTTAAATAGTTTTCTTTCTAATGGATGTGACCTGGTATCTCACTGTTGTTTTGATTTACATTTTCCTAATGGCTAATGATGTTGAGCATCTTTTCATGTGGTTTTTGGCCATTTGTACATCCTCTTTGAAGAAATTTCTATTGAAGTCTTGCCCATTTTTAAATTTGGTTGTTTATCATTTTGTTGTTGAGTAGAAGAATTTCTTTACATATTAGGGATATTAAACCTTATTGGATATGTGCTTTCCAAATATATTCTCCCATTATGTAGGTTGTTTTACTTTCATAATAAAATCCTTTGTTGCACCAAAGTTTTTAATTTTGATGAGGTCTCTATTTATTTTTTCTTTTGTTCCTTCCACTATGGTTGTAAAGTCTAAGAAACCTTTGCCTAACACAAGGTCCTGAAGATGTCTCCCTATGTTTTTGTCTAGGGGTTTTACAATTTTGTATCTTATATTTAGGTCTTTGATCCATTTTGAGTTGATTTTTGTATATGGTGTGAGGTAGATACACCTTCATTCTTTTGCAAATGGAGATCCAATTTTCCCAGCACCATTTGTTGAACAGACTATTATTTCCCAATTGAGTGGTCTTTGCTACCTTGTCAAAAATCAGTTGGCCATAGCATAAGAGCAAGATGGCAGCATAGAGAGGAGAGGAATTTAGTTAGCCCCTGGAACAGCTAATGAACAACCAGGAACAACTAGTAAATAATCTGGAATAACTGCTGGGGGACAGCCGTGACTGTCCACACATCATGCACCAACTTGGATTGGGAGGAATGCCTGAGATCACAGCATAGACTCTGTAAGTAAAAACTGCAGACCTGCACCAAGAGCCTCTCCCCCATGGCAGGCTGAGCTGCAAAACCTCTCTGTAGTATAGAGCAGCCCAGCATTCTCTGAGCAAGCAAATATAGCTCAGCTGATCTCCAACTGGGGTTTTAATTAACAAATGTGGACTGCTGGATACAAGCTACAAACCCCCAACAAGCAGATAGACTCATCGGTCCTGGGAAGGGGAGCCCAGAATACCAGGTGTTACCTCTGCTGATGAGTGAAACTGGGGAGCCATGTACTGGTGCTAAAAGGGGGCTTTCTGTCCCCTTCTCTCTCTCTTAACCTGGGGGGCTCAGAGGAGAGAGCCACAGCCATTTTCAGTCCACAGTACTCTAACCCAGACAGGGGTGGAGATAACAGAGTCAGAGTGACTATTCAAATGCAGATGATAACTCCCTAGGGGGTGTATCTTCCCTAAGGGTAAGGAGGTGGGGCCCAGTTTGCCCTTCAGTACCAGACCCCAGAGCCTAGGGGAAAACAGCCAGATCAGAAAGTAAGGAGGCCACACCTCCTTACACCAGTCAGGAGTGACAGGCTGACAGGTGCCACCTGCTGGGCAGGTTAGGAAAAGCACAGCATTTGGAAACCTCACAGGAAAGTCTGTCATTCCTCTAAGATACACCCTGAATATAACCCATTCTGAGATCTGAACCCTTTCTGGTCTGAGAAAATCTGACTGGGGTAACCAAGGAAACCAGATGCCTAGACAAAAGAAAACTACAATCTATACTAGGAAAAAATGAGATATGGCTCAGTCAAAGGAATAAACTTACACCTCAATCAAGATACAGTTGAGATATCGTTTCACTTTAATGAAATAATCTATTAAAGATTTTCAAAGAAATATGCTAAATCAAATAAAAAACCAAATCAACAAGTTCAGGGAAGATATAACAAAAGAGACAAAGGCTAGAGAGAAAACACTGGGTGAACATAAGGTAGAAATTGGAAGTTTGAAAAAAACTGGCAGAATCTATGGATATCAGAGGCACAACACAAGAGATAAAAAAACACAATGGAGACATACAACAGCAGATCTCAAGAGACAGAAGAAAACAACCAGGAACTGGAGAACAAGACACCTGAAATCCTACACACAAAAGAACAGATAGGGAATAGAATGGAAAAATATGAGCAATATCTCAGGGAATTGAATGACAACATGAAATGCATGAAGGTACAAGTCATGGGTATCCCAGAAGGAGAAGAGAAGGGAAAAGGGGCAGAAACAATAACAGAAGAAATGATCAATGAAAATTTCCCATCTCTTATGAAAGACATAAAATTATAGATCCAAGAATTACAGCATATCCCAAACAGAAAGATCTGAATAGACCTATGCCAAGACACTTAATAATCAGATTATCAAAGACAAAGAGAAAATCCTGCAAGCAGCAAGAGAAAAGTAAACCATCACATACAAAGGAAGCTTGATAAGAATATGTGCTATTTCTCAGTAGAAACCATGGAGGCAAGAAGAAAGTGGTGTGATATAGTTAAGATACTGAAAGAGAAAAACTGCCAACCAAGAATCCTATATCCAGCAAGGCTGTCCTTCAAATATGAGGGATAGCTCCAAATATTCTCTGACAAACAGACAGCAACAGAGTTTGTGAACAAGATACCTGCTCTACAGGAAATACTAAAGGGAGCACTACAGAAAGAAAGGAAAAGACAGGAGTGAGAGGTTTGGGACACAATTTTGGGTGATGGTAGTACAGCAATTTAAATACACTGAACAAAGATGACTGTGAGTATGGTTGAAAGAGGAAGGTTAGGAGCATGTGGGACACCAGAAGGAAAGAGGAAAGATAAAGACTGGTACTGTATAATAACTCAGTGAAACCTAGAGTGCTCAAGGATTGCGATAAAATGTACAAATATGTTTTTACATGAGGGAGAACAAATGAATGCCAACCTTGCAAGGTGTTAAAAATAGGGTGGTATTGGGGAAAAATGTATAATCAGTGCAAACCAGAACTGCAGTTAACAGAATCATTGTATTATGCTTCCTTTAATGCAACAAAGGCAATATACCAAAGCTAAATGCATTTAAGAGGGGGACTTAAGGGAGGGGTATGGGACTCTTGGCATTGGTGATGTTGTCTGACTCTTTTATTCTACTTTAGGTTAACTCTGTCTTTCCTTTTGTTGCCTTTTAGCTGTCATGTTTTTTTTTTCTTTTTTTTTTTTTCTTTTTCTTTTGTCTCTCTATCTTCTTTGACTCTTCCTCTTTCTTTGTGGAAGAAATGGAGATGTCCTTATATAGATAGTGGTGATGGTGGTGAATGCATAAATATGTGACTATACGGGGAACCATCGATTGTTTACTTAGGACAGAAAGTATGGTGGGTGAACAAAACCATCTTTTAAAAAAATGGGTTGATGAAGAAACCTTGAGGGCACTGCATTGAGTGAAATAAGTCAGATACATAAGGACAAATATTGCATGGTTTCACTGATATGAACTAATTATAATATGTAAACTCATAGACATGAAATATAAGTTACCAGGATATACGAGGTTAAAGAATGGGGAGCAGTTGCTTATTATGAGCAGAATGTTCAACAAGGTTGAACTTAAGTGTTTGGAAATGGACAGAAGTGACGGTAGCACATAATTGTGAGAATAACTAACAGTGCTGAATGGTATGTGAATGTGGTGGAAAGGGGAAGCTTAGAGTCATGTATGTCACCAGAAGGAAAGTTGGAGGTTAAAGATGAGAATGGTATTAACACATACAGCAACTGTTAAACAAACAAACAAACAAACAAAAACCTGAAAAAGAGCCCAGACTTCAATTAGAGATATGATGAAGCAGATCTGGTTAAGACTAGGGCAAATTGGGCCAAAGGGTAAAGGTTGAAACTGACTGTGTGTTAAAACTTCAACTTCCATGGGAGACCAAGGGAAGAAATGTTTATTTGGTGTAGGATTTATATTTTCTAAACAATATAACTTCTACAGTCAGTTTGTTCAAACACCACAATTACATAGAACTTTGAATAGGAAGTGAGATATGGTAGGACTGAATAGGTTAGAGTGAAATAGCAACACATCCCAAAGTAATTTGGGTGGAGAATAAAAATATATTTTCAGGACCCCCCTGAGGAGCTGGGGGAGGATGCGGAGGTGTTGGAGTTCCTCACATGGATTGTTGCTGATGTTCTTACAAACATTGGGGACTAACAGCTTGATATGCTGAGCCCTCTGTCTTGGGACTTGCCCTTATGAAGCTTGTTACTGCAAAGAAGAGGTTAAACCTGCTTATAATTGTGCCTTAGAGTCTCCCCCTGAGTGTCTCTTTGTTGCTCAGATGTGGCCCTCTCTCTCTAAGCCAACTTGGCAGGTGAACTCACTGCCCTCCCTCCTACATGGGACCTGACTCCCAGGGGTGTAAATCTCCCTGGCAACACAGGATATGACTCTGAACCTAGCATCGTGGGATTGAGAACATCTTCTTGGCCAAAATGGGGATGCAAAATGAAATGAAATAAAGCTTCAGTGACTGAGAGATTTCAAATGGAGTCGAGAGGTCACTCTGGTGGATATTCTTACACACTATATAGATAACATTTTTTATGTTTTAACATACTGGAGTAGCTAGAAGTAAATACCTGAAACTACCAAACTCCAACCCAGTAGCCTTGACTCTTGAAGATGAGTGTATAATAATGTAGATTACAGGGGGTGACAGTGTGATTGTGAAAACCTTGTGGATCACACTCCCTTTATCCAGTGTATGGATGGATGAGTAGCAAAATGGAGATGAGAACTAAATGAAAAATAGGGTGGGATGGGGGGATGATTTGGGTGTTCTTGTTTGCCTTTATTTTTTGTTCTTATTCTGATTCTTTCTGCTGTAGGGAAAATGTTCAAAAATAGATTGGGGTGATGAATGCACAGCTGTATGATGGTACTGTGAACTGTTGATTGTACATCATGGATGATTGTATGGTATGTGAATATATCTCAATAAAACTGAATTTAAACAAAAAGATGGGAATGTATAAAACAGTGAATCTTGTGGTTGACAGTCTCCATGATTAGCTGTACAAATATTAGAAATCTCTTTCATGAGCTAGAATAAATGTATGACACTATAACTAGAAGTTAATTACAGAGGGGTATATAAGGAAAAATATGTACCTATTGCAAACTATGTACTACACTTAGTAGTATTTTAACATTCTTCCATCAATAGTAACAAATGTACTATACCAATACTATGAGTCAATAACAGAGGGGAGTGGTTAGGGGTATGGGAGGAGTTGAGTTTTCTGTTTTTGTCTTTATTTCTTTTCTGGAGTAATGAAAATGTTCTAAAAATTGAAAAAAAATTGTGATGGATGCACAACTGTGCATGGTACTGTGGGCAATTGATTGTGCATTTTGATCTTTGGATAATTGTATGGTATGTGAACTATCTCAATAAAATTAAATTTTTTAAAAAACCAGTTTGCCATAAACGTGAGGGTTGATTTCTGAGCTCTCAATTCTATTGGTATATATGTCCTTGTGCCAGTACCATGCTGATTTGATTACTGTGACCCTGAAATAAGTTTTAAGATTGGAAAGTGTGAGTCCTCCACTTCATTCTTCTTTTTCAAGATGGCTTTTGACTATTCAGGGCCCCTTTCTCTTCCATATAAATTTGATGACTGGCTTTTCCATTTCTACAAAGGAAGTTGGAATTTTTATTGGGAATGCGTTGAATCTGTAAATTGCTTTGGGTAGTATTGACATTTTAATGATAGACTTCCAATCTGTGAACACAGTATATCCTTCCATTTATTTAGGTCTTCTTTAATTTCTTTTGGTAATGTTTTGTAGTTTTCTGTGTACAAGTCCTTTACATCCTTGGTTAGATTTATTCCTATTTTGATTATTTTAGTTGCTATTGTGAATGAAATTTTTTTCTTGATTTCTCCTTCAAATTGTTTATTGCTTGTGTATAGAAACACTACTGAGTTTTGGATGTTGATCTTGTACCCTACAACTTTGCTGAATTCATTTATTAGCTCTAGGAACTTCTTTGTGAATTTTTCAAGATTTTCTGTACATAGGATCATATCATCTGCAAATACGGAATGTTTTACTTCCTTTCCAATTTGGATGCCTTTTATTTCTTTTTTTTTGTCAATTGCTCTGGCAAGAACTTCCAGTACAATGTTGAATAACAGTGGTGACAGTAGACATCCTTGTCTTGTTCCTGATCTTAGAGGGAAAGTTGTCCATCTTTCACTATTAACTATGATGTTAGCTGTGGGCTTTTCATATATGCCCTTTATCACGTTGAGGAAGTTTCCTTTTATTCCTAGTGCGCTAAGTGCTTTTATCAAGAAAGGGTGCTGTATTTTGTCAAATGCCTTTTCTGCGTTGCTTGAGATGATCATGCAGTTTTCACCTTTATTCTGTTAATGTGGTGCATTACATTAATTGATTTTCTTATGCTGAACCAACCTTGCATACTAGGGATAAATCCCACTTGATCATGTGTATAATTGTTTTCATGTGCTTTTGGATTTGGTTTGCTAGAATTTTGTTGAGGATTTTTGCATCTGTATTCATAAGAGATACTGGTCTGTAGTTTTCTTTTCTTGTGGTATCTTTATCTGGCTTTGGTATGAGGGTGATGTTGGCCTCATAAATAAAATGAGTTAGGGTGTGTTCCCTCCCTGTTTTGGCTTGCTAAAGCTGATGAAATGCAATATACCAGGAACAGACTGCTTCTAAAAATGGGGATTTATTAGCTTACAACTTAACAACATAAAGGCAAACAACCCAATTAAAAAATGGGGAAAAGACTTCAATAGACATTTCTCCAAAGAAGAAATACAAATGGCCAGAAGGCACATGAAAAGATGTTCAACATCATTAGCTGTCAGGGAAATGCAAATTAAACCCATGCGATACCATCTCACACCCAATAAAATGGCTTCTATTAAAAAACAAAAACAAAATAAATGTTGGAGACGATGTGGAGAAATAGGAATATTCATTCATTGCTGGTGGCAATGTGAAATGGTGCAGCCACTGTGGAAGACAGTTTGGCAGTTCCTCAGAAAGCTGAGTATAGAACAACCATACGACCTATCAATCCCATTTCTAGTAATATACCCAAAAGTATTGAAAGCAGGGACTCGAACAGATATTTGCACACCATGTTCATAGCAGCATTATTCACAGTTGCCAAAAGATGAAAGCAACCCAAGTGTCCATTGAATGGATCAATAAAATGTGGTATACACACACAATGGAATATTATTCAGCATTAAAAGGGAACAAAGTCCTGATACATGTGACAACATGGATGAAACTTGAAGGCATCATGTCGAGTGAAATAAGCCAGATGCAAAATAGCAAATATTGTTTGATCTCAGTGATTTGAAATAATTAGAATAAGCAAAATCATAGAGTCGGAATCTAGAATATAAGTTATCAGGGGAGGGGGTGGGGATAGGGAATGGGGATTTAAGGCTTAGAATGTACAGGGTTTCTATTTGGAATGATGGAAATGTTTTGGAAATGGATGGTGATGATGGTATCACAATATCATGAACGTAATTAGCAGCACTGAAATATATATCTGAATGTGATTAAATGGGGAAATGTTAGATTGTATATATGGTAACAAAATAAAAATTTAAAAAAATCCATGGAACTACACTACACAAACATTGAACCTTAAGTTAAAGCATGGACTATAGTTAATAGTATAATTATAAAAATGTGCTATCATCAATTGTAACAAATGTTCCACAACAGTGCAAGGTGTTAATAATAGGGTGGTATATGGGAATCCTATATTTTTTGCATGATTGTTCTGTAAACTCTCTAATGAAGGAAAAATGGAAGCATTGATGAAAAGTTCAGATAATTAGAGTATCATGTTCTCTGAACAGTCTTGTTGATTGGTATTACTACTTCAAAATAAGGTAAATATAATAATAGGAAAAGAAGAGAAATAACTTAAACCTAATGGTATAGTCTTTTTTCATTGGCGTTTGCCTTAGTATACCTTATTCGGAAAACCCGCTCCCTCATCAAAGTAAAGAACGAGAACTTCATTGTATTGCTCCTTTTATAAGAGATGGGACAATTGTAGCAGGGCCAGATACTGCCCTTAGTGTACACTGCTGGATTAACCTTAACTTGAGTACTGAACAAGCAAGGGCCTTAACCCCTGGAAGAAGCACCATTTATTTGAGATTAGTGGGGATGGGAAAGTAGTCAGGAAATAAACAGCCATGGAGTACCGAAATAAATATGAGCCATTTTGTTGACCAATACAAATCAGTCCTTTGGAAGCTGATTTTAGATTGAGACATTATCCAACAAAAGCAAGAGCATGTTTCACAGCAGTTTCCCTGTACAGTACAAACGGCTTTTTTGAGAGCATCTTCAAGTACATGACATTTGCTGTAATGCTCAGATTTGGTTGTCGGAAATTCTGGGGTTCTCTGGCAGAAGGAACTTTGTCTTTTCTAACAAGCCATGCTTCCACTTGTCTTTATTGTAAAATTTCTAAAGATTCTTCCTTTCTCAGTAAAGCCTATTGCCATAGTATCCTTTAGATTTAAATTTATGCCTTATGTGTTTGCAAACACCTTGTCTCTTCTCTTTCCAAGTGCTGAGATTTGTTTTATTTACTGCATATAAACTTGCCTCATTTTCCACCAAATAGCAAAAGCACAAGAATACTGTGGAAATCTATATTCTCCATGAGCAGGGAAAAATTTCCTTCCAGTTGCTTCTGAATGTAACCATGCTGAACAGCAAATCACTTACGCAGAGCCAGGACTTCAAAGCACCGGCAAAATTAAAGTTCAATCAAAGTATTGTTCAATCGGAACATTTTTGCTTTTCGGCTGTCAAGTACCACATGTACCTGCCACAGCTAGAATTTTCATAAAAGGAACAACATGAGGGCTAGACTGCATTTCTTAGAAGTGATGGTAGCTGTTATCATGAAGGACAAAATTAAGGCAGAAGAAAAGATTATAGCAGTAGAGTTAACTGAAAATGAAAGGCAGTGTGCCTGAGCACTACGGAAGAATATTAGTGGGGATGGTGAGCTGTGCCCACCTGATGTATCCCTCTATTATCTCCTTTATTGGCAATGCCTGATGTTCACAGAGATTTTTGTGATTTATGAAGTGCATCTAGCCTGCCTTTCTGGCAAGGAGAGCCAGTGTGGCTCAGTTGAGTGCCCTGGTTTCCAAACTGGGGTGTCTTGCCCCTGGAGCTCCGTAAGACAATTCTCTGGGGTACAGGAAAATATTAATTAGAACTATTTTGTTCCATAGTATTTTAGTATTTTAAATTTCTATTTTTGGGTTATGTTTTATAGCGAAGCTATTCAAAGCGAGGCCCATGGTTAGGCAGTATCAG
Source organism: Choloepus didactylus (assembly GCF_015220235.1). Taxonomy (NCBI): domain Eukaryota; kingdom Metazoa; phylum Chordata; class Mammalia; order Pilosa; family Megalonychidae; genus Choloepus; species Choloepus didactylus. Next base: position 53,369,858 of record NC_051309.1, read on the forward strand.
TGTCATCTGGGAACCCTGTTAGAAATGCAAATTCTCCGGTCCCATCCCGGACCTGTTAAATCAGAAACACTGGGGGCAGGGCGTGGCAATCTATGCTTTCACAAGCTCTCCAGTGATTCTCATGCACACCAAAGTTTGAGAAGCAAACTGGTTTCTAATGAATACAATATTTTGAGAGATACGCTCAGAATTCTTTACTGGTGGCATGCTCAAACAAAAAAGTTTGAGGAAGATGCTACAGTAGAAACTTGCTTGGTCAGGAATCTCAGCTTCTCCTCTTCCCTTATTTGCTAAGTAACCCCTTGGTGGGGAAGGTCATTAGCCTCTTTTACTTCCTGGGTGAGTGTAAACAAGTTACTCAAATCACTCTGAAAAAATGAGAATGAGAATGCACATGACATACATATTTTCACTATCTCACAGGACTGTTTGGAGAGTTAGGTGAGTTCCTGTAAACAAAAGTACTTAAGTCAGCCTTGAGCACATGAAAGATACTGGGTTTCTCTTTTCCTGTGTGTCTGTGGACCCCCCCCAGCATCAATATTTTGGTATAAGTTCTTCCAGCTGATTGGGTAAATATATGAGACCCCAAACACATCAATATGTTATATGTATAGAAGCCAAAAAAATCTCTTAAAAATCTCTGAAAAATTACACTCTGTGAAGACTTTGCCATACAGTCAGTTGAAGACAGTTAGTGAGGTTATTCAGCATAAATTTTGCTTTTTCCAAGAGTTGCATATCGTTTTTCATTGAAATTTCAAGCTGCAAGAAATAGCAGTGTCAGTAATGCTGCAGATTGTAGCAATTCAACCTCGCGTTGCTGTGGGGAACAGCTAGTAAAATCAAGTTGCTGATCATCCTGATAGAGCAAGTAGTTAGAGTTCTGTCTAAGGCCACGCATACAGCTGAGTTAGTTAATGGGCAATGATGAAAAGTGTTGGTCAAAGTTTTCACTACGAGACCTAGGAAAGTATTCCTAAACTTTAGTGGTTCATAAGATTCACCTGGGGGTATTCTGTAAAAATGGTAAATTTCTGGATCTCATACCAAGAGATTTTGATTCTGTAATTATGAAGTGGGCCCAGCAATCTGCATTGTTAACAAGCACACTAGATGATTCTTTTGTAAGTGGTTCATGTAGAAGAGTTTATAGGACTTGAATCACAGATGTTTTAGAGCTGATAAGCACTTTAGAGCTCATTTGGTGTACCATGTAACCTTTTCCCCTTCATAAGAGCAGAGGTAATTGAACATTTAGATAATTATATGACACATTAATGTATCAGATTCAACAGAACCATAACTTTTAAGAAGGGAAATACTCCGGTAACTTAAAAAATGATGTAACTATTAATAGCAATAATTCTTTGCAGACTGAGGCATAGATAAGATTGTCAGTGTGTACTATTCAATTCCCTACTCTTGATTTTAAAGCTACCTTTCAAGAAAACATATTGGAATGCAAGGGAGGAAGAATAAGTGTTAGTCCAGGGATAACTTTGAATCCACTCATGTTTTTAAAATAATTAATTAGTAATCTTGAGTACTTTATTAGTAATAGATTTCCTGGTGATATAAATCACAATTGAGACACACCATTGGGCGAGTGCCTGCTAATTTTCTACCAATATTTCTTTCTCTCTTTATCCTTCATAAGTACTCCCAAATTTTAGCTATACACATGAATACCCAGAAAAAAGACTACATTACCCAGCCTCCCTTGCATGGGAGGCATGGTCATAGGACAAAGTTTTTGCCAATAAGATTTAAGAGGAAGTACGGTTTGTGACTTCCAGAAAGTGCTTTTAAGAGAAGGGCATGCCCCTTCCCTCCCCCTTTTCTCCTTTCTGCTGGCTGGAACATGAATGTGAAAGCTAATGCAGCCATCTTGGACTATGATGGGGAAGCCATGTGTTGAGGGTAGCACTGGCAAGAAAGAGATAGAAGGAACCTGGGTCCCTGGAGATCCTGGAGCTGTCATGGGATCCTTGAACTGCCTACATTTATCTGTGAGAGAGATATATTTCTATCTTTTTTAAGCCACTGTTTTTTCCATATTTTTGATCATGTGTTACAACCTCAAGTTGAAAGCTCCTTATCTAGTCTGACTGTTTTAGTTTCCTAGGCTGCTTAAAGCAGATACCATGAAATAGGTACTGTGTGTCTCTCCATTGTTCTACCTCAGGTTTTTTCCAGAAGCAGTGGGTGCTTGCTCAGCCCTCCTGCAGGTGCAGTCTGGAGGTGTAGGAGAGAGCACATTCTTGGTGACTGTTTTCTGATGGGGCTAGTGGATAAATGCCCCAGCCTCATGTCCCATGGACGAACCTCTTCTCAGAAGCCCAGCAGAGTTGAGCCCTTGTTGCCTGTAGTAGCTTTGATATTTCACCCTTTACTGTGTTTTCCTCTTTACTTCTCTCACTTTTTCCTGTTCTCTCTCTCCCGCTTCTTGGGTTTGCCACCCATATAAACTACCTGCCTCCAAGACCTCATCTCAAACTCTGCTTTTCGGGGAACTCAAACTAAGACAATGGGGATTCAAGGACAAAACTATAGACTGTTGATTTCTAATTTAATTACAATGTGTTGGAAAACATACATTGAACAATTTCAATCCTTTTAAATTTATTGAGACTTGTTTTATGGCCTAGAATATTGTCTATCCTAGAGAATGTTGCATGTGTACTTGAAAAGACTCTATATTCTATAGCCACTGGGTCGAATGCTCTATGTATGTTAGACTGAGTTGGCTAAGTGTTGTTCAAGTCTTCTATATCCTTGCTAATTTTCTGCCTAGTTCTATCAGTTGAAGTATTGAAATCTCCAACAATAATTGTTGATTGTATATTGCTTCTTTTACTTTTGTTAGTTTTTGCTTTGTGTGTTTTGGGGCTCAGTTTGTTACAGGCATATGCTTTATGACTGTTACATATTTCCACCACAACAAGTCAAATGAACCCTGCTTTGGCTGCACCAGAAAAGCTGCTGGTCCTCAGGGCACAGCAGGCCCTGGAAGAATCCGTATGCTCACCAGGCCAGGGAGATGGGAGAGTCTCCAGGCCAATGCCGCAGAGTCCCGTGTACTTACCCAAAGTCCAGCAGATTTTCAAGCCTCAACATTTCTTAGATTTTTGTGTATCTTTCGTTGGTTTCCAGAGCCCTGAAATGGTTGTTTCTGTCCATTTTGTCCAGTTTTACAGTTGCTTTTGGGGAAAAGGATTTAGCTGATCTCTTTACTCTCTCATTGCCAGAGGTTGCACCTTATTTTTTGATTGTATAGATTAAGCAGTATCCACTTTACTCCTGGATTCTGTAGCTCTCTGTTGTTCAGGTTTCTGATAGTTACGCCTTGTCACTGCCTCCTTTGCCTGGGGACCCGTAATTCCCATTGCTATCAGTGGTCTTAGATCCGTATTGGCACCTCTTACATCGTCCTTGGCCTGGAGGCACTATTTCTAGAGAGGACAGAACTACTAAAGTTTTCAGGATGCTGATGCCCCTTTCACCAGTGTATTCCTTGTGGCCAGGCCTGCCCATGGAACGTAACTTTCTAATAGGTTGTCCAGACCTATGTAGTAAATCTATTCTAGTTCGCCTATTTTCTGACGCTTTAATCCTTCTGACCCTTTTGAACACATGGTCATTTTGGAATTTCTACCTTAGTTTTGGCCATCACTTTTTCCAAGCGTTTAGGAGCTACCTAGCAGTGTGTTGACCCTATTTCTTGGGGTTCTTTCTAGGTTTCAATCCTATACTTTGGGAGGGTGCTCCCAAACTGGTAAATTCTCCCTTATCTTGAACCAGCACTCTCAGAATCCAGTCCTACTGCCTACTCTGACAGCCAGTGTTTGCTCATCAGGTTGTGTAGCTCCCAGGTTGCCTGAGGTTTGCCCATCTTTAGCATGGAAAGTCCCCATCCCAGGAAATCCCTCACCCCGAGACAAACTGGTTGGTGAGAGAAATTATATTGGTGGTAGGGAATGTACCAAAGAACAGTCCTTCCTTCCTATATCATGGTCAGTATGTCCACTATTGTGTTTGTTATGACTCAATCCTAGTTATTGGCCAAGTGGTCAGGAGGGGAGGTGGAGGCACATCTTAGGAGTTGTCTTAGGGAGGAGAGGCCTCTGCATAATCTTCAGGTAAGGGAGGAGCACTAGTCCTAATAGGGAGGACTGGGCCACTTCTGTAGGCTTAGAAGTTTCAAGGAATCTGAGAATTCAAGATTTCCAGATGGATCAACCAAATGGCCCTATCCTACATGTAAAGATTTCATTATTTCCCAATCAGGGCCCTGACCTTGGCAGAGCAGTTTAATTTGCTGTGAAGCAGATACTTTTACAATCAAATCCTAGGCTTAGGCCTCAGCTTTCTCTGCCTTCAGTTGCAGGGGATGAAAGCCTTTTATGTGCTACAAAGGAGGCCCTCTGGCTTTCAAGCTTGGCTTTTAATTGCCAGTTAATCACTCTCAGCCTTTCTTTATCCTTTTCAAGAGTGCTAATTCATCTTAGCAACTGCCACCCAATTCCACTGCCCTTATAGTTTCTATTTCCCCTATATTTCTTAAATGCCTGTTATATCTCACTTGCTAGTACCTTCCCTTCCACCAATAGAACCTTCCAGTTTACCAGTGTGTAAATTTTAACATTTGCACTCATTTCTTTTGCCAAAGGCTTTCTGTGCTTCGACTACCACAAGTGAGTGGTCTTTGTCATTCATCAGTCATTCAATTTGGGCCACCTTGGGACTTGGACCTGACTTTGGGCAAAGCAGCTCCCTTCAGCCAATGCTGTCCTCCAAGGAGGCTGACAGCTGAGGGCCACCTGCCACTCTTGCACTCATAGTAGGTATGGGTCCAAGTCCTACATTTCTGAAGGAGGGTCTGGGAAGCCAGCACAGTACCCACCTTAAAAACATCATCATCACTCATTATCATTATCAGTGAGATTTAATTTTCTTACGTTTTTTGAGGAGCCCTTTATATAAGAGCATTTCAATCAAATTTAACTAAATATTTACTTCTATTATTATACCTTGTTATAAAATATGTACTATTATGCCTTGTTTCAATTATGTGAGCCAACCCTCCCCCATCCCACCCCACCCCCTTTTTTGCTTAAGCTACTTTGGCTGGATTTTTGTCATTTGCAACAAAAGAGTTCTGACTAAAGGCAACAAAAATAATAATAACAGCCACAACAATTTCTAGAATGTTTACTGATACTGGGATAAGTGCTTTACATACAGTGTTTTCTATTGCTGCTGTAACAAATTACTACAAATTTAGTAGCTTGAAATAACAGAGTTTTATTATTTTACACTTCACGAGGTTAGAAGTCCAAAACAGGTCTCATGGGGCTGAAATCTAGGTGTCCTTAGGGCTGCATCCACCTGGAGCCCCTGAGGGAGAATCCGTGCCTTGCCTTTTCCAGCTTCTAGAAGCTGTCTCCACATCTTAGCTCATGGCTCCCTTCCATCTTCAAAGCCCAAGATCCTCTCACTCCAGTCTCATCACATGTCCTCGTCTGCCTGGTTCTCCTGCCCCTACTCTAATTACATTGCCATTTGGATAGTCCAGTTTAATTTCCCCAGTTTAAGAGCCTTAACTTAATCATACCTGCAAAGTCCCTTTTGCCATGTAAGGTAACATATTCACAGGTTCCAGGGATTAGAACGTGGACATCTTTGGGCATGGGGTGGGCAGTATTCTTCCTAACACACATCAATAATCTGATTTAGTCCTCACGATGGTCCTCTGAGGTAGGTGGTATATTATGACCATGTTAAAAAGAAGGAAAGTGCTGCAAAGAGAGATCAGCTAATGTGACCTATAATAATGTGACCTAATAATAATAATAAACCTGTGCCACTTCATTTCCAAAATCTGTGTGTTTCATCATTTGCTATCTCACCACCTGGTTTCAACAGACTTGCTGGAGTCTTGGAGAAGAAAGCATGGCTAGGTTTGATGGGTGTATCATTTTTGGGGTTCCCTCTTATCTGATGAATTGAAGAAAGAATGGCTGAGTCACCTGAAACCCTTGGATCCTGAGATACAGTGAAGAAAAGCAGCCTAATTCTGTAATTCTTCCCAAATGTTGGCTTAATGCATCCATAGGGCAGTCTGGGTTTCAAGCCAATAGAGTCTGGCTTATGAAACAGGACAAGTATCTCACAAAGTCTCAAACACTAGCTTCTTTAACAAAACTAATAGGAAGCAGCAGCAGCGGTATGAGATGTAGTGCCAAGCTGAAATTCTTCAGGCCCTCAAGTGGGAGGGGAAGGATATGCCCAGAGGAGCAATTGACTTTAATTTGGGAATAAAACAAAGACCAATGAGAAAGCAGACAGTTCCCAGCTGACAAAACCCCAGAGGATTTCAAGTTGCTTGACACCCCTAGAAAGGGCCCTAAAGGATATTAAGCACTGAGTGAAAACTCTTTTTAACACTCAGCTATGGGCTTTCAGATCTGGAAAGCCCTTCGTCGTAAAGGTAGCCCACTGGGACACAGCATGCAGAGACAGAGTAAACGCTGCTAACTCTTTTCCTTATGAAATCACTCCCTCTGGCTATCCACAGTCAAATTCTAGATAAAGCAGAGCCAGTTATTAACATTATAAGCTGGAGACTGCACAAGCTTGGGGCTAGTGGAAGCTATGGAGGAACTTGGTGGGTGATGAGGGAGGTACAAGAAAAACCATGCTGCCCCTAAATATTTCTCCACTTTGTGCAGTTATGGCAGACAAAATGGCCATCAGCAAAGAGTCAGTCAACTCTTGATTCATCAAATGTTTATTGAGTTTCTGTTATGTGCAGGAGACAATGCTGTGTCAAATACATACTCTTGTTCTGAAAGAGATAGCATCCCAGGTGAGGAGACCATGGTAGAGTAGAATAGAAGTTTCCAACACATGGAAAGATAAGGGCTAGCAGAGATAAAGGAGGCCCACTGGACTTGGGGGGGAAGGAGAGCTGGACCTGCTCTGCTCTCTGAGCCAGGACTCCCCTGGTTGTAGGTGACGGAAACCTAAAGTGAACCACAAAAGGGAAATGTATTGTCAAGAGACCAATTCCCTGGAAGAGCAGGGGCTTGGCCAGGCCTGCAAGTTACTGGAACCAAGAACTAGAGAGCCATCAAGACAAGGCTGTTGCACGGGCTGTTCCCAAGGTCTTGAAAGCTCTCCATCCAACTTAATTTATCTCCTATCAGTCATTCCTGTGTCAGCTCCAGTTACCTCCTTAGGGAGGCCTCCCCACCCCCACCCCCCTGACTGGACCACACCCAGAGTTCCTGGCTGCTCTATTCAAGCCTTTGGAACAAATTAAAAAAAGGTAACCACCCTGCCAGGATAGACAGTGTCATGTGTGCAGAACAAGGTGCCCCTTCCTCTGGGCACACACAGCTTCATACCAGAGCTCATGGCATGGTGAGCAGAGCACAAGTGGGATTTCAGCCCCCACTTGCCTCCTTGGCTGGGCGACTTTGTAGTGCACAAGGTACACTACACACAACTGTACATGGCAGCCAAACTAGAGCCTCTATTGTATGCTCTCAGAAGACTGTGGACCCTTCCTGCTTACTACTTGTCAGAATGGCAGCTATACTTTGATTGTATGATTATCTGAGGAATCCCCTCCCACCCTACAAACTCATAAGTTCATGAGGACTGTTATTGGGGCGGTTTTTGCTCAATTTTTTATTCCTAGAGGCTAGCACAGGGTCTGGTACATTGAAGGCCCTTGATAAATAATGGTTGTTTCGTGAATAAATGAATGAACAAGCAAATGAGTAGTTCTGTTTATAAATTTCTCTTGGACTGGCTTTTGGGGTTCACAGAGAGAAAAGGCTGTTGTTTCCCCTTAATGCTGATTTTTAAAATTCCAGGGAAAGAGCTAACTGGTCCAGTTGAGATCACATGTCCAATGAGAAGAGGGAGTACTCTTACTGGCAATCCCATCAGAGTTTTGTTTGCTGAATGGTGGGATGAACATTTCCCCCAAAAGAAGAGGTGGTTCTTCCTGGAAAAAGTGGGGAAAGCTTGGCAGAAACAACTCCAGATGGCCCCGACAGTAGCTGTTCTAGTTTGCTGATGCTGCCAGAATGCAAAACACCAGAAATGGATCGGCTTCTATAAAGGGGGTTTATTTGGTTACACAGTTACAGTCAAAAAGGGGGTTTATTTGGTTACACAGTTACAGTCAAAAAGGGGGTTTATTTGGTTACACAGTTACAGTCTTAAGGCCATAAAGTGTCCAAGGTAAGTCATCAACAATAGGGTACCTTCTCTGGAGGATGGCCAATGGTGTCCAGAAAACCTCTGTTAGCTGGGAAAGCACATGGTTGGCGTTTGCTCCCAAGTTCTGGTTTCAAAATGGCTTTCTCCCAGGACGTTCCTCCCTAGGCTTCAGCTCCTCGAAAATGTCACCCTTAGTTGCTCTTGGGGTGTTTGTCCTCTCTTAGCTTCTCCGGAGCAAGAGTCTGCTTTCAACAGCTGTCTTCAAACTGTCTCTCATCTGTAGCTATTCTCTCAGCTCCTATGCATTCTTCAAAGTGTCCCTCTTGGCTGTAGCAAGCCTTGCTCCTTCTGTCTGAGGTTATATAGTGCTCTAGTAAACTAATCAAGACCCACGCTGAATAGGCAGGGCCACACCTCCATGGAAACTATCCAATCAGAGTTCCCACCTACAGTTGGGTGGGTCGCATCTCTATGGAAACACTCAAAGAATTACAATCTAATCAACACCAATAGGTCTGTCCTCACAAGATTGCATCAAAGATAATGGCATTTTGGGGACATAATACATTCAAACTGGTACAGTAGTCTTTGACTTGGGGTAGGCTGGTCATGTCCATCTTCTCTTCTATGAAATAAGAGAATGTGTTGAGCTCACCTCTGAGATCGTCCAGTTCCAACATTCTATTCCCTTTTGTTTCTGGTTCTGGTTCTGTTTCCTCCTGCCAAATTCTGTTCTAGTGCTTGAAACGTTGAAAAAGACATGACTGTGGGCAGCCTCAGTCAAGGAAGGCTTAATGGAGGAGGTAAGCTTTGAGCTGAGTTGTAAAGGCTGAGGAAGCATCATATATGAAGAGAAGAAAGTAGGGAAACTTTTAAGGGCACAAAGTGGCTTGAGATGTATGATGGGTGTTGGCATTGAGCCATTTGTCTAGGAATCTATTTTTTTAATGTAAATGTCCTTGTAAGGGGTAAAATCTTAACTCATCTGTATTCTCCTCTGAATTAGCTTATCAGAGAACAGCAAGTTGGTCATCCAGGAGGATCTGAGGGAATGAGACATTGGACAGGTATGTTTTGATAAGGGCAAGTTAATAAAAAATAGGTCCTGAATCCAAGCATCTCTAAGGTATATGAATTAGGCTAATCACCTTGGGGTCTATACTTTGTATGGATGTTGGGGGGATGGTGATAGTTGTAGCTCCAGCAGTAAGAGAATGACCAGGGAAGCACTTGATGCTAAAAATGCCCAAGGCTCTTACACAGTTGACCTGAAACTTTTCCCTTGGTCATGAAGATACAATAACCTCTTCACTCTTTGTCTTACAATTCTTCAGGATATCTGACGCTTTCTTCCAGGATGTTGTTTAAGCTCACTTCAATCTTCTTCAGCCTATAAAAAGTTTAGGAAACAGTGAGGTTTGCCTTTACTCTTTAGGGTTGGGCCTTGTCCTGAAAATGGTCTGGGAGGGCCATTCACCAGGTACCACAGTGAGGCATGCTGGATCCCAAGAAAAGGGATAGAAGGCTCTGGAAGGAGAAGTAGGGGGATGTTAGCAAGTGGCATAGTTTTGATGAGTGTACAGTGGCAATCCATTAAAGCTAAGTTGCCAGTAACAACTCACTGCTACTTTGGGTGCTACTCTTCCATACCTTAAACTGTAGTCCTAGTGCTGGGTACTCTAATCTGTTTAGCAAGGAAGAAGATAAAGGCCCATATCCTGGAATTGGGGAAACTGTGTTTCGAGTTGTCATTGGCTTGGTCTGGCACCCAAGGACTATGCTATGTGTGACCGCCTACTGGTGCTAGAAAAATATAGACAGCTTCTACATTAAAGGACTTGGAGTGTGCATGTGGGAGGGAGATGGAATGGACTGGGGGCGGGGGGATGGGGGTGGGAAAGCAGTTCTCTGTAAAATTCTATTAAAGAAGCAATATAGGATGCAAATAACTAAAATTAAAAATTAAAGTGGGGATGTTACTACCAACCCCAAAGAAATAAAAAGAATTATAAGAAGATACTATGAAAAATTGTATGCCAAAAAGTTTGATAACCTAGATGAAATGGACAAATTCCTAGAAACATACAAATTACCTAAACTGACTCAAGAAGAAATAGAAAACCTTAACAGTCAAATAAGAAGTAGAGATTGACTCAGCAATCAAAAACCTTTCAACAAAGAAAAGTCCAAGACCAGATGGCTTCACTGGTGAATTTCACCAAATATTCAAACAAGAATTAAACAAATCTTCCTCAAATGCTTCTAAAAGATTGAAGAGGTGGGACTGCTTCCTAACTCATTATGTAAGGCCAGCATCAACTTAATAGGAAAGCCAGGTAAAGATATCACAAGAAAAGAAAATTACAGACCAATATCTCTTATGAATATAGATACAAAAATCCTCAACAAAACACTAGCAAATCAAGTCCAACAGCACATCGGAGAAATGAGATTTATCCCAGTAATGTAAGGGTGGCTCAACATAAGAAAATTAATTAATATAATGCACTATATGAATAGAGTGAAGGAAAAAAACTCATGATCATCTCAATTGGTGCAGAAAAAGCATTGACAAAATCCAGCACCCCTTCTTGATTGATAAAAATACTCAAAAAATTAGGAATAGAAGGAAACTTCCTCAACATGATAAAGAGCATACATGAATAACCCACAGCTAACATCATACCCAATGGTGAAAGACTGAGTTTTCCCCAAGATCAGGAACAATTCAAGGATGACAACTTTCACCCCTGCTATTCAAAATTATACTGGAAGTTCTAGCCAGAACATTTGGCAAGAAAAAGAAATAAAAGTTATCCACATTGGAAAGGAAAAAGTAAAATTTTCCCTATTCATGGATGACATGATCCTGCATACTGAAAATCTGGAAAATCTACAAGAAAACTACTAGAGCTAAATGGTGGGGTACAAGATCAACACACAAAAATCAGTGGTGTTTCTATACAGCAGCAATGAACAATCCAAAAAGGAAATAAGAAAATAGTTATATTTATAATAGCAAGTAAAAGAATAAAATATATAGGAATAAATTTAACCAAGGATGTAAAAGAGATGTACAGGGAGAACTATAAATCATTGCTAAAGAAATTAAAGATGACTTAAATAAATTGAAAGACATTCTGTGTTCATGGATTGAAAGACTAAAATTGGTAAGATGTCAGTACTATCCAAAGCGATATTTATGGTTACAAACAATCCCAATAAAAATTCCAACAGCCTTCTTCACAGAAATAGAAAAGCCAATGACCAAATTCTTATGTAAGGGTAAGAAGCTAAATAGCTTCTGAAAAAGATGAGTTGGATGATTCACACTTCCTGATTCCAAAACTTATTACAAAGTGACAATAAAAAAAAAAGTCAAAACAGTGTGGTACTGGCACAAAGGCAGACATATAAACCATGGAATAGATTTGAGAGTTTGGAGATAACTCTCACATTTATAGCCAAGTGATTTTTGACAAGGGTGCCAAGTCCACTCAATGGGGAAAGAATAGTCTCTTCCAAGAATAGTGCTGGGGAAACTGGACAAGAAAAAGAATGAAAGTGGACTCCTACCTCATCATATACAAAAATTAATCCAAAATGAATCAAAGTCTTAAATGTAGGAAATTATTTTGTACAAAGTTTCTGTTTGGGATGATAGAAAACTTTTGGTAATTGGTTGGTGGTAATGGTGGGACAACATTGTGAATGTAATTAACACCATTGACTTGTACATTTGAGAGTGGTTAAAATGGGAAATTTTATGTTTTATATATGTAACCCCAATAAAAAGTAAAAATAAATAAACAAAAATTAAAATAAGAAACATAGCATAGTGATCAGGGGTACAGCTCTGGAGGCAGTCTGTCTGGGTTTAATTCTCCCAGTTCCACCACTTGCTAGCTGTGTGACCTTGGGCAACTTACTTTACCTATTTGTGACTCAGATTCCTCACCTGTAAAATAGATTTAACAAAAAGTTTCTACCTCTACAGATTGTTGGGAAGATTAAAGGAATTGTCACTAGCAGGACAGTGCCTATACTGAATGGAGGTTGAGAACAGACTAAGATTTCCAAGCCAGGAAATGTGACTGTAAGACTGAAGGAAGAGAAATTGAAAGGAAGAAGTGGTAGAGGCTCAAAGTGGGACTTTCCAGATAAGTGGACCAATTGTGGGGGTGGGCCCGGCACAGCTGGGAGACCCAGAGCACATTTCTGTGGTTTGGGGAGCTAATCAAGATGTTGAGTCAGGGAATGAGGGGATGAAACAATTTAGATAAGAGACTTTAAAGGGAGACTGCAGGCAGGGTCAGACCTAGAATCTGGGTGCAGGTGTCTGTAGGAAAACCCAGTTTGGAACTGGAGGTCAGTAAAATTTGGAAAGAGATGAAGTTTATTGTTGGCATTTCTACTCCAAAGAGTGCTTCTCCTCTCTTCTCAGTAGCCAATACTTTTATACTGCTTTCAAAATCCTGTTCCCCAGAGCCAAGCTTTCCCTCCTTTCCACACTGTTCCATTGTCTGAAACTGTTTACCTCAGCCACCAGTTCCCTAACAAAATTCCAATTCTTTGAGGACAAGTTCAGATGTCAGCCAGACTTGGGAAGGGAGCTAACATATTGGAACTAATCTTCCACTAACAGAAGTACTGATAGCCACTGATTAGTCCCTAAAGACCCTGGATTTTAAAAAGGCAACATGAAGTCAAATGAATGTCTGATCTAGAAATTCTTAATTTAGGAGGTGGTGGGGTATGGGTGGGTTTCAGGCCTTTGATAAGGAATCATAGTTTTCAACAGATTCTTTTTTTTTCTTTTTTTAAAATTCATTTTTATTGAGATACATTCACATACCATGCAGTCATACAAAACAAAGTGTACATTCAATTGTTCACAGTACCATTATATAGTTGTGCATTCATCACCAAAATTAATTTTTGACATTTCCATTACCACACACAAAAATAATAAGAATAAAAATTAAAGTGAAAAAGAACATTGGGTGCCTTTTTTTTTTTTCTTCCCCATTTTTCTACTCATCCATTCATCAACTAGACAAACAGAAGTGTGGTCACTATGGCTTTCCCAATCACATTGTCACCCCTCATAAGCTACATTTTTATACACTCGTCTTCAAGATTCATGGGTTCTGGGTTCTAGTTTGATAGTTTCAGGTATTTACTACTAGCTATTCCAATTCATTAGAACCTAAAAAGGGTTGTCTATATTGTGCATAAGAGTGCCCACCAGAGTGACCACTCAGCTCCTTTTGGACTCTTTCTGCCACTGAAGCTTATTTCATTTCCTTTCACATCCCCCTTTTGGTCAAGAAGATGTTCTTCATCCCATGATGCCAGATCTAGATTCCTCCCTGGGAGTTATATTCCACATTGCCAGGGAGATTCACTCCCCTGGGTGTCAGATCCACGTAGGGGGGTGGGCAGTGATTTCATCTGCCAAAATGGCTTAGCTAGAGAGAGAGGGCCACATCTGAGCAACAAAGAGGCATTCAGGAGGAGGCTCTTAGGCACAATTATAGGCGGGCCTAGCCTCTCCTTTGCAGCAACAGTCTTCCTGTGGTAGAGGGCTCAGCCCATCAAACTACCGGTCCCCTATGTCTCAACAGATTCTTAAAGGGGTCTGTGACCACCCCCTCTCCGTCTCTCCCCCAGATTTTAAGGGCATTTGCTTTAACCTGTCTTGGCTAAGGCCAAAGCAAAATAATATGTATACATTCAGTTACTTTTCATTTGGGTAAACTAGAGATGTGTATGTGTGTGTGTGTGTCCGATTTCTTTGGAAGATCAGGTGTCAGTGTTGGGGCGTGTTTTGGCTGAGGCAGCTGTAACTAGTTTGTAGGGTCTGGAATCTGCCTAGGTATGGGTTTTTCACATCCTACATCCTCTTCCTTTCTAGAACAGGAAGTTCTTACTTCCATAACATGTTATTATCACCAAGGAAGTAAACATGTATTTTTCACAGCTCCTGTTCTCCTCTTCCTGCCCCCATTTCCTATTGCTGTCTGCCTTCTCCACTCTCCCAGAATGTCTCACTCTGCAGTAATGAGATGTTTGGCTGCCATGCAGCCTCCAAGGTCTGAAGATGCATACCCCATGCATCTCCTGCCAGGTCCTGAGAGGGGTGTTAAAAAGGCATTGTATTCATAGAGGTAGGCAAGAAAAGGCAGGGAGAAATGAAGAGCCCGACAAAACACAGAAGCTTTTGTCCAAGTAAAATGGTTATTCTTTCTGTCTATTCTCTGTTAGCTGGAGTAATTGAACCGATACTGTCTTTATGAAAGTCACCATAAAGGTCATGCTTTGTTTAGATTTAATTGGAAAATTGTACCTTCTGAGATCGAATTTAATGTAGCATCATTAGGACTTGATTAGCTCAATGCAGAGTAATGTGAAAATATCCAATTCAGAGGAGAACATGTGGTAATGAATTAATACATTTTTATTCAAATACTCTGTTGATTCCCTAGGCGGGTGTGACTTCCATTAAATAAAAAGACCTAGGTAAAAAGAAGAGAGTCACTTTAAGCATCCTATAGTTGTGCTGGAGAAAAGGATTAACTAAAAAGGCTTATTAATGCTACCCTAACAGTCATGTTTCAAGAAATCTTGGAAGTAGAAACAGTTTTAAAAATGAATGAAATTCTTACTATACGAGAAGGAAAAAATTCATTGCTAAATGGAATTATGAAATACTGATGTCAAATCTCAATATAATCAGAAAACTCTTAGTTTTTCCTGAGAGATCTCTAAGATGACTGCTTCATAAAGAAAGAAATCAGGAATTTCTAGAATATTTTAAAATATCAACTTAGTTTTACTTGAAAAAGTCCCCAAGGAGAAAAATTAACCAACTCTACCTTGCAAGGTTGCATTAGGTTCACAAGAAAATGTGAGAAGCATCACATAATTGATTAGTTCTTATGTATTTATTCCTGCTCCCCTCTCCTACTTTTATAAGTGTTTTTTACATATTTTATCTTATTTAACCCTCATTCACTCCTTTGAAGGTATTACCTCCTCTGGTGGTTTGGAGCTATGTACCCCAGAAAAACATGTTTTAAAACTTAATCTATTCCTGTGGGTGAGAATCCATTTTAAGTAAGACTTTTTATTTTGTTGAGGGAACTCCAGTTTAGGTGTGGCCCACCTCAATCTGGATGGATCTAATCCCATTACTGGAATCCTTTATAAGCAGAATGAAATTCAGATATATAGAGAGAAAAAACAAAGGGAAGAACCAGGAGCTGCAAGTCAATGGAACCTGGAAGAGAGGGGCCAGGAGAGGACGACATGTGCATTGTCATTGCCATGTTACAAGAAGCTAAGGACCATGTATTGCCGGCAGCCAGCCCCAGAATGCCAGTATTTGGGAAGAAAGCATCTGTGCTAGTTTCAATATATTATGTCCCGCCAAAAGCCATATTCTTTAATGCAATCTTGTGGAGGCAGACATATTAGTATTGATTAGTTTGGAACCTTTGGATTAGGTTGTTTCCATGGAGATGTGACCAACCTAACTGTGGGTGATAAATCTGATTAGATAATTTCCATGGAGGTGTGACCCCGCCCATTCTGTGTGGGCCTTGATTAGTTTACTGGAACCTTATAAAAGCGCAGAAGTAGAAGGACTTCAAAGAAGCTGCAGCCATGAGGGACACTTTGAAGAATGCACAGAAGCTGAGAGAGGAGCTGAAATGCAGCCTAAGAGCAAGCAGACACCAGCCTCGTGCCTTCCCAGCTAACAGAGGTTTTCCGCATGCCATTGGCCATCCTCCAGTGAAGGTCCCCAATTGTTGATGCCTTACCTTGGACACTTTATGGCCTTCAGACTGTAACTTTGCAACCAAATAACCCCCCTTTATAAAAGCCTATCCATCTCTGGTGTTTTGTAAACAGCAGCATTAGCAAACTGGAACAGCATCGCCTTGATGAAGCTTGATTTGGACTTCTCCTAGCCTCAAAATTGGGATCCAACAAATTCCCATTGTTTAAGACAACCCATTGCATAGTATTTGCTTGAGCAACAGAGGAAACTAAAACAGCCCCGTTTTCACAGATGAAGGAACTGAAGCCCAGACAAGTTTAATGCCTTGTTCAAGGATTGTGTTAGCATCTGAGTCTTAATCCAGGTTGCACAAGGGTAATACTTAAAGACATTTTGCCTTTGCCTCAGGTTTAGCAGATTACAAATGTTCTACACCAGTAACTGTGGCTTTCAAAGACAGGTAATAATACTTCAAAGTATAAGGATGAGAAATCATACATTATGGGAACACAATTTGTTCCTCTATTCATATAGAATCCCTTATAATCGGTTACAATCTGTTTACTTGTTTAGGACATCATCTTTCTACAATCACAGGAATTTCCTAACTCCAGTTGAACTCCTAGTGTCAATCACTTTTCATTAAGCTAGTTTTCAAAGGGTTTGAACCATGTGCCATTAGTACTGGGTACTCACTTTTTCTTTACTGTGTAAAGCCTCACTTTTCAGCTTCAAAGTAGGCTAAGTTACCTTGGTGTCATGGTCTGGTGAAGGGTGCTTTTGCATCCCAACTCAATGTTCACCATAAACTCTAGAAGGGAAGAAGGAATCTTCTTGGAGTCAGAGACTAGCCTAGAAGAAAAGAAAGATTTAGGGTAAGAAGCTGGATGTGATAGGAAAGGGTTTATTTCAGGGTGTACTGAGTACTGCAGAGCGTCACAATGACAATGACACCTAACATTTATTGAGCACTTCTATGCACTAGGCACTGTTTAGAGTGCTTTACTTACATTCATTCATTTTATCCTTATAACATCCCTAGGAGGTGGATCCTATTGTTTTTACTGTTTTAAGAATGAGGAAACCAAGGCACAAGGATGTGAAGTAATTTGCCCTCCTTGAGTCAATAGGATTTTAATCTGGGCTATCTAGCTCCAGAAAGCCTATGTTCCTGTCACAGTTTCAATTCCCTCTGTTAAGGTTATTCCTTTTTTTTTTGACTATATCATAGCCCCAATAGAGGCTGATGAAAAAAATGGAAATCCCTTGAATGAGCATTACAAGCCCACATTGCAGGAACGTATTAATTCTATCAAGCAATCTGTACTGATTTTAAAAGAGGTTACTTGTATTTAAAAATTCAGTGTTCTGACCTCTAGTGTAAGTTAGATAGTGGCAAAGAAAGCTGATGAAAGGAAAGGTATGTGAAAGGAGATGGATCACAAATGGTGCCATTATTTCAGTTTGTTAGTGACCACCAGTTTGAGGAGGGGCTGTCCTTATTGATAACAATGAGGAAAATTTCTCTCATCTATGCTTTCTTTATTAGCCTGATAATTGGGACTACCTGTATGCAGGTATTGAAAAATGAAAGCAACATTTTTATTACCTTAGTAACTGGCTATCTGTAAAACTCTTCTACATACATATCTATATATGTTACAGTGACATTCTTTTTTTTTGTAACTTTTTATTTTAATATAATTTCAGACTTAGAGAGAAGTTGCAAGAATAATACAAACCCAATACAGAAAACTCCAACATAGCTCCATGCTCAAAATATCCAGATCCACCAATTTTAACATTTGCCACATTTTCCCTTTCTTTCTTTTTTTCCTTCCTTCTTTCCTTCCTTCCTTTCTATCTTCCAAACATTTGAGAGTAGGTTTCATACATCATAATCCTTGAACACATACTTCCATGTACACTCTTTACAAACAAGAATATTTATTTATGTAATCACTTGAAGTTAACAAGTTCAAGAAGTTTAACTGATACAAAGCTTACATTTTATGTTCCATTTTTCTTATGTTCCAATAATGACCTTTTTAGCCTTTTCTCCTCCATTCATAGACTTATCCAGTATCATTCATTGCACTTAATTGCCATCATCTCTTTAGTTTCTTTCTATGGCTTTTAATTGTGGAAGCATATAGCCAATATAAATCTTCCCATTCCAACCCCACCCAAGGATACCATTCAATGAGATTAACCACAGTCACAATGTTGCTATATCCTCACCAGCTCCCATCTCCTTGGGTTCATCTATCTTTTTCCTGATTAACTTTAGTTCCTGATTTTCCTTTAGCTCTTTGAGCATATTTAGGACTATTTTTTAAAAGTCTTCGTACGGAATGTCCTAGGACTGATCCTCCTCACTGATGGTTTCTAATGTTTTAATCTTCTCCTTTGCCTGCCCCATTATTTCCTGTATGTTTGTAATAATTTGTTGAAACCTAATCTTTTTGATATTTTAATGCGTTGTCACTGGAAGTTAGACTCGGAGGGACTTGCTCCTTAAGCTTGTATTCAGCTAGTATTATGACAAAGCATTTCTTGCATGCCAAGGGTTAACAAAAAAATAAAATAAAAATAAAAGACAGAAAACAAGAAAAATCCTTTCCTAGTCTTTGAATATTGACCTGCATGAGTGCTGTCCTTCAGAGTTTATCCATACAATGATTTAAAAAGAATAGCTCCAAGCCAAAGTTTAGGGGCTGGCCGATCCTTTTTGTGCATGCATCTCATTTTGGGCATGCATCTCATTTTGGGCATGTGTGGTGTGGCCCTAGGAATTCCCCCATTTACACTAATAGGATTGTCCCCTCTTCCCTAGGAAACAGTTTCCTAACAATTCTGGGGCATTGCATTAAATGTCCCACGACAGCAATCACTTGCCCCCAGCATCAACGTGTCTACTCTTACACAGTGTTCTGGAGGAGAGCTTTGTGAACTGCCTTCTACACACAGGGTAGGTTCTGAGACGGCAAGTCCCTAAGAACACCACCAGTCAGATTGGGCCAGGCATACCTGCTCCCAGTATGTGCATGAGGGTTACTGTGCTCCCTCCAGAACTGGGAACATGGATCCCCACTGGAAGCAGATGGGGGAGAAGCCAGCCAGGCTTTTATAAAAGCACTCAGGCTCTTATAAAAACAATACTATAAAAAAGCCTATGTGTTGATGAAATTATAATTAACTTCCAATAAAATTATTAATAATCTTACTCCCTTTAAAAACTAAA
Source organism: Choloepus didactylus (assembly GCF_015220235.1). Taxonomy (NCBI): domain Eukaryota; kingdom Metazoa; phylum Chordata; class Mammalia; order Pilosa; family Megalonychidae; genus Choloepus; species Choloepus didactylus. The sequence continues at coordinate 53,389,126 of NC_051309.1, forward strand.
AATTTTTTATAAACAATTTTTTACAGTTTTTTCCTATTTTAGTTTTTTAAATGAAATTTTATTGAAATATATTCACATATGATACAATCATCCGAAGTGCACAATCAATTGATCACAATATCATTATATAGTTGTGCCTTCATTTTCACAGTTTTTGAACATTTTCATTACTCCAAAAAAAAAATACAAATACAAATACAAATACAAATAGAAGTAAAAAAGAACTCCCAAAATATCTCAAACCCCTCCTTCCCCCCATTATTCATTTACTTTTTGTCATCATTTTTCTACTCATCTGTCCATACACTAGATAAAGGGAGTGTGAGCCATAAGGTTTTCACAATCTCATGGTCACACCATGTAAGCTATATAGTTATACAATCATCTTCAAGAATCAAGGATACTGGGTTGCAGGGCAACAGTTTCAGGTATTTCCTTATAGCTATTCTAATACACTAAAAACTTAAAAGGGATATCTATATAATGCCTAAAAATAACCTCCAGAATGATCTCATGCAATCCATTTGAGATCTCTCAGCCACTGAAAACTTTTTGGTTCATTTCTCTTGCCCCTTTTGTCCCAGAAGTCTTTATCAATCTTATGATGCTGGGTCCAGGCTCATCCCTGAGAGTCATGTCTCATGTTGCCAGGGAGATTTACACCCCTGGGAGTCATGTCCCATATAGGGGGGAGAGCAGTGAGTTTATCTGCAGAGTTGGCTTAGAAAGAGAGGCCACATCTGAGCAACAAAACAGATTCTTTGGGGGTGACAAGCACGATTATAAATAGGCTTAATCTCTCCTTTGCAGTAAAAAGCTTCATAAGGGCAAGCCCCAAGATGAAGAGATCAGCCCACTAAACTGGTGGCCCCTACAAACAGTTTTATTTTTGTTTCCCACATTGGGAATTCCTACTGCTTTTAAGTAGTTTTTTTCTTGATTCTGCCCATGCCCTGTTACTCTAGTCCTTTAAGTTTTGTGTAGCTTTGAGAAAGATGTTTCTGCCAGTTCTTCCTGGTTGTTCAAAACTTCTATGGGGGACAGAGCCCTGAAGCTTGCACATCTTGATCAGGGTGGGGCCTACAGTGACATTCTTAAATAAAAAGCTTCAGAGATGAAATCTTTTCCCAATAAACAGATCTCATTGGCTAAAAGGTTAATTCCAGTAAGGTTGAAAAGGCTTCTCTCTCAGTGATTTATCAGAGTAGAGAATTTATTAATTCAGCCTCATTAGAGTCTGTGTATAGATAATCTCATAAAAAATATAGCATAGAGTTAACAATTGCTGTTGGAATAAGGTCAAAAGGGTAAAATAGATAAGAAGGATATAGTAACAAGGAAATAATCTGATTCATAGTTCTTTATGATATATATCTACCAGGTAGCCTAAGATGATAGATATTCAACTTAAAAAGAGGCCTGGTTTCATTCTCTGTCTTTTAAAAGCACATTCACCTGTATACGAGCATATCTCAGAGACATTGCCAGTTTGGTTCCAGACCACTGCAATAAAGCAAATATTGCAATAAAATGAGTCACACAAATTTTTTGGTTAACCAGTGCATATAAAAGTTGTTTTTACACTATACTGTAGTCTATTAAGTGTGCAATAGCATTTCGTCTTAAAAAACAACATACATACCTTAGTTAAAAAAAATACTTTATTGCCTAAACAATGCTAACCATCATCTGAGCCTTCAGTGAGTCATAATCTTTTTGCTGGTGGAGGGTCTTGCCTCAATATTGATGGTTGTTGACTGATCAGGGTATTGGTTGCTGAAGGTTGGTGTGCCAGTTTGAATGTATTATGTCCCCCAGAAAAAGCCATATTCTTTGAGGCAATCTTGTAGGGCAGACATAATAGTGGGGATTAAGTTGGAACGTTTGAATTAGGTTGTTTGCATGGAGATGCGCCCCACCCAACTGTAGAGGATAACTGATGGGATATTTCCATGGAGGCGTGGCCCCACCCATTCAGGGTGGGCCTTGATCAGTGGAGCCATATAAATGAGCTGGCTCAAGGAGAGGAAACGGAGTGCAGCTGTGAGTAACATTTTGAAGAGGAGCAAGCTTGCTAGAGAGGAACGTCCTGGGAGAAAGCCATTTTGAAACCAGAACTTTGGAGCAGATGCCAGCCACATGCCTTCCCAGCTAACAGAGGTTTTCCGGACGCCATTGGCCATCCTCCTGTGAAGGTACCCGATTGCTGATTTGTTACCTTGGACACTTTATGGCCTTAAGACTGTAACTGTGTAGCCAAATAAACCCCCTTTTCATAAAAGCCAATCCATCTCTGGTGTTTTGCATTCCGCAGCATTAGCAAACTAGAACAGTTGGGATGGCTGTGGCAATTTCTTAAAATAAGACAATGAAGATTGCTGCAACAATTGATTCTTTGTTTCACAAAAGATTTCTCTGTAGCATGCTGTTTGATAGCATTTTACCCACAGCAGAACATCTTTCAAAACTGGAGTCAATCCTCTCACCCCTGCCATTGCTTTATCAACCAAGTTGATGTAATATTCTAAATATTACATCAATTTTGTTGTCATTTCAGCAATGTTCACAGCATCTTCATCAGGAATAGATTCTATCACAAGAAATCACTTTTTTTCCTCATCCATAAGAAGCAACTCCTCATCCATTAAAGTTTTATCATGAGATTGCAGCAATTCAGTCACATCTTCAGGCTTCACTTCAAATTCTAACTCTTTTGCTATTTCTCACCACTTCTTCAGTTACTTCCTTCACTGAGGTCGTGCACCCTTCAAAGTCATCTGTGAGGGTTGGAATTGACTTCTTCCAAACTTCTATGACTGTTGATATTTTGACCTCCTTTGATGAATCACTGATGTTCTCCATGGTATCTAGAATGGTGAATCCATTCCAGAAGGGTTTCAATTTACTTGGCCCAGATCGATCAGAGGACTCGCAATCTATGGCAGTTACAGCCTTATGAAATGTATTTCTTAAAGAATAAGACTTGAAAGTCAAAATTACTCCTTGATCCATGGGCTGCAGAATGGATATTGTGTTAGTAGGCATGAAAACAACATTCAACTCATTGCACATCTCCATCTTAGCTCTTTGGTGACCAGGTACATTGTCAATGAGCAGTCATATTTTGAAAAGAATCTTTTTTTTCTGAGCAGGAGGTCTCAACAGTGGGCTTAAAATATTCAGTAAACCATGCTATAAACAGATGTGCTGTTATCCAGGCTTTGTTGTTCCATTTATAAAGCACAGGCAGAGTAGATTTAGCATCATTCTTAAGTGCTCTAGGATTTCTGGAATAGTAAATGAGCACTGGCTTCAACTTAAAGTCACCAGCTTCATTAGCCCCTAACAAGAGAGTCAGCCTGTCTCTTCGAAGCTTCAAAGCCAGACATTGACTTCTTCTCTCTAGCTATGAAAGTTCTAGATGGCATCTTCTTCCAATAGAAGGCTGTTTGTTGTTTAGTGTAGCCACCTTCATCAATTACCTTAGCTAGATCTTCTGGTTAACTTGCTGCAAATTTCACATCAGCACTTATTGCTTCATCTTGCACTTTTATGTTATGGAGATGGCTTCTTTCCTTAAACTTCTGCTAGCTTCAAACTTTTTTCCTGCAGCTTCTTCACCTCTCTCAGGCTTCATAGAACTGAAGAGACCTAGGGCCTTGCTCTGGATTGGGCTTTCACTTATGGAAAGGCTGGGGCTGGTTTGAACTTCTATCCAGACTATTAAAATTTTCTCCACATCAGCGATAAGGTTGTTTTGCTTTTGAATCATTCATGCGTTCAGTTGAGTAGCAAGAAGTTGTTTGGTGCAAGAAACCTAGCACTTCTATCTTGGCTTTCAACATGCCTTCCTCACTAAGTGTAATCATTTCTAGCTTTTAATCTAAAGTGAAAGAGGTGTGACTCTTCCTCTCATTTGAACAGTTAGAGGCCAATGTAGGGTTATTAACTGGCCTAATTTCAATATTGTTGTATTTAAGGGAATAAAGAGACCTGAGGGGAGGGAGAGACATGGGGAAACTGCCTGTTGGTAGAGCAGTCAGAACACACACAACATTTAAGTTCATCATCTTATATGGACACGGTTTGTGGCACTCCAAAACAATGACAATATTAACATTTAAGATCACATATCACCATAACAGATATAATAATAATAAAAAAGTTTGAAATATTGTGAGAATTACCAAAATGTGATCCAGAAACACAAAGTGAGCACATGCTATTGGAAAAATGGTGGAGACAGACTTGCTTGACAAAGGGTTGCCACAAACCTTAAATTTATGAAAAACACGATATCTGGGAAGCACAATCAAATGAGGTATACCTGTAATATCATACCAGTATAAATAAATCTCTGCAGTATGTAGGGCACAAATTAACCTGATTAAAAAGAGAGGGCCCAGCATGGGAATAATATGGCACAGGGAATTTGACTACTTGGGGACACTATCATTTATTAGGAGGTGGCAGCTTACTGAAGCTAAGCGTCAGTTAACTTATCTGTATATTGCAGATAATATTAGTATCTATCTCATTAGGTGGCTATGAAATTAGGTGGAATAACTTATAAATAAAGCACTATTACAGTAGTGGATACTACATGGAAGGCATTAAAAAAACAGCTGCCACCATTTGGGACAGCAAACTGTCTAGCCTCTATCTTTATCCTATCCTCTAAGGATGTATTTTATTTGCTTTCCCTTCTCCCCACATCCTGGAAACTCACTTAACCTGACTTTTTGTCCCTACTGGAGTTCCACATATTCTCTTTCACTGTAATTTAATGCCAAATTAATACCTTCCTGCTGTGTAAGTTTTTTCTCATTCTCTTCAAATCTTACCATGGGCACATTTACTTCTTTGAGCAGTCTCAAGTTTATGTCAGTTCTGAGGACTGTGCCATTCTCTATTCTGCACCCCCACCCCCATCACATGCAGGAAAAGCATGTTATAGTGTAATTTATGGAATTGGGAAGAAAGTTTCAAATTTGCTTCAACAATTCTGTTCTTTCTCTTATGAGGTTTGTTCATGTCGAATCCTAATTTAGGCTTAGGGTATTTCAAAATACATCTGATTAAAATTAAGACTCTACAACCAATAAGATAAAAATTTCCAATTTATAGAGTTATCTGTTGACACAAAGTACCTTGTGTTAATATTACCTTAAAGCAGTAACCAGGAGACATGAAATGGCATAAAGACTGCATCTCCAAATATCTTTTACCCATAATGGTCCCATGAAAATTACTTTTTTTCTCCAGAGGTTTGGATATAAATGTACAGAAATGTGACATTATTCTCTGCAAATTTCCCCACAGGAATCATGTTATTTGAGAATGGTACTAATAAGAAAAAAAAAAAAATTGAAATACTGTGATGCATACTGAAAAAATTCCTTATTGAATTTCATAAAAGAGAAGGCAATATTCCAAATATGAAGTATGGATTTTGTAAATTTATGCACTAGCTTTGAAATGGGAAGTGAGAGTAGTTTACCCTTGTTTGGAATTTAAAGCTTTGATACTGGACAGTGTGGTACAGGGGAAAGACCTGGATTTGGAGAAGGGAAACTTGAGTTAAATTACTGCTTTGTTATTAACTAGCTGAGTGGCTTGGATTAGTCACTTAATGCTTTTTTGGCTCTCAAGTCTCTTATCCTTAAAATGAGGAAGTTGGATCTGGCAATCTTCAAGATCCCTTTCCGTTCTAAAATTTCAAGTCAGTCAACATTCATTTCTCTTTAAAGAAGAGGTAGCTAGTGCCTAGTATTTCAAAGTGCAGTGCTAGGTCCCAGGGCGATAAAAAGATAAATAAAATAAGCTTCCTGCCCTCAAAAGTTTATAAGCTTGTATTTGCAGAATATTATGTAGATGTTTTTATTATACCTGTTTTATTATTCATAAAACATACAGGGCATTGACAGTGAGGTTCTGCAGACTAAGAATGATCTCTGCCTCTTAAACCTCAGGCTATAGCTGACCCACTATGAAGATCTGTCAAATTACTCTCTAAGTCTCTGTTGTGATGATGATGTTGAGAAATAACAAAGGTTGTGTTTTCTATAAATTTTTATGGGTACGTCCCATATGCCAGCAGAGCCCTGGGTGTGAGGGGCAAAACAGCCAGCAGTTTCCTGCCCTCATATAGCTTAACCATTATACATATCATTATAAAGTTCTCTGCAAATGAATCAATATAGCAAATGGCTAGCTAAAACAAATTAATTGTGGACTTATTTTAAATTAGAGGGGTGAAGAAGCAAGCCCATTTCTGTGCAAAATATCATCTGTCTCAGCCCTTGAGATGTCATGATAAACAGTTAAGAACAATACAAATAATACAAAGTTTACTTACATAAATTGTATAAACGATATATACTTTATTTTCCCCTAGATGTAGAATAGGTTGAGTACTGAAATGGGATAAAGAATGCAGGAACAACATTTCCACCCAATCTAAGGGCGGGTTTTCATTCAAGTAGATCTGTGTGTCTCAGAGAGTCCATCTCCCTCCGGCAGCTGAGGCTCTGATAGGTTAGGGGTGACCAACAGGGATATTCTATGAGAGATTCTTGTCTTGAGAAGCAGCTAAGTACAATCCTGGATTCTATGTTACATACAGTGATTCATAACTTTCAAAATATAAATAGATAAAATTATAAGGATGTAATTCAGTAATGAGGAATTAGTGATTAAGAGGGATGGAGAATATTACAGTGGGGTGGCGTGGGGGGAACAGGAGCTGGGCTGTCTGTCCTCTGTGCTTTCAAATCTTGTATTTGGTGTAACATTTATGCCCTACTTGAAATCGAAATTTCAGAACTCTGAAACTCAAAAGCCTTGGCTGTTGAAATCTAAAACCAAAACGACCAATAGTTTTGTTACCTTCTCCGAGCGGGGGAAATCCGTGGAATGCCCTGGCTGTGAGCTGGGGATGGGCCTAGGGACAGGAAAGTGCTATATGTTTGTTGTTGGGGTTGGGGATGTGGGGAAGGAGATCCTACGTTAATATCTCAAAATATTATTGGTGAGTCTGATGAGTTGGCTTGAAAGCACCAGAAAAACGACGCAGAACTCAAGAAATGGTGCGAATTCTAGACTTCGGCAACTCCAGGGACAGAAGAATTCACCTAAATAAACGCCTTCCTCTGCCAAATAACAACAGCCAGTTTCATTTCTGGACCGACTCAGTACCTTCAGTCCTCTTCGTTTACACTACTAGTCTTTCGCGGACTGGTGACCGGTCCCCTGGACTTGCCGACGTGCCACTGACCCCAAAGGTTGGAGCATGGCCCTGGATTTCCTGTAAACTGACCGACAAAGCGTGTAGCATTTGAAGCCTTTGGAACATCCCATTTTTGACAAAAGGGGAAGAAGAAGGTTGACTTCGGAAAAGAAATGCATTTTGAAAACGGGAGATTGTTGTACAAGAAATAGGAATTTGTTCCCCACTAGAGGGCTTGCTAGAAATGAAGACGCAACGATTCTTTACCCAGTTTCCAGCTCTAAGATCCAGACAGCAAGAGAAGTCCGGGTCCAATTTCGGCGCAGGGCTCATTCCCGCCGAGAGCCGCCTTGAAGCGTGCGAGACAAGCGGTGGGAGACCAAGAGCATCGAGCCAGGGCTAGGGATGGACTAACTTCCCTACTCCGTGCCCCGGATCACAAGCTGCCTGGAGGCCCTTCCCCTTTTTCGCTTTTCAGGGAACACTTCTTTTGCTTTGTTTGAGACACGGACCCATCTTTCACCGTTGGTCTCCAGTTCCTCCAATCCAGCCCCGCGACGGGGCGGGGCTTCAGGGTCTAGGTGGACCAATTCCGCAGCCTCGCCTCTACACGCGCTTTTGGACCCCGGGATGACTGACAGCAACCGGGTCCTACCAGCTACTCCAGAGCGTGGCCTCCGCCAGGGGCGTTACGGAGACTGGGCGCCGGAACCAATCGCATTGGACCCCAGGGGGCAGGGCCTCTTCGCCAGCTCCAGACGCCCGCTATCAGCACTCTTCTTGTCGAATGACAGACGGGGAGAGGTGGCCCCTCATCCAAAGTTCAGCCAATGGAGGGGGCGAGGTGGGCGGGCCGGGAGTGCTTGGTGGCGGGTCCACGGCTCCCAACCACGGTGCTGCGAGCTGGTGCGGGGACCGCGAGGCGAGCGCGGGAGCCTGGGCGGCGAGCGGGGTGTGAGTTGTCCGAAAATGCACTCGGATGCCGCCGCTGTCAGTGAGTAACGAGGAGTGAACGGGCCGGCGCCGGACAGCTCTCTGCACTCTCTCTTCGACTCCCGCAGTTGTCGCCCCTTGCCTGCTGTCCCGAAACGCTTCGGGAGACCCTGCCCGGGAGCCACCCCTTCCCCTCCAGGGGCCTGGGCGGGCGGTGACGCTGCGGGCGGCGCGGGGCGGGGGCGGGCGTGGGGGAGGGGGCCGGCCTGCCGGGGGAGGGCGGCGGTGATGGGGGGTGGGGTCTGGCTCTTTTTCGGTGTTGGGGGAAGGGGGAGGGCGGGACGTGTGATGAGGGCTGGGACCCGAGTGTCCGGGGTGAAAGGAGGTGGGGGGGGGGAGGTGGAGGCGGCAGCGGGCGCTTGCGGGCAGGGCCGGGGGGTGGCAACGGCGAAGGGAGGAAGGGAGGGAGGGAGGGAGGGAGCTAGCGTGCAGGGCGCCGGGGTGAGGATTTCCAAGGGGCTGAGCGGTGCGGGCGGCTTGGCGAGAAAGGCGGGTGAGTGCGACGGGAGCGCGGGGGAGGGACAATAGGAAGAAGGGCTATAGATGACGGGGGTGGGGGGAACAATGGGGTGGGGGAATGGGGACAGCGGCCGAGAGCCGGGCAGGAGGGCAAACAAGGGGATGGGAACTGATGTAACGGGAGAACGATACGGTGGAAGGGGTTGGGGTTTGATGGGATAGTTGGGGAGTCCCGCGGGCGGCAGGGGTATAGGAAGGGTGATGGTGGGGTGACAAGAGTGGTGGGAGAGGAAAAGACGTTGGGATAATAGGATGAGGCAGGTGTTGGGATGACAGAGTAATTGTGAATAACAGGGGAGGAAGGAGGATGGGAGGGTTTCGGGTAACAGGATGGGGGTAGAGAAGATGCGGTGGGGGTGATGAGCTAGTTGGGGAGGGAGCGGAGGGTGGGAGGAGCTGGGGTAGGGGGAGGGATGTCATGTCTGGATTCGGTCCGGTGCGGGGCTGGGGGTGCTGTCGGGCTGTGTATTTGGGGAGGTGCTCTCCCCTCCCTCTGCTTCCCCCAATCAAGGCAGAGTCCCAGGAGGGGGAACCTCAGAGTCTGGGTGCAAGGATAGGAGGGGGCGGGGCTCAGGCAGGGGGCGGGGGAGGTTCCCCGAGGTTGGTGCTGGACTCGGTCCTCACTTCGAGCGGCGGGAAGCGAGGTCAGCGCTGGCGCGGGCTCCGGCTACAGAACTGGGAGGCGGGGCAGGGGTGCGGGCTGCGGGTTTTCCGTGGAGGGAGCTGGAGGGGGCTGGTCCTGGAGTCCGGGTGGGGGTTTTTGCGCATGGGAGGTATCAGGGTCCCTGGCGGTCGGTGGGTTTGACAGTTTGTGACGCAGTTGCCTAATTTCTACTCAGCAGGTGTGGACACTGGTGTCCTGGGGCCTTATGCCTTGTCGGGAGGGCCGGGCCGGAGACGTGACCTCTCCCGTGAGCGCTAGGTGGGCGCTTTAGGGGTTTCCTTTAGGGTCTGACTCCAGTTGCCGGGTGTGAAGGGGAAAGGCGGTCCTGCGGAATTCTGGGACTTGTAGTCGGGGCAGCGCCGGGCCGTGGTTGGGCTGGTTGCACGTGGGTAACTGTGGAAACGAGTCCCAGAATGCAGCGCGCCCTTCGGATCCTCCCTGTTCTGCTAACTCGTGCTTTATTCCTGGTCGCCCCGAGCGCGCTCCAGGGAGGCGTTTCTGTCCCCTGAGACTGGAGCTGTTTCTTAGACCTTCCTCTCTCAGTGGGGGTGGAGAAGCCAAAAGCTGAGCGCAGACTGTTCTTTCACTCTTGAGTTCTTGATCCCCAAGTTAATTGTGTTGCCCTGTATTTGGTGAACTAATTTGCAGAATAAATGCTTACTTCGTCTTCAATCTAGAACTTAGGTTGTGAAAAAATAGTCAAGCTAGAACATAATTTACAGCAGCGTGTAAGATGGTGTATTTATTGTGGCATCCAGTGTATACAAAGCACTACGTTATAAGGGGCTAAGTCTTATAAAAATCTGGGAATGCAGAGGAGACAAATTTAACGCTTGTGAAGATAACATATACTGTGTGTTTGTATTTCTTGGGCTATTTTGATGGCCCAAGCATAAGGGCACTTTTGGGAAGAAGTCAGGCTTGGAATGAATTCAGTGATGATGGAGGCGACTTAATGGAATTTAGGTATTTGGGGTTGAAATTGTCCAATTTATAAAGTCGGTATGAAAATGTGAAGGTGAGCCAAGGGAATATATGATGTGTTTGGTTTCCGATGAAGTTTCAGAAGCAAATGATACTAGAGGAAGGCAAGCTATGTAAAAAGCGGAGGTCCTTAAGAATTTTTTGTGTTGTTTGTTTTTCTTTTAGCCGCAGGCTGTAATTCCTTCTCTCTGCCTCTTTAATATTTGAAACCTTTCTCTCAGTCCCAGGACTCCCCAAACAGCACATCCTTTGTCCCTTTCCTTTACCGTTATGTGCGATGGTTCCTAATAACTCTGTAATGGAGAGGGGCCATAAGATTAGCTGAGAGATGACAGATTATTTCATGTGATATGAGAAATTACGAAGCTGTTGGAAGCATAGTCACTAGAAGAATATCATAGTGACTCTAATGATAAAACTTTTGCCAAGAAGCTCTGAAATTTGTAAATTTGGTTACAAATATATCAGACTTACTTACTTAATTGTAATGGTGGTTCTTTTCATAATGATTGAAAACCTGGGCAGTGTGTGGTGTTCTAGGTAAAAATTTTTTTATCTGTTTGTCATATTTTATTTCAGCTGGTGGTAGAATATCCAGGAATCCCTTTGTAGTATGTAAACATGTAATCTGGACATTTTTCAAAAACTGCATTTAATCTTGGAAAGGATTTTTAATCTTTTATTTAATAATCTTTTTTTAATCTTGCCAAGGGTAAGATTATCTTATTTTCAAAAGTTGAAAAATATACAGGAGCTATAATTGTCTTCAAGATGGTGTTTTTTTTGAAGAAAATATTAGGCAAGTCGTATCTTTCTTTTTTACTTTTTCTTTTTTCTGTTACATCCCAAAGGACAAGTGTCCTTTATACATATTCACAGCCTCCCCTCCAGTCTCCCAAACCCTAGGCTCCTGCACAGTATCAGCTTACACTTTCTGCTCTGGTTTTTAGGTTCCAGTTTGATTTTTAGCCCTTGGGGAGTTCCTTTATTTTCTTGTGAACTTAGCTATGCATGTTTGTTATACTTTCCCCAGAATTTCTGGGTGTTTTATATATTGGAGAGGATTTTTAGGTTATCTTGTCTATATAACATAGCCAGAATTTCACCTCTGTAGAAGACTGATGTATTTACCCTCCTCTTCCTTTGTTCCTGTCTCCAAAAAGTGCCCCTGCTTAGTACCTGATTGCATTTTTTTCGAACTTTATCATCTCTTTTTCTGGTTTTATCTTTAGCTATTCCTAACGGCTCTTATTAACTTATTGCCTTCTTCCTATCTGACCATAAACATGTTTGTATTATTTTCATCTCAGTTATAACAATAGCAATAATCCTGCTAAGCAGTATAAAAATCAGCCTGTTAGAAATTGACCTCATGATGATCTGTATTGTATCAGATGCCTTTGGCAACTAAAAATGGCCTAAATAATAGTGATATTCTTGTCCAGTAACAAGAAATGGGTGATTTTAAGGCTGATGCAGTAACTTAATGATGTGGTTAAGGGCGTAGGCTTTTTTGCATCCTTTTTTCTTCTTAGTATTTTAACTTTTGATCCTAAGGCTTGTTGCCTCTTGTTTGCAAGATAGTTGCTGGAGCACCAGACATCATGTCTGTGTAAGAAAGCAAGGAGGAGGGAAGGAGGTATATTTCTTAAAATTCCCTTTAACAGAGAGACGTCTTTTCCAGAAGTTGGCTTTAGGAGACTTCTCCTTCAGTCTCTTTGGATACAATTTATCTCATGCCACCATGAGCAGTGTGAGAAAGCCATTGAGAAAGTGAAAGTCTGGCATTTTTTTAGCCTCTGTTGTGGAATGTGATCTTTGCTAGGGTGGAAACATGGTGAGGGGAATGTCCTGGGTTGGCAGCCTACAGGTTATATCCCTGAACCAACAGCTTTGGCTGACTATCTCTGGCTTCGTCCTCATCTTTTTTATCTGTTGATTTACTTGTTACCTCATAATAAAAGAATTAGGAGTAACTTACTAAATATAGATAAAATTCTGTGAAGAGAAAGGAAATAAATTCTAGAATTACAGGGTGCACAGAAATGCTTGCCTGCCATATGTTAGAAACAGGCCATATATTTATTTGGCTCTCAGCTCCCTAGTAGCAAAAACAAAGAGGCAAACAAAACCAATTAATTTTATTCTTCTAACTAATGAAACTGCAGTTCTTGTAATAATAACCCAAGCTAGAATCTTAAGACATTTTCCATCCTCTTTTTCCCTGGTCAGTAGAAAGGGAGGAATCGGCAGCAGCTCCTCCAGTGTCTGCCCTCTCTTTACCATGCTTATTGCCATCACCCTAAGTCTGATCCAGCCATTCTTGTATTTTTGTAATAACCAGTGTGCTGGTTTGTATATATTGTGACCCCAGAAAAAGCCATATTCTTTAATGCAGTCTTGTGGTGGCAGATGTGTTAGTGTCGATTAGGTTGAAACCTATTGGTTCAGTTTTTCCGTGGAGGTGTGGCCATGTCCATTCAGTGTGAGCCTTGATTAGTTTACTAGAGCACTATATAAGCTCAGACAGAAGGAGCTAACTGCTGTAGCTGAGACGGACATTTTGAAGATGGTCGTTGGAAGCTGATGCAGACATTTTGGAGAACGCCAGTTTGAAATGCAAGCTGGAAGCAAGCAGACGCCAGCCATGAGCCTTCCCAGCTAACAGAGGTTTTCTGGACACCATTGGCCATTCTCCAGTGAAGGTACCCGATTGTTGATAAGTTACCTTGGACACTTTATGGCCTTAAGTCTGTAACTTTGTAACCAAATAAACCCCCTTTATAAAAGCTGATCCATTTCTGGTGTTTTGCATTCTGGCAGCATCAGCAAACTAGAACAACCAGTAATTCTTTCTCCATTTCAGCCTCTGATTTGATTCCCTCCATCACCAATTGAACCTTCTTCTCGTTCCCCTCACCAAAGACCTGTAGGGCTCCTAGTTGCTTACTTAACAGACTCCTCAGAACCTGGGGTTGAACGGCTTCTATATAGTTCAAATTCAGTTTCTTCCTTCTGGAATTCCATTGCCCTCAGTGCTGCTTCCATGGAATTTTTCTTTATTGCATTCCCTTTCTAGCAGACCTTTTCTCTCTCCATCAAATCTCTGAAGTACTGCCTACTTCTGTTACTCTTTTATAATAATAGCTGCTTATCTATGTATTTCCCCCTCCCAATTAGATTGTTAACCCCTTGAGATCTGGGACCATATCTTTCTTAGCTTCCACTCTAGCATTTAGCATGATGTTTTGTTTGGGCCCTCAAATATGTACTGAATTGAGCTTAAGCACTCAGGTCTTGAATAGTTAGTACATTATTTGGAAATTTTTTAATTCTTCCTCCTGCTTCTGAGTCCATCAACTTTAGATTTTGTCTTTAGATTTTTTTCTTTACCTTTAGATTTTTTTTTCAGGGAATGCAAACTTTTGATTTACTCATTTTCTGCCTTTTTTTTTGGACAGAGCTATATGCAAATGAATTGAAATAGTTTTTCTTTTTAAATACATGCAGATATATCAATTTTGAAGAATGTCTTTGGCTTGGAGAATTTCTTGTGGAGGGAGTAAAATGCTGGCGATGTGCTGAGGGAAAGGAAGGCATGTCTGTGTACCACGTGCTCCTGTCTACTTCAGAGCTGCTGTATTGCAGAACCTGCCTGGAGGTTAACGCAGAGGCTGACAGGCCTCATGTTCAGGGGCCTGCAGTGTTTCTGCCTTTCACTCTTTTTGTTTTTTGACCAGATTTTGGTCCTGAGGGTTTATTTCTTCATTAACAATACATTGAGATTGCTAAAAGGCTTTCTGCACTTAGAAAGTAAAATTTGTAAGGTGGAGATGAATTTTCTGAGGTGAATATGATATAATACTGGTATCTTTTTATAGTTGGTCGGCTTGAAATTAGTGTTAATAGCTTTTCATAGCGTATTCATTTTTTCTTGTTTTGAAATTGAGGTTAGAAGAAGTATCTCTTGAGATTTATTTTAAGTAGAACATGCATAGTAAGTATGTTTTTAAAAAAATGTATTGAAATACATTTTCAATAGATTTATGTATTTTAATATTCATTGCATGACTATTTGCATGAAAACCTAAAGTTCTTTTTGTATAATCTCCAGTATTCTAGCAGACAAGTATCTGTTACTTCAAGTTTGAATTACTTTTCTTTTAATTAGAAAACCCTGTTAATGAGTTATTGTCTGTCTCTGAAGGGAGGCTTGTAGTTTTTGAAACTAATTAATATGCTGAATAAAATAAACATTTAGTGATATGAAAAAGACCCCACCCTCCCCAAATAGCATTACCTCTGGGTATGCTGTTTTTTAGTTCCATCTTTGAGAATTTTTTTCTTATGTACATTTGTTTGGAAACCTTCCATTACTTGCTGGCTTGTATCAGTAGGTATTTGCAGAGACAGAAATAATCCATTTATTAATCATCTTCGTCTGTAGGGGGCATTATTAGTCTTTTGGGGCCGTGGCTCTTCCTCTGATTGGGAAATTCCTACTTTAGAAGGCAGAGCTACTTAGACGTGCCTGCCCCAGAATGTGAAAATTGAAGCCGCAGCTTGTGGAGACCATTTTGGAGAGCATGGCAACAGTGGTGTCGGCTGTGCTGTTTCACTAGGACAACTTGTCCTGGCCACCAGGTCCAGGCCTAGCTATGTTGATGGTGCACTCTGCTCTATCCCCTTAGGTATTGTGTTAGTTGTATGTCTGCTGGGCTTGGTTCTCTGGATGTCCTAGAGATGCTTTGAACGATTCAGTATCTCTTCTAAAAGGATCTCTTTCCTGTTTAAATAGCTCACAACTAGGAATTCTGACAATTTTAACATGTCACTGGTCAAATATCTGATAAAAACTCTGTGGAGAAGAGCAGTGATCTGCCTTTTCACCTTGGTTGCCTGTGGGCTTTGGTTCAAAGGCCCAGAGTTCTGGCTAGAGGTGACCCCCAGGACTGAAGGAGGAAACAGGTGATGCCAGGTTGTAGGTCTTTAGATCGCTTTTGCTGGTCGTCAGGTGGGACTCTCAGCCACATATCAGCCACCCCAGTGATTTCATTCTACAGAGTTCATTACTGCTGCTCTTTCCTTTTACCTCTTTGTCCCTGAAAAAACAAATTTGAGGGGTGTGATGTTCAGAAGCTAATGCATAACTTGTACATCTTTTTGGGTCTGACTTGAGAGTGTTAGCTATGGAAATATTATTCCTGTTGTTTTAATTTTTGGAATATTTGTTAAATTCTTGTAGTCAAAATAGATCTGATAGTTCTGATGGCTTTTAGTCAACTTTATTGAAATATAATTTATATACTATAAATTTGTACCCATTTTAAGTGCATAATTTGAATTTTATGTGTGTGTGTGTGTGTGTGTGTGTGTGTGTGTGTGTGTGTGTGTACATATACATACTGGTGTAACCACTACTTCAGTTAAGATGGAGAATATTTTCATTACCCCAGAAAGTTCTCCTCTGTCCCTTTGCAGTCAACACCTTCCATTCCCCCAATTTTTGACTTTTAATATGTATCATCTTAGGTTTTTGCTATGTCAGTTGATGATTTGTCCTTTTGCTCTTCATGGAGATAATACAGTACTTTTTATTGAGCTGTTAAATCCATAGAAAAACTGTCAGTGCTTCATACAATACTGAAAATCAATACTTTACCACATGGAATTTTCTTGAGTTAGATTGGTTGTTCAGTTGAAAAGTTTTCCAGTGGGGTGGCCTTTCCTTGTGGCCCAAAGACATACATTTTTAGGATTTGTTCCTTGGATGTGATGATTTCTTTTAATTGTTATCTGGGTGAGGTTGGGAGGTAGCAAATCATGGTTGTTAGGTGTGGACCCTAGAATAAAAATGTCTAGTTTCAAATTCCTTCTCTGCCATCTATTAGCTCTTTGTCTGGGAGTAAGTTACTTAACTTAATCTGTATGGGCTTCAGAGTCCTGTATAAGAAAAATACCAACTGCAGGGCTTAGGGTTGTTCATTCAGTCAACAAATATTTGTTAAGCACCTATTAACTAGCAGCACCTGTTGTAGGTGCTGAGCTGACCAGAACAGACAAATTCTCTGCTTATTGAAGATTTTTTTCTAGTGTGGGGAGGAGGCAGATAAACAGGAAATCATGTAGTATGTCAGACAGTAATAAGTTCTGTAGAGAAAAATAAAGTAGGTAAGGGGGAGAGCACAGGCACCCCTGTGTGGGGGAGTGGAGCATGTTGTGATTTTAAAGAGCATGGTAAGGAAAGGCCTCACTTGGAAGGTTTTAAATTAAGACCTGATGGAGGTGGAGGGAGCATTTCAGGCAGAAGGAACACAAATGCAGAGGCTCTGAGTGTGGACAGAAAGGAGGCTAGTGTGCTTGGTGTTGGGGATAGGCAGAGAGGAAACAGGTAGGAGGTGAGATCAAAAGAGGTCCTGAGGATTAAATGAGATAAACCTTGTAATGTGTTTAGAAAAGTGTCTGGCACTTTTTTTTGTTTTTGTTTGTTAATAATTACTGTGTAATGACAGTCTCCTCAGTAGGCTAAAAGGGGAGACCCTTAAGGGCAAAAGAGCTGTCAGAAAAAGAACCAAGTGAGACATCCCCTCACGCAGCCATTCAGCAGACATGTCAGGTTTTCTTTTTGCTAGAAGCATTGAAGTACAGGATGATGGCTGCTAGGTTAGATGGATACTCCAGGGTGCTTTGGGAACAGATGGAGAATCATTAAAATTAGACTTCAGATGAGAGTTAGGAATTGTCCCATGAGTTTAGATTTTGAGGTTTTATTATATGAAGAAAAGGATTGTGCTGTACATGGACTCATGGGGGTGGGGTACGAGGGTGCCTTCTATGCATAGGGAACAGCAGGGATGACAGAGGACTGCAGTAGTAGAATGGGTGTTTGGTAGGCCAGAGTGAAGGAGAAGGTGAGGCAGAGGGGTGGGCAGGAGCCAGATGGGGAAGGGCTGAAAAGAGGCACCTGGGAGAGTTTATGAGTGGAAAGGAAATGAAAGAAGAGGTGGTCAGAGAAGGTGGGGCACAGAGAGAAAGGAGCAGAAAGGAGTGGTGGGTGCTAACAGGTATATGGTGCTTAGTCTGTTCTAGGATCTGTTTGCTTTGCTGCCTTGCAGTAACTCATTTAATCCTCACAACAACCTTCTGAAGTAGGTTAGGTACTGTTTTCCTTATTTTATAGACGAGGAAGGTTAAGTAACCTTCTCAAGGTCACAAAGCTTGCAAGTGCTGAGCTTGCAGGCATTCTGGCTCCAAGGGTCTGGGTGCCTCATCAATGCCATCAAAATAATAAACATTTTATATGTGCTTTTCATTTAATTCTTGTGGTAACCCTGCGAGTATATTGGAATCTATTTTTTTGGTCTGTGAATGATGGTAGAGCCAGTTGATAACGATTATTTCCATTTTACTTTGGTTCTTCTTGTTATGAGTCCCACCAGGATTTACGATTTCTGAATCTCTTCTACTCCTCTTTCCTCTCATTTTTGCCAGCTTGCTCACAATGACAGTCGGCATTTAAAAACGAATTCTAACTGGGCAACTGCAGAATTGTGGCTAAAAAAAGTATTTCTATACTTTTTCTTAATTCATTAATGGAATAGTTTTTAGTCTTCTTAGATTTTAAGGTGTGTGTATTAAATAATGTTTTTTTATTGTGGCATTATATAAAATAAGAAATTTGCTATTTTAACCATTTTTAAGTGTACAGTTCAGTGGTATTAATTACATACAGTGTTATACTACCACCACCACCATCCATTACTAAAACGTTTTCAATACTACCTAACAGAAATTCTGTACCTATTAAGCAAGAACTCCCCCTCCAGTTCTCCCCACAGCCTATGATAGCCTCTAATCTACTTTGTGTCTTTATGAATTTGCTTATTCTAGATATTTCATATAAATGAAATCATATAACATTTGTCCTTTGTGTCTGGCTTCTTTTACTTAACATGGTGTTTTCAAGGTTGAGCTATGTTGTTGCATGCATCCGCTCTTCATGACTTTTTATGGCCAGATAATATTTCATTATATGTATATGCCACTTAAATACTTTTTAAACACACACTTTTTATATTATTTTTAAACATGGGAGATATCTAACCACGTTGCAGAAAAGCTAGAAAATGTAAAGTTTACCTAGAATTCTGTCATCTCAGTAGAGCCACTAATATGGTTTTTGTGTAACATTTTTGAATTTTTCTTCTTCCTTTTTCTCTGTAGTTTAGAGTGAGTTGAAATAGTATTTCTTCTTTAAAATATCTTTACATTCCCAAAATTAGACCACAGACCACTGTTCCTAATTAAACAGGAAGCTATGAGAAAAGATAGTTATACAGTCCAGTCCAGGCAACTGGCTATTGAGGTAAAGTTTTAAAGATCCTTCACCCTTTCACTCCTTCTGCTCTCTTTATTTTCTGCTCTTCTAGATTCTTCTGTCTTAGTCTCTTCAATGTTCTAATAATAATAGGGATAAAAATAACCTTTATTGGTGCATAGTGGGTGCCAGCATTGTGCTAAGTGTTTTACACGTGCTGTCTCATTTAATCCTTGCAATAGATAGCCCTGTGAAATGGGTCCTGTTGATCCCAACCCTACAGATGAGGGCATTGAGGCATGGTACGGTTGGGTAACATGTGCAGGTCATTCAGCTAGGAGAGCTGGCTGGCATTCTTTAACCTCAATCTCTGGGCTCTTATAACATTTCTGAGATTAAGGAATTTTTTTTTACTTTGAACTACCAACTGGTTCTGTGTACATCAGTGGGAAGGGGGTGGGGTGAAGAGAATGAATTTTGGAACCCCTTGTTCCTTGTCACATTGGGTGTACAGCCAGATCAGGTGTCCCAAGGTGGCTGACTCTTCTGAGATGGCACCAGCAGGCACAGGCAGCGCAGGGGTGACAGGTGCTAGGGAATGCTGCTTCTCTTGGGCCCAGGGTTTCTCCTCCAAGCCTTTTATATGGGTCCTGAGAGAGGTAGGAGGGAAAAGCCAGCAGCTATGTGCTGGATCTTGTGTTCAGTGAAAGCACTGAGTCACTTACGATGACCTGTTTCCCATTCCTTATCAATTTTCCCCTTTCCATGGTTGGAAAGGCTTTTGTGCCTTCTAAGTAGCAAATATTTATTGGTGACGAGATGACATTAACACTTTCCTCACCTCCTAATTTTTTTGTTTCATTTTGCCTAGCTGTTCAGCCTTTTCCCTGGACCTTGATCTCTTTTTACATGCCGATAGGCACATGAATGAGTTAGATTTCCTGTTTGGCCTATGCTGAGGTTGTTCCAGGAGTGGATTGGCTGCTGGCAGGTTGGTAATTAAATCAAGGGTCAGCATAGCACACTTGTTTTCCATTCTGGTTTCACCTTAGAATCACCTGGGCAGCTTGAGAAAAGAGTGATGCCCCCAGCCCCATTTTTATTTAATAGATCTGGTTTGGGGTCCTGGCATCAGTTTTTTTTCACACTACCTGGGTGATTCTAACGTGCAGCCATCAGACTAGTTTTAAGTAGCTCAATTACTGGGCAAGATGGCTGTGGTTTGAGCCAGGGGCTTAAAAGATGCATCTCTTCCATGGGCCCTGCACTGAGGGGATAGTAGGGCCTATTCCCACTTACCCTGCGACCTAAGAGCCAGCACTCAGGTCTCCCTTATTGTTTGCCAGGTACTGTTTAAGCACATTGCAGCATTAACTCATTTAACCCTCATAATGCCCTTATGAGGCCGGCATTGTTGTTATCCTTTTGAAAGATAAAAGAAGTCCTACTTCCAGCAGTGAAGGGTATGTAGTAGTAAAAGAGACCCACAGATCTAGCCTTCGGTTTTTCCTAGTTTTGGGGTATGGGAAACTCATTCCAAATCTTTGTGTTTAATAATTTGGCCTCAGATATTTACAAATGAAGCAAAGACATGTACTATCTCATATAGCTAATGACAGTCCATTAGCATGCAGAGTTGTAGATTGGTGTAGATAATTTAAATCTCTGCTTTTTGTAGTTTGAACCAAAAGATCACCTTATATTTTTATATATGCCAAGTTTTTATATTCCAAGTCTTTTTGAGGTAGAATTCGTTTTAATGTCATCTTTTTTTTAATTAAAATTGCATTTTTTACTTTTCTTTTAAAGTCGTGTGTAATATCTCTGAGCTCATTATATAGATATCTATCGACTTGTTTTCTGACCTGCACCTTTACACTCTGGATACTGTAATCTTCCAGGATATTGAGCAAATCTAATATCAACATTTTAAACAGACTCGAATCTTGCTATCATGAGCCTCAAACTGAACACCCTTTCAATCCAACGTGTAATTTAGTTGCCTACCGTCTTCCTCTTTCCCTTCACAACCAGACTTCTTGAACACATCTGTGCTTGATAGAGGCTGTTACCTTAGCTCCTGCTTGGTCCTCAGTCCACTTCCTTCTGGCCTCTCTTTTGTCATCTCAAGCTTTGTGAGGTCATGGAGTAACCTACATGCTGCCAAATCCAGTGACTAGCTTTAAAGCATTTGTCCAGCTTTTTATTGGTACCTATCACATGCCAGGGCCGTGCTAGTCTAGGTATTAGGGATACTACATTGATGAACAATGTAAAAACAAATTTGCTGTCCTCCAGGAGCTTGGGGTTGAGGGAGGGTAACAAAGGATAGAAATGTAAATATATAGATAATATAATGTCAGGGTCATGAAGGATCACATTACTGTATGATTCCATTGATATAAAATGTCCAGAATAGGCAGATCTACAGAGGCGAAAGTAGATTGATTAGTCGTTCCCTGTAGCTGAAGGGATGAGGGAAGGAATGGGGAGTGAATGCTAATAGGGTGATAGAATGTTTTAAAATTAGATTGTGGTGATGGTTGTACAACTTGTGAACATACTAAAAGCCATTGACTTGTATACTTTAAATGGGTAAACTGTTTGGTATGTGAATTATATCTCAATAAAGCTGTTAAAAAATATAATATCAGGAAGTGATGAGTGCTTTGAAGAAATCTAAATCAGGTGGTGGGAGGTAAGTGCTGCTTTGGATAGGGAGGTCAGGGGAGACCTCTCCAACCAGGTGACATTTGTGTAGATGAAGTAAATTCTTGGGCTTTGGGAGCATCACAGAAGAGGTAACTGTAAATGCAAAGACCCTGAGCTAGGAATTCACTTGACGTATTCAAGGAAGAATGTTAGTAGAATGGAGTGAGGAAGGAGAGTGGAATGAGATAATCAGGTCAGATCCTGTAGAGCCTTGTAAGGACTTCTTAAGGGCTTGGGATTTTTTTCTAAGTTTTGCTGCAGTAGCAAATGACCCCCAGAATCTTAGTGATTGAAATAAAAGATTGTTACATGTCCTTTGCAGGTTGGGAGAGAGGTCTCTGTTCCATATCATTGACATTCTCGTTCTCAGTCTGTCTGAAACCCACAGGAACAAGGCTAATCTAAATAGTGGGTGTCAACTATGGTACACCCTTGCTTTAACAATATATTTTTTCTTTTTCCATATCACTGAATAAAATTGACATATCAGGGGGAGGATGGGCCATGTTACCTGTGGCTCAGAGTACCCTTAAGCTTTCCACATTGAGTCTCATTTAGGGGAGGCATAGCCCTGCATGGCTAAATTGTGCTCTTGTTTTGTCATAGCAACATTTAGGATGAAGGCTGATTTTGATAACCTTTAATTTTGTTCAACTTTGTATCAGCTTTTTGGCAGCAGTATGGTCACTATACTGTTCCCCCTCCCCTCCATAGCCTTTAAAGAGGTATTAGTCATTTTCATTGTTATAAAAAAGCATTTATTAAGTGCACATCTGTGCATAGTGCTGCATTAAAAACTTTTATACTGAGAACAATGCTCAGTGATCAGTGGACTGGAATTTAGCTAATAATGGGATACTTTTGTGACTCTTTAGTGACTAGAAGAATGAAGTGTACTTGAATTAACACTGGGTGTTACATATCTTTTTGTACCACCTTTCCTCTTAAAAAAAAAAAAAAGTAGATTATTTTAGATTTAGCCAGTTTTGGTATCTTTTTCTTTAAGAATATAAGTAACTTGGGGTGGGAAATGTGCCTGCTTTTTCCCCTTTCTTTGGAGCATGGAGATAATCTATTGACATTTTTTGTCCGGATTGGAAATAAGTTAGAATGGAGGAAGGAGCTTTGGACTGGGAATTAGGACATGTGGGTTATTCCCAGCTTGACCACAGTGGGTGGTCTGACCCTGGGAAGTCACTTCGCCAGCTTGAGCTGGTAAATTGAGGGGAACTGGACAAAAGGACATGAAATATCGAGCCTCCCCCTCCTCGTTTCCTGGCTGCAGTCCTATTGGTTTTTACTTACAGTGTAAATCATTCTTTATATAGAGGTTATTTTCTAAAGTCCGTAAGTAAGGTGAAAATTACCTGTATTAAAAATATCTCTGGCAATACTTTTAAAAGATGACTGTTGGAGAGTGTCTCTCAGATAAGTCTAGCACAGCCAGTTCTTTCTTCCAGTCTTGGAACAGATCACTGGCTATTCAGTTGAGCACTAGTTGAAGCAGCTGGCTTACATTTAGGAACCATGTTTTTGAAAAATATATCTTTTTGTGTTTTTTTTTCCTCATTCAGGCCTATATTTTTAAAGGAAACACTTCTGAATTCTTAAGTAGTTTTTTTTTTTTTTAATAGAGAAGTTGTAGGTTTACAGAACATCATGCATAAAATACAGGATTCCCATATACCACACTATTATTAACACTGTGTGTTGGATTGGTGTGGTACATTTGTTACAAAGGATGAAAGCAGTTTTTATAATTGTGCTATTAAATATAGCCTGTGGTTCACTTAGGGTTCACTGCTTGTGGTGTGCAGTTCCATGGACTTTAAAAAAAAAATTATTCTAGTACAATATATATAATTTAAAATATTCCCTGTTAACCATAAACAGATATATATTTCAGTGCTGTTAATTAGGTTCACAGTGTGTTACCGACACCACCATAAATTATCAAAATTTTCTTTCGTCCCAGATAGAAATTCTGTACATTTTAAGCATAAACTTCCTGTGCCCTAGCCCCTCCATGTCCCCTTGAAACCTATATTCTAGATTCTGACTCTGTGAGTTTGCTTATTCTCATTATTTCACATCAGTGAGCTCATACAGTATTTGTCCTTTTGTGTTTGGCTTATTTCATTCAACATCATGTCTTCAAGGTTCATCCATGTTGTCATGTGTTTCAGAACTTGATTCCTTTTTATGACTGGGTATTCCATTGTGTGTTTATACCACATTTTGTTTATATACCATCATTTCATCAGTTGATGGACACTTGCATTGCTTCCATCTTTTGGCAAGTGTGAATAATGCTGCTCTGAACAATGGTATGCAAATAACTGTTCGAGTCCTTGCTTTCAATTCTTTTGGGTATGTAAGTGGAAGTGGAATTGCTGGGTCTTATGGTAATTCTATAGTTAGCTTTCTGAGGAACCGCCAAACTGTCTTCCACAGTGGCTGTATCATTTTACATTCCCATGAGCAATGAACGAGTGTTCCTATTTCTCCTCATCTTTCCCGTTTTCCATTTTTTTAAATAGTAGTAATTCTAATGGGTGTGAAATGGTATCTCACTGTGGTTTTGATTTGCATTTCCTGGTGGCTAATGATGCTGAAGAAATGCTTTTGGCCATTTGTTTATCTTCTTCAGAGAAATGTCTGTTCAATTCTTTTGCTCATTTAAAACTGGGTTGTTTGCTTTTTTGTTGTTGAGTAGAAGTATTTCTTTACATATTCTGTGTCTTACACTCTTATCACATGTCTTCCAAATATTTTCTCCCACTGTGTAGCTTATCATTTTACTTTCATGATAAAGTCCTTTGATGTCCAAAAATGTTTAATTTTGCTGAGGTGCCACTTCATCTATTTTTTCTTTTGTTGTTTGTGCTTTTGGTGTAAAGTCTAAGATGCCATCGCCTAACACAAGCTCCTGAAGATGGTTCCCTACGTTTTCCTCTAGGAGTTTGATAGTTCTGACTTTCATACTTAGGTTTTTAATCCATTTTGAGTTGATTTTTGCATATGGTTTGAAGTAGGGGTACACTTTCATTCTTTTGCATATGGATATCTGGTTTTCCTAGCTCCATTTGTTAAGAGTTTCTTCACTCCCAAGTTAGTGGACTTGGCATCCTTGTCACCATCAGTTGTCCATAAATGTGAAGGGGGGATTTCTGAGCTCAAATTCAATTGCATTGGACTGTATGTCTGTCCTTATGTCAGTACCATGCTGTTTTCATTACTTGACTTTGTAATAAGTTTTAAGATTGGGAAGTGTGTGTCCTCAAACTCTGTTCTTTTCCAAGATGGCTTTGGCTATTCAGGGCCCCTTCCCCTTCCATATAAATTTGATAATTGGCTTTTCCATTTTTGCAAAGAAGGCTGTTGGAGTTTTGATTGGGATTGCATTAAATCTGTAAATTGCTTTGGATAGAATTGACATCTTAACAATAGCCTTCTAATCCATGAGCATGGAATGTCCTTCCATTTCTTTCAGCAGTGTTTTGTAGTTTATCATGTATATGTCGTTTGTCCTTGGTTAGATTTATTTCTAGATATTTGATTATTTTTGTTGCTATTGTTGCTAGATATTTGATTATTTGTGTTGGATTTTTTTCCCATCATTTCTTCTGATTGTTCATTGCTAGTGTAAAGAAACACTACTGATTTTTGGATATTGATCTTGTACTCTGCCACTTTGCTGAATTCATTATTAGCTCTAGAAGCCTTGTGGATTTTTTCAGGTTTTTTGTATATAAGATCATGTCATCTGCAAATAGGGCAAGTTTTACTTCCTTTCTAATTTGGATATCTTTTATTTCTTTTTTTGCCTAATGGCTCTGGCTAGAAATTCCACTATAATATTGAATAACAGTGGTGACAGTGGGCATTCTTGTCTTGTTGCTGACCTTAGAAGGAAAGCTTTCGTGTTTCACCATTAAACAAGATGTTAGCTGTGGGCTTTTCATATCAACTCTTTATCATGTTGAGGAAATTTCCTTTTATTCCTCCTTTTCTAGTGTTTTTATCAGGAGGCCATGCTGGATTTTGTCAAATGCCTTTTCTCTGTCCTTTGTAATGATCATGTGTTTTCTTTTTTCCTTCATTCTGTGAATGTGGTGTATTATATTAACTGATTTTCTTACTTTGAACCACCCTTGGATTTCTGGGATGAATTCCACTTGATCACAGTGCATAATTCTTTTAATGTGCTATTGAATTTGGTTTGCTAGAATTTTGTTGAGGATTTTTGTACCTGTATTTGTAAGAGAAATTGGTCTGTAATTTTCTTTTCTTGTCTCTTTATCTGGCTTTGATATAAGGGTGATGTTGGCCTCGTGGAATGAATTATGGAGTATTCCTTCAATGTTTTGGAAGAGTTTGAGTAGGATTGGTGTTAATTCGTCTTAGAATGTTGGTAAAATTCTTCTCTGAAGCCATCTGGTCCTGAGCTTTTCTTTGTTGGCAGATTTTTGATTACTGATTCAATCTCTTTAGCAACTGATTTGTTAAGATCTTTTATTTCTTCTTGAGTAAGTATAGGTACTTTGTGTGTTTCTAGGAATTTTGTCCATTTTGTCTAGATTATCTAATTTATTGGTGTACAGTTGTTCATAGTATCCTCTTATAGTTCTTTTTATTTTAGTGGGATTGGTAGTAATGTCTCCCTTTTCATTTCTGATTTTAGCCATTTGTGTCCTCTTTCTCCTTCAGTCTAGCAAAATATTTGTTGATTTTATGGATCCTTTCAAATAACCAACTTTTGATTTTGTTGATTCTATTTTTTTTAGTTCTCTATTTCATTCTTTCCCAGTCTTTATTTCCTTCTTTTTTCCTCTCTTTGTATTTTCTTTGCTCTTCTTTTTCTGGGTTGTCTACTTTTGAGGTCAGGTGTCTCTGATTTGAAATTTTTTTTTTTGAAATGTTCTTTTTTTAATGTAAGCATTAATATCTATAAATTTCCCTCTCAGCACTGCCTTTGCTGCATCTCAAAGTTTTGGTATGTTGTATTTTAATTTTTATTCTCCTCAAAATTTTCCTAATTTCCCTAACGATTTCCTCTTTAAACCATTGGGTTTTGAAGACTACATTATTTAATTTCCACGTATTTGTGAATTTTCCATTTCTCCCTCTGTTATTGATTTCCAGCTTCATTCCTTTGTGGTCAGAAAAGCTACATTGTGTGAATTCCTTATTTTTGAACTTACTGAGCCTTGTATTGTGACTAACATTTGGTCTGTCCTGGAGAATCGTCCACATGCACTTGAGAGGAATGTATAGTCAGCTGGGTGAAGTGTTCTGTATGTGTCTTTTAGGTCTAGTTGGTTTCGAGTATTGTTCAAATCTTCTGTTTCCTTTTTGATCTAGTCTAGATGTTCTATCCATTACTGAATGTGGTGTAGTAAATTCTCAATGTAGAACTGTCAGTTTTTCCCTTCACATCTGTTGGTATTTGTTTCATGTATGTTGGGGATCTGCTGTTAGGTGCATAAATGTTCAATAATTGTTATGTTTTCTTGTTCGCGTGACCTTTTTATCAGTATATAATGATCATCTTTGTCCCTCATAAATGTTTTGACTAAAGGTCTATTTTATCTGATATGAGTATAGTTACCTCAGGTCTTTTTTTGTTTACTAGTTGCATGGTATATATTTTTTTTCCATCCTTTCACTTTTAACCTACTTATGTCTTTGAATTTAAGGTGAGTCTCTTGTAGACAGCATATAGATGGGTCATGCTTTTTTGTCTTTTCTGCCAGTCTCTGCCTTTTAAGTGGGGAGTTTAATCCTTTTACATTTAAAGTCACTACTGATAATGCAGGAATTTATTCTGTCATTTTGCTGTTTGGTCTCTTCATAAGCCATACACCTTTTTTTTTCCTCCTCAATTACTCTGTTAATGCCTAATTTCATCTTTATTTGAATTTTTGTATTGTCCCATACTGATTTCCTTCTCATTTTTATCTGGATATGGTTTCCATATATTGTCTTTGTGAATACTATGGGGTTAAAACTTAACATCCTTAATGTAGCAGTCATACTTGATTTGATACCAACTTGACTTCAATAGCATATACATACAGTGTTCCTATATGCCTCTGTCTTCCTATGTTTTCTTGGTACTAGTTACAAATTACATCTCTAGATGTCATATGTTCAGTATCATAGATTTATCATAGCTTTTTCTGCATGTGCATTTTAAGACCTGTAGGAAGTGAGAAATGGAGTTACATACCAAAAAAATACAATATAAAATTACTGACATTTATAATTACCCAAATGGTTACCTTTATGGGAGGTCTTTATTTCTTTGTGTCTAGTGTCCTTTTCTTTCACTCTGAAGAACTTCCTTTAGCATTGCTGTAGGGCATGTCTGGTGGTGATGAAACCCCTCAATTTTTGTTTATCTGGGAATGTCTTAATCTCCCTCATTTTTGAAAACGGCTTCACTGGATGTAAAATCCTGTTTGCAGTTGTTTTCTTTCAGTAGTTTAGTATTTCAACTCACTGCCTTCTTTACTCCATGGATTCTGATGAGAAATCAGCAATTCATCTAATTGGGACTGCTTGTACATAACATGTTGCTTCTCTGTTGAAGCTTTCAGAACTCTTTCCTTGTCCTTTGCATTTGACAGTTTGATCAGTATGTATTGTGGTGTGTTTTTGTTCAAGTTTGTCTTGTTTGGTATTCTCTGGGCTTCTTGGATATGCATCTACATGTCTTTTGCTAAGACTGGGGAATTTTCTGTCATTATTTCTTTGAATATTCCTTCTGCCCTTTCTCTCTCTTTTCTTCTGGGATTCTCATAATGCATATATTGGTTTACTTGATGATGTCTTAATGATCGCTTAGTCCGTTTTCACTTTTTATAATTTTTTTCTTTTTGCTCCTCAGCCTGATTGATTTCAATAGGCTTGTCTTTGAGTTTGTTGATTCTTTTTTTCTGCCAGCTCCAATCTGCTTTTGATTCTGGGAATTTTTCATATGTCAGTTCTTGTGGTTTACAACTCTAGTAGTTCTGTTTGGTCCCTTTAAAACTTTTGTATCTCTTTACTGAGATTCTCATATAGTTCATTCATTGTTTTCCTGATATTATTTGGTTCTTTCTCTGTATTTTCCTTCATCACCTTGAACATACTGAAGATCGTTTTTTAAAACTCTTGATTTTCTTTGTTGTTTTTAACTGGATTTTTATCTTCTTCTTTTGATGGGCCATCATTTCCTGTTTCTTGTTTGTCTTGTACTCTTTTGTTGAGCACATTACATTTTTTTAAATTGAGATTGTCCACAACCATACAATTATCCAAAGATCCAAAGTGTACAATCATTTGCCTACGGTACCATCATAAGCTGTGTTATCCATCACCACAATTTAATTTTTTTTTTCAATTTTTAGAGCATTTTCATTACTCCAGAAAAGAAATAGACAAAAGAAGGAAACTCCAATCCTCCCATACCCCTAACCACCCCACTCCATTATTGATTCATAGTACTGGTGTAGTACATTTGTTACTGTTGATGAAAGAATGTTAAAATACTATTAACTAGTATATAGTTTGCAATAGGTATATATTTTTTCCTATATGCCCATCTCTTATTAACTTCTAGTTATAGAGTCATACATTTGCTCTAGTTCGTAAGAGACATTTCTAATATTTGTACAGTTAATCACAGACATTGTCCACTACAAGAGTCACAGTTTTTTACATTCCCATCTTCTAAACTCCAACTTTCCTTCTGGTGACATACATGACTTTGAGCTTACCCTTTCCACCACATTTACAAACCATTCAGCACTGTTAGTCATTCTCACAATGTGCTGCCATCACCTCTGTCCATTTCCAAATGTTTAAGTTCACCCTAGTTGAACATTCTGCTCATAATAAGCAACCGCTCCCCATTCTTTAGCCTGGTTCTATATCCTGGTAACTTATAGTTCATGTCTATGAGTTTACATATTACAACTAGTTATATCAGTGAGACCCTACAATGTTTTTCCTTATGTGTCTGTCTTATTTCACTCAATATAGTGCCCTCAGGGTTTCTTCATCAACCCATTTTTTTAAAGATGGTTTTGTTCACACACCATGCATTTCGTCCTAAGTAAACAATTGATGGTTCCCTGTACAGTCACGTATTTATTTATTCATCACCATCACCACTATCTATATAAGGACATCACCATTTCACCCACAAAGAAGGAGGAAGAGTCAAAGAAGGTAGAGACACAAAGAAAAAAAAAGAAAGAGAAAAAAAAACCATGACAGCTAGGAAGCGATAAAAGGAAAGATAGCATTAAACCAAAGTAGAATAAAGAGTCAGACAACATCTCCAATGCCAAGAGTCCCATACCCCTCCCCTATGTCCCCCCGCCCCCCATATGCGTTTAGCTTTGGTATATTGCCTTTGTTACATTAAAGGAAGCGTAATACAATGTTTCTGTTAATTACAGTTTCTAGTTTGCATTGATTGTATTTTTCCTCCATTCCCACCCTATTTTTAACACCTTGCAATGTTGACATTCATTTGTTCTCCCTCATGTAAAAACATATTTGTACTTTTCATCACAAATGTTGAACACCTAGGTTTCACTGAGTTATACAGTCCCAGGCTTTATCTTTCCTCTTTTCTTCTGGTGTCTCACATGCTCCTAACCTTCCTCTTTCAACCATACTCACAGTCATCTTTGTTCAGTGTACTTACATTGCTGTGCTACTATCTCCCCAAATTGTGTTCCAAACCTCTCACTCCTGTCTTTTTCTTTCTGTCTGTGGTGCTCCCTTTGGTATTTTCTGTAGAGCCAGGTATCTTGTTCACAAACTCTCTCATTGTCTGTTTATCAGAGAATATTTTAAGCTCTCCCTCATATTTGAAGGACAGTTTACTGGATATAGGATTTTTGGTTGGTGGTTTTTCTCTTTCAGTATCTTAAATATATCAGACCACTTCCTTCTTGCCTCCATGGTTTCTATTGAGAAATCCATACGTAGTCTTATCAAGCTTCCTTTTTATGTGGTGGATCGCTTTTCTCTTGCTGCTTTCAGGATTCTCTCTTTGTCTTTGAGTTTGATAATCTGATTATTAAGTATCTTGGCATAGGCCTATTCCAATCTATTATGTTTGGGGTATGCTTCTTAGAGCTGTAATTTTATGTCTTTCAAAGAAATGGGAAATTTTCATTGATTATTTCCTCTGTTGTTGCTTCTGCCCCTTTTCCCTTCTCTTCTGGGACACCCATGATATGTGCATTCCTGCGTTTTGTGTTGTCATTCAGTTCCTGGAGCCGTTGCTCATATTTTTCCATTCTTTTCTCTATCTGTTCTTTTGTGTGTAGGCTTTCAGGTGTTTTGTTCTCCAGTTCCTGAGTGTTTTCTTCTGTCTCTTGAGATCTGCTGTTGTATGTCTCCATTGAGTCTTTCATCTCTTATGTTACACTTTTCATTTCCATAGATTCTGCCAGTTGTTTTTTTTGAACTTTGGATTTCTACCTTATGTACACCCAGTGTTTTCATTATATGCTTCACCTCTTTTGCCATATCTTCCCTAAGCTTTTTGAATTGGTTTAGCATTAGTTGTTTCAGTTCCTGTATCTCAGTTGAAGAGTAAGTTTGTTCCTTTAACTGGATCATAACTTTGTTTTTCTCAGTATAGGTTGTAGTTTTCTGTTGTCTAGGCATCTGGTTTCTTTGGTTACCCCAATCAGGTTTTCCCGGACCAGAACGAGTTCAGGTCTCAGAAGGAGGCAGTAGTATCATGTCTCCCTAAGGGTGTGTCTTAAAAGATTGATGCACCCTTTGAGGTGTCAAACTGCTGTGCTTTTCTGCCCAGCAGGTGGTGCCTGTCAGCCTGTCCTCCAGACTAGTGTAAGATGGCTGTTTTCCCCCAGGCTCTGGGGTCTGGTTCTGAATGGAAGGTGGGTGGTGAAGTTTGGCACCACCTCTTTCCTCTTAGGGAATATATATCCCCTGGGGAGATATCATTTGCATTTGAATAGTCTCTCTGCCTCTGCTATCTCCACCCTTTTCTGGGTGAGAGCACTGGGAACTGAAAATGGCTGAGGCTTTCTCCACTGAGCCAAAAAAAGGGACAGGAAGCCCCCCCTTTCGGGCCAGTCTGCGGCTACCCTCAGTTTCACCCATCGGCCAGAGACAGCACCCAGTCCTCTGGGCTCCCCCTCCCTCCCAGAGAGGTCCTCCAGCTCTCCAAGGTCAGTCATCATCAAAAGCCTCTGTCTGCTTGTTGGGGATTTGTACCTTGTATTGAGTAGTCAAATTTGTTTAATTAAAACCTCAATTTTAGCTGGGCTGAGGCATATTCGCTTGCTGGGAGAGTGCTACTCTCTAGCACTGCGAGGCTTTGCAGTTTGAGCTGCTGTGGGGGTGGAGCTCTTGACTCAGGTCCGCAGTTTTTACTTACAGATTTTATGCTGTGATCTTGGGCATTCCTCCCAATCCAGGCTGGTGTATGATGTGTCGACAGTCACAGTTGTCCCCCAGCAATTATTCCGGATTATTTACTAGTTGTTCCTGGTTGTTTATTAGTTGTTCCAGGGGGACTAACCAGCTTCCACTCCTCTCTATGCCGCCATCTTCCCCCGAACACATTGCATTTTAACATTTTAAAATGTGGGCTCTGGGATTTATTTCCTGAGATGTCTGTTTTTGATGTTGTAACCAGCTGGTGATAAGACAGAGATTTTCTTGAGTGTCAGGAAGTTCTGCCCAAGATGAATGTAAAACACAGGGTCCCCATCTTTTCTGGGCCTGTGTCTTGTAATGGGTTTGTGCTTGCTAGTGGCCTTAGGAGTTCCCCTGTTTACAGGAGTTTGATTGCCCCCTCTAATCCCTAGGAGAGAAACTTTCTTCTCCTGGATATACCGCTGGACTTAAAGCAGGTAACCCTTTGCCCCATGCCATCCACCTCAGTTGTTTCTTATGCTGTTTTCATTATCTCAAGTGGCTCTTTTTCTGAGGGCAATTCTGAGAGTGGAACACACCAGGGAGGAGTTTCCCCTGTCAGTCTTTCTCAGCCAGAACAAGGCCAGAGACCCACAGAGGGAGCAATGGCTGGCTCCAAATTTTCCTGGAGAGGGGATGAGGGAAGGCCCAGGAAGGGCACCTGGAGCTTTTTCCATGGCTCTCCAAAGCTGTGCTTTTTTGACCTGCCCAGCAAGTGCAACCCTTTAACTGCCCTCCATAGTTCTGAGGAAGCATACTGTCTTTAAGTCTCCTCCACCGTCTTTATTTGGGGTGAGTTGGAACGGTGACTGCCTTCAGAGCTGGGACCCCAATGATCTAAAGTTGCTAATCAAAAGCTGTGATCAGTGATTGGCTTGTGCCCATCTGATCTTGGGGAAGTGGCTTTTTATGTCCCTGCCTGGCACCAGCAAGCTTCTGCCATGGGCTGTACATCAGTGTTGCCTCCCGCAAGAGTAGGGGCATGGCGGTGTCTCTGCCATGTGAAGAGTGCTTTTCTGTAATGTACCAGCTTCTTTCCTTGCTCTTCCCTGGTTGCTTTACAATGTTTTATTGGATTCTGGGGTTTCAAAATAGTTGATTCAGATAGTTCCTGTTTGTTCTGGTGGAGGGACTGATTCCTAGAGTTTCTTATTTTGCCATCTACCCACAATCCTGCAATGTATAACTTTAAATGCTAGAATCATATACAGTGTTGTGAGATGCAGAAAGTGTGACTTGCATGTGGAAATTGAGACTGAGTAACTAGTGGATTCATGTTTCTTGACCAGTGCTCAATAAGTTGAAGGGAGGGCGGTTGCCTGAATAACAGAAATTCTTTTTCCTCTCCTTCTCTTTTTGCGAGGTGAATAAAGTTGAATTTGTGTGAGTTAAATGTGGATTTGCTGTAGTTCCAGTGTATTCAGGATCTCTCCTCTCCAACTTTATTGCCACTGTTTAATTTTAAGGCCCTAGTCATTTCCCACCTCAGTCATTTCCTGTGGTCTCCATAACTCGTCACACTGAATCCAGGCCACCCATTATCCATACTGTATATGTGCCCTAGTGTGATGTTTCTAAAAAAGCTCTGATTAAAATATTTCTTGGCACCCAGTCTCTCACAGCAATGCTTGTCAAACTTCTCTTCCAGTGTTCTCCTTTGTCAGAGGTCAGTAAAGTAAGTACTGTTAGGGGTCTAGGAGCATAGTTCAAAGCACTGAAATTTCTTACAGTTTTGTGTCATCATCAGGCTTGTTTTCATGTAAAATTGTCTTAGATGAGTAGAATTGGGTAGAATTGATGCTGCTTTTTGAATATGCTATGTGCTATGTTTATCCGTTATGTTACATACCCTCTAGTGACCCATTTGGAAATGCAAGTCTTTAGGAAATTAAATCTAAATTCTTTAGTAGGATTCATGAGTCTTCATTTTCTGACCTTAGCCTTCCTTTTTTATTTTTTTATTTATTTTTTATTTTAACGGTTTTAGTCACACACCGTACAATCCATCCTAAGTGTATAATCAGTGGCTCTTGGTATAATCACATAGTTATGAATTCACCACTACAGTCAGTATGAGAACATTCTCATTACTTCTGGGGGAAAAAAAATCCTATACCCCATAGGTCCCCCTATTATTGACATTTAGTTTTGGCATAG
Source organism: Choloepus didactylus (assembly GCF_015220235.1). Classification (NCBI taxonomy): domain Eukaryota; kingdom Metazoa; phylum Chordata; class Mammalia; order Pilosa; family Megalonychidae; genus Choloepus; species Choloepus didactylus. The sequence continues at coordinate 53,423,155 of NC_051309.1, forward strand.
TTCCTTTGTTATAGTTAATGAAAGAATATTACAATGTTACTGTTAACTATAGACCTTAGTTTGCATTAATTGTATTTTTTCCTGTATACCACCCTATTATTGACATCTTGTAATAGTGATGTATGTTTGTTCTAGTTCATGTAAGAACTTTCTTATATTTGTATAATTAACCACTGTCATTGTCCACACTAGGCCTTGCTAAGTTATACTATCCCAATTTTTATCCCCTAGCTTTCCTTCTGGTGACATTCATGACCCTAGCCTTCCTCTTTCAACCATACTCTCAGCTCTGTTACTTACAGTTACAGTATTGTGCTACCATCACACAGTATTGTGCTATCCATTTCCAAATTTTTACAATCAATCTTATTTAACATCCTGCACTCTTTAAGCATCAATTGCCCAGTCTTTACCCTCTTTCCATCTCCTGATAACCTGTGCTCTCGAATTTAACTCTGCAAGTTTGCTCATTATAGTTAGTTCATATTAGTGAGACCATATAATATTTGTCCTTTTGTTTTTGGCTTATTTTACTCAACATAATGTCTTTAAGCTTCATCCACATCCTTGCACGCATCACAACTTCATTCCTTCCTGTAGCTGCACAGTGTTCGATTGTGTGTATACACCACAGCTCATCCATCGACTCATCAATTGATGGACACTTGGGCCGCTTCCATCCTTTGGCAGTCGTGACTAATGCTACCACAGACATCGGTGTGCGAATGTGTATTTGTGTCCCTGCTTTCAGTTCTTGCAAGTAATGTACCTGATAATGGGAATGCTGGATCATATGGCAATTTTATATTTAGCTTCCGTAGGAACTGTCCAACTGCTTTCCAGAGCATTTGATTTCTTTTTTTTTTAAATTCAGTTTTGTTCAGATATATTCACATACCCTACAGTCATCCACAGTGTACTATCAGTTGTTCACACTACTATCATATAGTTGGGCATTCATCACCACAGTCAATTTTTGAACATTTTCATTACTCCAAAAATCAAAATAAGAACAAAAATACAAGTAAAGAAGAACACCTAAAACATCCCATCTCCCATCCCCTCCCTACTATTCATTTAAGTTTTGTACCCATTTTTCTACTTATCTGTCCATGCACTGGATAAAGGGAGCAGGAGCCACAAGGTTTTCACCATCACACAGTCACACTGTGTAAGCTGCATAGTTTTGCAGTCATCTTCAAGAATCAAGGCTACTGAGTTGCAGTTCAACAGTTTCAGGTATTTCCTTCTAGCTATTCAGTACACTAAAAACCAAAAAGGGATATCTTTATAATGTATAAGAATAACTTTCAGAGAGACCTCTTGACTCCATTTGAAATCTCTCAGCCACTGAAAGTTTATTTTGTTTCATTTCTCTTCCCCCTTTTGGTCGAGAAAGCTTTCTTAATCCCATGCTTCCAGGTCCAAGTTCATCCCCAGGAGTCATGTCCCGTGTTGACAGGCAGATTTACACCCTTGGGAGTCATGTCCCACGTAGGGAGGGCAGTGAGTTTGCCTGCAGAGTGGGTTGTTTGCCTTCCTTTTGAGTCTCCTCTTTTACCATGTTACTTCTCACATTTGAAGAAATACACATTTAAAGAAAGGTGAGAAAGTGTGCAAATACTTGAAATGTCACGGACATAACGAGCTTACGTCTTGGTACCTTTGTACCTGCACTCATTCATTCATTGAATATTTATTGATCACTTAATATGTGACAGGTGGTATTCTGAGGGCTTGAAATACAGCAGTGGACAAGATTAAGTCCTGGTCTTCTTGGAGCTTACCTTCTAATGTGAGAAGAAGATGATCAAAACAAACCGATATATGATATAATGTCAGATAGTATTAAATGCTGTGAAGAAAAGGGAAGCATGGTAAGGTGATAAAGAGCAAAGCACAGGTCCTATTTGTAGGTCAGGTAAGGTATGTAAGGAAGTGATATTTAAATGACAATCTGATGATGTGTGCATGTGAACCATGCCGTTATTAGGGGAAAGAGTGTTCAAGGCCAGGGGCATAGGTCCAGAGGGGGAAGCATGCAGCATGAGCAGAGGTCAAGAGGGGGAAGCATGCAGGAGGGTCACTGTGGCTAGGAAACGAGGTTGGAGAGATGGGTAGAGGCAGAGTGTGTGGGGCCCAGATCCTGTGATAAGGATTTTCCTTAAATGTCTCCCCTGTTCATCTGCAACTTTGGGGCAAGATTGGAATTAATTTTATTTTGTTCTAAATGATAGGCAGTTGCCCCCGTATTTACTGAATAATCGATGTCTACGCCATTGAATCAAAATGCCATTTTATAACATATATATGTTTACATGTACATAAACACATATCATTTTATCAGATCTCTTTCATTGATTTGTCTTTTTGCACGAGTGCCATACTGTTATAATTATTGTGCTTTTTTACCAGGACTCAACAAACCACGTTCCATTGGCCAAATAAAATAAAGTTTTATTTCAGCATATAGCCACACTCATTCGTTTATGTATTATTTACGTCCCCTTTAGAGCTACAACAGCAGAGTAGTTGCAGCAGAGATGGTATGAGCCACAAAGCCTAAAATTGTTACTATCTGGTGTGTAAAGCCAATCTCTGCTTTATACTATGTATTGATATTTGATAGGGCAGGCAGGTTCTTCATTTTTCTTTTTTAAGAGTTTTTTTTGGGAATTGTAGCATATTTATTCTTCCATATGAAACTTAGAATCAATCTGCCTGGCTTCCCTAACTTCCTTTTTTTCCCCCTACTTCTTAGGGAAAGCTGAGGAGTTTAGAGGTGGGAGACTGAGGGGCAGGGGGAATGGGAATCAGATCGTATTTAATTTGTAATGTAAAGGGAGAAGCAATCACTTTACAATGTTGGGTCCTTGCATTCAAAAAATAATAGTGTGTGTCTGCATTTTTGTCTTTCAGTCAACTTTTATTGTATCTTACATACTTTATAAGTTTATTCTTATACATATTATTGCTTAATGTTGCTATTATAATTGAGATTTTTTTTTCCTAATTATATTTTACAGGTGACTGTTTCTGGTATAAAGGGACCTTTATATTTTTATGTTTTTAAATTCTGTTTCTGTCTTAATTCTGTTTCTGATAATTTTTGAATTTGATTCTTTTGATTGGCACTTACTGTCAGAACTTACCAATAATTGTCTCATTCCTAATATATATCTCTCTGTCTTTATTTTGGGACTCTACCTAGGATAGTTTGGGGGAAATGAACCTTGACCCCATCGGTGGCATTTGGTTTTTTCCTTCCTTTTATATTCTGTAGGTCATAGCAAATGATAATTACAAAAACCCAGAAAATTACTTACCCAGTCAACATTTGTTGACTGTTTTGAAAATAATCAGAAAATAATTTAGGCAAGCTATTTATCAAGCATAGGTGCCTTTTTGCAGAGCCATTCATTGCTTTTAATTCAGAGTATAGGGTTTGCATGTCATATAGGAGAGTCAAACCCAGTCACTGTTTTTCTGTGGGGAGTCATTTGATAGTGGAATAAAGTTAACTCTAATTTATCCTTTGGAATTGAAATAGGAGCAGAAGGAGATTTTTATGATTCAGTTAAAACTTTCCTAAATGCGTTCTCTGTAAAGCATTTGATCTTTACCCTTAACATCCGTGCCTTAAGAATGTAAAATCTATTTTAGATTTCAAGGTCTGTTACTAGCCCTGAGCATAGATCCAATATGTGTTAACCTTTGTGAATTTATCTTTTAATACAATTTTTGTCTGTTTTCCCAGAATTTGTGTCTACCCCTTAGCTTCTCCTTACCCTGGTGAACCTAAAGAAAATTTATTCATGTTACTGGTTTCTTTTCTTTCTTTTTCTTTTTTGTGAAGTGATGATGGGTGGTGGTGGTGGTGGTAGGATGGATATGGAAATGGAGAATTGCTGAAATACATTATGTGATTTACTAAATGAACCTCATTGCCTACAAAATGAAACTACATAAATCGAACTTGGTCTTAAACATTCCTGTATGTTTTTCCAGTGTGTTGAGATCATGTGCAACCATCATTATGAAAATCAGTTAGTGATATATATATATCAGTGCCCTCATATGCTGTAGAGCTGTATTGGGCCATACACCTCAGTTACAGAAGACCTCTGACTTTGGGGTCTTCAGTGGAAGGCTTGAGCTGGACTTGGGGAAAGTAGAGGCCATTTTAGATGTGTGGAGTAGAGAATGTTGTAGGCAAATACGGTGATAATTACTATCTTTTGTTGAGTACTTACTAGTTTCCAGGCATTGAAATGGATGTCTGACACATCTAGGCATTATCCTGGGTGTTTGGCACATTTTTTCATCCTTAGAACACCCCTAGGAGGGAGAATTTCTTGTCCTCGTTTTATAGTTAAAGAAATTGAGATTTAGGTTAAGTCACCAATAGACCTGAGATTTGAATCAACTGTCAGATTCCAGAGTCAGGTAGAACAGTGGTATTGAACAGTGGTATTTTGGCAAAAACTGTGTGTGTGAGTGCATGTGTACATGTGTGTACACATACCAGTGGGTATAAGGAGGGCAATGGGCAGAATTCAGCGTTAGAGAGAAGGATTATATGTGGAACAGTGTGGTGAAAGAAGTTTAGAAAGATGGATCAGGCCCAGCTCATGAAAGTCTTGAAATTCCACATTGAGAACCTCTTGTGTTTTCCATCTTTTCTACTTCTTCAATACTTATATAAAGGAGGGAGAGGGATTTAGCAACTTTAATTTCTTTAAACTCTCTTATTTGAAGTTTGACCGTTGAATTAGGAGGGTGGTGAAGTGAGCATAGCATGGGGGTCAGGAGATCTCATTGCATGAAAGATCTTTTGTCAAGCCCCTTCCTCTGTTATATTTCATATAGCCTTGGTGAAAAGAGAATCTAAACTCTAAAGTTTTCTGTTTTTGTTTTTTTTGGGGAGCTCTTCTGGTTTGCTAAAGCTGCCAAAATGCAAAATACCAGACATAGATTAGCTTCTACAATAGGGGTTTCTTAGTTAACAAATTTACAGTTTTAAGGCCATGAAAATGTCCCAGTAAAGGCATCAGTAGGATGATACCTTCTCTGAAGGAAGCCATTTTGAAGCCTGGGAGAGAAGGACCAGCAGACGTCGCCATGTGCCTTCCCATGTGACATAGGAACCCCAGATGCCATCGGCCTTTTTTCAGTGAAGGTATCCTCTTGTTGATGCCTTTGTTTGGACACTTACGGCCTTAGAACTATAAATTTGTAACTTCCCTTTTTAAAAGTCAATCAATTTCTGGTATTTTGTGTTTCAACAGCTTTAGCAAACTGGAACAGGAGCTCAGGAGTTTAATTTATATTTCAAGATGATAATATCTATTTGCCTTCCTCTTTTTAAATGGAAAGAATATAGAAAGCGGAATTATGACTTAGTAGAAGATGGGGGTGGTAGGTGAGGGTGCTCCAGCCACCATCCACCTCTTCTAGGTACTGAGAGGGCTGTTACTTCTAGCTTTAGAGACATTCTCCGTGCTTATTAAATATAAACATAAATAACTGAATACATACATCACATACATACATGCACATTCCAAATGCTTTCTAACCTCTTCTCTGCCATAAAAATTGAGATGGAAAGTTTAGATTTTGCACCACATTGTCATCATTTACCTTAAGCATGGCTAGATCTTTCAGATGCCAGCCAGTGAACACATGTCTTTATTCAAGGCCCATTTAGAGCTGGAGGCCCTGCTCTGGTTGAGACTAAGCCAGAAATCTTGGTTCTTTGGACTGTTTTTGATGGATGTGACTGTGGTGACTGCTGGGTAGGCCAGAGCTGCCTAAGTGTATGTGTACGCCCTGCTTTTCCTGGTGGTGATGTGGATCAGTGTCGGGAGCTCTGCTACCTACTGGCCTCTCTGCCCTGCGGGCTTGCCTAGAACTGGATTCCCAACATATTTTAGAAGAAAAAGTAAAGCTTTCTTAAATACTGGCAGGGAAATCAGCTTGAATTTAGGATTCAAAATAGTAGCCCAGGCCAGAGGGTCCACTCCTAGCACAGATAACTTATATTGTAGCATCTGGTCTTTGGATCTGATACGTGTCCCAAGGAAACCATTCCATAAAAGATGAATGTTTTTCTTTTCTTTTTTTTTTTCCCTTCAGAATAGCATAACTTGGAAGGTGTTAAAGTAATGAGTTATCTTTCCAAGGTCACATTCAGATTAACTTTTATTAACTTTTATAATAGGAAAGAAAAGGGACTGACATAAAAACTGATACTTTGTGACAATGCTTCTTTGATGTTTTTTCAAATTTTATATTATTCATATACTTTTAACTCATATTTGCATAGCCTAATATGGGTGCAAATATTCTTAAATTTATGTTTAAAAAAAATTGAAATTAGAGAGTCGAAAGCCTAACAGTTAAATGTTTTATTCTGTGCAGGATTCTGCGATGGAACAACTTAATTTGTCTTGTGTGTATGGCTTAGTGTTTAATTCTGAAATTATTGCAGTTGATATGTGGATACATTCTTTGATTTGAACATGTTTCTTTAGGAGTGTGATTTCTGCTTCTGTGTTTCTGATTCTGTGATAACTTTAATCTTGCAGTGCTTGCAAGTAACTCTTCAGTTTGGACTCTAGCCTCAGATTTAGAGCTTGCAAGATAGTTCTTTGATTTGTCTGTTTGTTTAATGGGAGAGGGAAGGACTTAGCTTACATTTTTCTCTCCGTTTGTGTAAGAGCCAACAAAATACAGTGAAAGAAATACCAAATAGTTGCGATTCTTTTCTACCATCTTCTTGCCAGAAGCTTTTGCTTACCATACCAGTAATTCTGGAGAAGAACAAGGGAAAATGAACATATTTCATTTGAGATGTGTTTTATATTTGTGTGACTTGTTTAATTTACTAACATTTTTGATACTTTTCAATTAAGTTCAAGTTCATTGATGGTAGAATTTTACAATTTTGAAATATTTTTGTGTTACCTTAGAATTCACATGAAAATATAATGGACTTTTACATTTGGTTGGGAATTTAACTCTGTCAGACTTTATAGGAGAAAGATCAGAAGCATGTTGTATTTTATTTAATAAGTATTAAATTCAGGTATTTAATTGCATCAAAATGTTTATTTGTCTTCAGTTCTGAATTTTTAAAAATAGTCTTTTTTGCGGTACGTGAAGTAAATGACACTGAATTTTTCCCCTTTTCTTTTAAAGACTTTCAGCTGAACTCTCATCTCTCAACACTGGCAAATATTCATAAGATCTACCACACCCTTAATAAGCTAGTAAGTCTATCTTTTAAAGTCAAAACTACCAACTGTTTAAAGTAGTTGTTTTGTGTAGGTGTGTTTGATAAAAATTTAAATTGTGGATATTATGATATGAGCTGTTTATGATAATGTTGAATTTTAAAACTTGCTGTATAGTATATGATTTCCTGGTAATGATGAACATATTTCTTGCAGAATCTAACAGAAGACGTTGGCCAAGACGATCACCAAACAGGTATCTGTAAATGCTAACACTATTTAATTATTTTTTATTGAGGCAAAATTCACATAGCATAAAATAAATCATTTTAAAGTGTATAATTCAGTCGTATTTAGTATATTTACAGTGTTATGCAACCAGTACCTCTATCTAATACTATTTAATTTTAAGTAAACTTCCTAATATAAAGATCTTATGAAGGAGAAATACTAGCGGAGAATGCTGTGTTGTTTTAATGCACTCCATTAACAGGTTGTTACTTGATTAAGGAAGTTTTTCAGGGTATAGGGGGGTGGCCATGTTAGAGCTCCTTCCGGTAGGAGGTCTATTTTAGGGCTCTGGTTTATGACAAAGCACTTTAATGACTTTAAAGGGGCTAGGGATTCTCACTAATGGTTTCAAGATACTGTGTCTCTGCTGAAGTATCTTAGTTTATCCTAAAAAGGTGCTACAGAAATGCAATTTGAAATAAATGTATTTTGAATTGAGTTGACAAATTATTTGATAGGGGTGTGTGTACATGAATGTGTGTACAGGTCTTGAGGATTATGAATAGGAAATTAAACCTGATTATTATAAATTATTGTTTAGCTCTGTATTTTTCAAACTTTAGCTAGCATTTTAATTACCTGGGGAGGGCTTGTTAAAACACAGATTGCTAGGCTCCACCCCCATCTCTCCCCCCACCCGCAGTTTCTGATTCTGCAGGTTTGAGGTGGGGCCTGAGAGTTTTCATTTTTAACAAGTTCTCAGGTGATGGTGATACAGTTGGTCTGGGGACCACACTTTGAAAACCACTTCTCTAAACTTGATAATCATGGAGTTCAGAAACTTGCATTTGATATATAGCAACTAAAACTTCCAAAAAATTGTTGATACATTAAAAATTTTTGACAATTACAATAGCAATATATGAATATGTGCTTGGAGAATTTTGAATAGCACAAAAGTAAATGGAACAAAAAGTAACAGTACATTGTTCAATGTTTGTTCTTCCAGGCATTTTTCTGCAGGTATATATTTATAACATAGTGTTTGTTTTTTAAAATTTAGTACTAGTGGAATCATACTGTAAATATTACATGGCATGTTTTTTCATTTAATGATATCTCTTGGACATTGTTTGGTTAGGACTTTTCCTATCTTCCCCTCCAAATTGATTCAGAACCAATTGAAAATTAAGCACATGAATCAGAAGTGAAAATAACAATTTTGTTGGAAAATATAGCTTAGATGTGTGCAAGAATGCAAAGACTTTACAGTATGTCACCTCATTTAGATAACCTAGTACCCAATCACTGCTACAAGGGCTGTGCAGTCCTTTTGCTTAGCTCCTTCTCCCTGGATCACCATATAGACGAGACATTCCTTTTTCTGGGGGACAAGTGAGAGAAGGAGGCAAAGACCACGACCAGTAGTGTTCCAGAAGGCTAGGGCTATCGATGGTCCTTTCACCTGATCTTTACATGTCAGTAAATACAGATAGACTCAAGGGCAGTCAAGAACATTTCCTTTATATTTTAAAAAGCAATGCTTCGTGTGGTTTTTAAAAAAAAAAGTCAAAGAGATTTAAAACAGAAGTGCAGGTATCTGTCCTATCCTATAGTCTGCTATAGTACTCTTTGCTAGTACTCTTAAGTTACCTCTTAAGGGGTAACTCTTAAGAGTCTTATATTTGTTTCCCAGATTATTATTATTAATATGTATTTTCCCCAAAATATAAGTATAGGTCTGAATGTGCCTTTTGTTTTTGTTGATCAGTATGTTTTGGAGATCTTTTCATGGGAGCACATTTATAAAACATTGGCTGCATAATTTTTTAATTCATGAGTATATCATAATATTCTTCTGCAACCTCCTGTTAATGTACCAATAAGACTGAAATAAAATTTTCAGGGCTAGTTTTAATAATTAAGAAAAAGCCACATTTCTCTTTCATTCTGGAATAAATAGTTTTAATTATTAAAACTGATTTTTGTATTTGTAGAACCCTGAGGTTGTCTTTCTCTTAGTTGTAGTAATAAAACCTCTAACTTCTGACTCCCCTGCATTATGCATTGAATTTGGACTTCTGATTTAAGTGGGTTTTGTTACCATAGTAATTTCACATCTAAATGTTTAACCTGAAATGTGACTATTTAATAACTGCATGCTATAATTAAGGAAAGTGAAAGAGGAAAGTATATTTGGCTTCATGCCTCCCCTTTTTTCCCAGGGGACAGTGGATGTGTCTGATGTTTATTATATGAAATGCTAGTGCACAGCCTGGTACCAAGTAATTTCCCAGTGTCAGCTGGCCTTAGTAATTTGTTAAAGTCGTCTATTTCATTAACATTTCCCTGTCTGGTTGTGATTATTACTTGTGATTACTGTATTTGACCAAGTACACTTTAAAAATTAGACATCATAAATAAGAGAGAGGGAGAGAGTGGGAGAGAGAGAGAGAGAGAATATTAGTAGTAGTCCATCTTGGTGGAGTAGCCCAAAATGGAATGAGTAAAAAAGCCAAACAGAAGACAAAAAAACAAAAAGTAAGGCAGAAAAATTAAGTAAGGAAGAAGATGATAGATGTTGGAAGTCCGTATTATTTAGAGAGGAAGGAAAGGAATTTATTTTGTTTTAAATAAGTAGAATACAAGTTATTCATTTTGAAACTAATAGTTTCACCCATGTGAGCAAACAGTTCCATGATCTGTTCAAGAAAATGCAATAAAATATTGACACGATATCTTAAAATGCAATATATTTATTAACTTAATTACTATGTCTTTGTGACATTGTTCAGTGAAAAGTGAGGTGAAGTACCCGTATAAAAGTACTGAGGCCAGAGGATTGTGGGAAGATGGCAAAGTAGAATCTCCAGGAATCAGTCCCAAAACCAAAACAACTATTGAGTTGGCAGGAACTGTGTGAATCAACTGTTTTGAAACTCCAGAGTCTAGTGGAGCACTGTGTAGGATCCAGGGAGGAGCAAGAGGAAGAGGCTGGTAAATTGCAGTAAATACTGGTGAGTTTCACCCTTCCTGCACTGGCTACTCTCACCCTTTCCTCAGCCTTGAGATGGGCAGCAGTGGTTACTGGTGCTTGGGCTCCTGCAATAGCATGCTAGTGCTGGGGTGGGACATGAAGACCTAGTCCTCCATGCTAGAGGGATGTGTGGTCTGATTGTTGAATACTACTTTTGATCAGCTACTTTAGATCGCTGAGGGCAGGCTTTGAGGGTAGTTCCAACCCAGCTCAGGCAAAATGGCAGAAGGATCTTAGAGACAGTAACCTTCCTCAAAACTATGGAAAATAGTTGAAGTGCTATATTAATTGGCAAGTTGCTGGATCAAGAAAACAATTTAAAGAGCCATAGATGAAGTTCCTGGTACTCTTGCTGGCCTCTACACCAGCCCCTCCATGTTGCAAGATGGAGCTAGCCTGTGCTCTCATTGTGGTCCCCTGGCCCTGTTCCAAAGGGAGCAGAGTGGCCCCTGTGCACATACTGGGGTGTATTTATGTCAATGCCAGTCTATCAGGTGGAAGTTGAGAGACTGAGTGGAGAATTTGTCTCAGGCTCACTCTCTTGGAGTTTGTCCTGATTGCAGAGAAGTGGCTTGCAGACAGCTTGGGACAGTGTGAGAAACAATTAAGTTGAAGTGACCTGGGACAAAGGACTACTTGCATTAACTCACTCATGGGAGCACCCAGAAGGGGGTGAAAGTCTATTCAAAGGCAGTAGAGGGGACATTCATGTGAACTGTGAAATATCAACAGGGAATTCCTAAGTTCTCTAGCAAGCACAAGTCCAGGAAAAGAAGTCCTGTAGTTCCATGCGGGCTCAAGTAAGACAGAGAAGACCCTGCACTTTCCATTTGCCTTGAGCTAATGATCTTGATAAGAGGGCTAGTTCTGGAGGAGACCACCAGCCAAAGCAGAGCCAATTTGAAAAGATGGTGAAAGGTGCTTTTTGCTTTGGTTTGCTTGTTTTGATTAGCTACTGGCATTCAAGAAAATCTATGTCATATCACTAGCTAGATACAAACTTAAGGAACAGACAGCTTAGGGACTAAACCCTGAAATCAACACTTTAAAATACTAAGCCTTCTTGGAAAAGAAGAACGAAGTTAGAGGACTCATACTTCTGGATCTTAAAACTTATTATAAAGCCACAGTGATCAGAACAGCATGGTGTTGGCACAAGGACAGACATATAGACCCATGGAATCAAATTGAGAGTTTAGAAATCATCCCTCACCTTTGTGGACAGCAGATTTTTGAAAAGGGTGCTAAGTCCACTCGCTTAGGAAAGAATAGTCTCTTTGACAAATGGTGCTGGGGAAACTGGATGTCCATATGCAAAGAATGCAGGTGTATCCCTACCTCACACCATATACAAAAATCAACTCAAAATGAATAAAGACCTAAGTATAAAAATAAAACCATCAAAGTCCTAGAAGAAAACATAGTAAAGTGTCTTCAGGATCTTGTTTTAAGCAATGGTTTCTTAGACTTTACACTCAAGACACATGCAACAAAAGATAAATGGGACCTCATCAAAATAAAACTTTTGTGAATCCTAGGACTTTATCATGAAAATAAAAAGACAGCCTACACAAAGGGAGAAAATATTTGGAAGTTGCGTATTTGATAGAGGTTTGATATCTAGAATAGAAATCCTACAACTCAACCACAAAAAGGCAGACAACCCAATTAAAAGGCGAAATACTTGAATAGACATTTCTCCAAAGAAGATGTACAAGTGACTGAAAAGCACATGAAAAGATGCTCAACATTATTAGCCCTTAGAGAAATGCAAATCAAATTATAATGAGATACCATTTGACACCCAGTAGAATGGTTACTATTAATAGGACAGAAAATAATGTTTTGGAAAGGATGTAGAGAAGTAGGAACACTCATTTGTTGTGAAATGTGCAGCTCTTGTGGAAGACAGTTTGAGGGTTCCTTAGAAAGTTAAGTATAAAATTAACATTGACCTGGCAGTCCCACCTCTACGTATATACCCAAAGAATTGAATGCAGGGACTCAGATATTTGTACACCAATGTTCCTAGCAGTATTCATCACAATTGCTAAAAGATGGGAGCAATCCAAGTGTACATCAATGGATGAATGGATAAATAAAATATGGTATGTGCTATAATGCAATATTATTCAGCCGTAAGAAGGAATGAAGTTCTGATACATGTGACAACATTAATGAACCTTGAAGACATGGTGTTGAATGAAATAAGCCACAGAGAAAAAGTCAAATGCTATGATCTCGCTGATATGAAATAACTAGAATGAGAAAATTCATAGAATCAAATTTAGGGGCTGGGGTGGGGAGTATAGCTTACTAGGGGCCAGAGTGGGGATTGGAAATGGGGAGTTAAGGCTTAAATTGTACAGTTTCTAGTTGGGGTGATGAAAAGTTTTAGTATTGGATGGTGCTTATGGTAGCACAACATTGTGAACATAATAAATAGCACTGAATTATATATTTGATTATAGTTAAAAAGGATATCTTACATTGTATATATGTTAATAGAATGAAAATTTAAAAAAAGCAATAACATAGGACTAAACACCAACAGTGAATCCTAATATAATCCATGGACTATAGTTAATAGTACAGTTATAAAAATGTTCTCAAAATGTTCTTTCATCAGTTGTGACAAATGTATCTCTCTAATGCAAGGTGTTAATAATAGGATAGTGTTCTAGTTTGCTAATGCTGCGGAATGCAAAACACCAGAGATGGATTGGCTTTTATAAAAAGGGGGTTTATTTGGCTACACAGTTACAGTCTTAAGGCCATAAAGTGTCCAAGGTAGCACATCAGTAATCGGATACCTTCACGGGAGGGTGGCCAATGGTGACCCAAAAACCTCTGTTAGCTGGGAAGGCACACAGCTGGCGTCTGCTCCAAGTTCTGGTTTCAAAATGGCTTTCTCCCAGGATGTTCCTCTCTAGCAAGCTTGCTCCTCTTCAAAACATCACTCACAGCTGCACTGAGTTCCTTCTGTTATGTCAGCTCATTTATATGGCTCCGCTGATCAACTTAAACCCACCCGGAATGGGCGGAGCAACACCTCCATGGAAACCATCCAATCAGAGTCATCACCCACAGCTGGGCGGGGCACATTCCAAAGAAACACTCAAAGAATTACAATCCAACCAACCCCGATAACGTCTGCTCACACAAGATTACATCAAAGACAATGGCGTTTGGGGGACATAATACATTCAAACTGGCACAGATAGTATATGGGAACTGTGTATTTTATGCATGCTTTTTCTGTAAACTTATAACTTCTCTAATAAAAAAATAAAAAGTATGGAAGTGGCTTGAAAGCCGTCTTTATGCTTCTAATTAAGAAGAATGATCCTTGTAAAATGTTGTTAAATGAAACAAGGTTAATGTACAACAAATGCACTAAAATGAAAAAATAGTGAAATTTTTATAGTGGGACGTGTATTTTTACTAAGTGTGGAAAGGTCAGAAAAATTCTGTGGTTTTCTAGATCTCTTGTTTGGAGGTGACTAGTAATTGCACACATAATTTGATGTGTCTTATAGGAAATGAATCCTGACAGGGACTCTGTTTTAGTTTCCTAGGCTACTGAAAGAAAACACCATGAAATGGGTTGGGTTAAACAATGGGAATTTATTCACTCATGGTTTTGAGGCAGGGAAGACACCCAGATCAAGGTATCATCAAGTTGTGAGGCTTTCTTCCCCAAAACTGGCTGCAGGTGATCCTTGACTCCTTTCTTGGTGAGGCATGTGGCGGCATCTGCTGGGCTCTCCTTTGTTTCATTGATTTCAGCTTCTTGCTTCTGTGGCTTTTCTTTTTCTCTGACTGAATTTTATTCTTATAAAGGATTCTGGTAATAGGATTAAGACCCATTCTGACTGAAGTGGGACATACCTTAATGCATTGAAAGATCCTACTTACAAAGGGTTCACACCCACAGGACTGGACTAGATTTAAGAACGTGTTTTCTGCAGTACAGCTTGAAACCACTACAGACTCTTTTTACTTGAAGTCTTAAAACAAAAAGATTAAAAGAAGAAGATGAAAAAACAGTGGAATACCTACTTAGATGCCCATTTATTAAGAATAAAATATTTACATTATTGTCAAAACAGCAAGCTAGATAGACATTGAAGGGCCTTTGGTCTGATCCAGGTGAACTAAAGTTGCTTTCAAAATTGAGTTTCTGGGACAAATACTGAGATAGACCTGCAGAGTTTCTAATTGTTTAGAAGAAAGGCTGTATTCATTGACTATCTGATTTATTTGAAAATACAGTCAGTGAATAGAATATTTAATTTGTTTTTATTGCCTTTTTAAGGATCATATAATAACACCAGAGTATTAAGAAAGACCTTCTAATGATGCAAGGCTTGATTTCAGATTTACTGTCCAACTAATATAGAGATGTTGACTGAATTCCAGAATAGCTGCCAAGATAATAGTAAGAAGAGTGATTTATAGTTTAGGATTACTTCTTGTCTTCCCATTCCTCCTTCATTGTTATTATTTTAAAAAGGCTTTTCTTCTTTCTTGTGTATCTGTATTATATTTCTAATGAGATTTAAGATGGATCCCCGAAATCTTTTTCATCACTACTTTTTCTTGGATGATTGGCAAAAAAATGAAAACCTGCAGCTCTGATCATTTCAGATGAATTTCTTTATTAAAGTTCATAAGGAAGTCATTTTTAGTTTAAACATTTATCAAGCTAGGATCTCTTAAGTGCTTAACTTTATCAGCCAGTTTTCTTATCTGTAGAATTGGGACACTAATAACACCTCTCAGTTTTGTGAAGATAAATGAGATAAAAAGTGCTGTGTAGTTATTGTTAGTAAATATTAAAGCACTGACTTAATAATTTGCCTCTGTGTGTAATGTTATATTGTTTGCACCTAAGTTACTTTTAACAGTTCACACTCTGAAGCAGATAAAAAACCCATAAAATTTATGTTATATCATTTGCATTTTTGTGATAATTCAAAGGTAATGTTTAATTGAGGTTAAGTGATAAAAGGTCTGAGTCATTGAAATCCGTATTTGATACTAATATGACAAACTTGTAAAACATAGTCATTTATATTTAAGTATTTTTATTATGAAAAGTCTTACCATAGAGTTATTTTAAGAAGCAAACACTCTTAGAATACTTAATTTAAAAAAAGTCTACCTGCCAAGAAACTTAAAAGGCTAGTATTTGTTTGACAAATGAAATATTATCTACTCACAGGTCTTTTAAGTCTCTAGAAATATACTAACCCTTTAGCAGAATTTGATTTACATGTGTTTTAGGAATGCATTCATTCAGCAGATATTTATTGTGCATCTCCTGTATGCCAGATACTGAATTAGCTGCTTGAAAAGCACCTGAAAACCAAACAGGGCACTGTAAATGAAGGTGTACCTGTTGCTAGCCGTTGCTCTTGCTCAGTTAGGCTCCCAGGAGTCATGTTGGTGGGGAGGTTTGTGGTAAACAGCCTTGGGTTGTGGGGCTATTTGTGTTTTGTTGACTTGGCTCATGTAGGCAAAGTATCATATTGAGTAAACTTGTTTTTCTCAACATTAAAAAGTTGCTTTTTATGTAGCCTGAAACTTTTCACCATTAATCATGATTATGTCATTATCTTAAGCACTTACTGATATTGCAGTTTATGAAGGTGGACTGCTGAAAAGGAAACCGGCATTTTGAGTGCCTATTCTCTGAAGTTTGAGTAGCTTTTACTCTGCCCTTTTGGGCCACAACTTAGTCAAGGGAGACAGGGAAGTGTCTCTAGCTGGAGAACAGTTGTTCAGCTAAAAGTTGACGTTCTGTATGTCATGGAAGAGAAAGCTAAAAATGGAGGATGTGTACTGTTGAGGACGATGAGAATAGATATTAGGAAATAACCAGAAGTTGCTGCCAGAGGAGTCTACCAGCTCGCCTGGGAGGCCAGGGTGGACCGAGGGGAGTGTTCAGGGAATGTGGGCATGGGCTCTCCAGGTCTGCCAGTGTTGTACTGAAAGAAGTAAGCTGGGCAAGATCACAAAGGGCTGGTACCAGGGCTCGAAGATTGCTGAGAATTCCAGTGCAGAGGTTGTATACAAGATAACAGTACAAGAGTGTGAGTGGTTGAAGCTCCCTCTTCAGTTCCTCTGCTCCTCGTGGGGGAGCTCCTGACATATGGAAGTTGTGGACACTCATGAGTCTCAGAGCCTCAAGGGTGCCTAGTGGGTGGGGTCAGGTCAGCACTCAGGGGCCTGCCTGTCATCACGTGAGGACATTCTTGGTATGACACAGCGACATACTTATGCATTTATGATTCGGTAAATTCACTGGGCCTGAATCACTGGGCCTGTAGTTGGTCTTGCTATCAACTGCCAGAGGGCAAGAATGATGTGTGAAATTCATGTTGTATTGCCCAATTCACCTAGGTGGGATTTTAGATACTATCGAGGCAGAAACTCCAGCTTATAGTAAAGTGTTTACTTGTCTGGAATGTTCCTTGAGCATTTGTCTCGTAGGACCTTGCTTGGGAGTTGGGGTGCTAGCCATGTCTTCTGCCATTAGGTAACACCTTGGTGTTCAGGAGGCACGGTGACTGTGGTCGTCACAGCTTTTGTATACATCTGCCATGGCTTCTAGGGTTCTGCTTTAAGAGCTGTGCTGTGTTGTCCTTTGTAATTTCTTTGAGGTGTGAGTTTGACTCATCCTTCCTGTGAGGTGGGTGTGAGAGAGTCACTGAGTCAGTGAGTGCTTGGACTGTAATGGACATGAAGTGAGGTGAACAGACATGGTTTATTTGTGAAAAGTGACTCCAGAAGAGTCACTTGCTGATAATTACAGTGGAAAGCTCATAAAAACAGAAGTCTTGGCTCTTAACTAGAAAAGAAATTTTTGAGTAAATGAAGGAATAAAATGCCAAATTTGGGATGACTTGGGTCTTAAATGTGAATGAGTTTTACATAGGAACAAGAAAAAGTGATTTGTAAAACTTAACAGGAAACATTTTTCAATAAGGAAAAAAAATTACCAAAGTTGGAAAAGTTGGTTAACTTAGGATATTTGTATGTTTTCCAAGAACAAGCCATTCTTGACAGGTAGGATTCCATGAATGTCAGGCATTATACCAGTGTTTCTATGAAGCAGCAGATAGTAGAGGAGCTAGTGAATTCACTAGCTCCAATTCTTATTGGAGAAGACAGTATTTTAAACAGTGCTCCTTCTAGCATGTGCTGCCCACCTGGCTGCAGAAGAAAGTGCATTTTTCCCTGCATTTGGCAAACACTCATGGAAGGCAAGAGTTGTTACCAGACCAGATGCTCAGGAACAAACAATAACCAGTATTGGAAGAAAGTGTCTCTCCTTCACACATAACACATCCAAGGAGGGAGAAGCAAGCCTGGAGATTTAAGGCCAACTTTTGCATTTCTGGGCAGTGTGGCATGCTTTTTTATATTGTAAGCACTACCCCAAGGCATTACAGACAAGAATCAATATTTTTTTGTATTTTGGTGGTCTGCAAAACCGAGGTCATTGTGCAACTCTTTGGACCTTTTGTATATTTGACTGTTATTTGTAAACAGTACCGCCATTATCTAGAGAAGGTGAATAAGGTTTTTTTTTGGTGGGAGTCAGCAGTTTCTCTGGCTCTTTCTTGTCAAGTCCTTGCTGCTGTTGTGGAGAGGGAGGTGTGCAGGTCCCTTGTGTCTCTGAAGGACAGGACCAAGCGAGGCCCCTGGAAAGGGGTCATCTGTTTAGGCCTGTTTGGGATCGGTTCCATGCTAAAAGGGCAAGCAGAATCCTCGAGTTTATTCACTGTCCATTACCAGGCACCAGACAAGAGCCTGATTTAGGCTATAGTTCTGGTTTATTACAGAGAGAGAGTATTTTCGACTACTATGTTCCTGAAGCATTTCACCCTGGGAACCTAGTACAATGGTAGGTTAAATATGAAGTGGGGTTTTGGGTTCCAGTCTGGTCATTGCTCTTATCAGGGTCATGTGTATTAACTACTGACAATTCTCTCCTTCCTTCTAGAGTTGGTTGCTTGAAAGAGCTGTCCACATGGCTATGCCCACTCCCTCACCCTATATCCCTCCCCAGCCCCTTGCAATTTGGCTTCCACCCCCACTGACACTGTACTTTGTTGCTAAATCCAGGGTGTGCCTTCACTCCTTACCTTAGTTGACCTTTGAGCAGTGTTTGCTGCAGTTGACCACTCCCTCCTTAAGATACTCTTCTTTGACTTCTAGAACATTAAACACTCCTAGGTTTCCTCCCTACCCAGGTTTTTACCTTCCTTTCCCAGCCCCCCTGATTATTGACATTTCCCAGGACTCTGTCCTTAGTTCTTTGCTTCTCCTTCTGTGCTTTTATGGCCTCAGCTAATAGAGGCAGAAGCAAATAATGCTGAGAGTTTGGGCTTTACTGCCAAGTTGCTTGGGTTCAAATATTGGCTTCACATTACTGTGTTCCAGTTGTTACTTATTGTCTCTGCTTCAGTTTCCTTGTTTGTCAAAATGGGGTTGATAGCAGTACTACATCACAGAGTTTTGGGGAGAATTAAATGGGCACCGAGGTCATGCATGAGCACTGCATGCAACCTCCATCAGGGTACTGGGAACCTGTTTCTTTGTATCCCCAGTGTCCAACACAGTGCTTGGCATATAAGTCCTTACCAAATGCATGTTTATGGATGTTTTTTCCTCATAAAAGTCCTGAGAGGTCAATATTACTGTTCTCATTTTTCAAATGATGAGCTGGAGACCCAGAATACATCAGTGATTGACTAAGGTATGTGGTTAGGTGCAGAGCTAGAACTCAGATGCAGATCATTCAAACCCCAACACCCCTACACTCTGTCTGTTCACGTGACTCACTGAGAACTCAGGGCCTTGAACCAAGGCCAGTGGAAGGAGGAGAGACATGGCACCCAGGGTTGACCACCTGTCACCTCTGAGGCCTTGGAAATTCACTTGAATGCCTAAGCCTTCTCTATTTCTAGTCAAAAAGAGGTAATTATCTCTGCCTGCTGTTCAGGATTTTTTTGTGGGAGCCAAATGACATATCTGACAGCATTTATGCTAAAATAGGGTATTTTAATTGCCTTATAATTGTCTTCACCTAACTGTGTGGTATAATGGTTTAAGACAGTCTGGAGCAAGACTGTCTGGGTTTGAATCTCAGTTTTGCCACTTAATCTCTCTCTGCCTCCATTTTCTCATCAGTAAAAGACAGTTATGATAGTTTTGTTTTCATAGGCTTGTTATGAGGTTAAATGAGTTAATACATTCAAGCACTTAGAACAGGCTGTGGCCCCCAGTAAGGTCTCAGTAAGTATTAGATGTTGTTGTTGGCTTTTGTTACTACAATTTAGTATCTTTTACCAAATGAAAATTATGCTTCTGAAAACCCTGACTGAAAGCCAGAGAATCTTCTTCAAGTGCTAGAAAAAAATTAAAAAGTGTTATGGAAATTTTTTTCAAGATCATGTCCGACTTCTGCCCAAAAATCCAAATCCTGATTTTTTCTTTCAGGTGTCCTTTGAAGTTTAAAAGTGTTGGGACTGATGTGCTTTTATGTATTTTAGACTCAAGGTTACTGGTTGAGCTGTCCTTACCTAGAGAAGTACATGAATGAGATACTATTGTAATTCCTTTTGAAGAAACATTGACATGTAAGAGCAACTGAAAGCTTAGTTGATTCATATTAGTATTTTTGGAGAGTAAATGGAAATTGTGATAACTTTTATTTGTGGTGTGATATTGGAGGGAAAATATTAACTTATTTGCGTCATTAGTAGGTTTCTCTATAACATTTTCTCGAAGAACTGCAAACCATTTTCTCACTTTCTAGCATTTACAGATAACATCAAAGCCCTTTACGATACAAAGCCATGGAGGTTTTTAATTTCATAGTAATAAGCTTTGGAAGTGTTTTGATGTCTGTCCCTTAATTCTGTGCTCTTTGACCATTGTTTTGTAGGAAGTCTTCGGTCTTGCAATTCTTCGGACTGTTTTAGTAAAGTGATGCCGCCAAGGAAAAAGAGAAGACCTGCCTCTGGAGATGATTTGTCTGCCAAGAAAAGTAGACATGATAGGTATGTGACAGAGACAGTGGATCAAAATGAATGACGTACAGGTGGAAGATGCACGTTTCTCCCTGGTCCATTGTGGGTCTTCTAAGTGTGCTTGAATATTGTTTTAGTTCTACCAGGTGATCTTTCAAAGTATAATTAAGTAATAATACTTATTTTATGTGTTGGTTTATAGACAAAATTAGGTAATTTGAGTTATTAGGAATTGAAATTCTATCTTAGTACATTCTCCCACCCAAACTGGTATAGAGTTCAATTCTTTCCTTTTAAGAGTTTGCCATGTTTGTGCCACATGTGAGAACCAGAGAATTGCTATCTTTTCTCTAAGCAGGTCTTTCTTACTCACTAAATACAGCCCCTAGAGTCCCTTAATTACCTTTGTGAAGGACCTGGGGCCGAGTAGCTGGGGACAGTTGGCCTGGACTGAGCCTCTAAGCCTGTCCAGAACATCAGCCATGCTGAGGCTTATTTTCAGATGGGTTAGAATTTGTGGAAAATGTGAAAAACAAAGACTGTTTAAGCCACTTCTCTTTAAGACAAGTGACCAAAGTTCTGTTAGAATTTTCTGTTTTAGGCAGCTCTATTGTTGGACACTGATTTTGTCATTTTTTTCTTCCCTTTTTAAAAATGATGAGCAAGCATCATAGTTTAATCTTTTCTGCCTTTTTGTACCGTTCTCCATTCTGGCTCTCTATGTGGGCTTCAATTTCCCCAACTATAAATCAAGGGAATTAGATGAGATTTTTCTTTCTTTTTTTTTCTTGCTGTGATACTTTATAAGTTATAACTCAGTGGCAGGATAGAGAAACAGACTCTGAAAATACGGAAATGAAGTCACCGATCGTATCTCAAATGTGTAGAAAATGTTATGTAAAAGAAGAAAGCAGTGATTTAGAAGATAATCACCATCAATCTTTAGAGCAATGATTTTTGACTTTACGAAGCCAGGTTACTTGATGCTTCTTTAGTGATGTGGATGTTATACTCAGAGAATTGTTAAATTCTAATAATCACGTAGCATTTTTGACTGCGTAGCACTTACTATTTTTTCACCACGTCTTATATAATTTATTATGATAAAGCCGATTTAAAAACCGGCAGTTAAGTTGCAGATGGTGAGATACTCTTATTAATAGTATTTCGTTGGTCACGTAAGGGATAGGGATCCATATAGTATTTTCTGATTATTATTCTTGGACCTTTTTTTGTTTGTTTCTAGCATGTTTTTATAGTAATTCATTTATTTTTACTAAATTTATTGAGTTGTGCAGCCATCACTACAGACTGTTTTAGAACATTTCCGTCACCCCAATTAAGTTATAGTCATTGTCTGTTCCAATCCATCACCCCAGTCAGTCACTAATCCACTTACTATTCCTGTAGATGTGCTTTTTCTGGACATTTCATGTAAATGGTCTTTGGCGTCAGGCTTCTTTGATTTTGCATAATATTTTTGAGTTTAATCCATGAAGTAGCATGTATCAGTATTTTGTTCCTTTTTATTGCTGAATAGTATTCTATGATATGGTCTTGGTTCTTCTTTATATAGAATATTTTTATTAATTCACATACTAGTGTTTTATAAGTCTCTAGGTCATTAACCACTTACAGACTTTAAACGAAGATAGGCACGTGTATGTCTAGGATTAGAGTGTATCTATTTGAGCCCTTGGGCCAGTGTCCACCTTTGTTTCCAGCTAATATGGCCACCTCTTATAGAAGAATGGACTATATAAGATTTTTATATTCTTAATTACTATGTAAATAAAAACTATGCATAAGTATTTATATAACTATATAGATAGTTTATATATGGATAAGGAATATAAAAATGTACGTAAACATAATTTTTATATTCATATCATTATTTTAAAGATACTGCCTCCTTTCCCCTCCCCATGTAGGGAACATCTCAGCCCCCAGCCCTGGTTATAATGAAGTAAGGAATTCCTGTGGAAGATCGGTGTTGCAGGGAGAGGTTGCCATGCTTCCTGATTCAGTGTTTCCACAGACTAGGGTATTATTAAAAAAATGGCAGAAGCCAGGATTTCTCTTTACTTCTCTCTCTTGAGGCTTTTAAGGTCATATTAAAAAACCATCCAAAGGAACTTTTTCTCATCAACCTTACACCTGGCTTTATATTTTTCCTGGAAGCCTGGGCATGGTTTGATGTTTCTTTTTGTTTGTTTAATAGTCTCTTGGGTAATCTCATATTGACAAGACTTAAACTGTGCTCTGAGCCCAACCTGACATGGAAGACACAGAGTAAGGAGAACTTAGTGGAGAGACATGAGCAATTGCTAGGGTTGTCAATTGAAGAAGACACCTTAGGCATTTTTACAATATTCCACTATCATTCTATAATTAGTTCTGACTAGTACAATAGAAGGGTGTGTATCAAATACCAGTTCTATTCAGTTCTTACTGATTATTCATTAGAGAAGAACCCATAAAAGTGCTTACCATATAGTTCTACATTAGGTGTGACTGGTTTTAAACAGTGTAGTTATAAAAGCTGAGGCTTCCAAGTGCAGGAAGTAAAATGTTTACAATGTGTTTGAAATGCTAATTGAATAGATGTCTGGTTTGGGTAAAAGAATAAAAATTGTCTGCTACTTTTTCAGTATCTTTGAATAACTTAAAACTACTTTCTCAATTTCTAGTATGTATAGAAAATACGATTCAACTAGAATAAAGACTGAAGAAGAAGCCTTTTCAAGTAAGCGGTGCTTAGAGTGGTTCTATGAATATGCAGGTAGGTAATCATTTATATCATCTAAGACCGAGCCTTCTGAAAATACGGGATAACTTAGAAGAGATTAAAAAATTAAGGAATGTGTACTTTTAAAATTTGGTGCATGCGTGTGTATGTGTGCGTGTCCCCGTGTGAAGATGAGAAAATAAGAGGGAGGAAGGATGTAGTTGAAACAGATCACCAATGCCCTATTTATAGCCAGCAGCTAAGCCAGAGAATTCAGAACACTGGAAGGGAACTGAAAAGATGAAATGTACTTGGGAGAAATACTTTGAATTGCTAGGAAACCTATTTAGAATGCTGAGAATGGTGATTGATTTAAGCACTGACGTTAAAATAAGCTCTGCTGCTTTTGAACCCTTATATAGTGCAATGGAATTTCTTATCTTTATTTTTAAAGATCATTTGGCAGAAAAATTTTCATAATTTAAAATTTCTTAAATTAAGTCCCATTTTTCGACTTACAATTGGTTGAACTGTGTAATACTGCAATCTAGGGCTTATTTGTTATTGTGGTTGTACATGGTATGAAAAAAAAAAAAAGAAAAATTTTCAGCCAAGTTTGAGTTGAAGGTTCTCTTATCTTTAGTCTTCCCCTACCTTACTGAAGGCCTTCCCATAACCTATCAACCTATCAACTGACTATTCTAATAGTCTTCAAATCAATTTTTCTGTTATCAGTCCCTTTCTGCCCCAACCAGATTCCATGCGCCTTCTGTTACCTTCCTTTAAAAAATGACTTAAAAAAAGTCATTGCCCAAAAATCCACTGCCCATTCCTATCCCACCCCCCAGCCCCTTGCCCCTCCAGCCTAAAAGTTCCAGCTACCTGCAGGAAAAAAGATAGCTAACTCTCTGTCCCTTTGCAAGGGTTGCTTTTCTCCACTCTTCCAGCTGACAAGCTGCTATACATCTTTTAAGCTTCGTAATTAGCTTAATAGACCTCATTATAATCCCACAGGACATTGTTCCTAACTTGCTATGATACCCTTTTATTGGATACCAAAATTAGGATTCCCCCGGAGGCCTGATCTTGCCATCTTTTCCCGTACCTTCACCCCACTGCTTTCTGATGAGAGCCTTGCCCTTTTGGCCACAGGATTAGTCGAGGGGGCTGGCAGGTAACCCAGACCAGGCCAGTCAGACAGATCTCTGGGGATTTTCACATTGAAGCTGGAAGAGGAACATTTTTTCCTTTCAGGATTGTGATCCTGATTCCCGTAGTTGTACTTGAGACTTCTGTGAGCTGCTCCAGTATCTTTCTAGTGAATTCCCCTTCATTATTTCAGCTAGTTTGAGCTGGATTTTGTTCTTAGATCCTGGACACTAGTACAAACACAAATGTAGTACTAGAATTTATTTGTTTTCATGTTTACTTAATTAGACCATGAATCTCTTGAAGACATTTTGCATGCCTAGTTCCTAGCAAAAGTGGTTGGCACTTTATCAGGTGCTGCCTCTTTAGAGGGTACTAAATGAAGACTTTATCATATTTGATATCATATTTATCATATTATGAAGATCTTTTGGTTTACTGTAAGAATGCTTTTATAAAAAGGAAATTTTAAAACAGAAAAAAAGTACCGTTAATCCCATCATTGTTACACAGCTATTTTGATTTTTGTGCATTTTTCTTTATAAGCAAACTTCAGTTTTTCCACAGTATAAACCAGTTGGATTTTCTTTAAAAAGAAAGCAGCCTCCAATTTTTTTTCTTGTTTACTTTTCTCAGGCTACTGAAAGGTGACCTTTTGTGAGTAAAGAGTTATTTAGCTTCCTTGAGATCCTTGCTGGGTAGTTTTGTGAGTAAAGAATTATTCAGCTTCCTTGAGATCCTTGCTGGGTAGTTCATTGTAATTCATCTTTGCAAGGAGTTTGTCTCAGTTTGGCTGTCCCTATTTTTACATCTTCCTTTCCCCCTCCCCTTTGGCCTCTTTCCTGTATTTTATCAGTAGGGAAAATGGCTTAAAATTGGGGGAGACCCTGATAGATAATATCCACTTAGACTTTGACTATCCAACCATGTGACTGGAACTGTTGGTCAGTATTATTCAGGAACAACTAATTGTGAGAAGAACCCGGGTGACTGACAGGTTGTGCTAAAGAATAAGCAGACTATGAGGCCACAGGCCCCTAGATGTTATAATGAGGAAGGCTTTCACACCCACATTAGTAGCCTTGCTGTATTCATTTTCCCAAGGGGAGAGCCATCTGGTTTGGTTTGAGGATAAATGCTGACTGCCTGCACAATTCAGTGTCATGGAGAGGACAAAGGGACCTGGTAGTGCAGGTATTTCAGGTGAATGGCCCGTAGTTCTTTCCATAGTTTTCAGTTCCGCTTTTTACTCCTGCCCTCTGCTTTCCACAGTGCCTGCTGTCTGAACCCAGCTCCTCTCCAGCTTCTATTGATACTTATCGAAAGTGGTGGGTTCTTTACCTGATGTGCTTAAATGACCACTTCCTGAGATACCTGGGTTTCAAAGAGAGAGTTTATTGTTAGGCGTGAAGCAGATAAGATGGCCTATCGGCCTAAAAATCTGTCTCCCGAACTGCAGTAATTCTGATAGTTCTGTAGTATCAAAAGATGGGCAGGTGGGCAGGTTTTAGGATATTGAGCACAATGGCTCCAGATGCTGTAATTAGAGGTGATTTAATTATTAAGCATGCGCAGATTGATTACATGCTTAGTCATAGAATGTATGTAAGAAAATGGCCTTAATTTGATGATGGGCACGATTTTTAGTATAATGAGGTATAGGTCCCCTATAGATTTAAATTTAAACTATTGTCCATGTCAGGCAGGCTCATTTCAGTTAGATCCAGCTTCTTTTTCAAGATAGCTTGGAATTGGGGTGGGTTAGTTCTGGGCCCTTCATTAATAAACATTAGGGGCTGTCTTTAGTGATCATAAGACTCTCAAGTTGAAAAACCAGATAAAATGGATACAAGTGAGAGTCAGTCACAAGGTTTTTACAATCACAAAAGCACAAGATAAAGGCTATACCGTCATTTTCAGAGATCAAGGCAGCTGGATTATGGGTCAGAGATTTCAGGTATTTCCCCCTGCCTACTCTAATATACCAGAAAGTAAAAAAAGGAATATCTGTGTAATGATAGTAATCATAATTATTCCCGAAATCCTAAATTCTCTGTTATACTGTCTGGCCAGACAACCACAGCCCTCCTTTGCTGCCTTCTCCATAGCACATTCGAAGATGCAACCTCTCACCTTTTTTTTTTTTTAAATGCATTCTTTTATTGTGAGCTTTAACATATATATATAACAGTGATAACTTCAAAGTATGATATAGCAAGTAGTTAAGGAGCAAATTTTAAAGAATGTCATGGGTCATAATTCCACAACTTCAGCTATTTCCATTATTGTGAAATATGACGTACATACAGAAAAGTGTTAACTTTTGATGTACAGCTCAACAAGCAGTTATATAGGTAATTTCAAAAATTATTATGGGTTACAGTTCCATTTCAGTTCTTTCCTTATGCAATATAAGATACATAAGAAAGGTGAAGCCTTTCAAAGCACAATTCAACAAGTAGCTAAAGAGTGAATTTCAAAGGATGTTACAGGTTACAGTTCCACCATGTCACTTACCTCCTTCCAGCTATTCCAACACTCTAGCATCTGAGAATGTATATATATATTTATATAAAATTTCAGTATTCATAGACCTTTGCTAAATCCTGTCTTTGTTGCTACCCCTTCCTCTCACTTAATCTCTCCATCTTCAGGGGTGTGTAGGAAGTGAGCACCCTAATTTGTTCATATTGAAAGGGGATATCGACAGTATTGAGAAGAGGGTGCATCTGATTTTTGAACTTACAGAGGCTGTTGCCTCTGGGTTTTAGGACTTGTCCGGCACAGGAACATTCTGATGGATTTAAGTTTCTGAAAGATAAAAGTTAGTGAGTGAATCTTTTACAGAATCTCAGGTAGGGACCTCACTATTTGGGGACTACTTTTGATAAGGGCATGGCATACTCTGGCCATTTGGGATGTCTGGCTGGAGCTTGCATAAGAAAAACCTCCAAGATAGCCTCTCGACTCTATTTGGGATCTCTCGGCCACTGTGACTTCAGCTTGTTACCTTTCTTTGTTTTTTTTTTTACAAGTATTTTGTTGAGAATTTTTGCATCTGTATTAGTTCAGGAGACTGTCCTGTAGTTTTAGTTTCTTGTAGCATCTTTATCTGGTTTTGGTATTAAAGTGATGTTGGCTTCCTAAAATGAGTTAGGTAGGGTCCATTTTCTTCAAAAAATTTGAGTAGGAATTATGTCAGTTCTTTTTGGAAAGTTTGATAGAATTCCCTTGTGAAGCCATCTGGGCCTGGACTTTTATTTGTAGGAAGCTTTTTTTTTTTTTTTTTATATCTTCATTTTATTGAGATACATTCACATACCACGCAGTCATACAAAACAAATCGTACATTCGATTGTTCACAGTACCATTACATAGTTGTACATTCATCACCTAAACCAATCCCTGACACCTTCATTAGCACACACACAAAAATAACAAGAATAATAATTAAAGTGAAAAAGAGCAATTAAAGTAAAAAAGAACACTGGGTGCCTTTGTCTGTTTGTTTGTTTGTTTCCTTCCCCTATTTTTCTACTCATCCATCCATAAACTAGACAGAGGGGAGTGTGGTCCTTATGGCTTTCCCAATCCCATTGTCACCCCTCATAAGTTACATTTTTATACAATTGTCTTCGAAATTCATGGGTTCTGGGTTGTAGTTTGATAGTTTCAGCTATCTACCACCAGCTACCCCAATTCATTAGAACCTAAAAAGGGTTGTCTAAATTGTGCATAAGAGTGCCCACCAGAGTGACCTCTCGGCTCCTTTTGGAATGTCTCTGCCACTGAAGCTTATTTCATTTCCTTTTACATCCCCCTTTTGGTCAAGAAGATGTTTTCCGTCCCACGATGCTGGGTCTACATTCCTCCCCGGGAGTCATATTCCACATTGCCAGGGAGATTCACTCCCTTGGGTGTCTGATCGCACGTAGTGGGGAGGGCAGTGATTTCACCTTTCAAGTTGGCTTAGCCAGAGAGAGAGGGCCACATCTGAGCAACAAAGAGGCATTCGGGAGGAGGCTCTTAGGCACAATTATAGGGAGGCCTAGCCTCTCCTTTGCAGCAACAGTCTTCCCAAGGGTATATCCTGTGGTAGAGAGCTCAACCCAGCAAACCACCAGTCCCCTATGTCTGTGGTCATGTTAGCAACCATCGAGGTGTGGTAGGCCAATACCCCTGCATTCTCCACAGGCTTTTTGATGACTGGTTGGATCTCTTTACTTGTTGAGGTCTTCTATTTCTTGTCTGGTCATTGTAGGTTGTTCATGTGTTTCCAGGAAATTATCCATTTCCTCTAAATTGTCTAGTTTATTGGCGTAGAGTCGTTCTTTATGTCCTCTTAACGATTTTTTAAATTTCTTCAGGATCCGCAGTAATGTCCCCTCTCTCATTTATTATTTTGTTTATTTAGGTCTTCTCTCTTTTTGACTTTGTTAGTCTAGCTAAGGATTTGTCAATCTAGTTGATCTGCAAAAAGAACCAATTTTTGGTTTTATTTATTCTCTTTTTTTTTTTTTTTGTTCTCCGTATCCTTTATTCTGCTTTAATCCTTGTTATTTCTTTTTTTATACTTGCTTTAGGATTGGTTTGCTGATGATTTTCTAGCTTCTTCAGTTGTTCCATTAGTTCTTTGATTTTAGCTCTTTCTTCCTTCCTAACATACGCATTTAGAGGTATAAATTTCCCCCTCAATACTGCCTTCGCTGTGCCCCATAAGTTTTGATATGTTGTGTTCTTGTTTTCATTCATCTCTAGATATTTAGCAAATTTCTCTTGCAATTTCTCTTTGACTCATTGATTGATTATGAGTGTGTTGTTTAACATCCAGGTATTTGTGAATGTTCTAGATCTTTGATGGTTATTGACTACTAGTTGCATTCCATGTGGTCAGAGAATGTGCTTTGAATAATTTCAGTCTTTTTAAATTTATTGAGACTTGTTTTATGCCCCAACATATCATCTATACTGGAGAAAGTTCCGTGAGCACTAGAGAAGATTATATATCCTGGTAATTTGGGATGTAATGCTCTACATATGTCTGTTAAGTCTAATTCATTTATCACATTGTTTAGGTTCTCAGTTTCCTTATTGGTCCTCTGTCTGGTTGATGTATCTATAGGAGAGAGTGGTGTATTGAAGTCTCCCTCAATTATTGTGGAAACATCTATTGCTTTCTTCAGTTTTGCTGATGTTTGTCTCATGTACTTTGGAGCACCTTGATTGGATGCATAAACATTTATGATTGTTATTTCTTCTTGTTGGATTGTCCCTTTTATTAGTACATAGTGTCCTTCTTTGTTTTGTATGACATCCTTGCATTTAAAGTCTATTTTATCTGAAGTTACCTCTGCTTTCTTTTGGCTGTAGCTTGCATGGAATATTTTTTTCCATCCTTTCACTTTCAATTTCTTTGTGTCTCTGGGTCTGAGTCTCTTGTAAACAGCATATTGAAGGTTCATATTTTGCGATCCATTCTGCCAATGTATGTCTTTTAATTGGGGAGTTTACCCATTCATATTCAGTGTTATTACTGTGAAGGCAGTTCTTGAATCAGCTATCTTATCCTTTGGTTTTATTTGTCAGACCTATTTTTTCCCTCTCTCTCTTTATTTCCTTTAAGTTACCCTTACTAAAACTCTCCTTTTTTGTGCCCTTCTCCAGACCTCACTCTCCTGTGTTTTCTGTCCAGCCAGTAGAGCTCCCTTTCGTATTTCTTGTAGGGCCAGTCTCTTGTTAACAGATTTTCTCAGCATTTGTTTGTCTGTGAAAATTTTAAGCTCCCCCTCAATTTTGAAGGAGTGCTTTGCTGCATAAAGAATTCTTAGCTGACATTTTTTTCTCTGTCAGAATTTTAAATATGTCATGCCACTGCGTTCTTGCCTCCATGAGGCCTTCTTAGTAGTCAGTACTTAGTCTTAAGTTGTTTCTCTTGTATATGGTGAATTGCTTGTCTCTTGCTGCTTTCAGAACTTTCTTCTTCACTTCAGCATTTGACAATATGGTCAGAATATGTCTCGGAGTAGGATTATTTGGATTTATTCTATTTGGAGTTCGTTGGACGTCTATAATTTGCATATTTATGTCATTTAGAAGGGTTGGGAAGTTTTCCCCAACAGTGTCTTTGAATACTCTTCCTAGCCCTTAACTCTTCTCTTCCCCTTATGGAACACCAGTGATTCTTCTATTTGTGTGCTTTGTGTTGTCCATCATTTCCCTGAGATCCATTCCAAATTTTTTTATTTTTTTCACCATTCATCCTCTGTGCTTTTGCATTCCATCTTCCTGTCCTCGAGTTCATGAGTTCATTCCTCTGCCTCTTCAAATCTGCTGTTATGAGTCTTGAAAATTCTTTATGCTTTCCTAGGTTCTTCTTCATTTCCTTTGTATCCTGTGCCATGACGTTGATGTTTGTGTGTACTTCTTTGATTAATTGCTCCAAGTTCTGTCTCTCCTCTGGCTTTTTAATTTGGTTTATATATATTTTATGTTATCTTCATATGCTTTACAATTTTCTGTTGTTTTTGGCCTTTTGGCATTTGCTTATCTTGATAGGGTTCTTTTATGATATGCAGGGTTATTTGAACATTTATCTATAATTTGGCAGAGCTACAGCTTGGTGGAGTGCACTTTCCCTGACCTACCAGCAGATGTCGCTCTTGAGCCACTGCTTACCCTCAAGTCAGTTCTCCCCAACTTCTTCTATGCACTGAGTGGGGGTCCAAACCTTGTGGATGTCCAATCAGTGCGTTAATTTTCCGTTTGCACTGGGGACTGCCAGCCTTTGGGTGGGGGTTGTGCCTGTGCAGTTTGGCAGAAAGTCCACTCCAGGACACAGTTGTCCCAGCCATTCTTGGGGCTGCGGGTAGAGTACTCTTGGGCTGCAGAGCTGCACATCTCACCTTCCAGCTCAAATACCCCATAGTCCCTGTTTGCCATGCTCCCACAAGTCCCTGGGATTGGGGGAGTGCTCCTGGCATTCAAGTGTGGTGGCCTTGCCTCTAGGCTGTGTACTCCATGGGCTTCTGTGGAGGAAGAGTGTATGCCATCACGAGCCTGCCAAATCCTGAATTCCCTCAAGGAAGCTCTCAGCTGTGGGGCTGTGAAGGGTTATGTCCCAGCCAGCTACAAAGATGGCTGCATGAGACGTGAAATGCTGTCCCCTTCTGCACTTGTCTGCCTGCTCCAGCTGCCAGTCCCTAGCATGGGGGCTCTTGGCTGTGGGTCCGTGAAGGATTATCATGCGAGCCTGGTGCCGAGGAGGGTCCCTGGGGCATGGAAGGCTGCTCCTGTCCATGCTCACCAGCTGGATCCAACCGCCCATTCCCTGGTGGTGTTCCAGGCCAAATATTCACCAGTCATAAACGCAGTTTCTTGGTTTCTCCAAGTACACACTCACTGTCCGTGTAGAAGTCCCTGCTCAGCTGGTGGAACCCTGGAGCTGCTGTTCTGAAGTGCTTTGTCCTGTATCTAGTGTTTCTCATGGAGGAGAATTTTGCTCTGTCTCTCCTAATCCAACATCTTCCTGGAGCCTCTGTTCATCAATTAGATTTTGAAGAGGGTTTTAGGCTAGGTGAAGTCGGAAATCCAGGTGTCAGCAAAATGAAACTTTGTTCTCAAGGTCTGTAACGTTCTGGTCTCACCTTTTTAACAAAATCCCTATCAGTTCGATTTCTGACTTTCAGAAATTTAATAAATAAAACCTCCTCCACCAGGGGGCTTTTCTTCTGTTCTCTGTGGTTACGGGTTTATTCCCTTTTACACTTGGTACTTTAGTCCTCTGAGACTTTAGAAAGGACAGGGGGCAAGGGTGTTGTTTAGACTTCAACTGAAACTGTAATCCCATTTCTTCTCAGTAGAATGAATGGAATTAGTTTTACCCAAATAATTTATGAAATATATCCAAGAATAAGGAATTAACTCAAATAGTCAGGTGCCAGAATTGCCAAATTCACAGTTATTGGAGAAAAGCTTACACACATAGGTCATAAGAATCCCATAAGCCCTGACTAAATAGGCCCTTACTCTTTATTTCGGATTCAGTAATATAACAATTGTTTTCTAGTTTCCTAAAAAGAGATAAGGGACCAGGAAGAGGTGCTTGAGTCAGATATGGATGGTTGCAAAAAGTGACAACATGGTCTTGGCAGCAGTGGAAGATACATTAAAAACTACCAAAGGAGACAATGTGGGGGTCAATTTGTCTCAGTGATGCAGGATGATTTAATTATGGAAACATTAGCATTTTGAGGCATCGTGAAAGGTTTAAATATATTTAGTTAGGGCAACTGATTAAGATGGCAGAGAATGCGGAAGGATCCCCTTTTTATTTTTTATAGATTGTTGTCAGTATATCTGCCATAGTATTTTTGTCATCTGAAGATTTCCACATTATATTGTTGTAGGTATAATTTTTTTTTTTTTCTTTTTTTTTTTTAAACTATTTCCCTCAAACCCTGCTTAACCTGCTCAGTGTTAGCTTGTGGCATATTTGTTAGCTTTCTTGACAAAGGTTATTGCCTTAATAGTAAATCAGGAAATTTAATGTAAATACAACCAGGGTTCCAACAGACAATGTGATTACAACTAGCTCTAAATGTGTGCATGAGAAAGATAATGGGAAGAAGGAAAATTGTGTTAGTTGGCAGAATTATCTTAGGATAAAGTGTTACTTTTGGCAGTCATACCATTATTGATCATACTCTCAAAGCTTACTCTTTTAAAAAGGCACACACACGTTTGTGTTGTGTGCATGTATACATAAGTAATACAACAATAAATAAAATTTGGAAAAATGTTAAAAGCATGGATAACTTAATATTATCACTGCAAAGTGTATCTCAATAAACCTTTCTAGGTGCTAGTCACTATGCTTACGGTTCATTTTCTAGGCAAACAGACAATAAGTTGAGAAGCATCATCTTTGTAATGAATATTGACAGAAACAGGAGCCACCAGCCAAATTGGAGAGGGGGAGTGCAAGCTGGGAGATTCCTAAGCCATGTGGAAAGCATGGGAGATGTAAGTGGTTTGGTAGGCTCAAGTATAGATGGCAGAGAAAGAGCTTTATTAAATCAGGAAGATTATAGAGACCAAATACAGAGGATTTTAAAAAGAGTTATAAAGTAACTTTTTACCAGCTCTATGCAACCACCTCCTATTAGTCATTTAGTAGATACTAAAATGGCACCTGCTCCTGATTTTAACAACAAATAAAACCTCTTAGCAAAATAGAAATAGATATTTCCTTATCAGAATAACTATTCTTAATCTCGCAACCAATATACCTTACAGTAGTGGAATAGTGAGAACTAGGATACAAACACACACACACATACACAGTAATGTAATAATGGTTCAGTAAAAAAGACTAAAATAAATGTATAGGTATTCTCACTGGAAGATCTAAGTGAGATACTATTGTAGAATCATAGGTACAGCATGAATCCATGGATGTAAAGAAATTTGAAAACTGCATTTCACCGTGTATTTGCATGTACATAAATATATTTCTGGGAGGATACATGCCTATCTGGTAGAGAAAGGGAGAGGAGAGGGTTTTTTTTTTATGCAATTTTATTAGGATATAGTCACATACCATACAGTCATCGAAAGTGTACAATCGTTTGTTCACAGTATCATCATGTTGTTGGGCATTCATCACCACAGTCAATTTTTGAGCATTTTCATTACTCAAAAAATTAAAAAATAAAAAAGAACACCCAAAACATCGCACACTCCCCCATCCCCCTTTATTATTCATTTACTTTCTGTTCCCATTTTTCTACTCATCTGTCCATACGTTGGATAAAGGGAGTGTGAGCCACAAGGTTTTCACTATCACATGGTCACACCGTATAAGCTATATAGTCATACTTTGGTCTTCAGGAATCAAGGCTACTGGATTGCAGTTCAACAGTTTCAGGTATTTCCTTCTAGCTATTCTAATACATTAAAAGCTAAAAAGGGATATCTATATAATGCATAAGAATAACCTCCAGAATGATCTCTCAACTCCATTTGAAATCTCTCAGCCACTGAAACTTTATTTTGTTTCATTTCTCTTCCCCCTTTTGGTCAAGAAGTCTTTCTCAGTCCCACTTTGCCAGGTCCAGACTCTTCCCTAGAAGTCATGTCCCACGTAGGGGGCATGGCAGTGAGTCCACCTGTTGAGTTGTCTTAGAGAGAGAGGCCACATGTGAGCAACAAAAGAAGTTCTCTTGGGGTGACTCTTAGGCACAATTATCAGTAGACTTAGCCTATCCTCTGCAGTAACAAGCTTCATAAAGGTGAGCCCCAAGATCAAGGGTTCGGTCTTCTAAATTGGTAGTCCCCAATGCTTGCAAGAATATCAGGAATTCCCCAGGTGGGGAAGAGGAGGGTTCTTTATATTTATTTTACTTTGTACTTAAGTTTTTTATAAATTGAATGTGTTAAATGTATTGCTTGTGTAATGTATACTTGCCTGCACACATGAGGATATGTGCATTCTCAAACCCCAAACTAGCAACATATCTCAAATGATTCCCATTTGAGTTAGGAATGAGATTACTATGCCCACACTCAACTACTCTTACTCACCATTGTTTTGGAAGGCACTATCTGGTGCTATTGGGGCATAAAAATTAAAAAGAAGGCTAAAATGATCATTCATTGAGGAT
This sequence comes from Choloepus didactylus, assembly GCF_015220235.1. NCBI lineage: Eukaryota > Metazoa > Chordata > Mammalia > Pilosa > Megalonychidae > Choloepus > Choloepus didactylus. The sequence continues at coordinate 53,458,242 of NC_051309.1, forward strand.
GAAATGATTAAAGATTTTATAATGGGAAAACCAAAGAGAAATGCCCAGGCAAACTTAGAACTACTAAGTAAATATTCTATACATACAGAATTCTATAGATGCCATATTTCGGAAAGATACTTAAAGAATTTCTTTAATAAACGGTTGCTTTGTGGGGGGATGGGGGTTAGAGAGAAACTTTCACTTTTAAAAATATTTTTTACTTTCATTTTCAAATGAATTTTTTATCATGTTCATGTATTAATATAGGAAAAAAACTAGATTAAAATTTAAAAGTAAACTTTTCTCCCTAACAGTCAAGTTAAAATTAGGAAAATATAGAAAAAAATGTAAAAGAAAAGAAAAGGAGAAAAAGAAATACCTTCCATGACAGATTTGAGTATATAAAACAAAACCTTTTGGGTAACACATTTGTGATTAAAAGGGAAATAACAATATGAGGAAAAGGTATTTGCTGTGGGCAGATTATGAGGAATGGCTGAGTTTAGATATTAGACGGAACCATTAAAAGGTTTGAAGCAGAAAAGTAACAAGACTTCAAACAAGCTGTCCAGGTGGTTTTAATATTCATACTTTGTTAAGAACAGCTACCTACCTTAGACTTGCTTTTTTTTTTTTTTTTTTTTTTACTTTTTATTTTGTGACAGCATTATTGAGATATGATTGACATACTATACAACTCACCCATTTAAGGGGTGGTTTTTAGTATATTTAGTATATTCAGAGTTGTGCAACGATCATCACAATCTATTTTAGAACATTTTCATTATGCCCCAGAGAAACCGTATAGCCTTCAGGTATCACTTCTCTACTCCATGGCTCCCAGCCCTAGGTAAGGACTAATGTACTTTCAGTCTCTTAAAGATTTATGTAGCTTAGACATACTTTTATTGTGGTGTAGTTATCACTTTGTATTGGAATTACTTGTATCTTTATCTCCTTTTCTGAGACCATAAGCTCAGGGAGAGCAGGAACCATCTTTTATTCATCTTCATACCCCTAGCAGTTGCCATGGTTCATAGTTCAGGGAGGTGCCTAGTAAATGTTACTTGGATGGAGCTGAGATATATTAAGAAGGTGGATTCTGCTGTATTTGGCAACTTGGTGGATCTAGAGGCTGTGGAAAGATTGTAGAGTGATTTCTTTATTCTGGCATTCATTCATTCATTCGTCATTCATTGATTCAGTAAACTTTTATTGAGCAGTTACTCTGTGTCAGGTGGTATGTGAGGTTGTAAGAAGAATAAGACAGCTGTTGCACTTAGAGGGAATTGTAATGCATTTAATACGTTGTGCTAAATGTGAGCAAACCATTCTTAGTATTGCGTGGAGTCACAGAGGAGTGCCTGACCCTGCCTTTGCAGGTGGTGGTGGGGATACTTGGAAGACTGCCTCTCTGGTTTCAGTCTTAAAGGTTTGGTAAGTCAGCCAGGTAAGATGGAGGAGCTTCTGGGGAAAGGGATGAGAGGAAGATGGACTGAATCTATGAAGTGGAGCTTGTTTGGAATGTGTCAGAATGTGTGTGTGAAACAAAATCACAGGTAAGTAGGTGCTTCTGGATCTTAATGTGTCTTCATCCTACAGATATTTATTGATTCATTTATTTCCTAGAAACTTATTTTGAGAGTAGAAAGATATGAGGATGAAGAGGAAGGAGACACTAGGTTGTACAGAACTTTACTTCATATGCTGGAGAATTTGGACTTTGCCTTTAGGCAGTGGGGAGCCTTTGAAGGATTTTAAGTTAGACTGGGATTTGCTTTTGAGATGGAACCCTTAGGTGGCTATCTAAGGATTGGTTGGAGGGGTTAAGACTCTGGAATTCGGGAGATACTGAGGGGACTGCTACGGTAATCTGAAAGAATAAAGCCTGAACTTGGGCAGGGCAGATTGTTGCAGTAAAGAAATAGTTATAAGGTAAAATTGGCTGTATTCTTGAAAATTGATTGGATGTGGAGAGTGGGGGAGAAGGATGACTTCCCATTTTCTATTTCTGGTGACTCTACCAATTGAGACGGACTATAGGAGGATAAGCAGGCTTGTCATGGAGAGATGATTGGCTTAGTTTTTGTGAGGTGGTGTTTGAAAATGTGAAATGCATGGGGGTAGGTTGGGGATACTAGATAAGTTTAGTTGTGGCAGTTGAACTAGGAGGTGGTGGGATAGCCTAATTCTGACGTGCAGTAAACAGTCCAAAAGTAAGGGGGAATGTGTGGGCTAGAAAGAGGTCTGGGTGGTACCTGAAACCTTGAGTATGGTTGAAATTTCCTAGGGATAATAAATAGAATGTGGAATAGAAGAGTGTTAGGGGTGGAACTCTGCACACCAAATTAGAGTTGGGAGAAGTGAGTGAACCCATAAAGAAGCAAAGAGAGGTAGCAGTAGGAAGAAAACCAGATGAGAGAGGGCTCTTCTGGAAGCCATGAACAGACATTTAAGGAAGAATTGCTTAAAATTTTCAGATATCAAAGAACAGTCAACTAAAATAAGGATTGACTATGTCTATTAAATTTGACAGGTAGGGGGTTATTGCTGACCCTGCCAATAAAGTGGAGACGGAACAGTTCTTTCAGGAAGTAACAGGGCTGAAGCTAGAATGGGAAAACAGACACTTTCTTGCCTTTCTCAAGAATAAAAGACTGCTTTGGCTTTTTTTTTTTTTTCTTTCTTTCTGTAAAAGAAACGTTTGTTATTTCTTGATTTATTTTATAAACAATGTTATGTGGCTTTTTACTATGTTTCCAAAAAAATTTTTGTATGTATTGAAATTATTACCAAAATAAGAGTAGAGCTTTAAGCTACATTAAAGAGCAAGAATTGAAGTTAGATAGCCTTATCTCTTTAGACATGAATATTATGTATCACATGTCTGAAGGCTGAAGGGCATATCAATAAATTGATTTAAATGGTTGTACAGAGAATCCTTTAAAAGATATAACTAAAATTCCAGATAGTTGTACAATTTATCTTTGGAATGTTAATTTTTTCTTCAGAAAAAAATTATGGCCTTAAGATTTATTTGATTTTAGTTTACTTTAATAATAAATATTTTGAAAGTATAAAACTACAGTAGTAATAAAGTATACATCGTGGTTAGATTTAATTTATAAAACATTGTATTTCATTGCAGGTACTGATGATGTTGTAGGTCCTGAAGGCATGGAAAAATTTTGTGAAGACATTGGTGTTGAGCCAGAAAATGTGAGTCTAATTTAAAACAATATTTACTTAAGCCTCAACAATGACTAGCCTAATTTCTGTTGCTTAACCAATAATTAAAAGCCTTAATGTCACACTAATGAACTCTTAGAAAATGTGATGAGGTATACAATAGTAGATATTTTTTGTTTATGTTTGGTCTGGATAATTTCTCATTTGTAGTAGATTTAAACGAAATCACTTGACACTTGAGCACGTGCTTTTCAAATGTTAAGGCATTGTAAAATACTTTTTTGTTTATGCAGAGTGTTGTGATAGGATGACATATCATAGCAGTTTTTCAATTCTAAGGAAAGGAGTGCTTTTAGAAAATTCACCAGTCTCTTGATTGATTTAGTTTTATGGAATGTTTCTTGTTGGGATTACTTTTTAGCACAAGAAAACTTTTTGGAGTTCTTATTTTTGGTTTTTAATGTATAGAATTAAAGAAATAATATCTTTGGGTTGCAGAATTTGATAAGTTTCAGGATTTTCATGTAAGGACTCTGAAGCGGTTAGATTAAATTCTGAATTTCCCAAATAATTGTAGAAGTTTATTTATATTTGTTATAAAAATAAATATAAAAAGAATAAGTTGAGTAAATCCATTGATTTTCTTTTCTTACTTAAATATTTTGTCCCTTAACAGAAAAAGCAATATTAAAGAAGTATTAGTGTGTTAGTTTTTATAAGACAATATAAAAAATAAGTTCTAATTCTAATTTGATTTGTAAGCACAACTTTTTCTTGTGCTTTGTATGGTGTAACTACAGACAGTGATTTCTTCTCTCATTTAATTTCTTGTATCTAAAAGTTAAAGAAAACAATGATATGCAATAAAGTAATTAAAGTAGCTGTTTAAAAAATGGAGTGGGCATGTGAACCTCCAGTGACAAATCAACTGGGGGACTGAGTCACTGTGCTCTGTGGACTTTTGTCCCCTTCAGTAGTTGTTTGAGCCCAATGCAGACTTAGTCCAGGATTTAGAGTAATTTATTCATAAGAGTTTTGAGTAGGTGATAATTATCAAGAATTTTTCACAGCTCTTTCATGTTCATTTGAATTTAACTGAGAAAGTGATTGCTTTTGAATGTACAAGCCTTAAGTATCTTCTTAAAAGAAATTAGAGACTTTTATATAGCTTAATTATTTTTGCTTAATTCTTGGCTTCTTGCTATTGTCAAATATTTCTTCTTGTTCCCACATCTATTTTATGTTAAAATGAAAAATTATGCTCATAGAAGTGCTCTAGCTCATAAATGATGAGGTTTAATATTACATTAGCCTCCGATTTAACAGATATGTCTTAGATCTGGCAGAACTCTCAAGAGCTCATCTCCTTCATTCATAAATGTCATGTATAAAGAAGACTAGGAATTGAGACTTAACACTTTTTTCTTTAAACTTGTTTTATTTTTACTATTTCTGTGCCTCTGCCCTATTCCTGCATAACCCTTTACATTTTCTAGAGTCTTTGGAATGTTTTTTTTAACTCATTTCATGGATTTTTGTCTTGTATTTTTTATTTTAATGTGATCCAGTGTGGGTATCTTAATAAATTATTTAACTTAGTGTAAAGATTTGGGGACAGCTGGGTCAATAATATTTTGCCTGATGTAGTGCTGAGACTAGTCTGCAGGCATAGGAAACGACTGTTTGGCTGACTAAAAGAAGGAACTTGTCTGACAGGAGGTAGGCCAAGCTTAGCAGAGTCTTTTCTGTAAAGTGTAATTGGAAGGACAAGAGTGAGTTGGGAATGAGAGAGGATCTCAGAGGCTCCACTCAGAGGATGGTAGTAAGTGTATGGTCAGAAGAGTGGGCAGTAGGGTCCTGCCCTGAAGTCAGTTGGTGGGAAGATTGGGAGACTCAGAAACCACATTAAGATACCACTTCACACTCATTAGCATGACTATTATTAAAAAACAGAAAATAACAAGTGTTGACAAGGATGTAGAGAAATTGCAATGCTTTTTCATTGTTGGTGGGATTGTAAAATGGTACAGCCACTATGGAAATCATTTGGCAGTTCCTCAGAAAGTTGAACATAGAATTATCATATGGCTTGGCAATCCCACTTCTTGGTATATATCCCAAAGAATTGAAAGCGGGGACTCAAACAGATATTTATACGCTAATGTTCACAGCAACATTATTCATAATAACCACAAGTTGAAAGCAACCCAAGTGTTCATCAGCAGATGAATGGATACACAAAAGGTGGTACATATACCCAGTGGAATATTATTCAGCTGTAAAATGGAATGAAGTTTTAATATATACTATAATATGGATGGAACTTGAAGACATCATGTTGAATGAAATAAGTCAGACACAAAAAAGATAACGTATTATGCCACTTATATGAAACACCTAGAATAGCAAAGTCATAGAGAAAGAAAATAGATAACAGGTTACCAGTGGCAGGGGGTAGGGAACAGGGAAGAGGAAGTTATAGCTTAATGGATGCAGAGTTCCTTTTGAGATGATGAAAAAGTTTGGGTAATGGATGTTGGTGATGATGGTAGCACATTATTGTAAATGCGGTTAATGTTACTGAATTGTAGCCTTGAAAGTGGTTAAAATGGGAAAATTTGAGTTGTACATATGTTACTACAATAAAACAGTTTTTAAAAAACGTTTGGGAAATAAGGGTCAGGTGCCAGGTAGGTATAAGAGGCGTTGCTGAGCATTTCCCCTCAGAGGCAGGGAAAGCTGATAAAAGGGGGCCAGGGGGTGCACTGATGATTGTATCTGGAAAACAAAGGTGGGCACAGCTCTTCATGGCTCCTCATCTCCAAACACCAGTACTCAGTAACAGATAGCTGTTATTATCCTTTTTTGATAATTATGAATCCTTTAGAACTCTGTTTCCATAGGAATATAGTCTTGAAATGTTGAATCATATTGAAGACTAAGACCAAATTCAGAATATTATTGCAGGTATTTATGACTGTATTTCAGAGATGCCACCAGTAGTTCTCTTATTATATCATTAAGAAAGAAAAGGTGTTGCTAACTAAACTATGATAGATGCTATATGCCACCAGTGATAGATGCTTCCCAGTTTGAGAGACCTGATGAAATACACCTTGTCTGCATTGATGAGTAAACACTTTAAACATATTTGAAACCCTCACCTTACCTGATATTTATAACTTCTGACATTTAAGCAGGCTTGTAAAATTCAAGTCTGCTTTCATTTACTAAGCTAGTGGCAAAATCTTTTAATTAAGTACTTAGCTTCTTTATTAGCTAACTTAATAAAGGTCTATTTCATGTAATGATTGTTTCCCACTGTGAATATCTGCTTTGGCTATTTAATACATTACCTTTTTTGTGTCTGACTGTATTTCATGCATATCTGTGGTGTATGTTTGTGTCATCACCATGTTGTTTTTTTTTAAATTAATAAATGTTTAGGTACAGTTTTTAATCTTACTAATAGATGGGTATAGATATAGTTTGAGGAACATATGTAATTTGCATTAAAAAGAAATGTAGGCTAGTTTACTTAGATATGGGGAAATGGATATATAGGAGTCAGAAATCCAAGAGAAACTGAGGAAATAGAAGGCACAAACCCACTAAAGTGTGAATAGTTTGTAGAACGTAACCTGGGGGGGAGGTGGGTGGGTGATTTTTCTTAGTAGCCCATTGGTCCCTTAAGTCACCATTTTTAAACCTATTTTAACAGTCATATTTTGTGACACTGCATAATATGTAGAAATGTTGGTTTACTGCTTAGTCCTTGTAATCCACCTAGTAATCTAGGTTTTATAAATCTAAAAAACTTAGTGACCTTTTTTACTTGCTATTCACTAATTTAATTATTTGATGAAAGATTCTAGAAATTTGGTGGGTTCTCATTGAAAATAATTTCTGAAGTGGAAAAACATGGAGTTGGCATTAAGAGAAAGTTTTTCATTAATCCTCCAGTTATAAATTAGACAAAACTGGAGATTTCTAGTCTTACAAACTAGCTTGTTGGTAAACTGATAAAAAGACAGACCTTTTGAACCTCCAAATACTCTTTTTCTGGAGTTCTTAAGGTACTTGCTAGCTCTAAGAAGTGCATTGAATCATTTAAAATGATTTCTAAATGATTGCTTGCCTCATTATTTCATGTTTTTTATATTCCTATTCCTTTCAGCAGTAGCATCTGACCATGGACACCTGGGTGGTGGTTTGATGGTTTTGGTCAGTTCTTCTAGTACTTGAAGTGAAGTCTCAGGTTCTGTGTAAAAAAGGCAAATTAATTAACTTCCATATGTAGAATATGCTAGACCCTGGCCAACTGTATTACAGAAACATTTTCTATTTTATTCCCATTGCTTTTGTTGTTGTTGTTACAACAAATGGAGATGAGCCCATAAACAGTGTGTGTATGGTCCTCACATTAGTTCTATGTATCGCTTACGTATGAATGACTGTCCGGAGACAGCCAGCCCACAGAGCAGCAGGACGGTCTGGGAAAGCCCTTCCCTCAGTACAGTTGGTTTCTTCCCTCTGCTAGGACTGACATGCTTTCTTCTTCAGTTACTTTGGCTCCTCACCTTATCTTGGGTCTTTGAGGTAGATGAGAGGGAAATGCCTCCCTGCCCAAATCATGGTTGGCCTCAGCCTATTCTTCCTTTACAGGACCTGGATATCTTGAAGCTGTATGCACCTTTGAACTGTAATTTTGTCTTCATACCTCCAGATATTTATTAAAACTCATTATCAGTATCTCTGTGTCATCTTTCCTCTAAAGCAGCTAAGTAGTAAAGGTGATAAGCAGTGGCATATACCAGAATTGTCACAGTTCTCCTTCTGATACCCTCAGATTTTCCGAAGATTCACTAAAATATTTTTCTTCTTGAATTTCTCAAGAATGTTATAGAGCTTATTAAGACTATTTAAAAAAGAGGAAAGTAACAAATGTCCTCTTAGTGCCTAATTAATAATTCTCATTTAGTTTTGCTTATTCTTATAACCCCAAAGTAGATATTTTTATCTCAATTTTATAGATGATGAGAGCAAAACTCAGAAAATTTAATTAATGTACACAAAAGTAAAAAAGCTGGTTTAAGCAGAATTTCTAGATTTCAAATTTTGAAGTGTCTGGCTCCAAACCACAAGCTTTCTCCATCCACTACTATTTTCTTCCCCCGGTATCAGGTCCACACTTAGTCTCACTGCTGCTTACCCTGCTACCCCCTCAATTCTAGATGCCAGCTTGCTGCAGGAACTTTCTTCAGGGGCCTGGTTTGGAAGGGGTTAAAGTGCCAACGCATCCTCCTGCACCCTCTACTATGCTCCCTTCCACCCCCAGACCCTGTGCTCTCTGATTGATTGTGCCTGACTCCTTCTTTAGAATAAATTCTCCTCCAGTGACCTCTTAAGTCAGGCCCTCCTTGAAGTTTGCTTTCTGCTGAGCCTTTCCAGTTCCAGACCTGCCTGAATTTATTTGAACTTCAATGAATGAATAGTGTGTACAGTTCTACTTTTTTGTTGTTTTTTGTTTGTTTGTTTCCTCAGAGACTCATTTTCTGCAAATTAGTGGATGTGAATTCTTTATAGAGAGTATAGGTGGGGTTGGTGGGTCAGGTTACCAAACTCTACAGTAGAGATCAGTCTCCTGGCTAGACTATCATTAATAGCTTAGCATGAGATAGTTCAAGAGACCAGAAGTAAGGATATCGAGTTTTTTGAATAATATCATTAATAAGGAGCAATTGCTAGCTGTGTATACTAACTGAAATTGCCATTAGTTGGCTGAAAGTTAAAATTCTGCTTTAAACTTCCCAAAAGCAGACTTTTTCTCAGGAAGTATTTGCTCATTAAATATTTAGGTTGTTTTCAGGTCTTTCAGGAACCCCCTATTAGTAGGGATCCTGTGAAAGAGAGATTCGTGTGTGTGTGTGTGTGTGTGTTAGTACAGTTTATTGAGATACATTCGCATACCATATAGTCATCCACAGTGTACAATCAACTATTGAGACTGTACCATCATATAGTTGTGCATTCATCACCAGAATCAACTTTGAGCATTTTCCTTAACTCTAAAAAAATAAAAGTATAAAGGAGCACCCAAAACATTCCATCCCCCCTTCCCACCCAATTTTTCATTTCATTTTTGTCCTCATTTTTCTACTAATCTGTCCATACACTGGACAACGGGAGTGTGAGCCACAAGGTTTTCACAATCACAGTCACACCATCTAAGCTGCATAGTTATGCAGTCACCTTCAAGAATCAAGGCTACTGGGTTGCAGTTCGCCAGTTTTAGGTATTTCCTTCTAGCTAATCCAATCTATATACGTGTTTTTGATAAATGTCAGTTTCGAGCATCATGCATAAGATTTAATGGAGCAGAGGGCCTGCTATTGTATTAGTAAACCTGAATGAATATGAGTTTGCCTGTCCATATACTACTGTTATTAGCTCCTTATTTGATGGACACTAAAAAGGTTAATACAGCCCCACTAAAAGGTAGTTTCTCCTTTCTTGTTTCCTGATGGCATACTTTATTTTTTAAAAAAGAAAGAAAAAACTTTGTTTTCATATCTCTTTCAATTTCGTTAGTGTATACTATTAGAAAAATAAAATTAAACTTCAGAAATCAAAACCTTGAGACCCATAGTAACAGCCTTAATTTTGACATCTCATCAGTAGCATTTTGCTTTTTTTTTTAAATTAAGGTGGAGAAACGGCTAGTAAAACAGAATAGTGGAAGGACTTTGATGCTTTATCAACTTTTGATTCTTGATTCTCTTTTTCTGTTAAATTTTTAGGTGTTTTTTAAAATTAAATTCAGTTTTATTGAGATATATTCACATACCGTACAATCATCTATGGTGTACAGTCAACTGTTCACAGTACCATCATATCGTCATGCATTCATCAACCCAGTCTATTTTTGAACATTTTCCTTACACCAGAAAGAATCAGAATGAGAACAAAAAATAAAAGCAAAAAGAACACCCAAATTACCCCCCCCATCCCACCCTGTTTTTCATTTCGTTTTTGTCCCCATTTTTCTACTCATCCATCCATGCACTGGATAAAGGGAGTGTGATCCACAAGGTTTTCACAATCACACTGTCATCCCTTGTAAGCTATATTGTTATACAATTGTCTTCAAGATTTTAGGTGTTTTTTAATCCTGTTTTTCTGTTCATAGCTTTAGATTTTCATTTTTAAAATATTTTACAACCACAATTTTTGTCAAGTATTGGTGTTTCAAAGATTTGTAGAAAAGTGGACATTTATTCTCTGCTCACTTCTTATATCTCCTTGGCCCTGTGCATTCCTGCTGTCTGTATACAAAGAGTCTCTGACTGAGCAGGAATCATGCAAAGTCTTCAGGCTTGACTTTCAGGCAGTTTAGGTAAAAAAGTGAAGATTTGCTTGTTGTTTTTTAATGAGAAAATACAAGTCAAGGCAATCCTACTATACTTCTTTTCTGGAATGAGATCAGGAATCAATGAATATGTAGGGCATGCAGACTGTCTCTAACTTGTAAACTTTTGTTGTATAAATGTTCAAATGACCATTCATGAATGGCCTCTGCTCACCTTCTTTTTTCAGCTGGTATCTCCCTTTAAGCCTGTATTCCCCAGCCCTCTTTTTCCAAGATGGTGATGCTGGAGATTTTTTTGGACCCATTCAGGGATCTTTTATACCTGGACGGCTCCTGCTCAGCGAAGGCTTCTCTGATAACCTCCCTCCCCCAGGTTCCTCTTTTATCTTTCCTGTATCCTGTCACTTGACTTAAGGCACTTATAATTGTAGTGAAATGATTTTTTGTTAATTCCTTTGTTTAATATCTACCACTCCAGCCAGATTGAGTTCTGCGAGAGCATGGAAGGATGTGTGTGTAGTTCTGCATTGTAGTCCTAGCATGTGGCTCAGTGCTGAAGGGTTTTTCTTTGCTCCCTCACTCCCTGTGTCTTGGACTCAGAGCTTGGGATCTTCATGGTACATTTTACTACGTTTTAAAAATTATACTTTAGTGGGTTGACCCAGAAACCCAGTCATCATTTTAAACATCAGGACATATTTTCTCATCAAAACAATAACCTCTTGGCAAAAGAACTCTTAAGTTCAGCCAGTTTTTAAGTCAACTATTTGTTATACTCTTCACAGGTACCCTGGACTCATCTTTAAAATTAGTGTGCTTAAGAGATGCTCAAGCTGTCATTTATCTATTTTTATAATCATACACCCCCCCCCAAATGTGCAAGGAATTAGGTTCAAAAGTTGGCACATAAGTAAAAATCATATGTACTCAAATTTGCCCTTGGAAAACCCTTTAGTTACTCAGAGCCTGTAGAGGGGCTCATGATATGAGTGGCACGAGAGGACTGCATGTGCATACCACCCATCCTGGGCTTGTCCAGGCACAGTGCTCTTTTATGGAATGTCAGGCTATTGCAAAATAATTTTTCCCCAATGTATAGAGTTGAATTCACAAACAGTAATGTATGTGTGATAGAAGTTCACTGAATATCTCCCACCACACACCTTTTAATTTTTGCAAATATTTGTACAGATAGCTCTGCTTTATTCGTTTTAAAGGTGACATAGTATTCTTTCTTTGGAAAGTATTCAGCAAATGTGTCTAATCCTTTATTAATGGATATTTGGTTGTTTCCAGTCTTTTGTTACTACAAATAGTGCTGCAGTAAATTTTGTTGAATAGACATCTTTGCATATGTGTGCAGCTATATCGATAAGATAATATTCCATAGGTGAAATGGCTGAGTCAGTAACTGGTTGTAATTTTGATAGATACTGCCAAATTGCCCCCTGAAGAGGCTAATCACTTCATACTTCTGTCATCATACATCATGAAAGTATGTATTTCTCCAAACCCTTATCAGCAAAGTGTTAACAAAATTTTAGATGTTTGCCAAACTAGAACTTATATTTGAAGAGTTACACTGTTCACATTTCAGTGGCTAAACTACTGTGAACAGAAGCATTTGGCAAGATGTTAATGCATGTAATTGCTGAGTTTTTTTTTGTTTTTGTTTTTTTTTGTTTTTTTTTGAACAGGTAGTTATGCTTGTCCTGGCTTGGAAATTGGATGCACAGAACATGGGTTATTTTACTCTACAGGAATGGTTAAAAGGAATGACTTCTCTACAGTAAGTCTGAGGCTGCACTTACAGGGTCCCTGCTCTCCTGAGGTGGTGGCTTCCTCCCTGGGACTTCAGGGAGCCTGGGTTGGGTGAGTGGAAGTAAATCAGGTGGTCTGGGCAAGCTTCACCTGTGGCCAAAGAAGGAAAGGCCAAGACCCGTTTCTATGATAAGGAAGAGAGAATGATTATGGATGTATTCTAGCAATTAAAGTTTTTATATAATGTGTGTGTGTGTGTATATATATATATATGTATGTGTATAGATACATACATATATATATATATAGTTTATTTTAATGTCCTTTTAGAGCAGCTCCGTCCAAAAGAAATAGGTCAAACTTTGCTCATCCATGTGAGCCACATTTGTAATTTTAAATTTTCTAATAGCCACATTAGAAAAGTAAAGGGAAACAGGTGAAATTAATTTTGATAGTATATTTAACTCAAAATATCCAAAATAGCATTTCAAGAGAGTAATTTAATATTTAAGAAATCAAGGAAATATTTTGCAATTTTTTTTGTACTAAGTCTTCAAAATCTGATGTTTATATTACATTTACAGCACATCTCAGTTTGCTTTTGCAGTTTGCACGTGCTCAATAATCACATCTACCTAGTGGCTACTGTATTGGAGAGCAGGTCGAGATCTTAAAAAGTACAGGCTTATTAGCATCTAGTTTACAGTCCAGAAAAAGTTGAGTAAAATGAACTTTTTTCATAAGTGAAAATATTTTATATATTCTGTTTTATATATCCTGGTTTTAGCCTTGGGCAAAATTAGAACTTCATTACTGTTATTGTAGTGATTAATAATAAAATAATAATATTCTGTTTATATTACCTGGTCCAGAATAAGAAAAAAATCAGTGGTTTTATTTTCCTTTTGTGCTTCCATGTATGTGAATATGTGTTTGCTAAGTTTCATTCAAGAAAATGTAAAATGTTATTCTCTATTATACATTGAAGGAGGTGGGTGACTGAACATTTCAACTGGTATTGAAAGATATTAATTCTTAACATAGTAACTTTGATCTAAAGTACTTGGAATGATTTCTCTTTTTCTTTTCAGTTTAACTAGGAACTAACGGACTTTGATTTTTACTTGATTAAAATTGAAGTTGTAATGATTTCATGGTTTTATTTAAATAATTTTGGAATTTGGCAACTTTTAGTATTATTGCCCATTGTTATTAATGCTGTATTTACTTTGTGCTTTAGTTATTTATGAGGCTTTTCACTGTTCTTCCGTTTAGCCTCACAGCTACCTAGTGAGGAAGATTGCACATTTTACAAATGAGGAACACTGCTGCTTAGGGGGGGATATGGGAACACCCCAGACTTCTGATTCTTAAGTCATGTTCTTTATCTAACAACTATCCTCTGGTGACAAATGACTTTTAGGTAAAATCCTAATCATCCTTTTACAATTATACTTCCTGCTCTAGAATTCTAGGGTTAAATCCTTTTGGAATCTCTGTAAAATTGTGTTTGTCATTGGGAAACAGCTTATGATTTTAAGGTAACTAGCTCTTTCATTATTTTCCTCTCTGCCTTTCTTTTTTGCTTTCTGAATAGAGCACGTGATGGCTTTTTTTTTTTTAAGTTGTCGAGTAATTATGAACTCACGGTGATAATCAGGATTTTATTTCAAGGCTTAAGAGGACACCATCAATTTTTTTTTTCAGGCACATTTTCATTTGTCTTAAAATGGTGTAATATACATGTGTAGTTCTAGATTCTTTCTTACATTTGCCTTCACTTAGGAATATCATAGGATGCCAGGCCTTACCCACTTGCTTAGAGGGCTGTCCCCTCTTGGGATGTACGTAGGCAGTTTCCTAGAAGTCTGCATTCTGGAGTAGTTCGGAGCACCTCTGTCGGATTCTTTATTGGGAACTCTGCATGCGACGTTGTATAACACAGGTGGTGCAGGTGGGTTCCTGTAGCAAGCTGCTACTTGGTCCTTGCAATTCAGGGTTTGATGACAAGACTGATCAACCTCAAAGGCATTGAGCAAATCCGCTTTCTTTTTGTGATAGGAAATTCTGATATCAATTTCCTCATCAAGGAGGCAGAGATCATTATTCAGAATAACTTTTAAGGTTCTCTGCAGTTCAGAAACAGTCCAATTTCAAGTCTGAAGACACTTCTCCCAGCCTCCCTATATTAGTCATTTGTTTGGCAAATATTTGAATAACAATGATGTGCCAAGCACAGCATTCTAGGCCCTAGGGACAAAGACAAAGACAAAGTCCATGACGGGGCAGGGCCTTGGAAGCAATGTTCAGGGAAAAGACCCAAAAGTAATAAGTTCACTTCTCTGTATACTATTTAAATTAACTAAGTATATGTAAGGTATGTGTTCCCAGTAAATAAGAAAACTCAGGGGAGATTCATTTATATGCTCTAAAGTAGTCAATGTTTTAAATTATCTGTTTTGTCTTCTATTTTGGATTTTTTTGCCCATTTTTAGTTTTGTTAAACCTGTCCTGTGAAATATTTTGGACTCACAACTGGAATTAACATATATGTGACAAAGCCTGTATTGATAGTATACATTAGTATATTTGGTCAAAATGGTAAGTTTTAAAACATTGTTACTGTAAAGTAGGAATATGATAAAAATAGAAAGCACATGGGTTTTAGGGCCAGATAGAGCTTCAAAACAGTTCTTCTGTTTCCTAAGGTCTCTGGTAGCGTCTCCAAAATTGTGAGGGCTAAGCATGAAATGTAACTCGCACCCGAACCCTCAGAAATCAGTTTCCTTGATGCTGTAGAGAATTGTGTGCATGGCCTCTACAATACCTATCAGTCTGGACTGTGTGCTGTTTTGTGAGCGTATTGGAAGAAATGAGCAGCTGGTAGGGAACATGCATCTGAAACTCCCCAGATCAATTTTAGTCAGAGAAGTCAGAGCCCTTGTTTTGATTATTTGTTTTATTTATTACTTTGTTCCAATCTGTGGGTTTAAGGTTATCTCTGACAAATTAAGCTCCTAGGGGTGTTTAAGTTAAAAAATAAAAAGTGTTAGAGTTATAGCTAACTCTGGTGATGTGCTGAAAAATACCTTTGGGCTGACAAAGTGAAGGAGTGAAGGCCTTTCCCCGGTAAGAGCTCAGTTTCATAAACCTGCCTCTGGTGTGGGCCTTGTGGTCTGTCAGGAGCAGCACCTGCCTACACTGTGTGGCAAGTATAAGGCAATTCTGTCCACCTCGAAGGCATAACCCTTAGAAACTATGATACAAAATTTCTGTAGTAAATTGACCTTGCTAATGTTTAGGGGTCTGATTTTATAATCTTTGAGGATTGTTGTCCTAATTTCTGTTATTTATGAATCTGTTCAGCAGCAAAACTCAAATAAGAAATGATCCCATATTGTGTATGCATTTTGTTTTAGAAAGTGAAGCTTAGAGGTGTGGCAGTGTCACTCTGTGGCTTCTACGAGTTTTATTGTACATGGTAGGGAAAGGTATGGGGAAAACTTGGATACAAAATGTGGCTAATTTCTAAAAAGTCTTAGGCTGGTCGTTAAACTTTCCATGCCCTTTGTTAACCCAGTGCCTCTGCAGACATTCTTGGTGAGTGGCCACTAGATGGCAACCTGTGGTGCCTTCCGGACAGGGTGACTCGGCATCTGTTTCTCTAAAGGGGGCGAAACCAGAAGTTCTGTGGGGACAAGGTCCCCTTTAAAGCAGATGAAACTCTTTGTTGACAGTATTAGCTCTATCCCTTGTAACCATCCTTAATACATATATAAAGTGGAAATACTACTTTTTGCTTAAAAGAGGAAAATTGTTTATTTCCTGCACTCCAGTGAAGCCCTTTGAACATCTTTCGAACATTGGGGTGTCTTTTGGCGGTGGCTGGGCTCGGTCCTGGGATGCTACAGAACTTCACATTTGGCCTTGCACCTCTCCCCAAATACTCACAGCTACTTTATTTTCATTTAGCTGTGTAGTGGTTATCTTAATGAGTTGTTACTGCACCTGTATCTTTTAAAACAAACAACTGCTCTTCCCTTCACTGGGCAGGATTAAACTAAGCTTCTGGCCAAAATCTGGCCTATTTCCTGTGGCTTGTTTCTTGATCTTCCTTTCTAGTGAAGAGCAGGGACTTGAGCCTTATATATTTTTGAGTTACCTGGTTTCCCTCCACCTTGACCCTCCCCCATTATTATCATCATCATCATTATTAAATTATTATGAATTATTTGTACACAAATGATTTTTAAAAAGTCCTACAGTAGCGCACCCAGTGCAAAGTCAGCCCTACCCACGCTCCTGCCTCACAGACTCCCACTTAATGCTTTCTTGCGCATCCTTCTAGTCTCCGTCACCCCTCATTTGGGATCTGGCACTAGATCTTTAAATGGGTTATTGGTATGTCTTCTAGTCCCTCCACAAACCCTTCTCCACAGAGAGCCAGAGTGAGCTTTTCAAGATGCAAGTCGATCGTGCTCTCTCCCAGGATGGGGAGCATCTTCTATTGTTTCCAGGATTCGATAAAAAAAAAGTCACTGTGGACCACAAAAGTCCTGTATGGTCTGGCCCCACTTCCCTCTTCAGCATCATCTTGTACTCTCCCTCTTACTCTCTTAGTCCTTTGGTCTTGCCATGTTTCCTTCTGCCACTGGGCCTTTGTACATGCTGTTTCTTTTCTGGAGAGCCCTGCCTCCCTCCACCCCCACCCCCACCCAATCTAGTTTATGCTTCACTTCTCAGTTTATGTGTCAGTCCCTTGAAAAACTTTTCTGACTGGTACAGTACTCTAATTTTAAACTTCTTAATTTTAGACACATCAAAAAGAGATAAAGACATTCTAAATTGTTCTGGGCCCTTAGAAATTAAACATTCACTGTAATTTTTAGTCTTTATATGGTTTATCATCTCAGTAGATCACAGGGGCTTATTTGCAGTTATCTGTAAAAAAGCTTTCAAACATTTATTGCTGAAAAATAAATTAGTGTACTTTATTATGAACCATATTTTAGTTTCTAAAGTAGGCAAAGATATTTATATTGCTAATACTCTCAATATGTATTTTCTTACTTATTCTATAGTTGTTAGTAGGTAAAAACTCAGCAGAGAAATACAAGGGAACACATCCAACATTGAAAAGTTTTAATATTGTCAATGAAAATGGTGATTCTTGGTTCTGATATTTAAGGGCTAGATATTGGGGACAGAATACTAATTTGTAAAAATAACTAATTAGTCTACTTCTGAAAAGTAAACAGTTATGTGTCTGTTACAGTTAAAAATAGGTTATCATCCCCAGGGTTCTCAGGAGAAATTTCAAGTCTGTTTTCAAGTCTGGGGCAGAGAAAGTACAAGGTGAACTGGAACATCTTGTGCCAGAAAGCAAGGAATTACTAAAAAAAACTGATAGGGACATAACAAAAGGACCCTGGAGTCAGCTTGAAGGGACCAGTGCCCAAACTGGGACAGTTTGTGCATCAAAAAAAATAAAATAAAAAAGCAAATAGTGACAGATTACCTGCACACGGAATTTAAAACAAAAATCCATAAACCCAGAAAATAAGAAAGGTGGTGGTGGAGCTCTTCTTTATAGAAGAGTTCTAGCCAATAAATGTAGAAGGATTGATAGAATTAGCAAACCACCACTTTGCATCTAGCAGTATAACAATTGATTCAGGCAGGTATCAATGGATACTAAAACCATAGGGTGAAAGACTTTTGAGGAACAGGTTATTCACAGTCTCAAGGTATCATCTCGCAGGTTACTGATTATTGCAGATACATGGGGGGAGGGATATATGTATAATGGAGAATTTGGTAGACACCACCTTTACCAAATGATCTAACATAGTATCACCAATAATGGATGAGACTGACATCATGAGCCTCCTGATAGGGTGTACTGAGAAGGACACAACGTTACCTGTAGTGTTCCTGTCACAAGTGTTTCAACTAGGTATAATCACAGAGAAATCCTAAGACAAAAAGAGATGCTACAAAACAACTGCTCTGGACGCTTAAAAATGACAATGTCAAGAAAGACAGAAAAAGGCAGGGCATTCTTCTAGAGACTAAACGATAGGACAACTAAAAGCAAACATGATCATCTTGACTGGGTCCTGGATGGAATAGACGCAGCAGCAATACAGGAAATTTGGGCGACACGGGAAATCTGCGTATGGATTGTATATTAGTTAAGAAAGTTAAACATTTGATACACTGTTAGGAGTGATGATGGTTTGTGGTTAAGTAGGAGAATACCCCTTGTGCACCCAGATGCAAGCTAGTATAGATGTGAAGTGTCATGGTGTCTGCAACTTACTTTTCAGATGGTTCAGAAAAAAGTGTCGTGTGTGAGAGAGAGCACACAAATGTGACAGAATGTCCATTGGTGAATCTGTAGGATGGGTATATTGGTGCTTACTATCTTTAAACTTTTCTGTACTTTTCTGTGAAAGTTTTTGAAATAGTGTAGGAAAAAAAGTAGGTTATCATGGACGTGTTCCCAACTTCAGGGTTTTATGCTTTCCTTTGGTACTGTATTTTATATTACTGCCCCAATTAAGAAAAAACTCAGGTTATAATATGCCTTTATTCTGTTTTTCTAGATGTGATACAACAGAAAAACTAAGAAATACTTTGGATTACTTAAGATCATTATTAAATGATTCTACAAACTTTAAACTTATTTACAGATATGCATTTGACTTTGCACGGGTGAGTTCTCTGGAGCCTTTCCAGATGTTTCCCTCTCCTCCCTCCTCTCTCTCTATTGCCTTTGGAGGTTTGTTTTTACGTGCCACAGCAAAGAATTTGAGTACGTTACTCCCAGGATGCATTTCTTTCTACATGTACACTTTTTAAAATAACCCTGATTCTGGGCAAAAATGTTAGCAAAAAGCTGTAGTGGCGTATCTTTAATGGCTATTGCAGTAGGCTTATAAGTAGGTTATAAATGGTCCTGAAATAGACACTGTTCTCAATGTCTCATATATAAACTTGGAAAGACTTCTCCTTCTCAGTTAACAGAAAGCAGCAAACCTTCACCTGGTGAATTTTCTCTGGAATAAGCTAATCAAATCTAATCCAGTTTCATTTTGGGTGCTATTAAGTGTATTTGGAAATCGTTTGAATTTCAGACTTAAGCTAATTTTAGTTAACTTTATTCGAAATGTATTTTTCTAATCATTTTGAAGAGTGGTCATCCTGTCTGTCACATAGTGAGCCAGGTCCAAATGTATGAGAGTGGTTCTACTGGAGTGAAATAAGTCTTAATTTTTTGTCTGTTCACCATAGGTAGTGAGTTCTGAAATAGCAGTTGACGTCGTATTAATTCAAACACAGCCCATAGCCCACACAGTTACACTTGATTCAAGAATGGTGTTTTCTGTTATGGCTGTGTATTTGATAGATTCAGGGGTCCAGACTTTCTTGATTGATAACATTTTTTTTTTAATGATTTTTTTTTAAAGCAGCGGTCTTGGTAGCAGATGGTTCTTTTCTTTTTCCTACAACCATACTGATCTTGTTCACTTTTTACCCCCCTTTGGCTCTGCTTTTCAGCACCAGAGGTCTATTTGGTGGTGAATTTTGATGCATCTGCAATAACATTAGCAGTTCTGTGTGGTGCCCTCATTCAGATTTTTTGCATTCTTGCAGCTTTCTCATCAAATCACAACATGCAGAAAGACAAATGTTAGAAAATGATGAGGTGAGATTCAGATGCTGTATTTTGCTAAATGGTATTTGTGTGAATATATATAGACATTACTTGGTAAATGCTTTTAAAATAGATGTGTAGTTTCTAGGATTAAATATTTTATTACCTTGAAGCTTTTCCACCCAGTCAGCTGTTTCTTATAGTATGGGTTAAAGTTTGTTTGGAGCATTATACCTTCTCCTCCAAAATCAGTCCTATTTTCTGACTTTCCTGTTTGGGTGTCAGAATTCTCCCAGATATCCCTCACTTTGCAGGGTCCCATTTTGTTCCTGTCTGGCCTTCCATTTTCGGTTGCTCACTGTTGCCCGTCTCACAGGGGCTTCCTGTGGGTGCCTCTTCCTTGGTGTCTCTACTGCATCCTTATCAGTTGAGTCCACTGTTCCTCCTTGCCTGCACTATTTCCACATTCTTTCACTTCTCATACGGCATTTACATCATTGAGGTGCCATTGCCCCAGTGTCACTTGGTCATCTTCCTGCTCTCCAAAGCCTTCCCATTGCCGTTATATTATTGTGGTGCCTCAGGCCATGTATAGTGCAGTTGCTTGTGCAACACCCATAAGTGGCAGACAGCAATGGTTTTAGTCCACTTCACAAGGAGAAAGTGGGCCTCAGAAAAGTGGAAAAATGGTCACCTTTTTAATAAACCCATGTCTTTGGCTCCAGGTCCAGACTGTGAGTCACTCTTGGCCCTCACAGTAGAGTCCCAAGCTTCCTCTCCTACATGTGGCCCATGTTGAGGTGAAACTGAATTACCTGTATTCTCTGCACCTACTGCCTATCCTTTTGGCATTTTTGCTCTGGGTCAAGCTGAGCCCCTGCCTAGAGCCTGGTTTCTTCTCTCACAGCTCTATCTGGTGCCAGGCTTCTGGGCCCCAGCCAGATGCTTCGTTTTTCACACAGCCTCCTTGAATCTTCCTGATGAGAGGGACCTTGCTGCCTTTACTTACACAGCCCTGCTGTCTTCCAGCGTGGCTCTGCAGACTGGGTTCACGTGTCAAGTTTTCCTGGCAGACTGACTGACTGTGTCTTTTCTTTGTATTCCCAGTAGCAGCCAGCACAGTTCTTTGCTTTTAAGGAGGTTCTCAGTAAATATTGGTAAATTAAGCACTTTTACTTAATGGTGAATAAGAACCACCTGTGTTTATCCATTACTTAATTACTAAATAGATTCAATTAAGCTAAAATCTGCTCTAAGATGAATTTGTTAGTGAATTTTTTTAACTGTATCTCATAAATTCTGATATGTTGTATTTTCCCTTTACAGTCAGTTCAACATGTTTTCCATTTTCCTTTGTGATTTCTTTTTTTTTGACCCGTTGGTTATGTTAAAGTGTGTTGTTTTGCTATTTATTTTCCAAATATTTGTGAATTTTCCAGATATCTTTCTGTTAATATCTACTTTAAACAAACCCTATCTAATTTAAGTGCTTAAAATTATTAAGGCTTGGTTTTTGGTCTAAATGTGGTCTGCTGTGATGAATATTCGAAAAGAATGAATTTTCTGCTATCGTTGGATAGAGTGTTCTATAAATGTCAGTTAGGTCAAGTAGGTTGTTAGTGTTGTTCAGCTTTTCTATATCCTTATTGACTTTTTGTCTACTTGTTCTATCAATTTCTGAGAGGAGTGTTGAACCCTCCAATTATAGTTATTTCTCCTGTCACTTCTATCAGTTTTTGCTTCATATATTTTGAAGTGCTGATATTAGGTTTATAGACATTTAGTATTGTTATGTCCTCTTGATGAATTGACCCCTTTCACACTATGAAATGTCTCTCTCTATCCCTGGCAGTATTCCTTGTTCCGAAGTGTATTTTGTTTGATACAGTATAGCCCTCCAGGTTTCTTTTGATTAAGTGCCTGGCATATCTTTTTCTATCCTTTTACTTTTAACCTACATCTGTCTTTATATTTAAAGTGGGTTTCTTGTACATAGTATATAGTTGGGCGTGACAATATCTGTCTTAATTGGGATGCTTAAATCATTTACATCTAATATAATTATTGATATGGTGAGGTTTACAACTCCTGTCTTGCTTTTTTCCCCATATTTGTCTCATCTACTCTTTGTTCCTTTTTGCCTCTTTTCAATGCCTTCTTTTGGATTGTTTTTTTTTTTGTTTTTTTTTTTTAATGATTCCATTTTATTTCTACTGTTGCCGAATTAGCTATACCTCTGTTTTATTTTTGTAGTTGTTCTAGGCTTTACAGTATATATCTTTAAATTTTCACAGTCTATCTTCAGATATTATTATACCATTTTATATAAATGTAAGAACCTTTTACAGTATGTTTCATTTTCCTTTCCCATTATTTATGCTATTGTTTTCATACAATATGTACTATAAATCTTAACTGTAGATTATCCCTTTTTACTTTAAAAAAGGAATTCTCTTTTTTGGAGATTAAAATGTAAAAAAAGTATCATTTATATTTACCCAAATATTTACCATTTCTGTGCTCTTTATTCCTTTTATATAAATCCAGATTTCCATCTGTTACCATTTTCCTTCCACTTAAAAAATTTACTTTAATATTTCTCATAGTGTAGATCTGATGGTAATGAATTATCCAAAGTTTTATTTTGCCTTTAAAGGAATTTTTCTGGGTAAAAAATTCTAGGCTAATAGTTTTATACTTTCAGTACTTCAGTGATGTCTCTATTGTCTTCTGATGTGTAGCTTCTGATGGTAAGTCTGGTATCATTCTTACCTTTGTTCCTTTGAACATAATATCTTTTTTTGGGTTTGTTTTCTGACCACTTTTATTCTCTTTTCACTGCTTTTCAGCAGGTTCCTGATGATGTACCTTGGCATAATTTTCCTTATGTTTATTCTGCTTGGGGTTTGTTGAACTTTTTGGATCTATGGGTTTATAGTTTACATTAAATTAGGACATTCTTCAGCTGTTATTTCTTCAAATATTTTTTTCTGTTCCCCTTTTGCTGTCCTCTGGGATTATAATTATACCTATGTTGGACTGCCTGATATTTTCCCACAAGCCACTGAAGCTGTGTTCATTTTCTTTTCAGTTTTTTACTCTGTGTTTTATTTAAGATAGTTTATATTATTAAGTCTTCAAATTTACTAATCTTTTCTTCTGCAGTGTCTAATCTGTTGTTAATGCTGTTAATTACAGCCAGTATTGTTTTCATACCAGATACTGTAATTGTCACCTCTAGAAGTTCCATTTGGCTCTTTTTTTATATATCTTGCATTTCTCTACTCATAATAATGTTTTCTTCTACCTTCTTGAATATCTAAAACATGTTTATAACCTTGTCTCCCAGTTCCATTGTCTCTCTTATTTCTTGGTTTCATTATATTGATTGATTTTCCTCTTAGTTATTGGTCGTATTTTCCAGCTTCTTTGCCTGCCTAGCAGATTTTTTGTTAGCTATTTGATATTGTGAATTTTATATTGGTTGCTGTGTTTTGTTGTATTACTTTAAATAAAATTGGGTTTGTTTTTTCCTGGTGCATAGTTAAGTTACTTGGAATCAGTTTGATCCTTTGAAAGATTAGAGAATCCTTAATTCTAGGCAACATCTTTCTGCATATTCTACCCAAGGCCTTTGTATATTATGTGGTCTTTCCTCTCTACTTGGTAAGAATACATAGTATTCTCATAATAACTTTACAAGTTATGAGAATTTCTGCTTACTCTTTTGCAGTAGTTCTTTCCCTGGACTTGAGTGGATAGTTTCCTCTCACACATGTGCAGATAACTACTCGGCCAAAGACTTGAGGAGACCATTCTGTAAATCTCCAGATCTCTCTCTGTGTAGCCCCCTCATTGCTGGTATTTTGCCCCTCAAATTATAGCCACCCCTGCCTCCTTGAGCTCTAAATTCTGTCTTCTCCAACTCAGCCAGACTGCTGGGCTCTTTTTGGGCCGAGTTACAGTCTGGAAAATGCTTCTGCACAATAAGATGGTGTCATGGTAGGGATTAATTTATTTGTTTTTCTTCTCTCAAGGATTACAGACCTGTTCTGCCTGTTGTTCAATGTGTGCAAACCATGGTTTTGTATATTTGTCCCGTGTTCTGGTTGTCTGAAGTGAAATTATACTTGGTCTCTGTTATTTCATCTTAGTTGGAAGCAGAATTCAAAATCCCTTTTCTTTTTCAGTCTTTATTTTTTTATACTAAAAAAATAATAATTCCTTTAGGTAATAACATATAATTATCTCAGCAGACCTTTTTTAATGCAATTTTATTGAGATATATTTACATATCAGATAATCATCCAAAGTGTACAATCAGTGGTTCACAGTATCATCATATGGTTGTGCATTCATCACCACATCAATTTTGAACATTTTCATTACTCCAAAAAAATAAAAATATAAATATAAAAAGGACACTCAAAATATTCCATACCTCTAATCTCCCCCCCCATTATTTATTTATTTTTTGTCTTTGTTTTCTTACTCATCTTTCCATACACTGGATAAAGGGAGTGTCAGTCGCAAGGTTTTTGCTATCACACAGTCATACCTTAAGAGCTATATAATTATACAGTCATCTTCAAGAATCAAGGCTACTGAATTCCAGTTCAACAGTTTCAGTTATTTCCTTCTAGCTGATCCAATACACTAAAAACTACAAAGGGATATCTATATAATGCATAAGCATAACCTCCAGAATGACCTGTCGACTCTATTTGAAATCTCTCAGCCACTGAAACTCCATTTTGTTTCATTTCTCTTCCCCTTTTTGGTCAAGAAGGCTTTCTCAATGCCATAATGCCAGGGCCAAGCTCCCCCCTGGGAGTCATGTCTAACGTTGCCAGGGAGATTAACACCCTGTCACAGCAGACCTTTTAAAATAACACTTTTAATGAGAATTTAACTATCCAGTACAATTTTAAAACCCTAAATATTAGATCCCAAATAACAATTGCCTATAATGTATTAAATATTCTGAATTTTACTTAATCTGTCAGGAAGGAATTAGAGTGCAATGCCAGAAAATGGTGACGTGACCCCTTTAACAAGTCCCCAGAAAGATTGCAGTCCCAGTGGTGTGACAGTTTCTTTCCTCACCTTCGAATCTTGTACTCAATTAAAAATAGTACTTGGCTATAAAGTTGTATTATTTTTCTCCTAGGCTTTCCTTGACTTGAATTTATTTATAGTCTTAGAGATGCCAGAGAATTTTGGAACTTTAAAGCTGAAAGAAATCTTGATGTCATCTGGTCCAGTCTTGTCATTAACCAGATAATGAAACTGAGAGCCAGAGAGGAGGGGTCAACTTGTGAGCCCGAGGTCCTGCCCCTACACACAGGCTGGCATCCTCTCCACACAGCCACACCACCTTTGCTGACTGAGAACTGCCCCCATCCTACGGCATCTTGTTAGAGGAAGATAGTGCGATATAAATCCAAGGGCTGAAATGGCCGGTTCTTTCATATAAGTGAAATTTTGTCTCAGTATTTTTATGCATAGGGTTTTTTTTCCCCTGTGTACACTTCAGTTACTATAAAAAACAAATATTCTCGTAAATATACTTCAAATATAATAGCGATTTTTTTCTTGATTCCTTTGTAAAAATGGACCTAGCAAGATTGGCTAAAGAGGATGGGATAAAAGACCAAATACATAAATTTTTCATAGATCTGAGAACAGTTATTAAATAGGAATAAATTGAAATCTTTTCCATTCTCTGTGGCAGAGGCAAGTAACTATGCTGAGAGTCATTGAGAGAATTGACACTTGGAATTCTGAGAAGAGTCTGTGTTGGGTTAAGTGGGGCATGGATTAAGCAATAACGGTGAGGATCCAGCTAAGAGGAGAGAATGTGAATTTACAGTGATGCCGTTCTCCATAGCAGTAGGCCTTTTTCTAGCAGTGCAGTCCAGTCTTGATGCAGAAAGGAAAGGATGAGGGGATAAATTCAGAGTGAAAAGTTTGTGGGTGCAGAGGGCAGAAGGGATTTGAGAGTAGCCATCCAGACAGAATGGGGAAGTGAAGTTAGGAGAAGCTGCTAAATAGAGAGAAAGGGATACCTTGAAGGTGAGGACGAACATACAGGAGTGAGCAAAAGAACAGGAGATTTCTCTACGGGGGAGAAAAGTCCTTGCTTTCCTACTCTTTAAAATAAACCTTTAAAAAGTCATAATGGAGGGTTTTATGGAGGCAGAAGATAACAGTGGGAATACTTTTTCTGAGAAGTGATCTTGTGACAGATTCATTTTTTTTTTTAAACATCATTTTATTGAGATATATTCACATACCACGCAGTCATACAAAACAAATCGTACTTTCGATTGTTCACAGAACCATTACATAGTTGTACGTTCATCACCTAAATCAATCCCTGACACCTTCATTAGCACACACACAAAAATAACAAAAATAATAATTAGAGTGACAAAGAGCAATTGAAGTAAAAAAGAACACTGGGTACCTTTGTCTGTTTGTTTCCTTCCCCTGTTTTTCTACTCATCCATCCATAAACTAGACAAAGTGGAGTGTGGTCCTTATGGCTTTCCCAATCCCATTGTCACCCCTCATAAGCTACATTTTTATACAACTGTCTTCGAGATTCATGGGTTCTGGGTTGTAGTTTGATAGTTTCAGGTATCCACCACCAGCTACCCCAATTCTTTAGAACCTAAAAAGGGTTGTCTAAAGTGTGCGTAAGAGTGCCCTCCAGAGTGACCTCTCGGCTCGTTTTGGAATCTCTCTGCCACTGAAGCTTATTTCATTTCCTTTCACATCCCCCTTTTGGTCAAGAAGATGTTCTCCGTCCCACGATGCCGGGTCTACATTCTTCCCCGGGAGTCATATTCTACGTTGCCAGGGAGATTCACTCCCCTGGGTGTCTGATCCCACGTAGGGGGGAGGGCAGTGATTTCACCTTTCAAGTTGGCTTAGCCAGAGAGAGAGGGCCACATCTGAGCAACAAAGAGGCATTCAGGAGGAGACTCTTAGGCACAAATATAGGGAGGCCTAGCCTCTCCTTTGCAGCAACCGTCTTCCCAAGGGTAAAACTTATGGTAGAGGGCTCAACCCATCAAACCACCAGTCCCCTATGTCTGTGGTCATGTTAGCAACCATGGAGGTGGGGTAGGCGAATAACCCTGCACTCTCCACAGGCTCCTCAAGGGGGCACTACATCTTTTTTTTTTTCCTTGTTTTTCTTTCTTTTTTTTTTTTTTTTAACTTTCCCTTCTTTTTTAAATCAACTGTATGAAAAAAAAAGTTAAAAATAAAACAAACATACAATAAAAGAACATTTCAAAGAGACCATAACAAGGGAATAAGAAAAAGACAACTAACCTAAGATAACTGCTTAACTTCCAACATGTTCCTACTTTACCCCAAGAAAGTTACCTAATATAGCAACATTTCTGTGAACTTGTTCCTACTATATCCATCAGAATTTAACAGACCATAGTCATTTCTGGGCATCCCCAGAACGTTAAATAGCTTATCTGTTCTTCTTGGATTATTGTTCCCCCTTCCTTAATTGCTCTCTACTGCTAGTTCCCCTACATTCTACATTATAAACCATTTGTTTTACATTTTTCAAAGTTCACATTAGTGGTAGCATATAATATTTCTCTTTTTGTGCCTAGCTTATTTCGCTCAGCATTATGTCTTCAAGGTTCATCCATGTTGTCATATGTTGCACGAGATCGTTCCTTCTTACTGCCGCGTAGTATTTCATCGTGTGCATATACCACATTTTATTTATCCACTCATCTGTTGAAGGACATTTGGGTTGTTTCCATCTCTTGGCAATTGTGAATAATGCTGCCATGAACAG
This sequence comes from Choloepus didactylus, assembly GCF_015220235.1. Lineage (NCBI taxonomy): Eukaryota > Metazoa > Chordata > Mammalia > Pilosa > Megalonychidae > Choloepus > Choloepus didactylus. The sequence continues at coordinate 53,486,037 of NC_051309.1, forward strand.
TGGCGTGCAGATATCTGTTCGTGTCACTGCTTTCCGATCTTCTGGGTATATACCGAGAAGTGCAATCGCTGGATTGAATGGTAACTCTATATCTAGTTTTCTAAGGAACTGCCAAACTGACTTCCAGAGTGGCTGAACCATTATACAGTCCCACCAACAATGAATAAGAGTTCCAATTTCTCCACATCCCCTCCAGCATTTGTAGTTTCCTGTTTGTTTAATGGCAGCCATTCTAACCGGTGTTAGATGGTATCTCATTGTGGTTTTAATTTGCATCTCTCTAATAGCTAGTGAAGCTGAACATTTTTTCATGTGTTTCTTGGCCATTTGTATTTCCTCTTCAGAGAACTGTCTTTTCATATCTTTTGCCCATTTTATAATTGGGCTGTCTGTACTATTGTCATTGAGTTGTAGGATTACTTTGTATATGCAAGATATAAGTCTTTTGTCAGATACATGGTTTCCAAAAATTTTTTCCCATTGAGTTGGCTGCCTCTTTACCTTTTTGAGAAATTCCTTTGAGGTGCAGAAACTTCTAAGCTTGAGGAGTTCCCATTTATCTATTTTCTCTTTTGTTGCTTGTGCTTTGGGTGTAAAGTCTAGGAAGTGGCCGCCTAATACAAGGTCTTGAAGATGTTTTCCTACATTATCTTCTAGGAGTTTTATGGTACTTTCTTTTATATTGAGATCTTTGGTCCATTTTGAGTTAATTTTTGTGTAGGGTGTGAGGTAGGGGTCCTCTTTCATTCTTTTGGATATGGATATCCAACTCTCCCAGCCCCATTTGTTGAAAAGACTATTATGGCTCAGTTCAGTGACTTTGGGGGCCTTATCAAAGATCAGTCGGCCATAGATCTGAGGGTCTATCTCCGAATTCTCAATTCGATTCCATTGATCTATATGTCTATCTTTGTGCCAGTACCATGCTGTTTTGGCAACTGTGGCTTTATAATAAGCTTCAAAGTCAGGGAGTGTAAGTCCTCCCACTTCGTTTTTCTTTTTAGAGTGTCTTTAGCAATTCGAGGCATCTTCCCTTTCCAAATAAATTTGATAACTAGCTTTTCCAAGTCTGCAAAGTAGGTTGTTGGAATTTTGATTGGGATTGCATTGAATCTGTAGATGAGTTTGGGTAGAATTGACATCTTAATGACATTTAGCCTTCCTATCCATGAACATGGAATATTTTTCCATCTTTTAAGGTCCCCTTCTATTTCTTTTAGTAGAGTTATGTAGTTTTCTTTGTATAGGTCTTTTACATCTTTGGTTAAGTTTATTCCTAGGTACTTGATTTTTTTAGTTGCTATTGAAAATGGTATCTTTTTCTTGAGTGTCTCTTCAGTTTGTTCATTTCTAGCATATAGAAACATTACTGACTTAGGTGCATTAATCTTGTATCCCGCTACTTTGCTAAATTTGTTTATTAGCTCTAGTAGCTGTATCGTCGATTTCTCAGGGTTTTCTAGATATAAGATCATATCATCTGCAAACAATGACAGTTTTACTTCTTCTTTTCCAATTTGGATGCCTTTTATTTCTTTGTCTTGCCGGATTGCCCTGGCTAGCACTTCCAGCACAATGTTGAATAACAGTGGTGACAGCGGGCATCCTTGTCTTGTTCCTGATCTTAGAGGGAAGGCTTTCAGTCTCTCACCATTGAGTACTATGCTGGCTGTGGGTTTTTCATATATGCTCTTTATCATGTTGAGGAAGTTTCCTTCAATTCCTACCTTTTGAAGTGTTTTTATCAAAAAGAGATGTTGGATTTTGTCAAATGCTTTTTCAGCATCTATTGAGATGATCAATTGATTTTTCCCTTTCGAGTTTTTAATGTGTTGTAGTACATTGATTGTTTTTCTTATGTTGAACCATCCTTGCATGCCTGGAATGAACCCCACTTGGTCATGGTGTATGATTTTTTTAATGTGTCTTTGGATTCGATTTGCAAGTATTTTGTTGAGGATTTTTGCATCTATATTCATTAGGGAGATTGGCCGGTAGTTTTCCTTTTTTGTAGCATCTTTGCCTGGTTTTGGTATTAGATTGATGTTAGCTTCATAAAATGAGTTAGGTAGTGTTCCCTTTTCTTCAATGTTTTGAAAGAGTTTGAGTAAGATTGGTGTCAGTTCTTTCTGGAAAGTTTGGTAGAATTCCCCTGTGAAGCCATCTGGCCCTGGGCATTTATTTGTGGGAAGATTTTTGATGACTGATTGGATCTCTTTGCTTGTGATGGGTTGGTTGAGGTCTTCTATTTCTTCTCTGGTCAGTCTAGGTTGTTCATATGTTTCCAGGAAATTGTCCATTTCTTCTACAATTATCCAGTTTGTTGCCATACAGTTGTTCATAATATCCTCTTATAATTTTTTAATTTCTTCAGGATCTGCAGTTATGTCACCTTTTTCATTCATTATTTTGTTTATATGGGTCTTCTCTCTTTTTGATTTTGTCAGTCTAGCTAGGGGCTTGTCAATCTTGTTGATCTTCTCAAAGAACCAACTTTTGGTGATATTTATCCTCTCTATTGTTTTTTTGTTCTCTATGTCATTTATTTCTGCTTTAATCCTTGTTATTTCTTTTCTTTTATTTGGTTTAGGATTGGTTTGCTGTTCATTTTCTAGCTTTTTCAGTTGATCCATTAGTTCTTTGATTTTGGCTCTTTATTCCTTTTTAATATATGCGTTTAGTGCTATAAATTTCCCCCTTAGCACTGCTTTTGCTGCATCCCATAGAATTTGGTATGTGTGTTCTCATTTTCATTCGTCTCTATATATTTAGCAATTTCTCTTGCTATTTCTTCTTTAACCCACTGATTGTTTAGGAGTGTGTTGTTTAACCTCCAGGTATTTGTGAATTTTCTAAGTCTCTGATGGTTATTGACTTCTAATTGTATTCCATTGTGGTCAGAGAATGTGCTTTGAATAATTTCAATCTTTTTAAATTTATTGAGGCTTGTTTTATGTCCCAGCATATGATCTATTCTGGAGAAAGTTCCGTGAGCACTAGAAAAGTATGTGTATCCTGGTGATTTGGGATGTAATGTCCTGTATATGTCTGTTAAATCTAATTCATTTATCAGATTGTTTAGGTTTTCAATTTCCTTATTGGTCTTCTGTCTGGTTGATCTATCTATAGGAGAGAGTGATGTGTTGAAGTCTCCCACAATTATTGTGGAAACATCAATTGCTTCCTTTAGTTTTGCCAGTGTTTCTCTCATGTATTTTGTGGCACCTTGATTGGGTGCATAGACATTTACGATTGTTATTTCTTCTTGTTGAATTGCCCTTTTATTAGTATGTAGTGGCCTTCTTTGTCTCTCAAAACATCCCTGCATTTGAAGTCTATTTTATCTGAGATTAATATTGCTACACCTGCTTTCTTTTGGCTGTAGCTTGCATGAAATATTTTTTTCCATCCTTTCACTTTCAGTTTCTTTGTGTCCCTGTGTCTAAGATGAGTCTCTTGTATGCAACATATTGATGGTTCATTTTTTTTGATCCATTCTGCGAATCTGTATCTTTTAATTGGGGAGTTTAATCCGTTTACATTCAACGTTATAACCGTGAAGGCATTTCGTGAATCGGCCATCTTATCCTTTGGTTTATGTTTGCCATATTTTTCCCTCTCTCTATTAATATCCTTTATTTTACCCATACCGAATCTCTTTAGTACTGAACCTTTCTCCAAGTCTCTCTGTCCTTTCTTTGTTTCTCTGTCTGTAGGGCCCCCTTTAGTATCTCCAGTAGGGCAGGTCTCTTGTTAGCAAATTCTCTCAGCATTTGTTTGTCTGTGAAAAATTTAAGCTCTCCCTCAAATTTGAAGGAGAGCTTTGCTGGATAAAGTATTCTTGGCTGGAAATTTTTCTCACTCAGAATTTTAAATATATCGTGCCACTGCCTTCTTGCTTCCGTGTTGGCTGCTGAGTAGTCACTACTTAGTCTTATGCTGTTTCCTTTGTATGTGGATGACAGATTCATTTTTACACATTAGACCTTAACAGTCTGTCTCTCGATGTGTTCACTTTTCCAGCAGTAGGTACCAACTACTTTTGTTGAATCTTTCCGAGGAGGTGTTTCAGGAAGATGCAAGAGGCCACCTACATTAAAGCTAATATTATCTTCCTCCTCTAAGTAAAACAACAGCTAAGTCATTCCTATTTAAGCTTGAAATAATTATGGATGTTACTAAGAAAAATTTTGCTGGGTCTTGTGTTCAACAGCCCTTGTTATCCAAAAATTCCTCCTGAGATCTAACCTAAATCTGTTACCATTTGGATTCACTTCCTCTTCTAACTTGAGTCAGTTTCTCAGTTCTTAACCAATGTATGTGTCTAGTTTTCCTCTCCACACTATCCTCCAGCACGTGTGTGCATGTGTTTGCACACACACAGCCCTCTAATTTTTTCTCATGTTTTTTGTTGTAAGTTACAGAGAAAATGGTAAGTTGGTCTAGGAGAGGGCAAGAATAGGAAGAATGTGACATAGTCATCTACAGGTCCATTACCCTGAAAATCTTGTCATTTTTATCTTTAAAGATTCTTCTTTGGTTATTGAAGAGTCACCCAGAGTTGTTCAACAATTATTTGTAAAGCTAATGGGATTAACTGTCTCTTGATATTAAATCTCTCTTCTCTCTTTACTTCAAGGGAAGTGATATGGTGGGCAATGAAGAGCTCAGATTTGGAGTCAGACCACCTGGCTTAAGTCTTAGACCCATCATTTATTGACTATTAATTCTCTGGGCCTCAGTTTCATTATTTATAAATTGGGGATAATAATAGCACCTATTACAGTAGAGCTGTTGTACTAAATGAGTTTAAGTAAAAAGCACTTAAAACAATTGCTGGCTCAGAGTAAGTTCTCAGTAAAAGTTAACCATTGAATTGGAAATAGTTGAATTATTCTTTACTGACATTACTTATATGTTTGAAAACATCAAGTTTCAAATGATGGCGTGTTTTCTGAGAGTAGGGCTTACAGTAATAGAATCTAATTGTGCCAGATAAAATGACAAGGAAAAACTGACTTGTCAGATTTTTTTCTCATTTTTTAAAGTAAGTGTCAAGAGTTCAGGTTATTAAGTAATTTCCTTGCAAACATTATCTGTAAACTGATATTGGCTAAATCCTAAAAGCATAATTATTTCAGATTCATTTTTCTTAATGGGAGAGCATCCCGGGGTATATGGAGAAAAAAAACTGCTATATTTGTTTCATAAACTGAATCTTGGTGTTCTTTAGATTTATGTTCTTTAGAAGTCTTCATTTTTATATATGTTCCTTTACTTAGAGAGCCATGTTAAGAAGGACTCCATTTTCTCATTATTTTTTGTAATCCCTGTGGTCTCAAATGAGAATGACGTGGTATGTGTTACAGGTCTTCAACTTAGGACTTTAGATTTCATATACTAATCTCTGGCTTGTTTGTGAATCATATATATATATTTTAATATAATTTTTAACTGAGAATTTGTAGGTTTACAGAATAATCGTGCAGAAAATAGAGGTCCCATATTACGCCCATTATTTTAACATTCTACATCTATAACAAGCACATTTGGTTTTGATATCAACTTCAATATCATGCACTTACACTCTTCCTGTATCCTCCATCCCCATCCTTTTTTGTTGTACTCATTACATATTATATCTTTATACACTGTACATCTAAAACCATAGATGTATCGTTACTTTTTATCCATTTGAATCTTAGCACCTGTAAGAAGTAAGAAGTGGAGTTATATACCAAAATGTACAACACAACAGTACCGGCATTTATAGTTACCCAAATGGTTACCTTTGCCAGAGATCTTTATTTTCTTATGCTGCTTCAAACCACTGACTAGTGTCCTTTACTTTCACGCTGGAGAACTCCCTTTTAGCATTGTTTGTAGGGCAGGTCTGGTGGTGATGAACTCCATCACCTTTTGTTTATCTGGGAATGTCTTAATCTATCCCTCATTTTTGAAAGTCTCACCAGATATAAAATTGATTGGCAGTTTTCTTTCAGCTCTTCTTTCTTTCAACCCACCGCCTTCTTGCCTCCATGGTTTCTGATGAGAAATCAGTACTTAATTTTATTAAGACTCCCTTGTACATAACACATTGCTATTCTCTTGCAGCTTTCAGAACTCGCTCCTTGTCCTTGACATTTAATAGTTTGATTACTGTGTGTCTGGGTGTGGTTTTCTTCAAGTTCATCCTGTTTTGTGTTTTCTAGGCTTCTTGAATGTGCATATTAATGTCTTTTGTTACATTTGGGAAGTTTTCTGCCATTATTTCTTTGAGTATTTCTTCTTCCCCTCGCTCTTTTTGTCTCCTTCTGGGACCCTCGTAGTGTTCATTTGGTACACTTGATGGTGTTCCACAGATCTCTTAGTTTCTATTTGCTTTTTTATACTTTTTTTTTTTTTTTTTTTCTTTTTCCTCCTTAGCCTAAATAATTTCAGTTGTCTTGTCTTCAAGTTCACTGATTCTGTCTTCTGCCAGCTCCAGCCTGCCTGGAGGAAAACCCTCAAAGGAATTTTTCATTTCAGTTATTGTGGTCTTCCACTCCAGTAATTCTGTTTTGTTCCTTTTAAAAATTTCTCTCTTTATTGAAATCCCATATTGTTCATTCATTGTTTTCCTCATAACCTTTAGTTGTTTTTATGAGTTTTCCTTTGTCTTCTTGAGAACATTGAAGATCAATTTTTTAAAGTCTTTGTCTAGTGTATCCCAACTCTGGTCCTCATGGTTGATGGTTTCTGGATTTTTATCTTGTTCCTTTGGATGGATCATCATTTCCTGTTTGTCTTGTAATTTTTTGTTGCACACTGTACACCTTAATAACTTAAAGTGTTAACTCTGGGATTTAGTCCCTGAGCTGTGTATTCCTTAAGTATATATCCATTTAGTGATGTGACAGATTTCCATGAGTGCCAGGAGCTAACAAAAACAAACAAACCAAAGCAAAAAGCACTTTTCATAGTCTTTTCAAATTGGCTTTTCTTTGGCTGGCGTCATTCGGAGCTTGGCCCTCCAGTCAAGATCAGCCTGAGGTGAATGTGAAGTCCAGGGTCTTCTCTGTCTTATCTGAGCCTGCATGGAATCAGCTTCTTATCTTGAGCTTGTATTTGCTTGTGGCCTTAGGAATTCCCTAATTTATAGGAATTCAAATGCACCTTCTACTCCTGTGAAATAGTCTTTGTTCCCCTCTTGGATGCTATATTAATATGTCTAATACAGGTAATCCTTTGCCCCTTGCCACTTTGACTTAATTGTTTCTGATGCTCCTTTAGCTGTCTGCAAGCTGCTTCTGCTTACACGACAAGTTCTGGGAGGGTGAGCCCAAGACAAGTTTCCTAGTTTCATATTTCAGTCTTCCACCAGAGAGACTGACACTGACATACCGGCACCCCAGTATGTGCGTGGGGGTCAACTGCTCCCTCTGGAACAAATCCAAGGATCCACAATGGGAATGCATACTGGCTCTACACTGCACCAGGGAGGAGGTGGGGGAGAGCCCAGCCAGGTGCCACAGCTCCACCTACTGTTTTTGGAGCTGTGTGTTCCTGATTCGGCCCTTGTCCAGTTACTGCAACCCTTTGTTTTCTGGAGTTTTGAGGAAGATGACTCTGCCAGGTTTTCCTAGTTGTTCAAAGATTTGGGGGGTGGGGGGGTGGCACCCTGAAATGTCTTATACCACCATCTTGATGGAGCAGAACTCCCATATATGTTTCTTGAGTCCAGCTAGTCTCTCTTAAAAATCTTTGAGGTTTTTCTTTCCTGTTTAACATTTTTTTCTTTGTAATTTTATTAATTCGAGGTTCTTCTGTTCACATACAAGTGAAAGGAAATAGATCATCTGAAACAGTTGGGGTCCTCTGAAATAGCATATCTGAATACCTAGATGTTTGAAGATTCATTTTCTTAAGATCATATTTATATTTTGGTTAATTAATTATTTTGTTTCAGTATTATTTCTTAAGTCTTGTATGCCAATTAGGAGAAAATGCTTAATTTTCACGTCTTACAGGAAATCATATGGGAATGGTTTTACATAAACAGAGACACTACTTTTTTCATATTAAACTCCAGATAAGTTCTTAATAAAGCATAATTTTTCTCTACTGTACATTAGCTGTTATTAGTCTCTAGCTTGAGTGCCTCTGTTCCATATATAAAAGATAATTTCTTGGGATGTGCAGAGTAGGAAATTTAGGCTTTGCAGCTCTATTATAAGGGGCCTGGTCTCGTTCTGTAACTCTTGTTTTTAATCTATTTTTAAGGAGGGCACCAAGGTAGATTCTAATTCTGTGTTGTGGGTGATAAGCACATCTTAGGTGTATGGAAACTGTTAAGTTCCTATTACTATCTGAAAAATACAACAATTATTCTTCTATTTATTATCTTGGAAAATTTAAGTTTGTGAAATACATACCCACACATTTTGGGTCCGGCGATAGGCAGGGAGGAAAGTTTCCATTTCTTTCTCTTTTCACCTTGACTGGCCTTCTGCAGATTCTGGGTAACCTTTGGCAGGCTATCCCTAGGTACTTTCTGCTTGACTCTGACCTTGGACGACAGGAATCTGTTGGTTTGCCCCTGCCTCCTTGGCACTCCACAAGCAGTGGATTATAGGAGTGGTGTTGGCAGTGTGCTGTTGAATTTCTTACAAGGAACTTCTGAATGTCTTTTCTGTACTCCTTGGATTTGTTAAGTTGGTTATTATTATTATTTTTTTAATGCCCTTCATGTTGATGGCTGCCTGATAACATTCTGGGAGATTCGTTTCATTTTTAATTGGGAACTCATTTGCAGAGAATGCTATTAGGATCATTGTCGGAGAAACCTCTCAAGAGTGTCTCCATTTTAATGTTTAGTATATGTTGGCTGTGGGATTCCTTGACTATTGCTCCCAGGAATTTGGAGTGTTTCCAGTTATGGTTATTTACACTTAGCCTCAAGTTCACCCGCAGGCAATGTTGGTTATCAGTGAGATGCCACAGTTCAGATCCTGAGTGCATCCATAATATCTTTCTCTTATTTGCTAGGCAGAAGATGGTGTTAGTGATTGCGAGCTGCTGTCTGGCACCCTTGCAGAGCAGGAGTAAGTGAGTGCTGTTCAGCTTTCCAATCCTGTGAGTCCGATGCCTTTCCTCCATGTTTTGGCATCACTGCCAAACACATGCATTGAAATTTTTCATGATCATCAGTTTGTCAGATGATTATATTGTTACAAAGAGTCTGTCCAGTCAGTCCAGGTCTTTTGTATCTTTTTTTTTTTTTTTTTTTTTTTTTTTTGTCATTCTAGTGTATGTTCATTGAGATGGGGACATAGGTGTTGATGTTGGAAGAAGGTGAAATATATATTAAGGCAAGATTAGAGATTTTGGGTTTAGTGAAGGAGCACAAACTCCACAAAGGAATACTTTTCTAGAGCAACAGTGTCATCAACCCAGTGCTACATGAACTATTGTTTGACAAATGGAGTTTGGCTGAATACTGTGGCTGCTGCATGTGTTTCTCAACACCTTACTCATTTTCCTTCTGGACTGCTTTGTAGTGTGATGCACTATTGCCGACTGCCACACCTGTGTTAATAGGGTAAGAGGAAGATTTCCTTTTGCTTCAACAGTGCATTGCAAAAGGGTAAGCCCTTGAAATGCAGCAGCCAATGAGGTTTAGTTGGTGAATGGCAGGCAAACTTGAGAGTGCCTTTTCTGCTGTCCTCCTCTTCATTGGGAGTGAGTACTCTAATCCTGAGCAGGGCTATGTGCATGGCCAAAAGGCAGGCAGAGAATCCTGTGGAAAGGAGGACCCACCTTTTTGCATAGAACTGTGGAATTGGGATATGCCTGCCCTCATCAGACTTGAGTTGTGTGGCCTGTAACAAGAGAAAGGTAATGCAGGGTCATCTGAGTTGGTCTGCTCATGAATGGTAATAATACTTTATGACTGGGACCAAAACACAGACCTATCACACGTCTTCCTTAGGAGCATGTTTCTATACCTTCATCTATCCCGTTTGCTGTTGTTGAGTGAGGCCCTAATATTTGCTGTGCAGTTCTTTTAACTTCAGTGTCATAGTAAGAAATTCTTTGTGTACTAAAGAGAACTTCACTGTTAAGAGTCCTGGAGATATCTGTTTTATTGGGAGGTATGTGTGGCTACATATGTTGCTGACAGTGGTGATCACAGCATTATCCCTTAATTTGGTGAACGTTTATGTTCTACCCAAGATGGGATAGCCAGGCACTTTCTTCCTTTGTTGAAAAGTACTTCTGCAGATTACCGCCTGGAGGCTGGCTTTGCATATGTAAGGTTACCATTCAAGGTCCCAGGACCTCTATGCCTTTCCATAGAAATTGCCCACTTGTAGTCTCAGAATAGAAACTTCTAAGAAAGATGGGAATGAGAAATTAGGATCCTTAATTGCAAATATAATGGGAATGAACTCAATCTTCTGCCCATATTTTGGTTTATGTACTGTTTCTTTTCTGGTTGCCTTGATGAATGTTGTCTTTTGGTTACTAGTCAAGGGTATTCTGCTAGGAGGTTAACATCCAACAAATTCAAGGTAAGGAGAACTATGTAGATAGACACATTGCCTTCCCACAGAGCAGGCGAATGATACATCCTCTTGTTTGGAAAGAATCTCCAAAGCTCCAAAATTTTTTTATGAGCTCAATTTAATGCCATCATATTTAGGTAGAAAAAAATATTTACTAATGAAGTGTAATTTTTAGAAAATTGACATTAATTAAGGAAATCTGATTCCTAAGTATGGAAATCAAAATGTTTAAACTCCATCTAGTTAAACTAATAGGCTTTAGGGTCAACAATTATGAATTTGGTGATTATCATGAATGTCAAACAAGCAAGTGAGTGAGTTACAGATATTTACTTACCCATGAAATAATCGTGGATACTACTACTACATAACTAATTGATTCTGCAGTAGGGTGATCATTCAGTTGATGAATCTTTCTCACAGTAAATTTATATAGTGCCAAAAGAATCGAGTCTTCCATTGTGTTTGACTACCTCTCCTCCTCCCCCAGCCTTAGTCTTGATTCAAGGTTTTTATGGTATATGATAAATGAGTTGTTTACTAATTTCTTGTTGATGTGAAATGCAAATTTGGATTATTTGTATTAATTATTTGGTGGCATCTGGCTCATCCTTGTTTTTATTTGTTAAACAGGAAAAGGACCAGCGCAGCCTAGACATAAATACTGCCAAGTGCATGTTGGGACTGTTATTAGGAAAAATGTGGCCCCTTTTTCCAGTTTTTCACCAATTCTTAGAGGTACCAAATAGTTATTTTATGAAATGTATGTTTACTTGCTTAGAACTACCAAATACATTTTATTTAACCATTTTATGTAATTTTTTGTTTGTTTTACTTTTCTGCTTATAGGTGACATAATTGCCGTCAATCAGCAACTACCTGTTTTCTCCGAGTGTATCCGTGTCTGCGTTTAATGTGTTGCATCATTCCACGTTACAAATGCATCAGAAATAGCCACAGCTGTGTCCTTTCCTGTCCTTTCTCATTCCCATTATAAGCTTTACTTTTTTGCTTAGATTTATTGCTCTTTATAAAAATATAAATAGGATCCACTTTCTTCTGTGGCTTTATATGAATTTCCATTTTCATTAAGCAAAGGTTAAAAAAAACAGCCATCTTACCAAAATTATTTTAGGGTATTTAAAATTTGTAATCTACTCATATCTACTCTTTACCTCCAAATGACTTGGAGACATTAGATTAATTTAAATATTAGGCAAATAGACAATAAATTTTTCTGCATCAGTGTTTTTCAGACCTATATTAGAAACAATCCAGCACTTTACTGTTGTTTGTTTGATTGCTTTAATTATCAATGATAGAAGTTTTGGGCCACAGGCTATTAGAAGCTCGTTTTGATGAAATGTAATACTGCAGAATCTGGAGGTATCTCAGTGTAAGTTTGGTTTACTTGGGTTGTCATAAAAGGCATCTTCCTTGCCCTCCTACCCCAAACCCTTTTAAAAAGTGTTCTTCACATTCAAGGATGAGGGTGTTGGGTCTTTAGATCCTGGGCCCTGCCCTGATTCTAGCTTCCCTCTTAAAATCTTTCTTAAAACTTATTTTATGTAAAGGTCTAGAAAAACTTCCAACTGGTATGATTCTTTGAGGACTCTTATAAAACTTGCTTTTAACATTACCAACTAGGACTGCTCAGAAAAGGTATAAAAAATTAGTTATTACTCTAAGAAAAAATTTTTTACATGAGTTCATATCTACAAATGATTTGTTCTAATTTTTCTGACAACTCTGAGAGATAAGTTAGCTCTGTTTGGAAAATAAATAGAAGTAGCTTCTTGTTCTCAGAGAGTTTAAAAGAATTTGAGTCCAAATGTGAAGGGTTTTTTAGCGGAAAGACCTGGCTCGGCTTGAGCAAATTTGACTTTGCACAATTCCAGGAGCGTCATCAAGGGTTTCAGTTGTTAGGTTTTGTTTTTTAATTGTTTAGAAAGTTAAACTTTGTAGTCAGTGCTTTATTTTCTGTCTTTCCCTATCTCTGAGATTACTTATGTTAGTTTGTGTTTTTCTTTTGAAAAGGAGGATTAAATAGTAATCCTTTAATTTCTTAATTTCAGCTTTTCTTGTCTTTGCATCCTCAAAATCCTTGGCTCATTTCTTTGCTTTTTTTATGTACTTGTATTGTTTTAATATGTTCCATATTTTAGTGTGAGGATTTAAATACTTTTGGTTCTGGTATACAAGGTGCTGTGTTTTAAACCTATCTAGATATTGCATGTTTCTTATCTAAGAGGAATAGAAAAACAACCTGGTAGGTATTCTAGTTTGTTTTATGATAAGATTCAGGTTTTGGATTATTAGAACAGTAATTTTCTTTATTGGCGAGAGCTTTGAGTTCTGAGACTACTTGCAGCACTTAGTAGGTTCTTGTCGCGTGACCCACTGCTGCGTACACTTTAAGCTGACAAATTGACAGTGAGCAGTGCTGGCCATGGCAGGGAGCATTAATGGGAGCTACCCTTTACTCTTAGCACTTACTTTATGCCAAGCATCGAGTGAAGAGCTTTACATAAATTATTAAATTAGCTCTTTTAATCCTTGCAACATCTCTATGAAGCAGGTATTTATCCCTATTTTATATTTAGAAATTTCATTTCCAGGGATATAAAATCATGTTTCTTTGATGTGCTTGTCATTTTGTTTTGCTCCCTCGTAGTATTTTTGTAGTGCAAATTGCCATCTTAAATTATACTCTTTACTCTCTCTCACCATCCTCTTAGCTTAGTGCTTAACACACCTCAAATAGAAAGAGTTAACCTTACATGAACTTTATTAGTTGATCCATACAGCTATTTAAACCATCCCATGTGTTAATTTTAAGTGTCAGTAATTCCTATTACTTTTTTCTCCATCAGCAATCAAAATATAAAGTTATCAACAAAGACCAGTGGTGCAATGTGCTAGAATTTAGCAGAACAATTAATCTTGACCTCAGCAACTATGACGAAGATGGAGCATGTAAGTACTGGTGTTGGGTGTTCATTCACTGCTCCGTAGCGGTGTACGTTTGTACAACTTCTCGTATGAAAAGCCTCACGGCTTTGTTTTTTTTTCCCCTCTCTCTTCAGGGCCAGTTTTGTTGGACGAGTTTGTGGAGTGGTATAAAGACAAACAGATGTCATAGGACTTTATGCATAGCAGCGAGAGAGTCACTGTTACCACAGTTATATCAACCATTAGCCATAAATTGCTGTTCGTATCAAAGCGCATGCTGCTTTTCTTGCACTGTCTCCCTTTTGCAGGGACGTTTTTGGTGTTTGCTTGAATGGGCCAGCTCTGCTTGCTGTGTAGCATTGTTCTCTTGGAAGGCTGCTTTGCAGTTTTTATTTACACTACAGATTGGTCAATTTGCCAACGTCCTCACTGTGATTATGTGTATATTGCTGTTTAAATTTTGTATATGTGTATAAAAAGAAAAAGCTTCACCTAGAGATTATTTCTGCAAAAATGTATTGTAAAAATAATTTTGTGGCATATTTCTAGTCCCTTTTTTCAAATGAACCTATTATATTTTATTTGGTCTCAAATGTAGCATTTCAGAAAACAAGACAAAACAACTGTTACTATGAGCAAAATGTTGCCAGAATTAACCTTATTGTTTAAGAGGCCAACTTTTGGAAGAAAGTGAGAATCATAATTTTTCAGACGTATGTCAAATTTTATTTGGTTTACTTACTAGTAGCATCTTAAAATAATGAAAGTTATAATTATTTTAACATACAGATATGTACCATGCTATGGATCATTTCCACCATGCAAAGTAAAGTTTTTTGTTTTTTAATGTTACTGTAGTAGTTTGGGTATAGGTACAAGTGAACAAATTAAAATTGTATTTTTTTTTAAAAAAAAAGTGGGGTTTAAATTCTTCTAAACTTTACTTAGCGGTTTACTTTTTAACTTTTGCATTCTTCTAGTCACTGTTTGGTCTGCTAATGCTTTCCATGCCATCCTAAGTAAAATTTATTTTGCTGCCTCCATGAAAACCTAATGGTTTGCTGGCAATTTGTAACTGCAGAGCACTTTTAGTTGTGGCTTGAATTTTTAGTTAAGCTCTCATGATATCTTAATTTTCTAGTTTTTTGGAAGAAGAACGATACTGTAAGTGAGAGGTTTGGGTTTTGTTTTATGCCTCCCCTCCCCACCTTTCTTTTTTTGTTTCTTTCATGCTAGGCTTTTCCTGGCAGAATGTCCATTGCAGGCAGTGGACACAAAACCACCAGCATTGAGTTAAATCTATTAAATGATAGGATGTTTCCTGGAGGGGCCACTCCTCATTACCTGAGTAATTTGTACAGAAAGGTTATAGCCATTATTTATGTGGATAAGGAAACAATAGTCAGCAGGAAGGTATTTTTAGATTTGTATTTAGTGTCTGGTTTTGTTTGCCTTACTCTTGTTTAGAAGATGTAGTTAACATGTTTTTCCCCCAACCATCTGGTGCTATTGAATAACTAATTCAGTCCCTAAGGTTTTGTGAAAACATAAAAATCGAATGATTTAATTAAGTATAAAAGTAATGGTGCATTTAAAGAAGTGAATGGTATGTGAGCAAGATTCATGATTGAACACGTAATGATTGGAAGAGCTTTGGGACTATTTCAAAATCTGGCCAAAAAGTCCTTCAGATTAAATGTGAACCTTTAAATGACATTCAGTAAGTAAAGCACACAGACAATGCTGCTCTTGACCACTATTTCACAGTTTCTTTGTAAACAGTGTTCAGATTTTCAGATCATTTTTTTTCCTAACTGAACCACCAAAGACAGAAATTTTGTATGTATATATAGTGTGAGTGCATATACAAAATCATGGTATGGTAGAAAGCAACTACTTCCTTTCTTTACCAAATAGAAAAGTTTGGTTTGCTGTGAAATAAAGCAGAAGTTTCAAAAACTCTGTAATGACTAAGCATACTTAATCATTCCTTGTTTGTAAACTCACTTCCACCTTACAAATTAAAATCCAGTTTGCACAAATTATTATCTGAAAAATAATAGAAATTGTTTATGGCAAGCAACAGCTATTGAGACCACTCTGTTGAAAGGGATTCTTATGGGTGTGTGTATGCTACATGCTGAATGGCCATAGCAGATTCAGATCTGTGGGACACTTGATTTTCACAGGTATCTTATGAAGTTAACAGATCACACTTTAAAAGCAACAGTCCTTAAATTTCATCAACTGTAGTTTTGTTTAAAGCAAATTAAATCATGAGTGAAATTATTTAAAAAGTTACTGTTAGAATCTGGAGAATTTTTTAAACACTAAAGCACAGATAATCCTAAAAAAGGGTGGGGGGCTGGAATTCTTGCAAGGGGAGTTGTTACATTTCATTTAAATGAACATTTTCATGATAGGGTAGCCCAAGTAAAAACTATTTCATGATGTATAATGTGGAAGTAAGTATTCCAAAGGCTTAATCCTGCATACTTAGAAAACTGTAAATAATCTTTAAGCCCTTGGAAAAAAAAAAAAACCCTCTGTGATTGCTGGGTTGCAGAGTGTTTACCCTTGGTTTTTCCTCATTTTATGTAGTTATTACTGAGGGGAGAAATAGGGGTGAAACAGTAAGTTTTTTTTTTTTTTTAAAGACAAGACACTTTTTATTAAAAATTTCTCTAAGTTACAGAAAACTGATGAACAATCATTGAGCACTTATTTACTGGCTAATGTTAAATAAGTTAGGGTGCCTTCTTTGGGTTTTTCTTTAGTATCTAAGTATACAACCTTTTTCTCTCTTTCCATTGTATTTTAAACTCCACATTGTAATACTCGGTTGTAATGGAATACAGCTTTTAGGTGTTTACTGCTGTGGTAGGCCAGAAACTCCATTATTTAATTCTCTACAAACATATATGATAATGCAATGTGCACCTTTTTTTGAAGCATGAACTCTGAATTAAGTTTTTATAAACTCTAACTAAAACTCTAGATTCTGATTTAACAACAGGTTTCTGTTGCCTCTCAGTCTCCATTTTAACAATGCTTTTGAAGTTTATACAGAAAACTTTAAAAGTTAGTTTGTGTCCTTGGTTTTAATTCTTACAACTGCTAAAATACCTCTGTAAGCCTTATTCTTTATCTTTCATATGTTGTATAATAAATGTATAGAATTCATTGACCAACTAAAATGTTGGGTGTATGTAAATGAGACCAAAACATGGGTTGCTTTTGTTTCATAAAATAATTTCTGTTGAGGGTTACTGTTAAGTGAACAACAGCTAACCTATAACTGTGAATGCTTCATGTCGTCAGTATTTGCATTACATTCATAAAAGTGTGCAAGTCCTGTGACTCCCAAGCTTAACTAAAATACTGTTATGCCACCTAACTTGAGTACAGCAAACTGGTTTTAGGTTTTAATGGAATTGATGTAAAATGATACTCCGCAAATAAAAGGTATTTGTGTTTGGTTTCAGAACTGATTTGTGAATTCTTTCTTTTCTTCTCTGTTTTTTTCTTTAAAAACTTCCCAAGATGGTCTTTCAAAGCTACAGAAAAAATGCAAGAATAATATAATGAACACCTATATACCTGTCACCTAGATTTTCCAGTTAACATTTTGCCACATTTCCTCTCCCACCAGGATGTGTGTTTGTGTATGTATACTTCTCTTAATAGATAGATATGCTTTTAATCATTTGAAAGTAAATTACAGCATCATGACATCTATTATTTCAAAATGAGGACATTCTCCTGAAACCACCATACAATGATCACACTCAAGAAATTTAACTTTGATGCAATACTATTATCTAACATACAGTCAAGATTAAAATCTCTGCATTTGTACCAATAATATCCTTGATCGTGATTTTAGTTTGGATAAGCATTACATTTGTCATGCCTCTGTCTCTTTTTTAAATGATAATTCTTATTTTATTATTTATTGTTTTTAAATTAGAGAAATTGTAGGTTTACAGAAAAATCATGCAGAAAATAGTTCCCATATACCCCCCCACATACACACACACACACACACTTTCCCCCTTTTTTTTTTAATTCAGTTTTATTGAAATATATTCATAAACCATACAGTCATCCATTGTATACAACCAGCTGTTCACAGTATGATCATAGAGTTATGCGTTCATCACCACAATCTATTTCGGAACATTTTCCTTACATCAGAAAGAATCAGAATAAGAATAAAAAATAAAAGTGAAAAGAGAATACCCAAACCATCCCCCCATCCCACCCTATTTGTCATTTAGTTTTTACTACTGATTTTTTTTCAATTTTTTAACTTTGTTTATCAAAAAATTAAAAACAAACAGGCAAACAAGAACCAAAAAAACCCCACAACATTTCAAACAAAGCAATGGATTAAGGAAAACAAATAACCTAAAATAACTACTTTGCTTCCAATATGTTCCTACCATACCCCAAGAAAATTAACAACCCATGTCCAAACAGAGGAGTAAGAAAAACAAATAATCTAAAATAACTACATTGCTTCCAACATGTTCCTACCATACCCCAAGAAAATTAACAACCCCTAAGAAAACAATGGAATAAGAGAAAAAAAAACCTAAAATAACTCTATTGCTTCCAACATGATTTTACTATATCCAAGAAAGTTTACAAACCATAAACATTCCTGAGCATTCCCATAACCTTGAGATTACCCTCCATAGTTTATCTGTTCTTATTAGATTATCATTCCCCCTCCACTAATTGGTATCTCTAGGTCCCCTACATTCTACAGTATAAAACATTGTACATTTTTCACAGAATTCACATTAGTGGTAACATACAATATCTCTCTTTTTGTCCCTGGCTTATTTTGCTCAGCATTATGTCTTTTTTTTTTTTTTTTTTTTTTTTTAATATTCATTTTATTGAGATATATTCATATACCACGCAGTCATACAAAACAAATCGTACTTTCCATTGTTCACAGTACCATTACATAGTTGTACATTCATCACCCAAATCAATCCCTGACACCTTCATTAGCACACACACAAGAATAACAAGAATAATAATTAGAGTGAAAAAGAGCAATTGAAGTAAAAAAGAACACTGGGTACCTTTGTCTGTTTGTTTCCTTCCCCTATGTTTCTACTCATCCATCCATAAACTAGACAAAGTGGAGTGTGGTCCTTATGGCTTTCCCATTCCCCTTGTCACCCCTCATAAGCTACATTTTTATACAACTGTCTTCGAGATTCATGGGTTCTGGGTTGTAGTTTGATAGTTTCAGGTATCCACCACCAGCTACCCCAATTCTTTAGAACCTAAAAAGGGTTGTCTAAAGTGTGCGTAAGAGTGCCCACCAGAGTGACCTCTCGGCTCCTTTTGGATTCTCTCTGCCACTGAAGCTTATTTCATTTCCTTTCACATCCCCCTTCTGGTCAAGAAGATGTTCTCCGTCCCACGATGCCAGGTCTACATTCCTCCCCGGGAGTCATATTCCACATTGCCAGGGAGATTCACTCCCCTGGGTGTCTGATCCCACGTAGGGGGGAGGGCAGTGATTTCACCTTTCAAGTTGGCTTAGCTAGAGAGACAGGGCCACATCTGAGCAACAAAGAGGCATTCGGGAGGAGGCTCTTAGGCACAACCATAGGGAGGCCTAGCCTCTCCTTTGCAGCAACCGTCTTCCCAAGGGTAAAACCTGTGGTAGAGGGCCCAACCCATCAAACCACCAGTCCCCTATGTCTGTGGTCATGTTAGCAGCCATGGAGGTGGGGTAGGCAAATACCCCTGCATTCTCCACAGGCTCCTCAAGGGGGCACTACATCTTTTTTTTTCCTTGTTTTTCTTTTTTTTTTTTCTTTTTTAACTTTCCCTTCTTTTTTAAATCAACTCTATGAAAAAAAAGTTAAAAAGAAAACAAACATACAATAAAAGAACATTTCAAAGAGACCATAACAAGGGAGTAAGAAAAAGACAACTAACCTAAGATAACTGCTTAACTTCCAACATGTTCCTACTTTACCCCAAGAAAGTTACCTAATATAGCAACATTTCTGTGAACTTGCTCCTACTATATCCATCAGAAATTAACAAACCATAGTCATTCCTGGGCATCCCCAGAACGTTAAATAGCTTATCTGTTCTTCTTGGATTATTGTTCCCCCTTCCTTAATTGCTCTCTATTGCTACTTCCCCTACATTCTACATTATAAGCCATTTGTTTTACACTTTTCAAAGTTCACATTAGTGGTAGCATATAATATTTCTCTTTTTGTGCCTGGCTTATTTCGCTTAGCATTATGTCCTCAAGGTTCATCCATGTTGTCATATGTTTCACGAGATCGTTCCTTCTTACTGCCGTGTAGTATTCCATCGTGTATATATACCACATTTTATTTATCCACTCATCTGTTGAAGGACATTTGGGTTGTTTCCATCTTTTGGCAATTGTGAATAATGCTGCTATGAACATTGGCGTGCAGATATCTGTTCGTGTCACTGCTTTCCGATCTTCCGGGTATATACCGAGAAGTGCAATTGCTGGATCGAATGGTAACTGTATATCTAGTTTTCTAAGGAACTGCCAGACTGACTTCCAGAGTGGCTGAACCATTATTCAGTCCCACCAACAGTGAATAAGAGTTCCAATTTCTCCACATCCCCTCCAGCATTTGTAGTTTCCTGTTTGTTTAATGGCAGCCATTCTAACCGGTGTTAGATGGTATCTCATTGTGGTCTTAATTTGCATCTCTCTAATAGCTAGTGAAGCTGAACATTTTTTCATGTGTTTCTTGGCCATTTGTATTTCCTCTTCAGAGAACTGTCTTTTCATATCTTTTGCCCATTTTATAATTGGGCCGACTGTACTATTGTCATTGAGTTGTAGGATTTCTTTATATATGCAAGATATCAGTCTTTTGTCAGATACATGGTTTCCAAAAATTTTTTCCCATTGAGTTGGCTGCCTCTTTACCTTTTTGAGAAATTCCTTTGAGGTGCAGAAACTTCTAAGCTTGAGGAGTTCCCATTTATCTATTTTCTCTTTTGTTGCTTGTGCTTTGGGTGTAAAGTCTAGGAAGTGGCCGCCTAATACAAGGTCTTGAAGATGTTTTCCTACATTATCTTCTAGGAGTTTTATGGTGCTTTCTTTTATATTGAGATCTTTGGTCCATTTTGAGTTAATTTTTGCGTAGGGGGTGAGGTAGGGGTCCTCTTTCATTCTTTTGGATATGTATATCCAACTCTCCCAGCCCCATTTGTTGAAAAGACCATTATGACTCAGTTCAGTGACTTTGGGGGCCTTATGAAAGATCAGTCGGCCATAGATCTGAGGGTCTGTCTCCGAATTCTCAATTCGATTCCATTGATCTATATGTCTATCTTTGTGCCAGTACCATGCTGTTTTGGCAACTGTGGCTTTATAATAAGCTTCAAAGTCAGGGAGTGTAAGTCCTCCCACTTCGTTTTTCTTTTTTAGAGTGTCTTTAGCAATTCGAGGCATCTTCCCTTTCCAAATAAATTTGATAACTAGCTTTTCCAAGTCTGCAAAGTAGGTTGTTGGAATTTTGATTGGGATTGCATTGAATCTGTAGATGAGTTTGGGTAGAATTGACATCTTAATGACATTTAGTCTTCCTATCCATGAACATGGAATATTTTTCCATCTTTTAAGGTCCCCTTCTATTTCTTTTAGTAGAGTTATGTAGTTTTCTTTGTATAGGTCTTTTACATCTTTGGTTAAGTTTATTCCTAGATACTTGATTTTTTTAGTTGCTATTGAAAATGGTATCTTTTTCTTGAGTGTCTCTTCAATTTGTTCATTTCTAGCATTTAGAAACATTACTGACTTATGTGCATTAACCTTGTATCCCGCTACTTTGCTAAATTTGTTTATTAGCTCTAGTAGCTGTATCGTCGATTTCTCAGGGTTTTCTAGATATAAGATCATATCATCTGCAAACAATGACAGTTTTACTTCTTCTTTTCCAATTTGGATGCCTTTTATTTCTTTGTCTTGCCGGATTGCCCTGGCTAGCACTTCCAGCACAATGTTGAATAACAGTGGTGATAGCGGGCATCCTTATCTTGTTCCTGATCTTAGAGGGAAGGCTTTCAGTCTCTCACCATTGAGTACTATGCTGGCTGTGGGTTTTTCATATATGCTCTTTATCATGTTGAGGAAGTTTCCTTCAATTCCTACCTTTTGAAGTGTTTTATCAAAAAGGGATGTTGGATTTTGTCAAATGCTTTTTCAGCATCTATTGAGATTATCAATTGATTTTTCCCTTTTGACTTGTTAATGTGTTGTAATACATTGATTGATTTTCTTATGTTGACCCATCCTTGCATGCCTGGAATAAACCCCACTTGGTCATGGTGTATGATTTTTTTAATGTGTCTTTGGATTCGATTTGCAAGTATTTTGTTGAGGATTTTTGCATCTATATTCATTAGGGAGATTGGCCGGTAGTTTTCCTTTTTTGTAACATCTTTGCCTGGTTTTGGTATTAGTTTGATGTTAGCTTCATAAAATGAGTTAGGTAGTGTTCCCTTTTCTTCAATGTTTTGAAAGAGTTTGAGTAAGATTGGTGTCAGTTCTTTCTGGAAAGTTTGGTAGAATTCCCCTGTGAAGCCATCTGGCCCTGGGCATTTATTTTTGGGAAGATTTTTGATGACTGATTGGATCTCTTTGCTTGTGATGGGTTGGTTGAGGTCTTCTATTTCTTCTCTGGTCAGTCTAGGTTGTTCATATGTTTCCAGGAAATTGTCCATTTCCTCTACATTATCCAGTTTGTTGCCATACAGTTGTTCATAGTATCCTCTTATAATTTTTTTAATTTCTTCAGGATCTGCAGTTATGTCACCTTTTTCATTCATTATTTTGTTTATATGGGTCTTCTCTCTTTTTGATTTTGTCAGTCTAGCTAGGGGCTTGTCAATCTTGTTGATCTTCTCAAAGAACCAACTTTTGGTGATATTTATCCTCTCTAATGTTTTTTTGTTCTCTATGTCATTTATTTCTGCTTTAATCCTTGTTATTTCTTTTCTTGTACTTGGTTTACGATTGGTTTGCTGTTCATTTTCTAGCTTCTTCAGTTGATCCATTAGTTCTTTGATTTTGGCTCTTTCTTCCTTTTTAATATATGCGTTTAGTGCTATAAATTTCCCCCTTAGCACTGCTTTTGCTGCATCCCATAGGTTTTGGTATGTTGTGTTCTCATTTTCATTCGTCTCTATATATTTAGCAATTTCTCTTGCTATTTCTTCTTTAACCCACTGATTGTTTAGGAGTGTGTTGTTTAACCTCCAGGTATTTGTGAATTTTCTAAGTCTCTGATGGTTATTGACTTCTAATTGTATTCCATTGTGGTCAGAGAATGTGCTTTGAATAATTTCAATCTTTTTAAATTTATTGAGGCTTGTTTTATGTCCCAGCATATGATCTATTCTGGAGAAGGTTCCATGAGCCCTAGAAAAGTATGTGTATCCTGGTGATTTGGGATGTAATGTCCTGTATATGTCTGTTAAATCTAATTCATTTATCAGATTGTTTAGGTTTTCAATTTCCTTATTGGTCTTCTGTCTGGTTGATCTATCTATAGGAGAGAGTGATGTGTTGAAGTCTCCCACAATTATTGTGGAAACATCAATTGCTTCCTTTAGTTTTGCCAGTGTTTCTCTCATGTATTTTGTGGCACCTTGGTTGGGTGCATAGACATTTACGATTGTTATTTCTTCTTGCTGAATTTCCCCTTTTATTAGTACGTAGTGGCCTTCTTTGTCTCTCAAAACATCCCTGCATTTGAAGTCTATTTTATCTGAGATTAATATTGCTACACCTGCTTTCTTTTGGCTGTAGCTTGCATGAAACATTTTTTTCCATCCTTTCACTTTCAGTTTCTTTGTGTCCCTGTGTCTAAGATGAGTCTCTTGTATGCAACATATTGATGGTTCATTTTTTTTGATCCATTCTGCGAATGTATATCTTTTCATTGCGGAGTTTAATCCATTTACATTCAACGTTATAACCGTGAAGGGATTTCGTGAATCAGCCATCTTATCCTTTGGTTTATGTTTGTCATATTTTTCCCCTCAGTCTATTAATATCCTTTATTGTACCTATACCGAATCTCTTTAGTACTGAACTTTTCTCCAAGTCTCTCTGTCCTTTCTTTGTTTCTCTGTCTGTAGGGCTCCCTTGAGTATCTCCAGTAGGGCAGGTCTCTTGTTAGCAAATTCTCTCAGCATTTGTTTGTCTGTGAAAAATTTAAGCACTCCCTCAAATTTGAAGGAGAGCTTTGCTGGATAAAGTGTTCTTGGCTGGAAATTTTTCTCACTCAGAATTTTAAATATATCGTGCCACTGCCTTCTTGCCTCCATGGTGGCTGCTGAGTAGTCACTACTTAGTCTTATGCTGTTTCCTTTGTATGTGGTGAATTGCTTTTCTCTTGCTGCTTTCAGAACTTGCTCCTTCTCTTCTGTGTTTGGCAGTGTGATCAGTATATGTCTCGGAGTGGGTTTATTTGGATTTATTCTATTTGGAGTTCGCTGAACATTTATGATTTGTGTATTTATGTTGTTTAGAAGATTTGGGAAGTTTTCCCCAACAATTTCTTTGAATACTCTTCCTAGACCTTTACCCTTTTCTTCCCCTTCTGGGACACCAATGAGTCTTATATTTGGACGTTTCATATTATCTATCATATCCCTGAGGTCCATTTCGATTTTTTCAATTTTTTTTCCCCATTCTTTCTTTTATGCTTTCATTTTCCATTCTGTCATCTTCGAGGTCACTGATTCGTTGTTCAACTTCCTCTAGTCTTGTACTATGAGTGTCCAGAATCTTTTTAATTTGGTCAACAGTTTCTTTAATTTCCATAAGATCACCCATTTTTTTATTTAGTCTTGCAATGTCTTCTTTATGCTCTTCTAGGGTCTTCTTGATTTCTTTTATCACCCGTACTATGGTCTCATTGTTCATCTTTAGTTCTTTGAGTAGTTGCTCTAGGTGCTGTGTCTCTTCTGGTCTTTTGATTTGGATGCTTGGGCTTGGGTTATCCATATCGTCTGTTTTTTTCATATGCTTTATAATTTTCTGTTGTTTTTGGCCTCGTGGCATTTGCTGAACTTGATAGGGTTCTTTTAGGATTTGTAGACCAATTGAAGTCCTTATCTCTAATTTATCAGATATACAGCTTCATGGAGTACACTTTCTCTAACTAACCAGCAGGTGGCGTCCACGAGCCACCTGTTCTCCACAAGCCAGTTCTCCCCTGCTTAGCCTTTTTGGTGAGTGGGGGAGTGAGTCTTGTGGGGTCCAATTGGTGTACCAAGCTTGCGTGTGTAGTTGGTGTTGCCTGCCCTCTATATGGGGCGTGTTTCTGGGCAGTCAGGGATGGGGGGGTGGCTCTAACAATCAAATCTCCCTGGTGATCCTAGAGTTTTAAAGCTGCTGCAATAGTCTAATCCTTCAGTTCAGTCCTGCCACAGTTTGTCTCTGCCACTGACCCACAAGTCCTTGGTATTGGCGTATGGCTCCTGAGACTTGCAAGTGGGCCCCTCTTCCAGGCCGTGCACCCCGGGTCCTCTGTTGAGGGATGACTGTGCTATGTCACAGGTGAGTGCCGTCCCCCCAGGGCAGTTCTGGGCTGCTGGGCTGTGTAGGGAGGCTCCCAGTCTGCTGAAATGATGGCTGAATGGGGCTTTGTTAATTCACACTGCTCTACCTTCCCAACTCTGGGACAATCAGCTGAGGTTGCAGGGAAGGCTAATGTCCACGCCCAGTTTTGTGGTGTGTGCCTGTTATTTGAAGCACTTCCATCACACTGGGTTGTCTGGGGAAGTTCTGGGCTATGGGGCTGGCGATGGGCAGGAGTGTTTCCTGTCCACCAGGATGATGGCTGTGAGCGGACACCCCCCTTTTCTTGGGAAGTTGTGGTGTTTAGTGAATTTTCTCAGCCACTGGATTATTGCGTTTTGTCTCAGAGCTCTCCTAGTTCTGCTCTTGACTTGACCTGCCCAAATAGCAAGTCTTTGAAGCTTTCTGTATTGGGCTTCTTAGAGTAATTGTTTTAGAAAAAGAAAAAAGGATTAAAACAAAACAAAACAAAACAAAACAAAACAAAAAAAACGGGCCCTCCTCAGAGATCTAATGGGTTATTGAAATGCTAAGAGACAAATCAACCAGGGCCATTAAGGAAAGGTCCACAGGGCAGAGAGATCAGCTTTTCTTCAGGATTTGCATATGCGCCTCAGGGCCCTTCCCCTTTCTATGTTCACCAGAACTCCAAAAATCCTCCGCTTTTATTTTGGAGTTTTTCGTGTTGTTTTTTTTCCTATGCCTGTCTCCTCTCTGCTGGGCTGGCTGCTCTCAGATTCTCTGGTGTCTGGTCTCAGTCTATCTATGGTTGGAGTTTGAATCAGTAGAATGAGTTTCCGATAAGAGCTGCCACTGCCGTTCTCCCTTCTCCTTCCCGGAGCTGACAGCCCCTCCTCCCCCGGGACTGAGCCTGGCAGGGAGGGGCGCGGGTCCCCTGGCCGCAAAAACTTACAGATTTCGCTGATCTCAGCAGTTCCACGTTTTCATGAGTGTTGTATGAAGTATGCCCAAATTCAGATTGCTCTGTGGTGTCCAGTCCACGCAGTTCCTGGCTTTCTACCTACTTTCCTGGAGGAGTAACTAAAACATACAGCTCACCAGTCTGCCATCTTGCCCCGCCCCCTCCCCCTACTTTTAACACTTTGCATTAATGTGGTATCTTTGTTACAACTGATGAAACAATATTATTATAGTTATACTATTAACTATAGTCCAGAGTTTACATTAGACTTCATTGTTTCTGTTGTACAGTCCTATGATTTTCTTAAAAACTTTATTCTAGTGACATATATAAACCTAAAGTTTCCCCTTTAACCACATTGAAATATATGATTCAATGCTGTTAATTATATTCACAATGTTGTGCTACCATCACCACCATCCATTACCAAAACGTTTCCATCACGCCAAAGAAAATACACCAGTTGAACATTAACTCCCCCATTCCCCACACCCACCACAGCTTCTAATAACCTGTATTCTAGTTTCTGATTCTCTGAATTTGCTTATTCTAATTTCTTATCAGTGAGATCACACAATATTTGTCCTTTTTTGTCTGGCTTATTTCACTCAGCATGAAGTCTTCAAGGTTCATCCATGTTGTCAAATGTATCAGAACTTCATTCTTTTTCACAGCCGAATAATACTCCATTATATGTATATAGCACATTGTATTGGTCTGTTCATCAGATGATGGACACTTTTTTCTTTTGGCAATTGTGAATAACACCAATGTGAATATCTGTTCGAGTCCCAGCTTTCAGTTCTTTTGAGTATATACCTAGAAGTGAGATTGCCAGGTGATATGGTAGTTCTATACTTAGCTTTCTGAGGAACCACCAAACTCTCTTCCACAGCAGCTGCATCATTTTACATTCCCGCCAGAATGAATGAGTGTCCCTATTTCTCTACATTGTCTCCAACACGTTGTTTTCCATTTTTTTAGTAGCAGCCTTTCTAGTGGGTGTGAAATGATATCTCACTGTGGTTTTGATTTGCATTCCCCTAATGGCTAATAATGTTCAGCATCTTTTAATGTGCTTATTGGCCATTTGTGTATCTTCGTTGGAGAAATATCTATTCAAGTCTTTTGCCCATTTTTAAATTGCATTGTTTGTCTTTTGTTGTTAAGTTGTAGGATTTCTTTATATATACTGGATATCAAATCCTTATCAGATATGTGTCTTCCAAATATATTTTCTCCATTGTGTAGGTTGTCATTTCCCTTTTGTGATAACATCTTGATGCACAAACATTTTTAATTTTGATGAGGTCCCACTTCTCAGTCTTTTGTTGGTTATGCTTTGGGTGTAAACTCTTAAGAAATTGTTCCCTAACACAATGTCCTGAAGATGCTTCCCTGTGTCTTCTTCTAGGAATTCTATAGTGCTGATTCTTACATTTAGGTGTTTGATATATTTTCATTTTTTAAATGGTGTGAGGTAGGGGTCCACATTCATTCTTTAGCATATGGACATCTGGCTTTCAAGCATCATTTGTTGATGGGATTATTCTTTCCCAAGACTTGACACCCTTTTCAAAAATCAGTTGGCCATAAATGTGAGGGTTGATTTCTGAACTCTAAATTCAATTCCATTGTTCTGTATGTCTGTCCTTGTACCAGTACTATGCTGGTTGGATTACTATGGCTGTATAATACATTTTAAGATTGAATGTATGAGTCTTCCAACTTCATTCTTCTCTTTCATTCTTTTCATTCTTTGCCTATTAGGAATGCTTTCACCCTCCATATAAATTTGGTGATTGCCTTTACATTTCTGCAAAGTAGGCTTTTTGAATTTTGATTGGGATTGCATTGAATCTGTAAATCAGTTTGAGTAGACTTGGCATCTTAATGATATTTAGTCTTCCAATTCATGAATATGGAATGTTCTTCCATTTATTTAGATTTTCTTTGGTTTCTTTCAGCAATGTTTTGTAGTTTACTATGTACAAATCCTTTACATCTTTGGTTAAATTTATTCCTAGATATTTTATTCCTTTAGTTGCTAAATGATTAGTTGTAAAGATTAGGGAATCCAGGAGGAACTTATAAAGATTTTAAGATTTTTAGAAAGCAAGAGAGGAGGTAGAAAACAATATTCCTAAAAAGTGGAACCCAGAATCTGTTTGCTGTTTAAATAGGTGATGTCATAGATTCTTTCAACGGTACTTTGGGTCAGAAGCTGAGGTTCCAACCAAGGAAATCTCTGTTCTTTCTGACACCCAGAAAAAGTGAATGCTGGTTAAAGATAATGGAAAAACCATAATCCTAAATTAACGGAAAGGAATGGGTAGTGAGAAACCTTAGGACAGGGACTTCTTAACTTGAGATGTTGCAAACAATAGAAAGTCATGATGCACATTATTCAGTAGTAGAAAATGGGAATATGAGATATATTCTGCTGGGCAATACTAGCAGTCCACATGTAAATTAACAGCGATTGAAGTGATGTTCCCTAGCAGTGTAGTTGGAAACAAGGATGAGACTAAATCACCAGTGCCTGTGCAAGAATAAAAACCCTGCTGAAGTATATTGCAAACATAGCTACTGTCTTGGTTGCCTAGGGCTGCCATAACTAAGTATCACAAACTGGGCAGCTATAAACAACAGAAATTTAATGTCTCAGTTCTGGAGGCTAGAAGTCCAAAATCAAGGTGTCAATGGGGCTATTCTTTTTCCTTGTTTTTTTTTTTTTTAAATCAACTGTAAGAAAAACTAAAAAAATAAAAAATTAAAAAAAAACATACAATAAAACAACATTTCAAAGAGACCATAACAAGGGAGTGAGAAAAAGACAACTAACCTAAGATAACTACTTTACTTCCAACATGTTCCTACTCTACCCCAAGAAAGTTACCTAATATAGCAACATTTCTGTGAACTTGTTCCTACTATACTCATCAGAAATTAACACACCATAGTCATTCCTGGGCACTCCCAGAACGTTAAATTTACCCACAATAGCTTATCTGTTCTTGGATTATTGTTCCCCCTTCCTTAATTGCTTTCTATTGATAGTTCCCCTACATTCTACATTATAAATCATTTGTTTTACATTTTTCAAAGTTCACATTAGTAGTAGCATATAATATTTCTCTTTTTTGTGCCTGGCTTATTTCGCTCAGCATTGTGTCTTCAAGGTTCATCCATGTTGTCATATGTTTCACGAAATCATTCCTTCTTACTGCTGTGTAGTATTCCATCGTGTGTATATACCACATTTTATTTATCCACCCATCTGTTGAAGGACATATGGGTTGTTTGCATCTCTTGGCAATTGTGAATAATACTGCTATGAACATTGGTGTGCAGATATCTGTTCATGTCACTGCTTTCCGATCTTCCGGGTATATACCGAGAAGTGCAATCGCTGGGTCGAATGGTAACTCTATATCTAGTTTTCTAAGGAACTGCCAGACTGACTTCCAGAGTGGCTGAACCATTATACAGTCCCACCAACAATGAATAAGAGTTCCAATTTCTCCACATCCCCTCCAGCATTTGTAGTTTCCTGTTTGTTTAATGGCAACCATTCTAATCGGTGTGAGATGGTATCTCATTGTGGTCTTAATTTGCATCTCTCTAATAGCTAGTGAAGCTGAACATTTTTTCATGTGTTTCTTGGCCATTTGTATTTCATCTTCAGAGAACTGTCTTCATATCTTTTGCCCATTTTATAGTTGGGCTGTCTGTACTATTGTCATTGAGTTGTAGGATTTCTTTGTATATGCAAGATATCAGTCTTTTGTCAGATACATGATTTCCAAAACTTTTTTCCCATTGAGTTGGCTGCCTCTTTACCTTTTTGAGAAATTCCTTTGAGGTATAGAAACTTCTAAGCTTGAAGAGTTCCCATTTATCTATTTTTTCTTTTGTTGCTTGTGCTTTGGGTGTAAAGTCTAGGAAGTGGCCGCCTAAGTCAAGGTCTTGAAGATGTTTTCCTACATTATCTTCTAGGAGTTTTATGGTACTTTCTTTTATATTGAGATCTTTCGTCCATTTTGAGTTAATTTTTGTGTAGGGTGTGAGGTAGGGGTCCTCTTTCATTCTTTGGATATGGATATCCAACTCTCCCAGCCCCGTTTGTTGAAAAGACCATTATGACCCAGTTCAGTGACTTTGGGGGCTTTATCAAAGATCAGTCGACCATAGATCTGGGGGTCTATCTCCGAATTCTCAATTCTATTCCATTGATCTATATGTCTGTCTTTGTGCCAGTACCATGCTGTTTTGACAACTGTGGCTTTATAATAAGCTTCAAAGTCAGGGAGTGTAAGTCCTCCCACTTTGTTTTTCTTTTTTAGAGTGTCTTTAGCAATTCGAGGCATCTTCCCTTTCCAAATAAATTTGATAACTAGCTTTTCCAAGTCTGCAAAGTAGGTTGTTGGAATTTTGATTGGGATTGCATTGAATCTGTAGATGAGTTTGGGTAGAATTGACATCTT
Organism: Choloepus didactylus; assembly: GCF_015220235.1. NCBI lineage: Eukaryota > Metazoa > Chordata > Mammalia > Pilosa > Megalonychidae > Choloepus > Choloepus didactylus. The sequence goes on from NC_051309.1 coordinate 53,516,571, forward strand.
AATGACATTTAGCCTTCCTATCCATGAACATGGAATATTTTTCCATCTTTTAAGGTCCCCTTCTATTTCTTTTAGTAGAGTTATGTAGTTTTCTTTGTATAGGTCTTTTACATCTTTGGTTAAGTTTATTCCTAGGTACTTGATTTTTTTAGTTGCTATTGAAAATGGTATCTTTTTCTTGAGCATCTCTTCAGTTTGTTCATTTGTAGCATATAGAAACATTACTGACTTAGGTGCATTAATCTTGTATCCCACTACTTTGCTAAATTTGTTTATTAGCTCTAGTAGCTGTAGCATCGATTTCCAGATATAAGATCATATCATCTGGAAACAATGACAGTTTTACTTCTTCCTTTCCAATTTGGATGGCTTTTATTTCTTTGTCTTGCTGGATTGCCCTGGCTAGCACTTCCAGCACAATGTTGAATAACAGTGGTGACAGCGGGCATCCTTGTCTTATTCCTGATCTTAGAGGGAAGGCTTTCAGTCTCTCACCATTGTGTACTATGCTGGGTGTGGGTTTTTCATATATGGTCTTTATCATGTTGAAGAAGTTTCCTTCAATTCCTACCTTTTGAAGTGTTTTTATCAAAAATGGATGTTGGATTTTGTCAAATGCTTTTTCAGCATCTATTGAGATGATCATTTGATTTTTCCCTTTCGAATTGTTAATGTGTTGTAATACATTGATTGATTTTCTTATGTTGAACCATCTTTGCATGCCTGGAATGAACCCCACTTGGTCATGGTGTATGATTTTTTTAATGGGTCTTTGGATTCGATTTGTAAGTATTTTGTTGAGGATTTTTGCGTCTATATTCATTAGGGAGATTAGCTGGTAGTTTTCCTTTCTTGTAGCATCTTTGCCTGGTTTTGGTATTAGATTAATGTTAGCATCATAAAATGAGTTAGGTAGTGTTCCATTTTCTTCAATATTTTGAAAGAGTTTGAGTAAGATTGGTGTCAGTTCTTTCTGGAAAGTTTGATAGAATTCCCCTGTGAAGCCATCTGGCCCTGGGCATTTATTTGTGGGAAGATTTCTGATGACTGATTGGATCTCTTTGTTTGTGATGGGTTATCTGAGGTCTTCTATTTCTTCTCTGGTCAGTCTAGGTTGTTCATATGTTTCCAGGAAATTGTCCATTTCCTCTACATTATCCAGTTTGTTGCCATGCAGTTGTTCATAGTATCCTCTTATAATTTTTTAAATTTCTTTAGGATCTGCAGTTATGTCACCTTTTTCATTCATTATTTTGTTTATATGGGTCTTCTTTCTTTTTGATTTTGTCAGTCTAGCTAGGGGCATGTCAATCTTGTTGATCTTCTCAAAGAACCAACTTTTGGTGATATTTATCCTCTCTGTTGTTTTTTTGTTCTCTATGTCCTTTATTTGTGCTTTAATCCTTGTTATTTCTTTTCTTCTACTTGGTTTAGGGCTGGTTTGCTGTTCATATTCTAGCTTCCTCAGTTGATCCATTAGTTCTTTGATTTTGGCTCTTTCTTCCTTTTTAATATATGCGTTTAGTGCTATAAATTTCCCCCTGAGTACTGCTTTTGCTGCATCCCATATGTCTTGGTATGTTGTGTTCTCATTTTCATTCATCTCTATATATTTAGCAATTTCTCTTGCTATTTCTTCTTTAACCCACTGATTGTTTAGGAGTGTGTTGTTTAACCTCCAGGTGTTTGTGGATTTTCTAAGTCTCTGATGGTTATTGATTTCTAATTGTATTCCATTATGGTCAGAGAATGTGCTTTGAAGAATTTCAATCTTTTTAAATTTATTGAGCCTTGTTTTATGTCCCAGCATATGATCTATTCTGGAGAAAGTTCTGTGAGCACTAGAGAACTATGTGTATCCTGGTGATTTGGGATGTAATGTCCTGTATATGTCTGTTAAATCTAATTCATTTATCAGATTGTTTAGGTTTTCAATTTCCTTATTGGTCTTCTGTCTGGTTGATCTATCTCTAGGAGAGAGTGATGTGTTGAAGTCTCCCACAATTATTGTGGAAACATCCATTGCTTCCTTTAGTTTTGCCAGTGTTTCTCTCATGTATTTTGTGGCACCTTGATTGGGTGCATAGACATTTACGATTGTTATTTCTTCTTGTTGAATTGCCCCTTTTATTAGTATGTAGTGGCCTTCTTTGTCTCTCAAAACATCCCTGCATTTAAAGTCTATTTTATCTGAGATTAATATTGCTACACCTGCTTTCTTTTGGCTGTAGCTTGCATGAAATATTTTTTTCCATCCTTTCACTTTCAGTTTCTTTGTGTCCCTGTGTCTAAGATGAGTCTCTTGTATGCAACATATTGATGGTTCTTTTTTTTTTATCCATTCTGCGAATCTATATCTTTTAATTGGGGAGTTTAATCCATTTCCATTCAACGTTATAACTGTGAAGGCATTTCTTGAATCAGCCATCTTATTCTTTGGTTTATGTTTGTCATACATATTTTCCCCCTCTCTCTATTAGTATCCTTTAATGTACCCATACCAAATCTCTTTAGTACTGAACCTTTCTCCAATTCTCTCTCTCCTTTCTTTGTTTCTCTGTCTGTAGGGCTCCCTTTAGTATCTCCAGTATGGCAGGTCTCTTGTTAGCAAATTCTCTCAGCATTTGTTTGTCTGTGAAAAATTTAATGTCTCCCTCAAATTTGAAGGAGAGCTTTGCTGGATAAAGAATTCTTGGTTGGAAATCTTTCTCACTCAGAATTTTAAATACATCGTGCCACTGCCTTCTCACCTCCATGGTGGCTGCTGAGTTGTCACTACTTAGTCTTATGTTTCCTTTGTATGTGGTGAATTGGTTTTCTCTTGCTGCTTTCAGTACTTGCCCCTTCTTTTCTGTGTTTGCCAGTGTGATCAGAATATGTCTTGGAGTGGGTTTATTTGGATTTATTCTATTTGGAGTTTGCTGGGCATTTATGATTTGTGTATTTATGGTGTTTAGAAGATTTGGGAAGTTTTCCCCAAGAATTTCTTTGAATACTCTTCCTAGACCTTTACCCTTTTCTTCCCCTTGTGGAACACCAATGAGTCTTATATTCGGACGTTTTATATTATCTATCATATCCCTGAGGTCCATTTCGATTTTTTCAATTTTTTTCCCCATTCTTTCTTCTGTGCTTTCATTTTCCATTCTGTCATCTTCCAGGTCTTTGATTCGTTGTTCAACTTCCTCTAGTCTTGTACTATGAGTATCCAGAATCTGTTTAATTTGGTCAACAGTTTCTTTAACTTCCATAAGATCATCTATTTTTTCATTTACTCTTGCAATGTCTTCTTTATGCTCTTCTAGGGTCTTCTTGATATCCTTTGTATCCCGTACTATGGTCTCATTGTTCATCTTTAGTTCTTTGATTAGTTGTGCTAGGGACTGTGTCTCTTCTGATCTTTTGATTTGGGTGTTTCAGCTTGGGTTACCCATATCCTCTGATTTTTTCATATGCTTTATAATTTTCTGTTGTTTTTGGCCTCTTGGCATTTGCTTAACTTGATAGTGTTCTTTTAGGATTTGTAGACCAATTGAAGTCTTTATCCCTAATTTCTCAGATCTACAGCTTCGTGGAGTACACTTTCTCTAACTAACCAGCAGGTGGCGTCCACGAGCCACCTGTTCTCCAGAAGCCAGTTCTCCCCTGCTTTGCCTTTGTGGTGAGTGGGGGAGTGTGTCTTCTGGAGTCCAATTGATGTACCAAGCTTGTGTGTGTAGTTGGTGTTGCCCACCCTGTATATGGGGCGTGTGTCTGGGCGGTCAGGGAGGGGGTGGCTCTAACAATCAATCTCTCTGGTGTTCCTGGAGTTTTAAAGCTGCTGCAATAGTCTAATCCTTCAGTTCAGTCCTGCCACAGTTTGTCTCTGCCACTGACCCACAAGTCCTTGGTATTGGTTTCTGGCTCCTGAGACTTACGAGTGGGTCCCTCTTCCAGGCCGTGCACCCCGGGTCCTCTGTTGAGGGATGACTGTGCTATGTCACAGGTGAGTGCCGTCCCCCCAGGGCAGTTCTGGGCTGCTGGGCTGTGTAGGGAGGCTCCCAGTCTGCTGAAATGATGGCTGAATGGGGCTTTGTTAATTCACACTGCTCCACCTTCCCAACTCTGGGACAACCAGCTGAGGGTGCAGGGAAGGCTAATGTCCATGCCCAGTTTTGTGGTGTATGCCTGTTATTTGAAGCACTTCCGTCACACTGGGTTGTCTGGGGCAGCTCTGGGCTATGGGGCTGGCGATGGGCAGGAGTGTTTCCTGTCCACCAGGATGATGGCTGTGAGCGGACAGCCCCCTTTTCATGGGAAGTTGTGGTGTTTAGTGAATTTCCTCAGCCACTGGATTATTGTCTTTTGTCTCAGAGCTCTCTTGGTTCTGCTCTTGTCTTGACCTGCCCAAATTGCAAGTCTTTGAGGCTTTCTGTATTGGGTTTCTTAGAGTAATTGTTTTAGAAACAGAAAAAAAAAAGGTAAAAAAAAAAAAAGCCCTCCTCACAGATCTAATGGGTTATTGAAATGCTAGAGACAAAGCAATTAGGGCCATTAAGGAAAGATCCAGGGGGCAGAGAGATCAGTTTTTCTTCGGGATTTGCATATGAGCCTCAGGGCCTGAGCTCTGCCGTTCCCCTTTCTATGTTCACCAGAGCTCCAAGAAGCCTCTGTTTTTATTTTTGAGTTTTTCTTGCTGTTTTTTGCTATGCCTGTCTCCTCTCTGCTGGGCTGGCTGCTGTCAGATTCTCTGGTGTCTGGTCTCAGTCTATCTGTGGTTGGAGTTTGGATCAGTAGAATGAGTTTCCGACAAGGGCTGCCACTGCAGTTCTCCCTTCTCCTTCCCGGCACTGACAGCCCCTCCTCCCACGGGACTGAGCCTGGGAAGTCGGGGCTCGGGTTCCCTGGCCGCAAAAACTTACAGATTTCGCTGATCTCAGCAGTTCGACGTGTTCATGGGTGTTGTATGAAGTATGCCCAAAATCAAATTGCTTTGCGGTGTCCAGTCCACGCAGTTCCTGGCTTTCTACCTACTTTCCTGGAGGAGTAACTAAAACATACACCTCACCAATCTGCCACCTTGCCCTGCCGCGGGGCTGTGCTTCTGAAGTCTGCAGGAAAGAATCTGTTCCATGCCTCTCTCCTGGCTTCTGGCCACAGCTTCTTGATGATCTATGGTGTTCTCAGCCTCAGTTCTCTTCTCTGTCTCTATCCAATTCTCGCTTTGTAAGCAGATCAGTCATATTGGATTAGTGCTCCCTTCGTGCACTTAGGCCTCATTTTAACTAATCTCTTCTTCAAAGAGCCTGTTTTCAAATAAGGTCACATTCATAGGCCTGTGAGGTAAGACATGAACATATTTTCTGGGGGGTGTGTTCGGGAGGTGGGTAGGAGGCACACAGTTCAACCCATAGCACCCACAAAGGAAAAAAGTTACAGGAAGGTAACCTTAAAGGCAAGGCATTTGTAAACACAGTTGTTCAAAATAATGGATGGAAAGCAAAGTGAACTGAAAAAACATCCACAGAATAAACTACAAGATCATTGGGTCCACCCCCAGGGCTAATGAAATGAAGAAAATTACTTCAATGATTAGCTGCTTCTGGACAACTTTCTTGATTTGTTTGAACCTACGTAAAGGCAGGACAGTGTCCATGGTTGTAATGTGTGTTAATGTTGTAGTGAAATGACTAACTTCAATGCCATCCACAGATCCTGTGTGAAGAATAATTTTAGGCAGAAAATTACAGAAGAGTGCTTGTGGGACTTTGTTACAGCTATCAAAACAGAGGCTACCATGTGAGGAAATTACACATCAAGCTTTCCAGCCCTTTCTAAGCTTAGGGCAGAAGGTGGTCCAAAATAGGGCACATTCACCACTTTTGGCATATTTGGCAGGAAAAAAAATTTTTTTTCTCTGACTTTGTACTTAGCATTTATCTCCAATTGCTTTAACAATAAATAAAATCATCTGATGTCTAGGAGTACTTGCTTAGAAATCATGATGACTAAATGGGCTATGTAGAGAATAATAATTTGAAATTGAAAAACAAATTGGTGATAGTAATTAAATGGAAATTTTAAAAAACCACTTAAAATGTAAATCTCTTTGAAGAAATTTATTCAGTCCTTTGAAAGAAATTCTTTTGCAATCACTCTGAAGAATATGGATTGTGAAGAATCCTGTCTGAGAGAAAGCAAGCTAAAGAGGGTTTGTTTTCTCCTCTGACACTTTCCAGCAGAGACATCTCAAAATTGTCTAAATTTGAATATCTGAAATTACTAACCAATATTCTGCAGAAATCTTAGGATAAATGTGTGATGATAAAGAGAATTGCAGCTGTATTCATTACCAGGGAACTAACTCTCTCAAAAGTTTTGGGCCCAACTTTGAATAGTATAATACTTTGAAAGCCACTGCACTTTCTCTGTCCCTCTTGGTTATTATTCATTTTTGCTTCATTACCTATGGCAGCTCCTCTGTATTCCATCCTGAGAGTAGAAGTTGGACAAGGGCTATAATCCTATCACAGATACTCCCAAAATCATTGAAAAAAAAAATGCCTTTTAGCAACTTACTCTGTAGGTCTTAAAATGCTCATAAATCCTTCCAGTCCTATTCCTCTTATGTTAAGGTTGATTTTCAAATTTTTGGCATAATCATCTATATTAACAAACATATAATGTCTTATAAGTGGAATTCCTATGTGAAACTGGCAACATCAGTATTAACATTTGTAATTGCAGAAAGGGGAAGGATACATGGAAGGAAAATCAACAGATTGAAAAACTGGGAGGAACCTCTGGATGGGAGGTCTTATGACCATTGTATGTGGCATGAGCCACTTAGAAATGATGGACCAGAAGGACACCGAGTGAGAGTTCCTTTTGGAGAGTAGGACATTATAGGAATAGGTCAGGAATCAATGTAGGGCTCTCCTTAGAGAAGGCTAGCAGTGTGTGCAAGGACAGAATAGAGGCAGCAGAGAGGTAGGCTTTTCAGGGTAGAAGAGGATATGGTTATCACCAAGAGATAGTGATACAGTTGAGGAGAAGATGCCAACACAAAGGATGGGAACTTTAATGATAAAGGACGTAGAAATGTGCTATGGCAGCTACATAAATTAGGAGATAGCAAACATATTCCCCAGTGGAGGAACTGTTTCCTGGATCCTCAAAGTTCGCTGTGTCCAACTATGGGTTTAACCACTGCAGAGTGAGGATTTTCCCAGGCATCAGATGCTGTTTTTGCCTTTCTCACTCACTTTGGCCCAATTGAAGTAACCAACGCAGAATACCCCAAGCACATTCACTGCAGGACTGGGTGATGGGAAGTTCACTTTTCCAGGAACTATGCTCCCCAGGCCCAGCAGGCATTTTCGAAGATAGGACAGCCTATGGCATGAAGACCCCAAAGATTCTGGAAGGGGAGAGGGAAGTGATTTACTGGGAGGTGAGGAGGGCTAGACACAGGGAATGAGTTATAGTGAAGGGGAAGCCTCAGTGGAGAAAGACAGGGAGAGAGCTGGAGAACTAAGTGGGAAATAAGGTTATCTGCTAGCAAATTTTCAGAGCCCTAGAACTCATACTGTAGATCAGATCTACCATAGAGGCATTGATTGCCAGCATTCAAACATTTACGGGGGGAGGTGCAGGCAAACCAAGTCAGAATTGACAGTTTTTATACAGCATTTCTGTTTTCACATAGTGCAGGCTATTTGCTTTTTTTTTTTAATTAAATTTAGTTTTATTGAAATATATTCACATACCATACAATCATCCATGGTGTACAATCAACTGTTCACAGTACAATCATATAGTTTTGCATTCATCACCACAATTTATTTCTGAACATTTTCCTTACATCAGAAAGAATCAGAATAACAATAAAAAATAAAAGCAAAAAAGAACACCCAAATCATCACCCCCATCCCACCCTATTTTTCATTTAGTTTTTGTCCCCATTTTTCTACTCATCCATCCATACACTAGATAAAGGGAGTGTGATCCACAAGGTTTTCACAATCACACTGTCACCCCTTGTAATCTACATTGTTATACAGTCATCTTCAGGAGTCCAGACTACTGGGTTGGAGTTTGATAGTTTCAGTTATTTACTTCTAGCTATTCCAATACATTAAACCCTAAGAGGTGTTATCTATATAGTGCATAAGAATGTCCACCAGAGTGACCTCTCGACTTCATTTGGAATCTCTCAGCCACTGAAACTATTTTGTCTCATTTTGCATCCCCCTTTTGGTCAAGAAGATATTCTCAATCCCATGACACTGGGTCCAGATTCATCCCCGGGAGTCATCCTGCGTTGCCAGGGAGATTCACACCTCTGGGAGTTGGGTCCCACATAGTGGGGAGGGCAGTGAGATCACCTGCCGAGATGGCTTAGTTAGAGGGAGAGAGAAGGCCACATCTGAGCAACAAAGAGGTACTCAGGGGGAGACTCTTAGGCATAATTATATGCAAGTCTGGTCTCTCCTTTGCAGCAATGAGCTTCATAAGGGCAAGTCCCATGATAGAGGGCTCAGCACATCAAACCACCAGTCCTAATGTTCGTGACAACATCAGCATCAGTCCAGGTGAGGAAGTTCAACACTTCCGCACTTTCCCCCTGGCTGTTTGCTTTTTAAATAACATTAAGATACAATTATGGCATAGTTTTCTTTTCAGTCAAGTCACTAAAATCTTTGCATTTAAGTGGTTGCATTTTTCATATTTCTCCACCTTGCTACTTTCCTGTAAACATCTCTCCCCTCCCCCAGCATGAAGATTTGGAGATAAGGGAGCAGTCTTTTGTGGGTCCTATTAGGCAAACTACTTGTTGAATTCTGACCATCTTGTTCAAGATACCAAACAAGAAAAAAAATAGGTTTTTTATCTCCCTGGTTCAACACAGTCCTCATTAGTTTGGCATGCTGATGGAATGTGCATACTCATGGATGTTGTTTTCAGAGTTGGTGCTTATTCTAGTTTGCTAATGCTGCCGGAATGCAAAACACCAGAGATGGATTGGCTTTTATAAATGGGGGTTATTTGGTTACACAGTTACAGTCTTAAGGCCATAAAATACAAGGTAACACATTAGCAATGGGGTACCTTCACTGGAGGATGGCCAATGGCATCCAGAAAACCTCTGTTAGCTGGGAAGGCACATGGCTGGCATCTGCTCCAAAGTTCTGGTTTCAAAATGGCTTTCTCCCAGGATGTTCCTCTCTGGGCTGCAGTTCCTCAAAAATGTCACTCTTGTTGCACTTGGGGTATTTGTCCTCTCTCAGCTTCTCCGGAGCAAGAGTTTGCTTTCAATGGCCGTCTTCAAAATGTCTCTCATCTGCACTTCCTGTGCTTTCTTCAAAGTGTCCCTCTTGGCTGTCCTAGCTTGTTCCTTCTGTCTGATCTTTATATAATGCACCAGTAATTTAATTCAGACCCACCCAATAGGCAGGCCAACACATCCATGGAAATTATCCATTCAGACTCATCACCCACAGTTGGGTGGGGCGCATCTCCCTGGAAACACTCAAAGAATTACAGTCTAATCACCTCTAATACATCTGCCCACACAAGATTACATCAAAGATAATGGCGTTTGGGGGGACATAATACATTCAAGCTGGCACAGTGCTTCAGAGCTGTTTTCAGAGTTGGTGCTTCAGAGCCTGGAGGCCAGCAAGCTGTAGTGGATTTGAAGGATAGTCAAGAAGCCTGTTGGTGGCTTATTGACATCATTTAGCTCCTTTCAAAGAGAAAGACAGCCAGGAAACATACTTTATGTTTAACTTTTTTAACATCTTTCAACAATCATGTGAAGTATGTGGAGGAAGCTGAGGTTCGGAGCGTTGAAGTAACTTGTCTAAAATCACGTGACTGGAAAGTGGGGAAGCTAAAATTTTAACCCAGGTCTGTCTCCACCCCAGGCATTTACTAGGTATGTCACACAGTATAAAGAAAAGTCTACCAGACCAGGAGTTAGGAGGTTGAGGCATGAAAGCTGTATGTGTGCCTCCCACTCCTAAGTATTAATACTCAGAGAAATAAAACTCCAACATACACAAGAGAAATAAAAACTTATATCCACAAAAAGACCTGTATATGAACCTGTGCTTGGTTCACTGATACTCTATGCAGAAATTCACTCCCTCTACCCCCAAACCCTGGAAACCAATGATTTTTTTTTTTCCTTTTCCAGAATGTCATGTAAATATAAATAAATCCTACACCATGTAACCTTTTTTTCTGGCTTCTTTCACTTATGATGCTTTTGAGATTCATCTGTAGTTTGTTACTTTTTATTGCTGAGCAGCATTCCATTGTATGGCTATACTACAATTTGCTTATACATTCACTGTTTGCTGGACATTTGGGTTTGTAGTTTGAGGCAATTATGAATAAAGCTGCTATAGCAGAGGCGGGGAAAGATGGCAGACTGGTGAGCTGTATGTTTTAGTTACTCCTCCAGGAAAGTAGGTAGAAAGCCAGGAACTGTGTGGACTGGACACCACAGAGCAATCTGTCTTTGGGCATACTTCATACAACACTCATGAAAATGTCGAACTACTGAGATCAGCGAAATCTGTAAGTTTTTGCGGCCAGGGGACCCGCGCCCCTCCCTGCCAGGCTCAGTCCCATGGGAGGAGGGGCTGTCAGCTCCGGGAAGGAGAAGGGAGAACGGCACTGGCAGCCCTTATCGGAAACTCATTCTACTGATCCAAACTCCAACCATAGATAGACTGAGACCAGACACCAGAGAATCTGAGAGCAGCCAGCCCAGCAGAGAGGAGACAGGCATAGAAAAAAAAAAACAACACGAAAAGCTCCAAAATAAAAGCAGAGGATTTTTGGAGTTCTGGTGAACACAGAAAGGGGAAGGGCGGAGCTCAGGCCTTGAGGCGCATATGCAAATCCCGAAGAAAAGCTGATCTCTCTGCCCTGTGGACCTTTCCTTAATGGCCCTGGTTGTTGTGTCTATTAGCATTTCAATAACCCATTAGATCTCTGAGGAGGGACCTTTTGTTTTGTTTTTTTTTTTTAAATCCTTTTTCCTTTTTCTAAAACAATTATTCTAAGAAGCCTAATACAGAAAGCTTCAAAGACTTTCAATTTGGGCACGTCAAGTCAAGAGCAGAACTAAGAGAGCTCTGAGACAAAAGGCAATAATCCAGTGGCTGAGAAAATTCACTAAACACCACAACTTCCCAAGAAAAGGGGGGTGTCCGCTCACAGCCACCATCCTGGTGGACAGGAAACACTCCTGCCCATCGCCAGCCCCATAGCCCAGAACTGCCCCAGACAACCCAGTGTGACAGAAGTGCTTCAAATAACAGGCACACACCACAAAACTGGGCATGGACATTAGCCTTCCCTGCACCCTCAGCTGGTTGTCCCAGAGTTGGGAAGGTGGAGCAGTGTGAATTAACAAAGCCCCATTCAGCCATCATTTCAGCAGACTGGGAGCCTCCCTACACAGCCCAGCAGCCCAGAACTGCCCTGGGGGGACGGCACTCACCTGTGACATAGCACAGTCATCCCCCAACAGAGGACCCGGGGTGCACAGCCTGGAAGAGGGGCCCACTTGCAAGTCTCAGAAGCCATACACCAATACCAAGGACTTGTGGGTCAGTGGCAGAGACAAACTGTGGCAGGACTGAACTGAAGGATTAGACTATTGCAGCAGCTTTAAAACTCTAGGATCACCAGGGAGATTTGATTGTTAGGGCCACCCCCCCTCCCCGACTGCCTAGAAACACGCCCCACATACAGTGCAGGCAACACCAACTACACACGCAAGCTTGGTACACCAATTGGGCCCCACAAGACTCACTCCCCCACTCACCAAAAAGGCTAAGCAGGGGAGAACTGACTTGTGGAGAACAAGTGGCTCGTGGACGCCACCTGCTGGTTAGTTAGAGAAAGTGTACTCCACGAAGCTGTAGATCTGATAAATTAGAGATAAGGACTTCAATAGGTCTACAAACCCTAAAAGAACCCTATCAAGTTCAGCAAATGCCACGAGGCCAAAAACAACAGAAAATTATAAAGCATATGAAAAAACCAGACGATATGGATAACCCAAGCCCAAGCACCCAAATCAAAAGACCAGAAGAGACACAGCATCTAGAGCAGCTACTCAAAGAACTAAAGATGAACAATGAGACCATAGTACGGGATATAAAGGAAATCAAGAAGACTCTAGAAGAGCATAAAGAAGACATTGCAAGACTAAATAAAAAAATGGATGATCTTATGGAAATTAAAGAAACTGTTGACCAAATTAAAAAGATTCTGGACACTCATAGTACAAGACTAGAGGAAGTTGAACAACGAATCAGTGACCTGGAAGATGACAGAATGGAAAATGAAAGCATAAAAGAAAGAATGGGGAAAAAAAATTGAAAAAATCGAAATGGACCTCAGGGATATGATAGATAATATGAAACGTCCAAATATAAGACTCATTGGTGTCCCAGAAGGGGAAGAAAAGGGTAAAGGTCTAGGAAGAGTATTCAAAGAAATTGTTGGGGAAAACTTCCCAAATCTTCTAAACAACATAAATACACAAATCATAAATGCTCAGCGAACTCCAAATAGAATAAATCCAAATAAACCCACTCCGAGACATATACTGATCACACTGTCAAACACAGAAGAGAAGGAGCAAGTTCTGAAAGCAGCAAGAGAAAAGCAATTCACCACATACAAAGGAAACAGCATAAGACTAAGTAGTGACTACTCAGCAGCCACCATGGAGGCAAGAAGGCAGTGGCACGATATATTTAAAATTCTGAGTGAGAAAAATTTCCAGCCAAGAATACTTTATCCAGCAAAGCTCTCCTTCAAATTTGAGGGAGAGCTTAAATTTTTCACAGACAAACAAATGCTGAGAGAATTTGCTAACAAGAGACCTGCCCTACTGGAGATACTAAAGGGAGCCCTACAGACAGAGAAACAAAGACAGCACAGAGAGACTTGGACAAAGGTTCAGTACTAAAGAGATTCGGTATGGGTACAATAAAGGATATTAATAGAGAGAGGGAAAAATATGGCAAACATAAACCAAAGGATAAGATGGCTGATTCAAGAAATGCCTTCACGGTTATAACGTTGAATGTAAATGGATTAAACTCCCCAATTAAAAGATATAGATTCACAGAATGGATCAAAAAAAATGAACCATCAATATGTTGCATACAAGAGACTCATCTTAGACACAGGGACACAAAGAAACTGAAAGTGAAAGGATGGAAAAAAATATTTCATGCAAGCTACAGCCAAAAGAAAGCAGGTGTAGCAATATTAATCTCAGATAAAATAGACTTCAAATGCAGGGATGTTTTGAGAGACAAAGAAGGCCACTACATACTAATAAAAGGGGCAATTCAGCAAGAAGAAATAACAATCGTAAATGTCTATGCACCCAATCAAGGTGCCACAAAATACATGAGAGAAACACTGGCAAAACTAAAGGAAGCAATTGATGTTTCCACAATAATTGTGGGAGACTTCAACACATCACTCCCTCCTATAGATAGATCAACCAGACAGAAGACCAGTAAGGAAATTGAAAACCTAAACAATCTGATAAATGAATTAGATTTAACAGACATATACAGGACATTACATCCCAAATCACCAGGATACACATAGTTCTCTAGTGCTCACAGAACTTTCTCCAGAATAGATCATATGCTGGGACATAAAACAAGCCTCAATAAATTTAAAAAGATTGAAATTATTCAAAGCACATTCTCTGACCACAATGGAATACAATTAGAAGTGAATAACCATCAGAGACTTAGAAAATTCACAAATACCTGGAGGTTAAACAACACACTCCTAAACAATCAGTGGGTTAAAGAAGAAATAGCAAGAGAAATTGCTAAATATATAGAGACGAACGAAAATGAGAACACAACATACCAAAACCTATGGGATGCAGCAAAAGCAGTGCTAAGGGGGAAATTTATAGCACTAAACGCATATATTAAAAAGGAAGAAAGAGCCAAAATCAAAGAACTAATGGATCAACTGAAGAAGCTAGAAAATGAACAGCAAACCAATCGTAAACCAAGTACAAGAAAAGAAATAACAAGGATTAAAGCAGAAATAAATGACATAGAGAACAAAAAAACAATAGAGAGGATAAATATCACCAAAAGTTGGTTCTCTGAGAAGATCAACAAGATTGACAAGCCCCTAGCTAGACTGAGAAAATCAAAAAGAGAGAAGACCAATATAAACAAAATAATGAATGAAAAAGGTGACATAACTGCAGATCCTGAAGAAATTAAAAAAATTATAAGAGGATACTATGAACAACTGTATGGCAACAAACTGGATAATGTAGAGGAAATGGACAATTTCCTGGAAACATATGAACAACCTAGACTGACCAGAGAAGAAATAGAAGACCTCAACCAACCCATCACAAGCAAAGAGATCCAATCAGTCATCAAAAATCTTCCCACAAATAAATGCCCAGGGCCAGATGGCTTCACAGGGGAATTCTACCAAACTTTCCAGAAAGAACTGACACCAATCTTACTCAAACTCTTTCAAAACATTGAAGAAAAGGGAACACTACCTAACTCATTTTATGAAGCTAACATCAATCTAATACCAAAACCAGGCAAAGATGCTACAAAAAAGGAAAACTACCGGCCAATCTCCCTAATGAATATAGATGCAAAAATCCTCAACAAAATACTTGCAAATCGAATCCAAAGACACATTAAAAAAATCATACACCATGACCAAGTGGGGTTCATTGCAGGCATGCAAGGATGGTTCAACATAAGAAAAACAATCAATGTACTACAACACATTAAAAACTCAAAAGGGAAAAATCAATTGATCATCTCAATAGATGCTGAAAAAGCATTTGACAAAATCCAACATCTCTTTTTGATAAAAACACTTCAAAAGGTAGGAATTGAAGGAAACTTCCTCAACATGATAAAGAGCATATATGAAAAACCCACAGCCAGCATAGTACTCAATGGTGAGAGACTGAAAGCCTTCCCTCTAAGATCAGGAACAAGACAAGGATGCCCGCTGTCACCACTGTTATTCAACATTGTGCTGGAAGTGCTAGCCAGGGCAATCCAGCAAGACAAGGAAATAAAAAGCATCCAAATTGGAAAAGAAGAAGTAAAACTGTCATTGTTTGCAGATGATATGATCTTATATCTAGAAAACCCTGAGAAATCGACGATACACCTACTAGAGCTAATAAACAAATTTAGCAAAGTAGCGGGATACAAGATTAATGCACCTAAGTCAGTAATGTTTCTATATGCTAGAAATGAACAAACTGAAGAGACACTCAAGAAAAAGATACCATTTTCAATAGCAACTAAAAAAATCAAGTACCTAGGAATAAACTTAACCAAAGATGTAAAAGACCTATACAAAGAAAACTACATAACTCTACTAAAAGAAATAGAAGGGGACCTTAAAAGATGGAAAAATATTCCATGTTCATGGATAGGAAGACTAAATGTCATTAAGATGTCAATTCTACCCAAACTCATCTACAGATTCAATGCAATCCCAATCAAAATTCCAACAACCTACTTTGCAGACTTGGAAAAGCTAGTTATCAAATTTATTTGGAAAGGGAAGATGCCTCGAATTGCTAAAGACACTCTAAAAAAGAAAAACGAAGTGGGAGGACTTACACTCCCTGACTTTGAAGCTTATATTAAAGCCACAGTTGCCAAAACAGCATGGTACTGGCACAAAGATAGACATATAGATCAATGGAATCGAATTGAGAATTCAGAGATAGACCCTCAGATCTATGGCCGACTGATCTTTGATAAGGCCCCCAAAGTCACTGAACTGAGCCATAATGGTCTTTTCAACAAATGGGGCTGGGAGAGTTGGATATCCATATCCAAAAGAATGAAAGAGGACCCCTACCTTACCCCCTATACAAAAATTAACTCAAAATGGACCAAAGATCTCAATATAAAAGAAAGTACCATAAAACTCCTAGAAGATAATGTAGGAAAACATCTTCAAGACCTTGTATTAGGAGGCCACTTCCTAGACTTTACACCCAAAGCACAAGCAACAAAAGAGAAAATAGATAAATGGGAACTCCTCAAGCTTAGAAGTTTCTGCACCTCAAAGGAATTTCTCAAAAAGGTAAAGAGGCAGCCAACTCAATGGGAAAAAATTTTTGGAAACCATGTATCTGACAAAAGACTGATATCTTGCATATACAAAGAAATCCTACAACTCAATGACAATAGTACAGACAGCCCAATTATAAAATGGGCAAAAGATATGAAAAGACAGTTCTCTGAAGAGGAAATACAAATGGCCAAGAAACACATGAAAAAATGTTCAGCTTCACTAGCTATTAGAGAGATGCAAATTAAGACCACAATGAGATACCATCTAACACCGGTTAGAATGGCTGCCATTAAACAAACAGGAAACTACAAATGCTGGAGGGGATGTGGAGAAATTGGAACTCTTATTCACTGTTGGTGGGACTGTATAATGGTTCAGCCACTCTGGAAGTCAGTCTGGAAGTTCCTTAGAAAACTAGATATAGAGCTAGCATTCGATCCAGCGATTGCACTTCTCGGTATATACCCGGAAGATCGGAAAGCAGTGACACGAACAGATATCTGCACGCCAATGTTCATAGCAGCATTATTCACAATTGCCAAGAGATGGAAACAACCCAAATGTCCTTCAACAGATGAGTGGATAAATAAAATGTGGTATATACATATGATGGAATACTACATGGCAGTAAGAAGGAACGATCTCATGAAACATATGACAACATGGATGAACCTTGAAGACATAATGCTGAGCGAAATAAGCCAGGCACAAAAAGAAAAATATTATATGCTACCACTAATGTGAACTTTGAAAAATGTAAAACAAATGGTTTATAATGTAGAATGTAGGGGAACTAGCAGTAGAGAGCAATTAAGGAAGGGGGAACAATAATCCAAGAAGAACAGATAAGCTATTTAACGTTCTTGGGATGCCCAGGAATGACTATGGTCTGTTAACTTCTGATGGATATAGTAGGAGCAGGTTCACAGAAATGTTGCTATATTATGTAACTTTCTTGGGGTAAAGTGGGAACATGTTGGAAGTTAAGCAGTTATCTTAGGTTAGTTGTCTTTTTCTTACTCCCTTGTTGTGGTCTCTGAAATGTTCTTTTATTGTATGTTTGTTTTCTTTTTAACTTTTTTTTTCATACAGTTGATTTAAAAAAGAAGGGAAAGTTAAAAAAAAAAAAAAAGAAAGAAAAACAAGGAAAAAAAAAAGATGTAGTACCCCCTTGGGGAGCCTGTGGAGAGTGCAGGGGTGTTCGCCTACCCCACCTCCATGGTTGCTAACATGACCACAGACATAGGGGACTGGAGGTTTGATGGGTTGAGCCCTCTACCATAAGTTTTACCCTTGGGAAGACGGTTGCTGCAAAGGAGAGGCTAGGCCTCCCTATATTTGTGCCTAAGAGTCTCCTCCTGAATGCCTCTTTGTTGCTCAGATGTGGCCCTCTCTCTCTGGCTAAGCCAACTTGAAAGGTGAAATCACTGCCCTCCTCCCTACGTGGGATCGGACACCCAGGGGAGTGAATCTCCCTGGCAACGTAGAATATGACTCCTGGGGAGGAATGTAGACCCGGCATCGTGGGACAGAGAACATCTTCTTGACCAAAAGGGGGATGTGAAAGGAAATGAAATAAGCTTCAGTGGCAGAGAGATTCCAAAACGAGCAGAGAGGTCACTCTGGTGGGCACTCTTACGCACACTTTAGACAACCCTTTTTAGGTTCTAAAGAATTGGGGTAGCTGGTGGTGGATACCTGAAACTATCAAACTACAACCCAGAACCCATGAATCTCGAAGACAGTTGTATAAAAATGTAGCTTATGAGGGGTGACAATGGGATTGGGAAAGCCATAAGGACCACACTCCACTTTGTCTAGTTTATGGATGGATGAGTAGAAAAATAGGGGAAGGAAACAAACAGACAAAGGTACCCAGTGTTCTTTTTTACTTCAATTGCTCTTTTTCACTCTATTATTCTTGTTATTTTTGTGTGTGTGCTAATGAAGGTGTCAGGGATTGATTTAGGTGATGAATGTACAACTATGTAATGGTAGTGTAAACAATCGAAAGTACGATTTGTTTTGAATGACTGCGTGGTATGTGAATATATCTCAATAAAATGATGATTAAAAAAAAAGCTGCTATAGACATTCATATACAGGTCTTTTTGTGGATTTAAGTTTTTATTTCTCTTGAGTATGTTGGAGTTTTATTTCTCTGAGTATTAATACTTAGGAGTGGGATTCCTGGGTTATAGGGTAAGTGTATGTTTAAGTTTAATTTAATAAGAAATTGCCAAACTGTTTTCTACATTGGTTGTACCATTTAGCATTTGCACCAGCCATGGATGAGCATTCCTGTTGCTCCTTTTGTCTTCATCATCCATTTTCATTTCCATTTTAAAAAATTTTAGCCATTTTGATACATATGCCCTGCATGCTTTCTGACTTATAAAAAATATAAAATATATAGTGGTGGGTTAATTAACCCAGGGCTGGTGAATTCATTTATAGTTTAAGTGAGTAAATGTAAATTGCTATAATAAACATATTTTGCAGATTAAGTGAATAAGTACAATATTCTGTAATGTGTTTTACAATTCTGTGGTCAGCATGTTTCTTGGCTAAAAGTTACAGTCTGTTACTTCAGAGGATAACAGTTGAGTAGTTTAGGGGACATCTTGCTCTTTAGTAAACACTGTGGAGAGGAATTATTATTTGTGATAAAAAGAGATTGCCCATGTTGATTTAAAGTCAAATAAAATTCTATATTCACTTGGCTGGTACTGTTTGTTCACTGTGTCCCTGTGGTCATTAGAATATAATTACTCTCTAGCTATCTTTTCTCTTCCTTGAGAACCAACTTGGTCTGTTCATCTACATCTTTGGAATTCAAAGTATATCAATGAGATTATTGCCTTTCAAATTTTGGACAACTTCTCCTTGATTTTTAACCAATGCTAGATCCAAGTTTGGGAGGTATGCTGATTTAAAACTTACGGACCCCAGAAGAGCCATGATCTTTTTTTTTTTAATTCAATTTTATTGAGATATATTCACAAACCATACAATTATCCAAAGTATCCAATCAATTGTTCACAGTACCATCATATAGTTGTGCATTCATCACCCTATCATCCTTGTACCAGAAAAAGTGAAAATAAGAATAAAAAATAAGAGTTAAGAAGAACACCCAAATCACCCCCCCACCCTATTTTTCATTTAGTTTTTTGTCTCCATTTTTCTACTCATCCATCCATACACTGGATAACAGGACTGTGATCCACAAGGCTTTCATAATCACACTGTCACCGCTTGTAAGCTGCATGGCTATACAATCTTCTTCAAGAGTCAAGGCTACTGAGTTGTAGATTAATAGTTTAAGGTATTTATTTCTAGCTATTTCAGTGCACTAAAACCTAAAAAGGGTTATTTATATAGTGCATAAGAATGCCCACCAGAGTGACCTCTCGACTCCATTTGGAATCTCTCAACCACTGAAACTTTGTTTCATTTCATTTCACATACCCCTTTTGGTCAAGAGGATGTTCTCAATCCCACAGTGTCAGGTCCAGGTTCATCCCCAGGAGTCACATCCCACATCACCAGGGAGATTTACACCCCTAGGAATCAGATCCCACATACGAGAAGGGCAGTGAGTTCAACCTCCGAGTTGGCTTACTAGAGAGAGAGGGCCACATCTGAGCAACAAAGACGCACTCAGGGGGAGACTCTTATGCAAAATTATAAGCAGGTTTAGCCTCTCCTTTGCAGTAACGAGCTTCATAAGGGCAAGTTCCATGATAGGGGGCTCAGCACACCAACCCATCAGTCCTCAATGTTTGTGAGAACATCAGCAACAATCCAGGTGAGGACGCCCAACACCTCTGTGTTCTCGCCCAGCTCCTCCGGGGAGCTCTGCATATATATTTTTATTCTCTGCCCAAATGACTTTGGGATGTGTCGCCATTTCACAGTAACCTATGCAAACCTACCAGATCTCACTTCCTATTAAAAGTTTCATGTGATTATGGTATTTGAACAAACTATGCAAGTTGAATTGTTTAGGAAATAGAGCCCTTGCATCAACTAACAATCTCTTTGCTTGGTCTCACATGGAATTTGAGGTTTTAAAACATAATCAGGGTGGGGCAAGATGGTGGAGTGGTGAGGTGTACGTTTTAGTTACGCCTCCAGGGCAGTAGGTAGAAAGCCAGGAACTGCATGGACTGGACACCACAGAGCAATTTGACTTTGGGCATACTTCATACAATACTCACGAATGCGTGGAACAGCTGAGATCAGCAAAATCTAAGTTTTTGCAGCCAGGGGACCCACGCCTCTCCCTGCCAGGCTCAGTCCCGTGGGAGGAAGGGCCATTAGCACTGGGAACAAGGAGGGAGAACTGCAGTTGTGGCCCTTATCGGAAACTCATTCTGCTGATCCAAACTCCAAACATAGACGGAGACCAGACACCGGAGAATCCGGGAGCAGCCAGCCCGGTGGAGAGGAGAAAGGGATAGAAAAACATGAAGAAAAACCCAAAAATAAAAGCAGAGGCTTTTTGGAGTTCTGGTGAACATAGAAAGAGCTCAAGCAGAGTCAGGCTCATATGCAAATCCAGAAGATGAGTTTCTTTGTCTGGAAAACCGGTTTCTCTGCTCCCTGGAGCATTCCTTAATGGCCCTAATTGCCTTGTCTCTTAGCATTTCAATAACCCATTAGATCTGCAAGGAGGTCCTTTACCTTTTTTTTTTTTTTTTCAATCTTTTTCTCTTTTTCTAAAACAATTAGTCTAAGAAGCCCAATACAGAAAGCCTCAAAGACTTGCAATTTGGGCAAGTCAGGACAAGAGCAGAACTAAGAGAGCTCTGAGACACAAGGCAATAAGTCCAGTGGCTAAGAAAATTCACTAAACACCACAACTTCCCAAAAAAGGGGGGTGTCCCCTCACAGCCATCTTCCCAGTGGGCAGGGAACACTCCTGCCAGTCGCAGGCCCCACAGCCCAGAGCTGCCCCAGACAACCCAATGTGATGGGAAGTGCTTCCAACAACACGCACACACACCACAAAATCGGGTGTGGACATTAGCCTTCCCTGCACCCTCAGCTGGTTATCCCAGAATTGGGAAGGTGGAGTAGTGTGAATTAACATGCCCCATTCAGCCATCCTTTCAGCAGACTGGGAGCCTCCCTACACAGCCCTGAAGCCCAGAACCGCCCTGGGGGGACGGCGCTCACCTGTGACATAGCACAGTCATCCCTCAACAGAGGACGTGGGGATGCATGGCCTGGAAGAGGGACCCACTTCCAAGTCTCAGGGGTCATACGCCAATACCAAGGACTTGTGGGTTACTGGCAGAGACAGACTGTGGCAGAACTGAACTGAAGGATTAGACTATTGCAGCAGCTTTAAATCTCCAGGAACGCCAGAGAGATTTGATTGCTAGAGTCACCCCCCATCCCTGACCGCCCAGACACATGCCACATATACAGGGCGGGCAACATCAACTACACTTGCAAGCTTGGTACACCAATTGGACCCCACAAGACTCAGACCCCCACTCACCACAAAGACAAAGTGGGGAAGAACTGGCTTGAGGGGATTAGGTGGCTCGTGGATGCCACCTGCTGGTTAGTTAGAGAAAGTGTACTCCACGAAGCTATAGACCTGACAAATTAGAGATAAGGGTTTTAATCAGTCTACAAATCCTAAAAGTTAAGCAAATGCCAAGAGGCCAAAAACAACAGAAAATTTTAAAGCATATGAAAAAAACAGACAATATCGATAACCCAAGCCCAAGCACCCAAATCAAAACATCAGAAGAGACACAGTACTTGGAGCAATTAATCAGAGAACTAAAGATGAACAATGAGACCATGGCACAGGATATAAAGGACATCAAGAAGACCCTGGAAGAGCATAAAGAAGAAATTGCAAGAGTAAATTAAAAAAATAGATGATCTTATGGAAATTAAAGAAACTGTTGACCAAATTAAAAAGATTCTGGATACTCATAGTACAAGACTAGAGGAAGTTGAACAATGAATCAAAGACTTGGAAGATGACAGAACAGAAAATGAAAAAAAAAAGAATGGGGAGAAAAATAAAAAAAATAGAAATGGACTTCAGGGATATGATAGATAATATAAAACATCCAAATTTAAGACTTATTGGTGTTCCAGAAGGGGAAGAAAATGGTAAAGGCCTAGGAAGAGTATTCAAAGAAATTGTTGGGGAAAACTTCCCAAATCTTCTAAACACCATAAATACACAAATCATAAGTGCCCAGCAAACTCCAAATAGAATAAATCCAAATAAACCCACTCCGAGACATATTCTGATCACACTGTCAAATACAGAAGAGAAGGAGCAAGTTCTGAAAGCAGCAAGAGAAAAGCAATTCACCACATAGAAAGGAAACAGCATAAGACTAAGTAGTGACTACCCAGCAGCCACCATAGAGGCGAGAAGGCAGTGGCATGACATATTTAAAATTCTGAGACAGAAAAATTTCTAACCAAGAATTCTTTATCCAGCAAAGTTCTCCTTCAAATTTGAGGGAGATCTTAAATTTTTCACAGACAAACAAATGCTAAGAGAATTTGCTAACAAGAGACCTGCCCTACTTGAGATACTAAACAGATCCCTACCAACAGAGAAACAAAGAAAAGAGAGAGATATGGAGAAAGGTTTAGTACTAAAGAGATTCAGTATGACTATATTAAAGGACATTAATAGAGAGATGGACAAAATGTATATGACAAACATAAACCAAAGGATAAGATGGCTGATTCAAGAAATGCCTTCAAGGTAATAACATTGAATGTAAATGGATTAAACTCCCCAATGAAAAGATATAGATTTGCAGAATGGATTAAAAAAATGAACCATCAATATGTTGCATACAAGAGACTCATCTTAGACACAGGGACACAAAGCAATTGAAACTAAAAGGATGGAAAAAATATTTCATGCAAGCTATAGCCAAAAGAAAGCAGGAGTAGCAATATTAATCTCAGATAAAATAGACTTTAAATGCAAGGATGTTATGAGAGACAAAGAAGGCCACTACCTACTAATAAAAGGGGCAATTCAACAAGAAGAAATAACAATCATAAATGTTTATGCACCCAATCAAGGGGCCACAAAATACATGAGACAAACACTGGCAAAACTAAAAGAAGCAATGGATGTTTCCACAATAATTGTGGGAGACTTCAACACATCACTCTCTCCTATAGATAGATCAACCAGACAGAAGACAAATAAAGAAATTGAAAACCTAAACAATCTGATAAATGAATTAGATTTAACAGACATATATAGAACATTACATCCCAGATCACCAGGACACACATTCTTCTCTAGTGCTCATGGAACTTTCTCCAGAACAGATCATATGCTGGGACATAAAACAAGCCTCAATAAATTTAAAAAGATGGAAATTATTCAAAGCACATTCTCTGACCATAATGGAATACAATTAGAAGTCAATAACCATCAGAGACTTAGAAAATTCACAAATACCTGGAGGTTAAACAACATGGTCCTAAACAATCAGTGGGTTAAAGAAGAAATAGCAAGAGAAATTGCTAAATATATAGAGACAAATGAAAATGAGAATACAACATACCAAAGCCTATGGGATGCAGCAAAAGTGGTACTGAGGAGGAAATTTATAGCACTAAATGCATATATTAAAAAGGAAGAAAGAGCCAAAATCAAAGAACTAATGGATCAACTGAAGAAGCTAGAAAATGAACAGCAAACCTATCCTAAACCAAGTAGAAGACAAGAAATAACAAGGACTAAGCAGAAATAAATGACATAGAGGACAAAAAAAAATGATAGCGAGGATAAATAACACCAAAAGTTTGTTCTTTGAGAAGATCAACAAGATTGAAAAGCCCCTAACTAGACTGACAAAATCAAAGAGAAGACCCATATAAACAAAATAATGAATGAGAAAGGTGACATTACTGCGGATCCCGAAGAAATAAAAAAATTATAAGAGGATACTATGAACAACTGTATGCCAACAAACTGGATAACGTAGAGGAAATGGACAATTTTCTGGAAACATATGAACAATCCAGACTGACCAGAGAAGAAATAGAAGACCTCAACCAACTAATCACAAGCAAAGAGATCCAATCAGTCATCAAAAAGCTTCCCACAAATAAATGCCCAGGGCCAGATGGCTTCACAGGGGAATTCTACTGAACTTTCCAGAAAGAACTGACACCAATCTTACTTAAACTTTTTCACAACACTGAAGAAAATGGAACACTACCTAACTCATTTTATGAAGCTAACATCAATCTACTATCAAAACCAGGCAAAGATGCCACAAAAAAGGAAAACTACAGGCCAGTCTCCCTAATGAATATAGATGCAAAAATTCTCAACAAAATACTTGCAAATCGAATCCAAAGACACATTAAGAAAATCATACACCATGGCCAAGTAGGGTTCATTCCAAGCATGCAAGGATGGTTCAACATAAGAAAATCAATCAATGTCATACAACACATTAGCAAATCAAAAGATAAAAATCAAATGATCATCTCAATAGATGCTGAAAAAGCATTTGACAAAATCCAATATCCGTTTTTGATAAAAACACTTCAAAAGGTAGAAATTGAAGGAAACTTCCTCAATATGATAAAAAGCATATTTGAAAAACCCACAACCAGCATAGTACTCAATGGTGAAAGACTGAAAGTCTTCCCTCTAAGATCAGGAACAAGACAAGGATGCCCGCTATCACCACTGTTATTCAACATTGTACTGGAAGTGCTAGCCAGGGCATTCCAGCAAGACAAAGAAATAAAAGTCATCCAAATTGGAAAGGAAGAAGTAAAACTATCATTGTTTGCAGATGATACGATCTTATATCTGGAAAACCCTGAGAAATCAATGTACAGCTACTAGAGCTAATAAACAAATTTAGCAAAGTAGCAGGATACAGGATCAATGCACATAAGTCAGTAATGTTTGTATATGCTAGAAATGAATAAACTGAAGAGACACTCAAGAAAAAGATACCATTTTCAATAGCAACTAAAAAAATCAAGTACCTAGGAATAAACTTAACCAAAGATGTAAAAGACCTATACAAAGAAAACTATGTAACTCTACTAAAAGAAATAGAAGGGGACCTTAAAAGATGGAAAAATATTCCATGTTCATGGATAGGAAGGCTAAATGTCATTAAGATGTCAATTCTACCCAAACTCATCTACAGATTCAATGCAATCCCAATCAAAATTCCAACAACCTACTTTGAAGTCTTGGAAAAGCTAGTAATCAAATTTATTTGGAAAGGGAAGATGCCTTGAATTGCTAAAGACACTCTAAAAAAGAAAAATGAAGTGGTAAGACTTACACTCCCTGACTTTGAAGATTATTATAAAGCCACAATTGTCAAAACAGCATGGTTCTGGCACAAAGATAGACATATTGATGAATGGAATTGAATTGAGAATTCAGAGATAGACCCCCAGATCTATGGCCAACTGATCTTTGATAAGGCCCCAAAGTCACTGAACTGGGACATAACAGTCTTTTCAACAAATGGGGCTGGGAGAGTTGGAGATCCATATCCAAAATCATGAAAGAGGATCCCTACCTCACACCCTACACAAAAATTAACTCAAAGTGAATCAAAGATCTCAATATAAAAGAAACTACCATAAAACTCCTAGAAGATAATGTAGGAAAACATCTTCAAGAACTTGTCTTAGGCGGATACTTCCTAGACTTTACACCCAAAGCACAGGCAACAAAAGAAAAAATGGGTAAGTGGGAACTCCTCAAGCTTAGAAGTTTCTGTACCTCAAAGGAATTTGTCACAAAGGTGAAGACGCAGCCAACTCAATGGGAAAAAATTTTGGAAACCATGTATCTGACAAAAGACTAGTATCTTACATATATAAAGAAATCCTACAGCTCAATGACAATAGTACAGACAGCCCAATTATAAAATGGGCAAAAGATATGAAAAGACAGTTCTCTGAAGAGGAAATACAAATGGCCAAGAAATATATGAAAAAATGTTCAGCTTCACTAGCTATTAGAGAGGTGCAAATTAAGACCACAATGAGATACCATCTCACATCTATTAGAATGGCTGCCATTAAACAAACAGGAAACTACAAATGCTGGAGAGGATGTGGAGAAATTGGAACTCTTATTCACTGTTGGTGGGACTGTATAATGGTTCAGCCACTCTGGAAGTCAGTCTGGCAGTTCCTTAGAGAACTAGACATAGAGTTACCCTTTGATCCAGCGATTGCACTTCTCAGTATATACCTAGAAGATCTGAAAGCAGTGACACGAACAGATATCTGCACGCCAATGTTCATAGCAGCATTATTCACAATTGCCAAGAGGTGGAAACAACCCAAATGTCCTTCAACAGATGAGTGGATAAATAAAATGTGGTATATACACATGATGGAATACTACTTGGCAGTAAGAAGGAATGATGTCATGAAACATATGACAACATGGATGAACCTTGAAGACATAATGCTGAGCGAAATAAGCCAGGCACAAAAAGAGAAATAGTATACGCTACCACTACTGTGAACATTGAAAAATGTAAAACAAATGGTTTATAATGTAGAATGTAGGGGAACTAGTGATAGAAAGCAATTAAGGAAGGGGGAACAATAATTCAAGAAGAACAGATAAGCTATTATGTGTAAATTTAACGTTCTGGGAATGCCCAGGAATGACTATGGTTTGTTAATTTCTGATGGGTATGGTAGGAACAAGTTCACTGAAATGTTGCTATATTAGGTAACTTTCTTGAGGTAGAATAGTAACATGTTGGAAGTAAAGTAGTTATCTTAGGTTAGTTGTCTTTTTCTCACTCCCTTGTTATGGTCTGTTTGAAATGTTTTTTTATTTTTATTTTTTTTTTTTTTGATTTAAAAATTTTTTTTATTTTTTATATAGTTGATTTTAAAAAAAAGAGTTAATTAAAAAATAATAATGAAAAAATATGCAGAGCCCCCTTGAGGAGCTGGTGGAGAATGCAGGGATATTGGGCTTCCCCACCTTGATGGTTGCTAACGTGCTCAAAGACAGAGGGGACTGGTGGTTTGATGGGTTGAGCCCTCTACTACAGGACTTGCTCTTGGGAAAACTGTTGCTGCAAAGGAGAGGCTAGGCCTCCCTATAATTGTGCCCAAGAGCCTCCTCCCGAATGCCTCTTTGTTGCTCAGATGTAGCCCTCTCTCTCTACCTAAGCCAACTTGGCAAGTGAAATCACTGCCCTTCCTCCTACGTGGGATCAGACACCCAGGGGAGTGAATCTCCCTGGCAACGTGGAAAATGACTCCCAGGGAGGAATCTAGACCCAGCATCATGAGATGGAGAACATCTTCTTGACCAAAAGGGGGATGTGAAAGCAAATGAAATAAGCTTCAGTGGCAAAGCAATTCCAAAAGGAGCTGAGAGGTCACTCTGGTGGGCACTCTTATGCACAATATAGACAACCCTTTTTAGGTTCTAGTGAACTGGAGTAGCTAGGAATAAATACTTGAAACTATCAAACTACAACCCAGAACCAATGAATCTTGAAGATGGTTGTATAGAAATGTAGCTTATGAGGGCTGAAATGTGATTGGGAAAGTCATATGAACCACACTCCCCTTTGTCTAGTTTATGGATGGATGAGTTGAAAAATGGAGGAAGGAAACAAACAAACAAACATAGGCACCCAGTGTTCTTTTTTACTTTAATTGCTCTTTTTCACTTCAATTATTATTCTTGTTATTGTTGTGTGTGTGGTAATGAAGGTGTCAGGGATTGATTTTGGTGATGAAGTCACAGCTATGTAATACTGTGAACAATCGAATGTATGCTTTGTTTTGTATGACTGCATGGTATGTGAATATATCTCAATAAAATGAATTAAAAAAAAAAAACCACAGTCAACATTGTCCTTAACCCTTTGGCTGATTTGCCGTAGTCCTAACCACATCTGCTTCATATCTCTAATTGAAGTCTGGACTCTTTTTCAGCTTTTTTAACAGTTGCTATATGTTCTAATACTGACATTCATATCTGCCGAGTTGTAGCTCCGAGTTTCAGGTGTCACACAGATGTCCAAAGTTCCAGGGGTCAATCAGGTTATACACAAAGGGAGCCACATCTCAGAATCTGGAGATAGCCATTACAATTCAGGAATAGATGTGACTGCTGTAAGAGCTTACAATCTAGGAACTATCACAATAAGTGTTCCCCTGATAAGCTGTGCTCTAAGGTTCAATTCTGAGTTTACAAATTGTAGTTAGTCCATATTGCTGAGGCATTATAGTGTTTGCCTTTGTTTCTGGCATAGTTCACTCAAAATGCTGTCTACAGATTCCATTCACCTTGATGCGTGTCTCACAGCTTCACTTCTTCTCGCAGTTGTTCAATAATCCATTGTAGATCCATGATCTTTTAATCCAGTCTTGTTGAGTGGAGCCTTTTGATTGAATGTTTCCATGGAGGTGTGACTCACCCAATTGTGGGTGAGACTCTTTGATTAGATCCTTTCCATGGAGGCATGGACCCTGCCCATTCAGGGTGGGTCTTGATTAGTTCACTGGAGTACTTTAAGAGAGCTCACAGAGAGGAGAAGCTCAGAGAAGTTGAGAGAGACATTTTGAAAGAAGCTATGTAATCCAGAGTTTGCCCATGGGAGAAGAGCCAACACAGACCCAGATGCTTGGAGATGCTAGGAGATGCAGACAGAAGGACGTCTGGAGATGTTAAGCGAAGAGATGAAGCCCAGAGTTTGCCCCAGAGAAGCTAAGAGAAGACCCCCAGAAGCTTAGAGAGTAACACCCTGGGAGAACCAAGCAAAGAGCTGAGAGAAGCCGAGAGACGGAAGCCCAGAGACTATTTTGGAGAAAGCCATTTTGAAACCAGAACCTGGTAGCAAAGGACCAGCAGAAGCCAGCCACGTGCCTTCCCAGCTGACAGAGGTGTTCCAGACACCAGCAGCTTTTCTTCAGTGAAGGTATCCTCTTGTTGATGCCTTAGTTTGGACACTTTTATGGCCTTGAAACTCTAATTTTATAACCTAATTAATCCCCTTTATAAAAGTTAATCCATTTCTGATATTTTGTATAACAGCAGCCTTAGCAAACCAGAACAGGATACTTATAATTATACTCCACAGTTAACAAAGTGCTTTTAACATACAGTCTTCATTTGATTCACACAGCCACCTGAGAAGGTAGTTTTTATTTTAATTTTCATTGAATAAATGAAATTGAAAGAAATTAGATGACTCACAAGGTTTCAGTGACTTCTTCATGATAACACTTTTAGTAAGTGAAAGGGGTATGACTGGAACTTGTATCTTCTAACTCCAAACCCCATGTACTATCTCCCATCCCATCCTGCCCTATACATAAGCTTCTCTACTCTGTGTTTATTGCTGAAAGGCACAGGCCAAGCCAAATGTTAAAGAGAAAGTGTGGGTGACTGGATCCATCCCTGACATCTTACTGGCTATTCTTGGCTCCACTGGGCCCTATAATGCTAAAGCTTAAGTGATCCCCATCGCTACTCTGGGGAGAATGGAAAGAAAGGGATTCTTGCACAAGGGAGCAGAGGAAATGCACAAAGGAACCTCCAGAACACTCTGGCCAAAGCCCTCAGGAGCCAACACAGAAACCATGGAAGCCCAGCACTCAGCAGGCAAGAAAGAAAAAATGGATCCTGGAGAGACTTTATTTGTGAAGCACACAGTCAACCATTTATAACTGACTAAGTTTTAGGCACAGTGTTAGGCCCTAAGGATAAGACCTGATCCCTTCTGTTCTAGTTTGCTAATGCTGCCGGAATGCAAAACACCAGAGGTGGATTGGCTTTTATAAAAGGGGGTTTATTTGGTTACACAGTTACAGTCTTAAGGCCATAAAGTGTCCAAGGTAATGCATCAAAACCGGGTACCTTCACTGGAGGTTGGCCAATGATGTCCAGAAAACCTGTTAGCTGGGAAGGCACGTGGCTGGCATCTGCTCCAAAGTTCTGGTTTCAAAATGGCTTTCTCCCAGGACATTCCTCTCTAGGTTGCACTTCCTCAGAAATGTCACTTTTAGTTGCTCCTGGGGTGTTTGTTCTCTCTTAGCTTCTCTGGAGCAAGAGTCTACTTTCAACGGCTGTCTTCAAACTGTCTGTCATCTACAGTTACTCTCTCAGCACCAGTGCATTCTTCAAAGCATCCCCCTTGGCTGTAGCTCCTCTTCAAAATGTCACTCTCAGGTGCACTGAGTTCCTTCTGTTTGTCAGCTCCAGTGATTTATATGGCTTCAGTGATTTAATTTAGACCCACCCTGAGTGGGTGGGGTAACACCTCCATGGAAATTATCCAGTCAGAGTCATCACCCACAGTTGTGTGAGATGAATCTCCATGGAAACACTCAAAGAATTACAATCTAATCAACACTGACATGTCTGCCCACACAAGATTACATCAAAGATAATGGCGTTCTGGGGGACATAATACATTCAAACCAGCACAGCTTCCCTCAAGCATAGACCTGTGGAGAAGACATGTGAGTGATGGGACCTCATAAAGTCAAGTTTTGACAAAGGCATTCAAAGGGTGCTGTGGGAGGGGGCTGGAGGACAGGTAAGTCAAGGATGGCTTCCTGGAGAAAGTGTGTTTGAGCTGTTCTGAGTAGGGTGACCATATAATTTATCAGCCAAACCAGACACATGGGAAAGTGAAAGTGGACACTATTAGTAAAATATACTAGAACACTGGACATAAATCCAGACTTCCAGGATGTGTAATCTAGTATGGAAGAATGAGGACTTGGGGTGTAGGAGGGATATTCTGTGCAGAGAGGACAGTATATAAAGACAGAATGGTAAGAAACAGCACAGAGTACAAGGAGGTGGTTTTGGCTAATGTAAAGTTTCTTGGTGAGTTGTGGGGGGCATGAGGCTAGAGAGATAGAGAAAGCACTATATTTGCCATGCCATGGGGATTAGACTTAATACCAAAGGCATTGTGGGGCCAGTGCAGCAAAGGAGGCACACAATTATATTTTTATCTCAAAAGATCACTGACAGCAAAATGGAGTGATACTAACAGCTGAGAAAAGGTAAAATCCACGGAACCCATTAGAAGGTGTATTCTAGGCTAAGGATGGTGGTGGTAGATTTAGAGTGCAAAACAGGGAGTAAGGAGTTAGAGGCTTCTGATTTTGGAAACCAGTTAGTTGAGGAGTGAGGAAGGAAAGAGTCCAAGATGAATTCCAGGATACTGGCTTGGATTATTGGATAAGAGTGGTATGAAGAGAGGGTGTATGTGTGTGTGCATGCGTGTATGTGTGTGTGTGTGTGTGTGTGTGTGTGTGTGTGTGTGTGTGTGTGTTGAGGAGAAGGAGGAGCAAGGGAAGATAACTGGAATGGCTTGTTGAATTTCAATGCTTGTTGGACTTCCAAGGGGAGATATTAGTTAGTTAGATATACAGACCTGGAGCTCAGCTGAGGAGCCTGTGTTAGACGCATGGATTTAGAAGTTATCAATGGGTAACTGAGGGTGAAGGCATCAGTTTGGATGAGTACATTCAGGGAAACTATATGGTGAGAAGAGCAGGGGGCTGGGGACAGAGCCTGGGGAACACCAACCATTGATGGAGAAAAAGAAGTTGAGAACAAATAGACAAGATGAAAAGAAAACCAAGATCAAGTGCTGGCACAAAGACCAAGGGAGAAGTTTTAAGTGACAATGTCAAATACTTAACAGAGAAGGAATACAAAAGCTACATTGGATTTGGCAATTTGAAAGTTGCTAGCAAACTTAGAACCAGTTCAGAGGAGCCACGGGATCAAAAGCCCAATTGCAATGGGATGGGGTGGAGATGGGGCAGTGAGCAAGTGGTCGGTTTGCTAAAGTTGCTGGAGTGCAATAAACAGAAATGGGTTGACTTATACAGTGGGGATGTATTAGCTTGCAAATTTACAGTTCTAAGGCTGTGAAAATGTCCAAATTAAGGCAGCAACAGGATGATGCCTTCTCTGAAGAAAAGGCTGCCAGTATTTGGGACCCTCTGTCACATGGGAAGGCACATGGCAGCATCTGCTGGTCCTTCTCTCCTGGGTTTCATTGCTTTCAGCTTCTGGCTGTGCCATCTCTTAGCTTCTCTGGGGGCTTCTCTGAATTTCATCAATTAGCTTCTGTGTCTCTTAACTTCTGCCTTTTATCCTCTTATAAGGGACACCAGTAAGGGGATTAAGACCTATCTTGAATGAGGAGAGTCATATCTCAATTGAAATAACCTAACCAAAAGGTCCTACCTACGATAGATCTGTGGCCACAGGCATGAATCAAAAGAACATGGCCTTTTCTGGGGTACATAACAGCTTCAAACCACCACAGTGAAGGTACATGTGCAGACAGTGAACATGAACTACACTTTCAAGCTATGTGGCTATGAAGGGGGAAAGTTCTATGATAAGTAGCTAGAGGGAGATATTGGGTCCTGATTTATTTGTTTTTAAATAAAGCAAAGATTTTAACACATATATGTCTCAATAAAAAAAGAGATTGAAGAATGTTGAAAGAAGAGGCCACCAATATCTGAAACAACAACAACAACAAAAGCTGAATATATCACTTGCTAAGCAAGGGATAGCTGTATTTGTAATGCACAGTCTTTCTGAACAAAGCAAATCACTGGTTATCTAGAGTTTTAGGAAGCACAGGGTTCAGGGATTGACAGACTTTCAGAAGTGGGAGTATTCAGGGATTGGTGGAGCGTCAGCCAAAAAACTGACGTCCCTGAATAAGGGTGTTGCTAAGCAGCTGCGTTTCAGAAGTGTGGGGCTGACACTGATAGGCTGATTTTCAGAAGCAAGGTTACTGATACAAAGCTGTCACTGATCAAAAGGTATCAGTTTTCCCCCTGGTGAACCACTGGGTGAGGCATAAGAGAAGGGATCAGTTTCCCCCTGAGATAAGCAGAAAGCTAGACATACAAGGAGATGTTTGTAAATGGATAGGAGGAAGTTAAGAGTTCCTTATAACCTTGATTTTCTCAGGGGCTGATTCAGGATTTCGACTGAGAAGGAGGAAGGAAAAGAGTAGGAGTTTCAAAGAAAGACATAAAGTTTGGAAGAGCCCTTGAGGAAAATAAGAAGATGATTAAGTAATAAATCTCATTATCTTGCGAGAAATTAAATGGAGAAATAAAACTAGGTTATGTAACTGGCATAGCAAGAAGTCATGGATTTACAACCTAAACATTAGGTCCAGGTACATGCATTGGCAGGCTCCAGCTCCCAGCCTAAATCAATACAAAATGCGTGAGCCTGAGGCTTGGGCTTCTCTGACCTGCAGATTCTTTTCTGTGCAAATTGTTGAGACCACCCAACTCTGGACATGCCTCCTGAGGAATAACGTAGGCCTAAAAAAGGCATGTCCACTGGCTTGAATCATCATGTGTCTTTGAATGCTTGTATATACTGCATTGTTTGCAAGGTGAAGGGATGGTAAAACAAAGTGAATTTTTCCATAACTGAGTTGAGTTGCCATTCCTACCAGTCTTCAAACTTGGATCAGCCTTTGTGGTCAGCTCAGTTTTTGTGGAAGAGAGCAACCTTCATCAGAATGACCTCATGTGTAAGAAGGTAGCAGAGAAAGACTGAAGTAAAAATGAGAAAATCCTTAAGTTACTGGGTGTTGTAATCCCACTGGGCTTTTCATGGGTTTTGGGCTGCAGCCCCAATGGAAGATGAATATCTCAGTATTATTTGAAGCATTGGAGGGTATCATTCAGTGGATTAAAGGGGAAAAATGGGACTGGGCATGTTTTGTCTCAGCAATCCAATACCAGGAATACCAGGCAACTCCTTACTAATTAGGAATAAACATCAGAGGAAGTCAAATTCCTCCAGGGATACAAGTCCATTGCAGGCTGTGGGATGATAAGGTAGAAGGGCAATTTATGACCACTTAAGTGAAGAGAACTCAACCAGTGGTGCTACAAGTTTCTTCCATTGGGCCATATCCAGGCCTGGATCCCCACCTGACACAGAGGAGATTCCAAAGGATATTCTTGAGGATGGAAGTGCAGGAGACTGACTCCAGTCAGATAGGAGACAGCCACCCTTGTGGGGGGCAATCTAGAAATGGAACTAGTGAGGACTAGGAGGAAACCGAAAGGATGGGTCTGATGACCTTACCCCAGATTTATGACATTAGCATTGGGCATAACAGTACATTTAAAAAAGAGAGTAGAATTCCACTTCTTCCTTCATCATGTAACCCTGCAACCACTCTCCCCAACCTCAACTAGGTTTTGGAGACTAGCTGGGTAAGCTCCATGGACCTAAATGGTACTAACATCATGTCCATCAGAAGATAGGAGGCTCTACTTTAAGGCATTAGTAATGTAGATGGAATGAAAAATATTCCAAGAGCTTCCTTAAATATGGTAAATCAAATGATTATCAGATGACTCCTATCACTTTCCAAATGAGTCTCCTATTTGGTGAGAAGGCTCAAAGGATACCTCATGTAAGAGCCAGAGAGTCCATGGGAACCAGCCACTGTCTGGGTGGCTGTGATTGTGAGAGGCCAGCCAGAATGCATTGGGGGGATGGACATATTAGGAAACAGGGAGAGGTGACAGTTTCTTCTCTCTTCTGTAAACACCCACCCTCAATGATGGTGGATTGGGTCCACTCAAAACCTCTCAGTTTGCCAAATTTCTCCCACATAGTTTAACACTTGTCATTAACAATATCATAGGCAAAGTAGAGGAAATTGCACCCTAATCAAAGACAAAAGCGGTGGTTGGAGTCGGGGAAGGGCGTGTACATTGTAATAGAAGACGCTTTCCCACATTCTAGAGTCATTCAGGCTGAACTCCAGTGCTCTCCTTGAAGCAGTGGTGCAAAATGGAGAATGGGTCACACTGGCCTATATATTTAGAATGCTTTTTAGAAAAACCATCATATGCATCAATTAGTGTAAAAGTTAGCTAGAAGATCTATAATATAGAGAGAATAAAGGTCCAAGGAAATAAGGT
Organism: Choloepus didactylus; assembly: GCF_015220235.1. Lineage (NCBI taxonomy): Eukaryota > Metazoa > Chordata > Mammalia > Pilosa > Megalonychidae > Choloepus > Choloepus didactylus. Next base: position 53,551,704 of record NC_051309.1, read on the forward strand.
CAATTCTTATTCTAAAATGACAAAGTTCTTGGAAGTATGTGATTAACATAGGTTTTGCTTCCTATGGTGGCTAAGTTGTCTTGAACAACCTGACAAGAATAATTAGAAAAGTTAGGCAAAATATTTTAAAAATCCATTTGAAGGAATTGAAAGGCTGCTAAGGAAGTGAGACTTTGTGGGGCAAAGACCTGGAAGAAGAAAGAAGCCAAGAGTGAGGAGCTCAGAATTCGAAGCCACTTTTCCTCCTTCGGCAATGATCAATTATAAAAGCGAAAGCAAAGGCAGAGGAGCTCAGAAAAGCCTTTGAGTCTCACTGTAATGGAGTGACAAAAATTGCTATTCAGGGTCCACCAAGGATGATGGGCTCTGGTAACCCTCCAGACTTATGGTTAGGGCCCTGAAGAGTTAGGGTGAGCTAGAAATAAACAGTACTCACAGGACTGAAGCCCGATTTCAAATCAGTTCAATCTCTGGTGGGATTAAGGTGATTGCATCTAGTTTAACTTCCACCAGACCAGAAATAATTTCTCTCTGGAAAAATATAACAGCCATAGTCTCACACTCAATAAAAAATAACCAGGTCTACAAAATGGACACAAACTGTCTTCAAAGGGGGAAAGTCAATAGAAAAAGACCCACAGGAGATCCAGGTATTACACTTATCTGGCATAGAGTTTAATTAACTATAAATTATATGGTAAGACAGAATTTCAGCAGAGAACTGAAAGCTATGAAAAAGAATCAAACCAAAATTCTAGATTTGAAAAAAACAGTAGATGAAATTAATAACTCTGTGGATTGGATTTAACAGTAAATTAGACACAACATAGGAGAATCAGTGAATAGAAGATAGGTCAGGAAAAAATCTGGACTAAATCAGAGAGACCAAAGCAGTGGAAAATATAGAAAAGAGACATGGGACTTATAACAGTGAAAAATTCTAAAATACATGTAATTGGAGTCCTGGAAAAAGGGGAGAGAAAGAAAGGGGCAGAAGCAATATTTAAAGAGATAATATTCAAGCATTTTCCAAAGCTGATGAAAAACAAGTCCCAATTGAAGAGTGCTACAAACCCCAAGCAGAATAAAGAAACCAAACTTATAAATATATAGAAACCAAACTTAGGCAAGTAAAAGTAAAACTTCTGAAAAACAAAGACAGAAAAAATCTTAAAAGCTGCCACATCTACAAGTAGCAAATACAAGCTGGAGACAAAAAGACACTATGTGAAGGTATTAGAGGGTGAGCAAAAACAGGCAAAGTCTGAAGGGCAGTTGACACATGGATTAAGGGAATGGCACAAGGTGAGTTTTCCATTTTTTTAAAAAACAGCTTGTAGCCTAGGTACCACAAACAGCACCTTTGTTACAATTAATGAAAGAATATTAATATTGTCTGTAGTTTACATTAGGTGTATTTTTTCCCATATACCACCATGAAAGAACATTTTTATACTTATTAACTATAATCTATCATTTACAATAGGGTTCACTGTATTATACAGTCCTATGTTGTATCTTTTAGTTTTTAATCTAGTAACATATGTACAACCTAAAATTTCCTCTTTTAACCACATTCACATATTATGATGCAATGTTGTTATTTATACTCAAGATAATGTGCTAGCATCACCACCATCCAATTCTAAAACTTTACAATAAATCTAAATAGAAATTCTGTACAAATTAAGCACTAAATCCCCATTCTCTACCCCGACCCCAGCCCCTAGTAAACTATATTCTAGATTCGAACTCCCTGAGTTTGCTTATACTAATTATTCCATATCAGCGAGAACAAATAATTTTTGTCCTTTTGTGTTTGGCTTATTCCACTCAGCCTAACGTCCTAAGGTTCACCCATGTTGTCACATGCATCAGGACTTTATTCCTTCTTACAGATGAGAAATATTCCATTGTATGAGTATACCACATTTTGTTTATCCATTCATCAGCTGATGGACACTTGGGTTCTATCTTTTGGCAATTGGGAATGATGCCGCTTAAGAACATCAGTGTGTAAATATTTGTTTGAGTCCCTGCTTTCAATTCTTTTGGGTATATACCTAGAAGTGGGATTGCCAGGTCATATGGTAATTCTATACTTAGATTTCTGAGGAACTGCCAAACTAGCTTCCATAGTAGCTGCACCATTTTACATCCCCACCAGCAATGACTAAGTATTCCTATTTTTGCACACCCTCTCCAACACTTAAACTTTTCAGTTTTTATAATAGTAGCCATTCTAGGGGCTATGAAATTATATCTCATTGTGGTTTTGATTTGTTTTTCCCTAATAGCTGGTGATGTTGAGCATCTCTCCTGTCTTTTTCTTTCAACCTACAGAGCTCCCTTTAGTAACTCTTGTAGGGCAGACCTTTTGCTGATAAACTCTCTCAGTTTCTATGTATCTATCTGTGAATATTTTAAATTCTCCCTCATTTTTTAAGGGCAATTTTGCAAGATAAAGAATTTTAGGCTGGCAGTTTTCACTTTCAGTGCCTTAAATATATCATAGCACTGCCTTCTTGCCTCTCTGGTTTCTGATGAGAAACCGGCACTTAATCTTACTGAAGATCCTGTGTATGTGATGAATCTCTTATCCTGCTTCTTTCAGAATTCTCTCTTTATCTTTGGCACTTGACATTCTGATTAGTATGTGTCCCGGAGTAGGTCTCTTAAGATTTATTCTGTTTAGAGTATGTCATGCGCTTCTTTCTTAAGAGTGGGAAATTTTGGGTCACTATTTCCTCAAATATTCTTTCTGCCCCTTTTCCCTTCTCTTCTTCTGGGACACCCAAGATGCATATGTTGTGCACTTCATGCTGTCACTCATATCCCTGAGACACTGCTTAAGTTTTTCTCTATCTGTTCTTCTGGCCATATGATTTTGATTGTCCTTTCTTCTGATTCTTTCTTTTGCCTGTTCAAATCTTGTTTGCTTCTAATGTATTTTGATCTCTATTATTGTGTCTTTCATCCCCATAATTTCTGTTATGTTTCTTTTTGTATTTTCAAATTCTTCTTTATCCTCACATATTACCTTCTTAATGTCCTTTAGCTCTTTATCCATACTGTATTTTCCTTCATCTCCTTGAATTGACTTAGGATATTTGTTTGAACTTCCTTGATTAGTCGTTCCACATTCTGGGACTCTTCTGAAGTTTTAATTTGTTCCCTTGACTGAACCATATCTTCCATTTCTTAGTATGGATAGTAGTTTTTTTTTCTGATGTCTGGGAATTTGATTATCTTGATGAGTTAATTCTGAAGGTCAGTTTCTCTGTTGATTGGCTTTGTGTTAAGGCTCTTCTTTATGCTTGGTCCAACTTATTTTTGACCTTTAGAGTAGCCTGTGTGTAATGTTCAGATTTTCTCAGCTCTTCTACATCTGATTCTTGCCTTGGATGGGGGTACAGTTTTTAAGATTACACTATTTGTGCAATTGTTTCACTTCCAGGAGAAAGCTTCCTTTCCTCTGGTCATTCTCTGGGAGTCTTGATCATTTTTTTTTTTTTTTTTGCAGAATTTTCCCCTCAGTTCCTATGATTTGTTTAAATTGTCTCCCTCATTCAGTGCCCCTCTTCCTTAAACTTTTCAGTTCTGGGACCCCTCCTACCTTACTTCTTTTTTTTCTTTGATGCTTTTCTGCCTCCAATTTCTTCCCCATTAGGGTGTCCCTCCCTGGGAAGCCAGATGTGGTCAATCCAGACAGGTGGGGCTGACTCCAGAAATGTTGGTTTTGCATTTAGGTGATCCAGTCAACAAAAACTGGATTAAGTGAGTGCATCTTTTGCCAAAAGTTCTGCTGAGGTCTCTCTCTGTCTCTGTCTCTCTCTTTTTCTTTTGTCTTTGGGGGCCATTTTGCAGCATGACTTAGTAGCTTGTGTTCAGCCCTGGGTCTCATAGTTGGCAATTTTAACACATCTTTCTCAATAACTGATAGAACAAGTAGACAAATAGAACATAAAGATATTCAACATTTGAATAACTTTATTATCACACAGGTCCTTATTGACTTTCATAACACACAGACTCCAACAGCTTTAGAACAGGCATTTTCCCCAAATGTACACACAAAAAATAGCCCAACTAACCAGATACTGGGCAATAATGGAAGTCTCAAGAGATTTCAAACGATTATAATCCTAAGAATATGTTACTGACTATAAGGAATAGAGCTAGACATGAATAGCAAAAACATTATTAGAAAATTTCAATTGTTTGGAAATTAACAAATATACTTCTAGATAACCCATGGATCAAAGAAAAAATAGAAATAAGAAATACCTTGAACTGAATACCATATAGCTAGAAGTATGGGAATAAACTAAAGGCATCTTTAGAGGGAAATTTGTAGCTTTAACTGCACATATTAGAAAAGAAGAAAGACTGAAAATCCATGATCTGAATGTCCTGTATCAAGATATTTAGAAAAATAATAGCAACATTATTTCCAAAGAAAGAATGAGTGATAAAACATATATAGTTGCATAAATTAATGATATAGAAAATAACCATTTATAGGCATGATCAACAAAGTCCAGAGTTGTTCTTTGAAAAGACTACTAAAATAGACACTCTCCCTGCTGAAACTCAGTAACACTGATCAAGAAAAGAAGAAGACATAAGTAACCAATACTCCAAATGGAAAAGAGGATATCACTTCAGATCCCAGAGACATTAACAAGATAATTAGAGGACATATTATGAATGACTTTATGCTTACACAGCTGAAATGGTCAAACTGCTAGAAACATACAATTTACTAAAAGATGAAAACATATGAAATCAAAGTAGTCCTATATCTGTTAAAGAAATAATGTCTGTAATTCACACAAGAAACAAAGGGAACACTTTCTAACTCTTTTTATGGAGTCAACATAACCTAAACACCAAAACCTGATGAAGACATTACAAGTAAGGAAAATTACAGTCCAATCTCCTTAAGACCATAGATGTAAAAGTCCTAAATGAAACATGGGATAATTCAATCTAGTGTTATATAAACAGGATATGCATCATTTGATTCATGCATCTGCAATAATACACTTGAAAATCAAAAAATATAATTTACACACGGGCAATCAAAAAGTATTTATATAAATACTTAGAAGAGAACTTTCTAAATAAAATGGAATTTTCTTAATCTGATAAAGAATAGCTGCACAAATCCTACAGCAGTATCTTACTTAATGGCGATCACCATGAGATCAGAAAAGAGACAAGGATGCCACTGTCACCACTTCTTTCAACATTGTAGTGGAAATCCTAACCAATGAATAAGACAAGAAAAAGAAATTAAAGGCATAATGATCAGAAAGGAAAAAATAAACTCATTGTAAAAAAATATGATTGCATGTGTAGAACAATCTGAAAGTATTTTGAGAATTAATAAGTGAATTTAACATGTTTATAGGCTACTAAATAATGTACAAGTCATAATAATATACCTAATAATATATATTTCTATATACCAGCAAAAACTGTTGGAAAATGAAATTTAGAAAAGAATACCATTTACAGTAACATCAAAAACTATCAAATAATGGTAATAAATCCAACAAAAAATGTGCAAGACCTCTAAATTGAAAACTACACAACATTATTAAGAGAAATTAAAGGAAATCATATAAAATGATTTTCCTTGCACTTGGGTTGAAAGACTCCTTATTGTAAAAATGTCAATTCTTCACAAAATGATTAAATATAATCCCAATCAATATTCCAACGTGTTTTAAAATGGAAATTGACTAGCTATTCTAAAAATCATGTGGAAATGCAAAGGCCAAGAACAGACAAAGCAATCTTGAATAATAAAGCTAGAGGAGTTTACCAGATATGAAGTTCCATTATATAGCTATAGTGATTAAATCCATGGAATCTGTACCATGAAACAGACAAACTGACGAATGAAATAGGGAGTCCAGAAACAGACCTACATACACAAAATTTCAATTCCAGATGGATTGCACTTTTAAATATGTAAGATAAAACAATAAAGCTGTTAGAGGAAATCACAGGATGTAATCCTGATCTTGAAGTTGGTAAATATTTTACAACAGGAATCATAAAGGGAAAATGAGATAATTTGGACTATGTTAAGATTAAGACCATCCTTTCATCTGAAGATGTTATTAGGAGGGTGAAAGGACAAACTACAGAGTGGAAGCAGAGAAGATAATCTCAACACATGGATGCAACAAAGGATTCGTATAAACCACATGAAGAATTCCTAAAAGTCAATAAGAAAAAGATAGATACCTCAATAGAAAAATGTGCAAAAGACTCAACATACATGTTGCATAAAAGTATATCTAAATAACCAATATGCTTATGAAAAGGTGCTCAACTTCATTAGTTATCAGGGAAATGCAAATTAATACTTAATGAAATACCACTACACATACACCAAATAAGTAAAATGAAAAGGATGGAAAATCAATGGCATTATCAAGAAAGTAGAAAGATGGCCTACAGAATGGGAGAAAATATTTGCAAATCATATATCTGAAAGGGGTCTAGTATCCAGAATATATAAAGAACTCACTCTTACAATTCAACAACAAAAAAGCAATCCAATTACAAAATGGACAAAGGACTTCAATAGACTTTTCTCCAAAGAAGATACACAAATGATCAACAAGCACATGAAAAGATGCTCAACATCATTAGCCATTAGGGAAACGCAAATTAAAACCACAATGTGGTGCTACTTCACAGCCACTAGGATGACTGTTATGAGACCAAAAAAAAAAAAAAAAAAAAAAAAAAACCCAGAAAAATGTTTTTGGCAAGGATATGGAGAAATTGGAAGCTTTGTACATTGCTGGTGAGAATGTAAAAATGGTTCCGCTTCTGTGGAAAACAGTTTTTTCCTCAAAAGGTTAAACAGAGTTAACTAGTTAACCATTTGACCCAGTAATTCCACTCCTAGGCATATGCCCACAAGAATAAAAAATGGGTATTCAAACAAATACGTGTACATGCATGTTCATAACAGCATATACACAATAGCCAAAAGGTGGAGACAACTCAGATGTCTATTAAAGAATAAATAGATAAACAAATTGTGGTATATAAATACAATGGAATATTATTCAGCCATAAAAAGTTATGCAGAACTGATGCATACTACATCTTGGATTAACCTTGAAAACATTATACTAAGTGAAAGAAGCCAGACATGAAAGGTCCCATATTCTATGATTCCATTTATATGAAATACCCAGATAGGTAAATCTACAGAGATAGAATGCAGATTAGTGGTTGCCAGAGGCTGGGAGGAGGGGAAAATTGGGAGCAATTGCTAATGGGTATGGGTTTTCATTTTGGGGTAATGAAAATGTTTTAGAACTAGATAGAAGTGGTGGTTACACAAAATTGTGAATGTACTAAATGACACTGAATTGTTCATGTCAAAATGGTTCATTTTAAATCATGTGAATTTTCACCTCAATACCAAGTGTTGCAAAGGATGTAGAGCAACTTGAATTCTCATAACTGCTAGTGCAAGTATAAATTGGTACAAACACATTGGAAAACTATTGAGAAGTATCTTTTGAAGCTGAAAACATATATAACCTATGATCTGGAAATTATACTCCTAGAAATATACCAACAGACTTGCAAACATTTGTTCACATGCACAAGAATGTTCAGAGCATCCCTATTCCTAGTAATTCAAATAGACCAACAGTAGAAATGATAAATTGTGGATAAATAAATTCAAACTATGGAATACTGTTGAGAAATGACAGCTAATGATCTACAACTATATACAACAATATGAGTAAGTCTCACAAACAAAATTGAGTAAAATAAGCCAGACACAAAAGATTTATGCTGTGTTATTCCATTTTTGAAAAGTACCAAAACAGCAAAACTAGTTTATGGCATTTGAAGTCAGGATAGTGATTTCACTTGTAAACAAGGGATAATGACTGGACTAGAAGAGGGCAGGAGATGGGCATCTGGGATGATTGAATTTCTGTTTCTCCATCTGGGTTCTGGCCACATGACTATATTTAGTTTGTGAGAATTCCTTGCCCTGTATGCTTATAATAGACACACTTTTCTGCATGCTATACTTCAATAAGAAGTTAACAACCACAACAACAAAACCTTCCCACAAAACAAAATGAAGTAAAACTTCAAGTCCAGATGGCCTTACCAATAATTTCTTCCAAACATTTAAGGAAGAGGTAATACTAACACTTAAAAACTTGTTTTATAATGACAGTGCAACCTAAGAACTTTACAAAAAAGAATATTGGACACAAATCTCTTTTGTGAACATAGGTACATGAATCCTAAACAAAATATTATCAAATTGAATTGAGCAAAAATACAAAGATCATCAAATTAGGTCTATTCCAGGAATGAGAAGTTGGTTTAACTTTTGAAAATCAATCAATGAAATCTGCCATATTTGCAAAATAAAGGGAAAATGTCATATACTGTTCTCAATAGATACATTTAAAAACTTGATAACATTAAGCATGAAGTCATCTGAAAATGCAAATTACAACCACACTCTCTCCCTAGAAGGTCAAAATTAAAAATAAAATGACTCACAATGCATGCTAGGTACACTCAATGAGAGGAGAATAGTCCCTTTGACAAATGATGTTGGGAATACTGGATATTCACACATAAAAGAATGAAGTTAGACCCCTACCTCAACCAACTCAAAATGGATCAAGGACCTAAATGTAAGAGCTAAAACTATAAAACTCTTGGAAGATAACAGAGGGGCAAATCATCATGACCTGGGATTCAGCAATAGATTCTTAGATATACATCAAAAAGCACGAGCGACTAAAGAAACTATAGATAAATCTGACTTCATCAAAATTAAAAACATTTGTATATCAAAGGACAATATCAAGGAAGTGAAAAGATAACTGTGCCAGTTTGTATATATTATGTCCCCCAGAAAAAGCCAGGTTCTTTGATGCAATCCTGTGGGGGTAGATTGATTAATCTTTTTGATTAGGGTGTGACTTTGATTGGATAATTTCCATGGAAGTGTTACCCCACCCATTTAGGGTGGATCTGAATTAAATCACTGGAGCCATATAAATGAGCTAACAAACAGAAGGAATAGAGCTGCAACTTAGAGATACATTTTGAAGACGGCTGTTGAAAGCAGACTTTTGCTCCGGAGAAGCTAAGAGAGGACAAAATGCCCCAAGAGTGAAATATTGAAGAATGCACAGGAGCTGAGAGAGAAGTGGGAACACAATCCGGGATCAGCAGATGCCAGCCACGAGCCTTCCGAGCTTACAGAGGTTTTCCAGATGGCAATGGCCATTCTCCAATAAAGGCACCCTATTGTCGATGCCTTGCCTTGGACACTTTATGGCCTTAAGACTGTAACTCTGTAACCAAGTAAACCCCCTTTATGAAAGCCAATCCGTTTCCGGTATTTTGCATAGTGGGCAGCATTAGCAAACCGGAACAATAACCTATGATGGGAGAAAATTTTTACAAACCATAACTTGGATCAGGTCTTAAAATCCAGAATATATGCAGAATTTGTGAAAAAAAAAAAAAAGGCTTGTAAAAAGCAACAGCAAAAAGATACACAACCCAATTAAAAAATGGGCAACTATAATTGTGCCTAAGAGCCTCCTCCCGAATGCCTCTTTGTTGCTCAGATGTGGCCCTCTCTCTCTAGCTAAGCCAACTTGGCAGGTGAAATTACTGCCCTCCCTGCTACATGGGATCTGACACCAGGGCAGTGAATCTCCCTGGCAACATGGAATATGACTCCCGGGGAGGAATGTAGACCCAGCATCACGGGATGGAGAACATCTTCTTGACCAAAAGGGGGATGTGAAATGAAAAGAAATAAGCTTCAGTGGCAGAGAGATTCCAAAAGGAGCCAAGAGGTCACTCTGATGGGCACTCTTATACACAATATAGACAACCCTTTTTAGGTTCTAAAGAATTGGAATAGCTAGCAGTAAATACCTGAAACCATCAAACTACAACCTAGAACCCATGAATCTTGAAGACGGTTTTATAAAAATGTAGCTTATGAAGGGTGACAATGTGATTGGGAAAGCCATATGGACCACCCTCCCCTTTGCCTAGTTTATGGACGGATGAGTAGAACAATGGGGGAAGGGAAAAAAAAAAACCAAAAAACCAAAAAACAAAACAAAACAAGGCACCCAGTGTTCTTTTTTACTTTATTTGCTCTTTTTCACTTTAATTTTTATTCTTATGATTTGTGTGTGTGTGTTAATGAAAATGTCAAAAATTAATTTTGGTTATGAATGCACAACTGTATAATGGTACTGTAAACAATTGAATATACACTGTTTTGTATGACTGCATGGTATGTGAATATATCTCAATAAAATGAAAAAAAAAAGGGCAAAAGACTTAAATAGATATTTGCCAAAGAAGATATACAAATGGTCAATAAACACATGAAAAGATGTTCAACATGATCATTTATGAGGGCAATGAAAATTGAAACCAAAATGAGATACCACTTCACATGCACAAGGATGACTTTTCTTTTTTTTTAAAGGAAAACAAGTATTAGGATGCAAAGAAATTGGAACTCGAGTGCATTATTGGCGGGAATGTGAAATGGTGCAGCCACTGTGGAAAGCAGTACCTCTTTGAGGTACTGACGATACCCCATAAAGTTAAACGTAGAATTACCATAAGACCCGGCAATTCCACTCCTAGGTACAGACCCAAAGAAAGTGAAAACAGGGTCTCAAACAGATGATTTTACACCAGTATGTTTACAGCAGCATTATTTGCAATAGGCAAAATGTGGAGATAACATAGCATCTGTCAACAAATGAATGGATAAACAACATATGGTACACAAAAACAATGGAATATTATCTGGCCATAAGAAAGATGAAGCTCTGAAACATCCTGCAACATGGAATAACCTTGAAAACACTATACTTAGTGAAATAAGCAAGACATACAAGGACAGATATTGTATGATGTCCCTTATAAGAGATGTCTAGATAAAGTGAATCCACAGAGACAGATAGTAGATTCGAGGTTCCTAGGAGATGGGGGAAAGGGGGGAAGGAGGAGAGTATGTTTGGTGGATATAGAGCATGTATAAATAAAATTAATTTTTAAAATGTCATTAGTGCCAAGGATGAGAAGCCCTGATCTAGGGTATATCTAGTAATTAGTTTAAAAATAAAATGAAGAGCTTGTTGAATTAAATTTGTTTAGATGATTACTAACGTGTTTAAAAACATCATTGTGGGCATTAGGACATTAAATTGCTTGGACGATATTCTTTAATGCACGCTAGAAAATTACCAGCATCTAGAAATTATTGAACACAATAATTGAACTCAACTGTGTTTAAGGAAATATTAAGGGAGTTAAGGCAAATCTAAGCTAGCTAACTGAACATTTGTTCTGAACGTGGCTGGCTAATATAAGAAAAAGACTGACAATGCCCAGTTTTGATAAGGATATGGAGCAATTGGAACTTTTAAACATGACTGGCATGAGTGCATGTTGGTATAAATACTATGGAAAACTGTTTGGCATTATACACACACATACCCTGTGACCCATCACATCTCCCCTAGGTGAACACTCACTAGAAATGCTTACATAAATGAACCAAATCACTCTGAAAAGAAAGTCCAGAGCAAACTACCCCTACATGCAACGGCATAGAAGATTCTCCTCTTTCTAATATCAAATAAAAGAAACCAGACCAAAAATAATTCATTCTGTAGGATTCCATTCATATCAGGTTCAAAAACAGGAAAAGTAAGTTATGACATTAGAAGTCAGGACAGGGGTTACCTTTGAGGAGGAGGAAGGGGGTCATTATAGGGAGAGAGTATGGGTCGGGGAGGGTCTTCTAAGGTTCTGATGGTGCATTATTTCTTGTCTTAGGGTCTTGACTATACATATTTCTTCACTGTGTGATAACTCACTGACCTGTACACTTAATGTCTGTGTCTTCCCTTTTTTGCTGTGTGTTCTACCTCCATAAGAGTTTAAAATGCTAACACATGAAGTTGTCCATTTTACTGAAGTTCTGAGATCTTTGAATCACCTTACAAATAATGTGCAGGTTTCTTGTTCTACAAGGCAGCAATAATTCATCCTGTGACTATAAATCCTGACTTTGCCCAAGAATCAGGCCGAAGGGCAGAATGTAGGGCTATAGATGTGGTCTGTGAAGCATCCAGATAAATCGGGCAGAGGTTCTAGGGGCCTGAAACACTGGGAAGTGGGGGTGGGGGTGGGGGTGGGGGGTGGAGACGGATGATCTAGGGAAGTCCCTCGTGGGGCAGGAGCCTCAAGGAAGCCTTGGTTAAAACTCCCTGAACTTAAGAATGTTTGCCTTGCAGTCACCCTGTGGCAACTCTCAGATGTTCCTCCTTGAGGGATCACAAGCAATTGGGACATGAAAAATCTGACACCAAAATAATCATAGGTAACATCCGCTGAATGCTTACCTAGAGCCAAACCCCATGCCAAGCTCTTTGTAGGCATTCACTTATTTCATCCTCAAAACAAAGCTGTGAGGTGGGTATTAGGATGTTATTATTCTCCTTACACAGCTGAAAAAAAAAAAATCAGAGGCATAAACTGGTTAAGCCATTCCCCCAAGGTCAGGATAATAAGCAAAGAGCCACTAGGTGAATCGGGGTGATTTGGCTACAGAGCATTATGCTCCTAATTCTAGCCACACAGAGCCTCTAGGCTGATTAGCACTTTTACAAATTGCTCTTGCATGCATGCTTGGTAACAGTACGGAGCACAATTTTTTTTATGTACTGGAAGAATGTTCTTCCTACCCAAAGAAAATATTTTCCCCCTCTGCTGAGCTGCTGTGTGTGCCAGCTGTGGTTGGAAGTTCTCGTGTGGGGAAAGCCTTTGCACTGGCAGCTTTGCAGTAGAAAGCCCTTCCTCACGCCCTCTCAAGGAGTGACTATTTTCAGGCATTTTGAGGAGGCTTCTGACAAGGTAGAAGCTTCAGATCTCAGGAGAACTTAGCTGTGACAGTAGCTCTATCTGTTTACAGAAGCATTAGGAGCTCTCTCTTGGCAAAACCCTATTCTGCTCAAGACCTTGTCCAGTTTCAAACCCTAATTTTCTGGGAAGTGAGAGTGTAGACTGCAGGTCATTTTGTAACAGACTTTTCTCAGTGGGAGACTATTCAGTTGTTTTTTTTTTTTTTTTTCCTTGTTTGTTTGTTTTTTGTCAGAGCTTCCAGGTGTTGATTTACCAGTTTAGTTGTATTTCCATGGCCTAAAGCAACATAAGCTTTGGTGTTGCTGATGAGTGACTGGTCCAATGTGGCACTCAGCAATCCAGATTTTGACACTTTTTCTTCTCTCTAAGCTGATAAGAACATTTCATGTTTCCAAAGTTTCAAATTTCTGCCTTTATCTGAATTCATCTTATAGTAAGTGAAAGCTAGTTTCTTCTTCCGATTATGATCTGAGCAACTAAATGGAAGGTGTTTAAGGAATTCACTAACAGCTAAAAGATTATCATTTCACATCATTATGACTCATTCTTTTCTGTAAATGTGTTTCTGGAAATGCTTGATTAAAGAAAAGGCTTTAAGGGAAGTCAAATGGAACCCTAAATAGACTTAGGCTGTTTAGGGGTGCCAGGCTGTCTGGTAACTCTGTAATTCCAACCTGGGTAACTACTGGGTGTCAGCAGTTGGCCAGGGAGTCATTTGCCTGAATAAAGCCAACATGAATTTTTCTAACCATTGCAGTGTTTCTGCTTGTCCCAGCAGTGATCAGAACACGTGAGACCTGCTACTCATGGCTCATCTCATGCAATTTAATTACATGTTTATTAGTTTTCAGCGTGCTCTTAGATGTTGACTTAGTGCCATAAGCAACTCAAATATCTTAGTCATCAAATAGGTAATGATGAGGCTTGGAAGTGCCAAGTTTACAATGAGCCAGCCCTTACCTGACTTATAATTTCTAATTTTTGGAAAGGAGCTGATTCAAATCATCTTGATGGGCCTGATTTGGGCTCTGTTATTTTGATGCTGTGTCCTCCCAACTGTAGCAGCAACCAACAACAGATGACTGGCATGCTTTACTTATTGCTCATGACTTAGTGATAAATAAGATATTATGGTTTTATCCATAACTATAAAATATTTTTTCAAAATAATACATGAACATAATTATAAGTCATGTAATTCAGAAAGGCTTCTAATGACAACCAACAGTTGTCTGCCCCACCCATCCCCAGTCCAGTTCCCTCTCTATCATATTTTGAAGATCCAAGTACTGTTTTTTGCTATTTGATGGTCTGTTCTCCAATTTATCTCTGTTGAAAACTGAAATCATTTTATTTAATTGGTTTATTATGGTTCTTTTTAATGTATTAGGCCTTATTCAAAACAGTGGTGATCTGCTAGATAATCTGCAAAACCACAATTTTTCTTTAATCTGTCAGAGAGATCAGGTTGCAGGGCAACCAACAAACTTGAAATATAAAGAAGGGCAGCCACTCCCAAGGAGAAATGGGCCATGAGCACTTGTTTGCCCAGAACAGATATGGCTAAATGTCATTCAAGCTGGTCAGAAGAATTCAGCTAAAATTTTTAATGGATTTTTAAAGGCTGAGTGAGAGCTAGCATAAGATTATAGAACCCCTGGGAACTAGACCCATTTGCAGGCTTGTCACTTGTCCCCACCATATGATCCCAGGAAAGACTGGGAGAGGGTGAGAGTGGTTTGTCTCACAGCCAGGGAACATGGAGCTTAGGGAATCTACCCTTTTTATAGCAAGCCTGCTCCTTGTTCAGGGGAAGATGTTCCCTCATCCCTCAGGCTGCTCACTGAGAAGTGGTCCAGGTAAAGGGTTGAGAACCTTGCATTCTTGGTTATCAGTAAGAATGTGCAGGGACACACAGAGCCCATGGCGGACTGGCTCTCCCAACAACGTCAAGAAGCCATCCTAGAGGACTTGGCCCATAGTGTTTGTTCTATCACCTAGGGAAGATCCCTTTTCTGCTACAATGCCCAGGCCACAGGTTTGCTGGTGAGGATAGAAGGATAGGAAATAACAGAAGTGAAAGGTTAGAAACTTGCCCCTCCTGGCCTTGAAGGAGTGTGGGAGATGATAAGAGAGGATGCAGGAGGGAAGGAATGAAACGTGCTTCCTCAATATGGAGGTATTGACGTGTGTTAAATGAGACAGGAAAATGCTGAGGGCATCATTTAGGACTCTTGGAGGGCCATCACCTCAGAGGCCCCCCCACACACCAGGCTGGAGCCACAACAAAGTAAACTCAGTGGCAGGGCATGGCTCGGGAGATGGAAGGCTGGAATTTAGCTTCTAGAGTTGCTCTTTGTATCACTGTGACATGGCTCAGATCCAGAAAGTCCTACAGTATCCCCAAAGCGGGGTGTACAAGGCCTAATTTATGTGACCCCTGGATTCTTTTGGTCTATGCTCCCAGGCCCACTCATGGGGCAGCTGCCAGCCATGCCAAACCCACTGTCTCCTCTGCCATTCTTTTCTCACTGCAGGCATCCTGGACCAGAGGCTGAGCCATGTACTGGGCCAATTGCCCGCAGTGGTACAGCCTGAGCATGGGACTGGCTGTGCTATTGACCTACTCCCTCACTGCCCACGCTGGGGGCCTTGTGGGAACTCTTGCAAGCGAAGCAAGAGCCCTACCATTTTCAAGTTCAGCTGAAGCAAAATATGACAGGGATTTGGCTTCCCTTAGTGCTATATGGAGAAGCTGGGTAACACAACCCAGAAGTGCAGAAGATTTGCCTTGTGTGGTTAAGCTTGAAGGGTGAGAGACAGGAAGTGGGAAGGAGCCAGCAGCTAAATTCCTTGCCCTCCCTCCTCTCCCTTTCTTCCCAGGACAGTCTAGTCCATAGCTCAGTGACTCCACACAGCCTCTCCAGAGACTTCCTGAGCAAGCAACCAGCTATGTTTTCTTGGGCACAGTCTTCAATTTGCATTTCTTCATCCCCTACCTCAGTTCCCTTTTCCTCTCACTTTGGCTTCCTGGAGATTTTTTCCCTACTCCCTGCCCCCCTCCTCAATAAAACACTAGCTTTTAAGTTTTACTGCCATTGCTTTTTTCTAGGGACCCCAGGCTCAGACAACGTGTATGAAGATTAGTTAAGGGTTTGCTCGGGGACCTTTCAAAGAGGATCATAGTGAAACTTTAGGGATGGAAGTGAAAGGGAGATGGAGGTGGACCTTAGAGGCTGCAGTGCTTGTGACAGCCTGGGTGGGGGCAGGTCAGTCAGGGCAGGTTACCAGATTTTGACAAAGCCAAGATAGGACAGAACACAAGTGACAGCTGATTTCAAGCCGGAGAGTTAACAGTAAGATGAGCAGCTAGTAAGCACTCCAGGAACACCTGTGAAGTAAAGTCAAAGCACCCCTTTCCCCTCAAAGACTCAAAGAGTGTGGTCGCATACACTGAGATACCAACCTGAAGAAAAGAATGGGGAGGAGACAAAAATCAGAGAGATGAAGTCATTCAAATGAGTCTGCTTAACCCAATCCTGATAGAGAGTTAAATTTTGAATAGACTAACATTTTATGTGAAACAAACAGTTTAGATTGGAGGAGATAGGAATATCATTAATTGGCAAGTCTAAGTTGTTCCTGCTACCCAGGATGGTGGGAGCCCATGAGGGATATCAGTGGTAGATGAAAGAAAGAAATTCCGTTTTCTTTGCACGTTGGGGTGCCCTGTGAGTAATTTTGTGACTCTGCCATAATTCACTGGTGTAACAGATGAGATCATTTGCTTGGGCCAAGATTATAGGTACAAACTGCACTGGAAATGGCCCTGGACAGGCAGACAGCAGTCATAAGCAAAGCTGTTAACTAACATAGTAATTTGGAGGTAATTATTTCTTAAAATGTAGTTGTTTGGCAAGATCTCCATGATTCAAAGGCAGGGGTTGCAAGCTCCAATGCCTAGAGGTGCCAGTGGGTAATGTAAATGGGACATAGTGGACTAGATGAGGGCGGTGGTGAACTGGAGCACATTCCCCCCATAAGCAGGGCAGACGCTACTGGGCTCCAGCAGGAAAGGGTGTTCCCAAATAGTAGCTTACATTTGTTGAGTTACTTGAGTTTTTTTTTAATATTTAGTTATTTATTGAGTTAATTGAGTTACTGCATATTACTTTCCTATGTGTTAGGCATGTAGGTTACCTCATTTTAAGCTCACAATAACCCAATGAAGGAGGTACTATTATTATCCCTTTTTCAGATGAGGAAGATAGCTTGAGCTATGTTGAGTGCTGAGGCACAGAGAGGTTCATTAACTTGACGAAAGTCAAACAAGTAGAAAGTGGCAGAGCTGGAAATCAGAAGCAAGGAGTCTGGCTCTAGCACCTGACAACATAGTTATACTTATTTTTCACAATAAGTCAGAAATTCAGTTTTTTATTTTTAAATTAAAAGCTTCCAACTTAAAAATTCAAAAATTTAAAAAATACTGTGCAAGGCAAAGAAACCCAATATGTGGGCCAGATAGGGCCTGTGGGCTTCCAGTTTGTCTGGCATTCCAAGAAAATGAGTTATAGGTATCCATGGAAAGTAATGTTCTAGTTCCTTTTTTTTTTCCCCCAGATTTTCATACCAGAGTTTATACATATAGATTGTCCTTCAGAGTAATCAAGTTAGGGTCTACACACATTTCCAAATGTTTCCACTGCTCAAAATATTTTCAGAATTTCCCATTTGAAATTGCCTTCTGAAAGGTTTACAAATCAGCTATATTATTTTGTAGTTATATCTGATTTTTTGATGAAACTAGCATTTCCCTGTGGATTCTGATAATTCTTACCAGATGTGGCTCTGAATCACTTTTAGTTATTTCCAGAAACCACATCCATTCTGGAATCATGGCTATTTATGCCCAGGGATCATTCAAAAGAAAATGTTCCAAGAAATCATTAAAATATGTTTATTGCTTGCAACATTTAAAAGGACACACCAACTTATCTCTTCGAATTCTTATTGGTTTAAAAATTAGCCACTAATATAAGGTTTCGTCTCATTTACTTCACCTGGGCTGGATATTCTGAGAGATGCTGCTTTATTATCCCTTGTGAATTTGGCCATATGAAATAAATATTTTGTTGTTGTTGCTGCTGCTAAGAATTTTGAACTAAGTACAGAAAGACAAATGATTTTAGGTCTCCAATTGGATAACATTTGAAATACCATCTGAAATCTTGGAAAACTGAACAATGTCCCTTGGTTTATTTTTTTTTCTAGACATTTTGCTCTGTATGAGGTGGCTCTGTGTAGCATGGCATTTCCAAATGCACTTGTTATATGTAGTTTTCCTTAGTTCCTGTGCTTTGAAACAAATTCCAATGTAGTTAGCTGCATAAAGAATGCCATTTTCTATAAGTCATTTAAACTTGTAGGCATATCTAAAGATGAATATGAAATATGGCCAGTTGAATGGATCATTCTGTCTCTTGCATCTTTAATCACAACTCTTTAAGCACAGCCTCCTTGGAATTGGGCACCTCTAGTACCCATCCTGGATTAGAGTCTGTGGACTGGCCTGGAACCAGGAGATCTATTATTCTGTCTCCTTTGCATTTATGAATTCAAATTATTCTCTCTGTCTTTGTTTTTAAAATACATCTCCTCACACTAAGCAGGCTTCTGCATTTTCTGCCCTTGCCTGCCCAATAGGTTTCTGGGCTCTCATGATCCCCAATTTTTCTTTTAGTTGCAGGGACTGACTTAGCAATTTCAACTTTTAATTTTTCCATATAAGAATATTTTAAAAAGAACCATCTATAAATCCCACCATTTGATGAAAGAGAGGAGATTTTAATTAAAAAAAATAAGAAAAGACACACTGTTAGAAGAAAGAAAAATGGAATAAGTTTACCTTTACCAAAAATGTCCTACATGAGTGTATTTCTCATGTCACTCACCTCTCAGCAGGCTGGTAAAAACCTCATCACAGTTTGGCACTGATCCTCCATTGCTGTTTGGGAATGATGGAGGTTTCAGGTTTCTAGGAGGGAGCCCCGGTCAGAGGCTGGACACAGAGGGGGAGAAGTGAAATGTCACTGGCCTCACACAGCAGGGGCATTTGCCTGAGACAGAGCAGGTCTGTGGAAGGAGCCTGGTTATGTCCTCTGGGCAGTAACAGCCCCACCAGTCTTTGTCCACCCTTAATTCAGATGAGGGATCTGAGTTCTGTAATGTGTCTATTTCTCACTTCTTTTGTAATTTCCTCCATTTCAATTTCTCCCTTTAGCATGGGGTGATATTCAAATATTTTAAAGACAGCACTCATCAGTGGCACTAATGTTGGCTGAGGGCTGGAGCAGGGTCTGGAGGTCAACCCCCTCCGTGTACCAGGTACTAAGTGTTAAATGGAATGCCTTCAGAGAATTTGGGAAAGTTGCTAATTACCAGCAAGTACAGATGTATTTCAATATTTTTACAACCAGTAGGATCATACTGTTATTGGAGCTCCATTCTCAAAGAAGATGTTACTGGAACTCCTTTCCAGGCTTGCTGTCTTGTCACAAGAAAGAATTCAAGGATGAGACAAGAAAATATAAGTAATAAAGTTTATTGACAAGAAAGAGAAAGTACATGCTTAAGAGGTGAGCATTGGCATGCTCAAGGGGGAGAGGTGCATGCGTTGTTTGGCACAGGGGTTATTATTAGATCAAACAAAGGGAGGCGGGGTTTGAGATGTTGGTGCATTGTAACTGGTTAGTAAGCATTCAAATTAAGTATTGTAAGTAGGCTATTTTGATTGGTTATACATTCTTGTGATTGGCTAGTCAACATGTAAATTAAGGTGTGTAAGTAAGCTATTGCAATAGGCTGTATAAACATTCAAATTAAGGATTGTAAATGGGATATTGTGATTGGCCCTTGCTGCATGGTTGAACAATGTATCCTGCTCTGTTCAACCTCCTTGGGTTTCAGGAGCCTGACTGTTCTTGCCAGATGCTCCCCCCCACACCCCTGTACCTAGTCCAAAGGAGCCTTAGAGTCTGCAAGATGTTTTCCCTGTGTCTCAACTGCTTCAATACTGGCAAATGCCAGCTCAATACCATCCTGACATTTAGGTTCCTACAAAAGCTATTTCTAAAACATCCCCAACCCTGGGGCACTGAACTAAGGTAGGAGGAGATTTGTGTGTGCCTGGACCAAGTTAGCTAAGGCAAGCAAAGTGCCCTAGATGAGGAGTGTGGGGGTTTGGGGAGGTGGGGGGAGGAGGAATGGTCAGCAGCTGGCCTGGCTGCGAGTCGAGGAGGGGCCAGGTATTTCTTTACTCAGCAGGCTGGTGAAACCTCCATCACAGTTTGGCACTGATCCTCCGTCTGTGGTAGGGACATGGGCAGAGGGGGAAAGTTGGAAAAAGAGTGAGTGGAAAAACACCTCTCCCTTTTCTCTTTTCACACAACCTGGCATAAATAATTAACCTCGCCATCTTTGAAAGTAGGGACAGCTAATAGTTTCATCTTCCTCCCACCACTCTGATGGGGCTCATACCACATCACAAAGCAGATAACCTCAAGTTAGCAGTCAATAAATAGCTGGTTAATTCAGGAAAAAGTTAGCTTTGTACACATTCAGGCTCAATGCTTTTTGGCATTTCATGTGCAAAGCCTCAGGTGATGACAACGACAGACAAGACAAGCTGAAAGCTAGGCAAGAACTAGAACAGGTTGCAAAGGACCTGGAGATCATCCAAGAAGAATGAGTGGCCAGGCACAGCTCTTCCATCTGAGAATCTCTGAAAATCACAGTTTAAACCTTAGAATCCTCCCCATACAGGCTAGGTGGTGGGCTCTGTGTGTGCACCTGTACTCGTGCACACACACAGGTGTGGCTGCTCATGTGTTGCTGATGGTTAAACAGACGCATATAGAGAATATCCTATTTCCAGGACAACAAAGAATTAGTAGGGACAGGAATAACAACCAGACCCTGGAGCCCCAGCGGGGAAGCCGATTTTTACTTAAAGCTGTGTTTATTCTAGACTTTCCTTTCTCACTTAGATCCCCTCTCCTCCCTTCCCCTCATCCACAGAATCTATGGTCCAGAATTTGGGCATTTTATAGGGGAAAATTATCATAGATAGGAATGTGTGCCAGTTTGTATATTTGTGTCCCCCAGGAAAAGCCATATTCTTTAATGCATTCTTGTAGGGGCAGACATACTAGTGTTGATTAAGTTGGAACCTTTGAATTAGGTTGTGTCCATGGAGATTTGACCCACCCAACTGTAGGTGATAACTCTGATTAGATAATTTCCATGGAGGTGTGATCCCACTCATTCAGCTTGGGCCTTGATTAGTTCATTGGAGCTCTATAAAAGCTCAGACAGAAGAAGTTCACAGCTAGCTGCAGCTGAGAGACACATTTTGAAGATGGCCATTGGAAGCTGACACTGACATTTTGGAGAATGCCATTTTGAAACACAACTTGGGAGCAAGTGGACGTCAGCCACGTGCCTTCCCAGCTAAGAGGGGTTTTCCGTATGCCAATGGCCTTTCTCCAGTGAAGGTAACTTTTGTTGATGCCCTACCTTGGACATTTTATGGCCTTAAGACTGTAACTTTGTAACCAAATAAACCCCCTTTATAAATGCCAATCCGTTTCTGGTATTTTTCATAAGGCAGCATTAACAAACTGCAACAGAATGTATAGGAAAACTCTTATAGGGAGATTAGCCTGGAGATTAGAGTGAGAACAACCTGAAGGCAAGTATACTAGTTAAGAGATGCATAGTAACAATAACAGCATTAAGTGCTTCTGTGCCAGATGTTGTCCTGGATGTTTTACATAGATTATCTCCTTTAATTCTCACAACAACCCTATGGGGTAGGTCTGTTTTTATCCCCATTACATGGATGCAGAAACTAAAGCTTAGAGGCAGTGGTGTGCAGGGAAATGTTTAACAACCAGCTTGGAGGGTGCTGATCGATAGCATTTGCCAATTTCCATGCTGTAAAATGTTACCATGGCCAATTTCAAGCTACCAATGTGATGTCACTGAACATGGAGTTGGGAAGAGATGCATGAAATCGTGTGCGGGTTCAAGCCAGTCCAGCACATCACTGCTTACAGGGGTTAAGTAACATGTCCAAGAGCATAAAGCTTATAAATGGCAGATCCAGGGCTCAAGCCGCCATCCCACCCCCCAAATCATCTTCTCAATCCAATGCTATGTAGCCCCTCTGTTGTTAAGTCATCCAGCAATGTTGTTAATTGCCATTTTTGGAGTGGTGGCAGTGGCAAAAGAGAGAAAAGGATGGAAGAGAGAGGTTTATTTTGCAGGAATCACTCTAAAAGACAAATGCTTTTCATTTTTCTCAGCCTAGCAGTCTGAAAAAGCAGCGTTTAGAGATCAATGACCAATTAATATCTAGCTGCCAGAAAAGGACAGTGCTTTGACCTTAGCAGAAGTTACATAAACTCTCCCTGGGCAAGAGATGTCTCAGGGAGACTTAAGAGGTTGTACGGACAGAGAACATTTGGAAAAAACTGGAAAAACTTTCATGTTTAATCCCTAGAATTCCATTTAAAGGTGTGTGGGGACAGAGCACAGATGGAAGCCTATGTAATATCTTTGGAGATTGTGGGATTAAAGAATCAGGTTTTTATGTCTGTTCCAAAGCCAAGGACAGTGGGATAGCAGTGGTGGTGCTGGGGGAAGGGACTGATTTCCATATTCTTCAGTTATGTAGTGTTCTGTAGCTGAGTTTGATTGTTGCAGTAGTCTACTGTCTTGATCAGAGCCTTTGGCACATAGAGCTTTATTTGATAAGCATGGTGCCCAGTGTGGTGTGTTAGAAAGAGTTTTGGACTGGATTTCAGTACAGGCCCGGCCACTAATGGGCTGGCTGACTGCAGTACACTACTCTGATCCTGATTTTGCCATTTGTAAAGAAAAGGGTTGAACTAGAATGATTTTTAAAATCTAGTCCAACTCTAAAAGGGTATCCTTCTATGACAGTTAAACACATTTTCATTCCCTAAGTGCAGACACTTTATGAAGCAAATCTAGCTTTGAAACAGAGTAACAATAACAGCAAACTTTATACCGTGCTTATTAGTGCCAGGCATGGTACTTTAAAAAATTTTTATTGTGGTAACATTTACAGCACAAAATTTCCCATTTTAACCACTTTCATGTATACAATTAGGTGATGTTAATTATATTCACAATATTGTGCTACTGACACCATCATCCATTATGAGAAGTTTTTCATCATCCCAAACAGAAACTCTGTACCTTAAAACAATAGCTCTCCATTTCCACTGATCCTCTCTCCCTCACCCCTAAAGCCACCCCCAGCTCCTGGTAACTTGTGATCCACTCTCTGTCTCTATGTATTTACTTATTTTAGGTACTTCATGTAATTGAAATCATGTAACATTTATCCTTTTGAGTGGTTTATTTCAATCAACATGATGTCTTCAAGGTTCACCATGCTATAGCATGTATCAGAACTTCATTCCTTTTTAGGCTGAATAATATTCCATTGTGTGTGTGTACCTGTATATCTTTGGAGAAATTTCTATTAAAGTCCTGGGCCCATTTTTAGATCAGGTTGTTTGTCTCTTTGTTGCTGAGTTGTAGGAGTTCTTTATATATACTGGATATTAACCCTTATCAGAATATGGCTTCCATTATTGATAATGTCCTTTGATGCACAAAAACTTTTAATTTTTATGAGATCCCATTTATTTTTTCTTTTGCTTTTCATGCTTTTGGTATCATATCTAAGAACCCATTGCCTAATACAAGGTCACAAATATTTCCCCTATGTTTTATAGTTTTTGTTCTTATATTAAGTCATTGATCCATTTTCAGTGGATTTTTGTACATGGGTATGAGATGTATGGGTCCAATGTCATCCTTTTGCATGTGGATATCAGTTTTCCCAGCACCATTTGTTGAAAAGACTATTCAACACTAGACTCATTGCACTAGTGTTAAAAATCAATTGGTCATAGATGTGTGTTTATTTCTGAACTCTCAATTCTATTCCATTGCTCTATAGATCCGTTTTTATGTCACTACCACACTCTTTTCCCCACCTTGGCCATAGGAATGTGTTCTTGGCTATTGTGATTACTGTAACTTTGTAGTAAGTTTTGAAATCAGGAAGTGTAAATCCTCCAACTTTGTTCTTTTTTGAGATGGTTTCAGCTACTCAGGGTCCTTTGCTATGCCATGTGAATTTGATGATTGGCTTTTTCATTTCTGCAAAAAGCTACTGAAATTGTTATGGGGTTTGCATTGAATATGTAAATTGCTTTTGGTAGTATTGACATCTTAGCAATATAAAGTCTTCCAATCTATGAACATTGGATGTCTTTCCATTTATTTACATCTTCTTTAATTTCTTTTAGCAATGGCTTGTAGTGTCTGTGTACAAGTCTTTTACTCCCTTGGTTTAATTTATTCCTAGGTATTTTATTCTTTCAAGTTTATTGTAAATGGAATTGTTTTACTGATATCCTTTTTGGATTGTTCCTTGCTGTTATAACTGGTTTCTATGATCTCATACCCTACAACTTTGCTGTATTTGTTTATTAGCTCTAGTAGTTCTCATGCCGATTCTTCTGGATTTGTTGTATATAGGATCATGCCATCTATGAATAGGGAAAGTTCAATTTCTTCTTTTCCAATTTGAATGTCTTTTATTTCTTTTTCTTGACTAATTCCTCTAGCTAGAACTTCCAGTACAATATTGAATAGCAGTGGTGAAAGTGGTAATCCTTGTCTTGTTCCTGAAATTAGGGGGAAAGCCTTCAAACTTTTACCATTAAGTATGATGTTTGTGCTGATTTGGATGTATTATGTCCCCCCAAATGCCATGTTCTTTGATGCAGTCTTCTGGGGGCAGACGTATTAGTGTTGATTAGGTTGGAATCCTTTGATGGCCTGTTTCCATGGAGATGTGACCTACCTAACTATGGGTAATACCTTTGATTAGATTATTTCCATGGAAGTGTGGCCCCACCCATTCAGCATGGGTCTTAATTAAATCAACGGAGAACTTTAAAAGAGAGCCACACAGGCCCAGATGCTTGCTGACGCTGATGCTTAGACATGCTTGGAGTTGTGGACCCCTGATGTTGACTGTAGCCAAGAGAGACATTTTGAAGAATGCACAGGAGATGAGAGAGGAGCTGGAACAGAACCTGGGATCAGCAGATGCCAGCCACGTGCCTTCCCAGCTAACAGAGGTTTTCCAGATGCCATTGGCCTTCCTTCAGTGAAGGTATACTTGTACTGATGTCTTAATTTGGTCATTTCCATGGTCGTCAGACTGTAAATTTGTAACCCAATAAACCCCCTTTGTAAAAGCCAATCCATTTCTGGTATTTTGCGTAATGGCAGCATTAGCAAACTGTAACAATGGGTTTTTCATATATGCCTTTTATCATGTTAAGGAAGTCCCCATCTAGTCTTAGTTTTCTGAATATAATGTTTTTTTATCAAGAAGCTGCTGGATTTTGTCAAATGCCTTTTCTGCTTCAATTGAGATCATCATATGTTTTTTTCCCTTCATTCTATTAAGGTGGTAAATTATAGTGATTCATTTTTTTATGTTGAACCATCCTTGCATTCCTGGGATAAATCTCAGTTGGTTATGGTGTATAATTCTTTTAATGTGCTTTGGATTTAGTTTACATGTATTTTGTTGAGTCCAAAAAAGATTGGTGTTAATTCTTCTTTTAATGTTTGGTAAAATTCACCAGTGAAGCCAACCAATCCTGGAATTCTTGGTTTGAAGGCTTCTGATTATTGATTCAATCTCTTTACTTGTTATTGATTGGTTGCAATTTTCTGTTTCTCCTTGCATCCATTTAGGTAATATGTGTTTTTCTAGGAATTTGTCCATTTCATCTAGTTCATCTAATTTGTTGGTGTACAGTTTTCATAGTACCTTCTCACAATGCTTTTTATTTCTGTGGAGTGGGGAGTAATGTCCCCACTTTCATTTCTGATTTTAGTTATTTGTGTACTCTCTATTTTTTCTTTGTTAGTCTACCTAAAGTTTTGTCAATTTTATTGATCTTTAAAGGAAACAACTTTTTGTTTCATTGATTCTCTCTATTGCCTTTCTATTCAGTCACTGTTTTAAGTACTTTATATATGTTAACTCATTAAATCCTTACAACAATCACATGAAATAGGTACTATGATTATCCCTTATTTTATGGAAGAGGAAATTGAAGTGAGTGGTTATGTAAACTTATGGGAAAGGTACTATTGTTATCTCCATTAGATGGAAGAAGAAACTAATGGTTAGAGGCAGTGATGTGCTGGTAAATGTTTATCAACCAGCTTGTGGGAGAGGTTGGAATGGGTCCAGCATTCTGGCAGTTTCCCTGGCCAGAGAAATATTGGGAGGCACATAAATTAGGTCCAGTATATCCCTCTTCTGTGACAGTGTGGAACTGTCTGGGTCCGAGCCACCCCACAGTGGTTCGAAGATCAGCCCTGGAAGCTAAATTCCAGCTCTCATCTCCTGTGCCATGCTCTACCACTGAGTTTACTTTGTTGTGGTAGCCCCAAGGTTGGGGTCTCTGATGAAACAGCCCTCCAAGAGTCCTAAATGATGACCTCAACATTTTCTTGTCTCATCTAATCCATGATCCATACCTCCATTTTGAGGAATTGAGGAAGCATATCTCACTCCTTCCCCTTCTGCTTCCTCTCTTCTCATCTTCCACATACCTTCAAGGCCAGAAGGGGCAGGTCTCCAACCTTTCACTTCTAATATTTGTTATCCTCCTATCCTCAACAGTAAGCCTGTGGGCCAAGTCTTCTGAGATGGCTTCTTACTGTTGTTGGGAGAGGCAATCCGCCATGGGCTTTGTGTGTTCCTGCATGTTCTTACTGGGTAACCAAGAATGCAAGGCTCTCAGCCCTTTACCTGGGCCTCTTCTCAGTGAGCAGCCTGAGGTATGAGGTAATGTCTTCCTCTGGACAAGGAGCAGACTTTCTATGAAAGAGGTAGACTTTCTAAGCTCAGTGTTCCCTGGCCATGACAAAAACCACTCCCACCCTGCTCCCAGTCTTTCTTGTTAGCACCTGATGAGGACCAGTGAAAAACCTGGCAGAAGAGGGTGCTGATTTCTAGCATGTGCCACTCTTTTCTCCCTCTCAGCAGCTTGAATCAACAACTCTTATTGAGCCTGAATCAGTACATTAACATTTTCCAGCTATTTGTTTGCTTGTTAACTCTATCTACTTTGTGATTTGGTATGAACTCCAACAGAATGATGGATGGAAGATGAACCTATTCACTGTCATGACTTTTAAAGTTTGCAAGGCTAACTATTTATGCCAGGAATGTGCACATTCCTTTCAAAAGATTTTTCAATGTAACAGGGCAGACTAGGGGTCACCCATCAGATGCAAGGAGGCCCTCAGTGGGCTGACAGTACCCACTTTCCCAGCTGTCTAAACTGAGGTACTGTACCAAGAGACTTGTATCAACCTGTGTCTTGCCCTTGAAGAGTGCTAAAACCCAGAACAGACTCACTGATGAGACAATGGAGGATTGTAATAAAAGCCTTCCACTGATGTATGACTGAGCACTAAGGTCCACACGTCCTATGGAAATCAAGGTGATATATGGATGAAAAGCCCTGGCAAGCACATGGCTTTGGTTGAGGCACTGAAAGGGGTGGAGGAAGGCACCCTAGACTCAAGAGACTAACCCTATGGATGGTAAGGGTAGATTCTCCCAGGAATCCCCTTACATAGTCCCTTTTTAAGTACAATTACAGGTGGCTTTCCTTTCACCAAAGCGTGTACCATTTGGGCCAAAGCCATCATCTTTCAATGGTGAAAACTGTCAGAAAGCCAGTTTGGGCAGCCCTATCTACTGAAATTTCATGAAAATGTTTTTTAAATACATTTTCTATTGTGAAATTTAACATATATATATATATATAACAGTGATAATTTTCAAAGTACAATTTAACAAGTCGTTAGAGAGCAAATTTCAAAGATTGTTCTGGGTCACAGTTCCACACTTCATGAAAATGTTTTAAATGAAGAAAATCTCAGCCTGAGAGTCAGGAATAGTAATCACACTTGTCCTAATTTTTAACTTTCCTACAACATGGGAATGCTTCCCAGGGAATCAAGTACAGACATTACATAGGAGACAATGCATTTTCCTTCAGTCGCTTCTTAAAAATGAACAATCTAGAACCTCATTCCCATCAGTGATGTGTTCATCCTTTCTCATGTATGTTGAAAGGCACAGAATCTATTTGGATAACTGGAGTCAAAATTCATTTATTCAATCGACAAGTATTTATGGAACACCTACTCTCTGCCAGGCACTGCCTCCAGCCCAGGGATGCTGTAGCGACCAAGACAAATAAGATTCTTGTCCTTATCGGGGTGACAGATTGTGAGAATTAGATTAAGTTTAGCTTTCACACAGGGTGGGGGCAGTTTGGGGGTTGGCAGAGGGTTAAGAATCCAAGCTGTAACTGGCGGCCGGTCCTCCTGTTTATCTGCCCACTGTCCTTGCAAGATGGAGACTTGGGGGTGGAGGTTCCTAAAATAGCCTCATAACTTGTTACCAAACTAGCTCAGACTGACTCTGCAGTTAAAGAACAAAGGAAAGAGGCCACTAAGTATAGAAGTGGTGTCAGTGCCTTACATGGGCATAACAGTTATAGCCAGGGGTGGGGACTTGTTTCAAATGTTTCAAATTTGGGTGGGCTGCATGTTTCAAATTTGCACGGGCTAGTTAGGTCTGTCAAATACAATGTAACCTCTGAAGTATCCAGCCACTGGAGAAACAGGGGAGGGACTTGAGGGTTAGGCTTAGGGAATAAATAGTGCTGGGTCTATTGTTTGGCAAGCCAACCCCCCACATTTTGGTTGTGTGCCTATTCTTGCAAGGTGGTGAATAAATTCTTTTCTTTTCCACAATCAGGTGAGCATTTATTCCTTTTTTAGGAATAGTGCTTATTTCTCAGAGACAATAGACAAGGAAACATATAGATAGTAATTTTGTAGATAACTTTATTAACTATGAAGAAAATAAACACCAAGATGTGGTAGAGAATGCTTCGGGTGGGGTGTGCTACTTTAGAAAGGGTAAGATGGGAAGGCTTATAGCTGCAGCCCGACTCAAATCCAAGACAAGAGAACACACCAGGCAAAAAGTTCCCCATGAAATTTTTTTTTTTTTTGAGATTAGTGTTTCTCTATTTTATTATTAAAATTTGTGGATCGTTTTACTTAGAAAGTAATGTGGTTTTGTTCAACATAAGTTATTTAAAGGCTAAAATAACCTTAATTTTAACTATTAATATTATTAAGAACAGATTTTTTTCAACCAAGTACAACTGAATGCAAACAAGAACAAACTTGGAAAAGAAAATTGGTGGCTGGGAATGCAGAAATGAATTGAGGGCTGCATCTTGGTCACAATGTTTAAGCTTGCAGTGGCCTTTGCTATATTGACAGAACCATACATTTTTGTAAGATCTGTTTTCTTCCCCAGACTTTGTGGAATCTAGATCCAGTATGTCAATTTCCCATTTGTCTCAGGATGATAATCCAGTGTAGGGCTGAATCCTGAGCACTCAGAGTGTCTGGACTTTCTGTCCCTCTTGTCCAGGTGGAGTGCCCCTTCTCTGCCTGCAGAGTGCCGGCAAACAGGAGGGTCTACCTTTGGCCACCGTTGCTGGAGGGACACTTGTGGAACCAGATGTAGTGCTACCTACGTCCTTGACCAGAGACCTGCTAAGCTATGGGTCAGTTGCTGTGCAGGGCAATAGGTGATATACAAGGTTGTCATAGTTTTCATTTTTAGGAAATACAGTTTAAGTCCCTTCCCTGAACAACTGAAGCCAAGCACGTGGTTTATAACTATTGATTGTGTTTTGTAGCTATTGGTGTCTGTTAAACGAGGCTGTGAGTATTCCCCACACAGTCTATTTCTAGGCCATCTTGGTTCCCTAAGGCTGATAACAAAGTACCTCAAACAAAGTGGCTTAAAACAACAGGCATGAGGATGGAAGTCTGTAGTCAAGGTGTCGTCAGGGCCACGCTTCCTCCAAAGCCCAGAGGGGAGAACTGTTCCTTGCCTCCTGTAGCTTCCAATGTTTGCCGACATTCCTTGGTGTTCCTTGGCTTACATATGCATCTCTCCCTGCTCCATCTCCCCTGTGTTTTTCTGCATCTCCTCTCCCCTTCTTATAAAGACAGCAGTTGCATAGGGTGCACCCTAATCCAGCATGGCCTCATTTTAACTAATCACATGTTTCAAGACCCTATTTTCAAATAAGGTCACATGCACAGGACTAACCAGGGGTTAGAACTTGAACATGTCTTTTTTTAGGGGATACAATTCAACCCATAACCCTGGTTATGGGGAAAACAAGTCTCTGATTCTGCCTTCCATGCAAACATTTATTAGCAAGAATGCCCAAAGCCCAACTTTTTTGAAAGTTAAGGAAGTCCTAGCTCTCTATCCTTTTAGGTGTTCTTTTGGCACCTTGCATTACAGCAAATGCAACATTATTTGCAGGATTCGGTTTAACTTCTATTTGGAGGCAGATGACCTAGAAGCCTAAGTCACAGCTGAAGCAAGGACTGTTTAAAATTCAACCCTGCAGGATGAAGGTCACTGAACACCCAAAGGCCTTCTGTGATTCATGCAGACAGGCAGAGCCTCTGCAATATATCGAACCATTCCTCATAGAGTGGATACCACCAATCTTGCCAAAAAAATTAATGTTTAAGGTCTACTGTAGAAATTGGCAAAGCCTTTGATGTTGCTTAGAGATAAATAGTTGTAGCACATATAGCCCTTTGATTAAACATTAGCTGAAATGTATATTCCTGATTAGGACAAATGACCACCTATGAAATATGGATTAAAATTAACATGCAGATTTGTATCACATCTGGTGACACCTTAAAGAGCCTGTGTCTTACTTATCTTTGCCTGTGGCTTACATACCCAACACTCATATGACTGTTCATTGTGTAACTGAGTGAGTGAGTTCATGACTATATAACTTAATTTTACTATCTTTTATTATATCCTATTTTCAATTGTCCTGATATGGAAGACATTGTTGAAAGAACTCTGTGGCCATTGCTCATTATATTCAGTTGGCAACAAAAGGAAAGATGAAAACAACCACATTTTTCCATTCCCATGTGTCTCAGAGCTTTTCTCTTCTTGTGGGTATTTTCCACACACACATTTGAGTGGGTATGTTGTAATCACAACACATTTAATGACAATTGCCTTGAGTTTCAGAGCAAATAAATTCTGAAATAGTTCATTTTAGTTAGTTATGGTTAACAAACCATCAGGATAGCATTATGATCTGATTCTCTCAGGTTAAACCACCATATCAGCCCAAACTCACATAAAATTTTTCAATCCCCAGTCATTACTTAAGGCTATGATTAGAATTATTTTATAATCTATACCACCATAAATCTTTCATTTGCTCTTAAAAATCTGGGCTAGAAGCACAATTGATTGCTCTCTGTGAAATTGGAAAGGAAGCTATTTAAAGTCCTCTTTTTCCTTAGCTCTTCCCTACTCCTTACTGTTAGCTTCTGATGGCAGCCGTTTTATACCGTCCTGTCCCCAGTACCTTACTGCAGTGCCATAGCCTTCCAGACTAAAGGACATCCGCTGCATTCTCTGACTCTGTATTTCCTTTACTCTTTTAACCATCTCATCTCATCTGCCAATCATGATCTGGGTGTGGGTCATAAGGGTTTTTCCCACAGCTTAAAAAATGTATTCGAAAACCTTACTTTTTATACCAGGTTGGTCACTGATCATCTTAAGGAAGGTTGCTCCTCGATGTAGTGATTCCTTGTCCACCACCTTCTCCTTGGTTTGTTGAGGTGAGCACATTTGGCTTGGTTCCCCCAGCTGACTTTGTCCTGATATTCCTTGCCTGATTGGTCAGGAAGCTCTCACCACCACTCAGAGACTCAGTGTCTGAGAACTGTTGAGGTACCCAATCCCTTAGTCCCTCAAGCCTCCTGATGTCTCTTTGTGGTGGATGCTTTCTTCTTAGTGTCCATTTGGGGGACCAGTCAGAGGTGTCTCAAAATCACTTTTGAAATTTCCCAAATGAGGAGGCATGGGAAGCATAGAG
Organism: Choloepus didactylus; assembly: GCF_015220235.1. Classification (NCBI taxonomy): domain Eukaryota; kingdom Metazoa; phylum Chordata; class Mammalia; order Pilosa; family Megalonychidae; genus Choloepus; species Choloepus didactylus. Next base: position 53,583,878 of record NC_051309.1, read on the forward strand.
ATATGGAGGAACTGACCTTTGTCCCTTTCAAAACCAGGCTATTAGTTGTAGCATCTCAGAATTTCTGAGGCTCCTAACAACTGAATGGACACTGGAAAGGATCACTGGGATTGGAGTTTGAAGAATGAGAGTCAAGTCTTTGCTCTGCCCCTTCCTGGCCATATGCCCTTCTATAAAGTACTTTCCTTTTCTGGGCCTCAGATTCCCTACTTCATCGGGTTGGATGTGACATCAACTAGACTGTGAAGGCATTTCTTGAATCAGCCATCCTATCCTTTGGTTTATGTTTCTCAGATATATTTTTTCCCTCTCTTTCTTATTGTCCTTTAATGAACCAATATTGAATCTCTAGTACTGAACCTTTCTCTATATCTCTCTCTCCTTTCTTTGTTTCTCTGTCGGTAGGGCTCTCTTTAGTATCTCAAGTAGGGCAGGTCTTTTATTAGCAAAATTTCTCAGCATTTGTTTGTGAAAAATTTAAGCTCTCCCTCAAATTTGAAGGAGAGCTTTGCTGGATAAAGAATTCTTGGTTGGCAATTTTTCTCTCTCAGAATTTTAAATATGTCATGCCACTGCCTTCTCGCCTCCATGGGGGCTGCTGAGTAGTCACTGCTTAGTCTTATGTTGTTTCCTTTGTATGTGGTGAATTGTTTTCTCTTGCTGCTTTCAGAACTTGCTCCTTCTCTTCAGTACTTGAGAGTCTGACCAGAATATGTCTCAGAGTGGGTTTATTTGGGTTTATTCTATTTGGAGTTCGCTGGGCATTTATGCTTTATGTATTTATGTTGTGTAGAAGGTTTCGGAAGTTTTCCTCAACAATTTCTTTGAATACTCTTTCTAGACCTTTACTCTTCTCTTCCCCTTCTGGGGCACCAATGAGTCTTATATTTGGATGTTTTATTTTATCTATCATATCCCTGAAGTCCATTTCAATTTTTTCAATTTTTTCCCCATTCTTTCTTATGTTCTTTCATTTTCCATTTTTTCATCCTCCAGGTCGCTGATTCATTGTTCAGCTTCCTCTAATCTTGTACTATGAGTATCCAGAATCTTTTTAATTTGGTCAACCATTTCTTTTATTTTCATAAGATCATCTACTTTTTTATTTACTCTTGCAATTTCTTCTTTATGCTCTTCTAGGGTCTTCTTCATGTCCTTTATATTCTGTGCCATGCTCTCATTGTTTATCTTTAGTTCTTTGATTAATTGCTCCAAGAACTGCGTCTCCTCTGATCTTTTGATTTGGGTGTTTGGGTTTGGGTTATCCATATTGTCTGTTTTTTTCATATGCTTTAAAATTTTCTGTTGTTTTTGGCCTTTTGGCATTTGCTTAACTTGATAGGGTTCTTTTAGGAGATGTAGGCTAATTCAAAGTCTAATCTCTAATTTGTCAGATCTACAGCTTGGTGGCATATACTTTCTCTAACTAACCAGCAGGTGGCATCCTTGAGCCACCTATTCCCCTCAAGCCAGTTCTCCCCAACTTTGTCTTTGTGGTGTGTGGGGGTCTGAGTCTTGTGGGGGTCCAATTGGTGCTCCAAATTTGGGTGTGTAGCTGGTGCTGTCCGCCCTGAACATGGGGCATGTGTCTGAGCGGTTAGGGAGGGAGGGCGGCTTTAATAATCAAACCTCCTAGGTGTTCCTGGAGATTTAAGGCTGTTGCAAGAGTCTAAACCCTCAGTTCGGTCTCACCACAGATTGTCTCTGCCGCTGACCCACAAGTCCTTGGTGTTGGTATATGGTCCCTGAGATTTTTGAGTGGGTCCCTCTTCCAAGCTGTGCCCTCCCAGGGCCTCTGCTGAGGGAAGGTTGTGCTACGTCACAAGTGCATGCCGTCCCTCAAGGGAAGTTCTGGTCTGCAGGGCCATGTAGGGGCGTTCCCAGCCTGCTGAAAGGATGGCTGTATGGGGCGTGTTAATTTCCCCCTTTTACACACTGCTCTGCCTTCCTAGCTCCGGGACAATTAGCTGTGGGTGTGTGAAAGGCTATTGACCACACCCAATATTGTGGTGTGTGCGTGTGATGCTGGAAACACTTCCCATCACACTGGGTTTTTCGGGGCAGTTCTGAGCTGTGGCACGGGTGCAGGGCAGGAGCATTCCTAGCCCGCCCGGAAGATGGCTGTGAGGGATGTGGTTATTTTCTCCTTTTGGCTAACCTCTGCCGTCCTTGTTCTGAGACAGTTAGCAGCGGGTGCATGAAAGGCTATCGTCCACCCCAGATATTGAGGCGTACCCACAGCCCGTTCCTGCTGCGCTTCACTGTGCGTTTCTCACTGCTGTATCCTCAGCCGCTTTTGGGTTTTTTTTAAAAAGAACTAGTCTGATTCCAAATGCCAACCCCTGGTTTCCCTACACCGCAGTGTGGCTGCTGGATATTCAGCAGGCTTACTCACTTATTTCAGAATTCAGACTCCTGGTTTCACCAAGCGCATGGTCCCTGTGGATTTAGCAGACCTTGTCCAGCTGGTGCATTGCTGGAACTGTTGTTCTGGGTCACTTTCTGGCTTTTATCTAGTATTTTTCACAGAGGTATTTTTTTGCCCTGTCTCTCCTAACTGCCATCTTCTGGAAGTTCCCCATGAATTTTAATAGGGACTGACTTACAGGAAGATTCTTCCCAATGGCAGCCAGTTGGGAAATGGAAGTCAATGATCCATGCAAACAAGAGAAGTGGAGTGCCTTATAGAGCTCAGCAGAGCTTCATTTGATTTAGTTACAAACAAGCCTTGGTTGAGTCTGTGAAAGTTGGTAATCAACAGTGATTAGGCTCAATGACCTTCAGTGTCTGTGCTTTGGTCACTTGGGCCAGTGCGTGCTCAAGGCTCCACCCTTTTCTCTAAAGGAGGGGCAGTTCCGACTCCTGGGCTGCCACACCTATCTGCAGAGGGGACATTGGAGACGAGGTCTTTATCACAATAAGAAACTGTGGTAAGAACTAGGGACAGCACATCCCAAGCAAAGGAAATTGCAAACAAAGACCATGGAGTGGGACTGAACTTAGCATGTTCCAGGAACAGAGAGAAGCCTGGGTGACTGACTCAGGAGAATAGCAGGTGATGAGGTTGGGAGTGTGGATGGGGCAGGGGACATGTGGTGTTATGGGCCAAGGGAGGAGATGCGTTGAAAGGCTTTAGACCAGTGATGTGATCTGGCTACCTGGTGGAAACCATGCATGTCCCTGCTATGTTTTAATGAACCATAACAAAAGAACAATCTGAGCACTCACTTCTGGGTCGGGACTCACAATTTTTTAAAAAAAAATTTTATGCTTTGTTTAATGCTAATCTTATTCATACATAAATAAAGTTCTATTTTTATTTCCTCCAGTGTGTTGAATTTTGCTCACTTACTGCATTTCATAGCATTACGTACTCTTAGATAAAATTTCCACATGCTTCCATCTGTAGATTGAGGCTGACTTACATGGTTGGTCCTTCAATACTGAAAAGCAAATAAAAATCCTGTTCATGAATTTTCAAATTGATTTTTCCCTCTGCTGACCCAAAAAGGGCTGTGTGGCCCATTACATTTTGGCACTACTGAATTCAATTTAATATCTGTCATTTAGATATGTGGTCTATATAGTACATTAAATTTCCTTCAGCATAAATTCATAAATAGCATTAAAAATGGATAAAAGTCTAGCATGTATGTTTTCCACCTCCCCACCTTTTCATGCCCTTCCTTCCCCCCCACCCTCACCTTCCCCAAACAAGAATGATTTCTCTGGACAGCACAGCGTATTTTGATGTAGTAAATTTGTTTTTGTGTGTTTTTCTCACTGGATTGTAAACTCTTCGAGAGCAGGACTGTGTTGGTTCCACCCCTACCCCCACCCTCTTCAATCCCTGCCCACCCCCCCTTCAGCTGATGGTTTGCATAGCATTTTGCAGATTAGAGGCATTCTATTGAATTGAGTGGTAAATACAAGAAGGTTTCTGTGCATATGTGTGTATAATTCGGCAAGCCAAAGTAGTGCTTATGGCATATTTAAATATGCCACTGAGTTAACTGAAATTAACTCATTCCAGGCTGCTGAGTCAGCCAAAGAAAAAGCTGGTGAATTTTGAAGCTATGAGGTCGGGGGTAGGTTGAAGGGTGGGTGAGTGAGTGGTGTGGCCCTGGTGGAATTTACAGACTGGAAAGAACTCAGGAATGGTCTCCTATTTGCAACTGCACAGGCTTTTGCATAATCCTCGCTCTCTCTGCAAATAACTTTGCTTCTGTATAAGGAAACACTTTCGCAAGTATTTTGTTTTGTCGTGTTTTATTTTGTTTTTCCTTGGCAACTGCAGACAAGACTTGATGTTCTGGGTTTCCTTGCCCCTGGATTTGGGTGTGCTTGAGTTTCCATTCTTTCTGTTCTGTAAATCATTGCCTAGTTTGACAGAGGCACTTGGTAAGCAGGGCTGATATGTGCTTAATCTAATGCAGAATAGACCAGAAATCAAATTGCTTCTTTGTTGCAGCAAATATAGCTAACCCCAAGAGTCACTTTCCTTTGCCTTTGCTGGGAATGCAGAATCTTTCAGTACATTGCATGGAAGACTTTCAGTTGTTACATTTTATTTACTTATTAAAATAGGATCCTGCAGATAAAATATGGGACCCCCCAACTGAATTTGAATTTCAGATAAACAATGAATAATTTTTTCAGTATAATAAGTAGGTTCCAAACATCACATGGGGCATACTTTTCCAGGAAGGTATTTGTTGTTTACCTGAAATTCAAACTCAACTGGGCATCCTGTATTTTTATTTGCTGCATCTGGCAACTCTAATTAAAATCACAGACTGAGCTGGTACTGCTGGCTGATAGCCTCTCTCAGTGAACAGGGAGACATTTAATAGAGCATTTCTCTCTTCTTCTAAGTCTTCTCTTCTGCCCTGCGTTTTCCTGTGCGGGGACCCCAGGCCTGCAGGCTGGAGCCTTTGCCATAATTTAGCGCTTGGAGGAGAGGGTCTGGGAGAGGAGGCAAGGAGGGGGCTCTGCAATCTTGGTCAATGCTATTTTTAGCAGGAACAGTTTCAGCACACACTGCAGTTGCTTATGTTAAACAAAGAAAAGGGCACCTGAGGGACCTTTTCGTTGTTATAGCTCTTGTGGTTGTGGAGGTTCCCTGCTGCCTGGCACAGCAAACTGAGAGGACAGAGAGGAGTGTGGGGAAGGCATCGTGGGGAACGGATCCGGGAGGGTGGGTGGAGAGGGAGAATGTGGAAGCCCTGGTCTCTGAAGCTGGCTCGGTAGAGCAGATCACAGACCGCAGGAAGACGAAGGTTCAGACTGGAATGGTGAAAAGCACAAGGCTGGATGCAACTGCAAGTTCCCACCCTCTTTCACTGCCAGTGAAACAGTTCGGACGCCAGGCATGGATTTGCTGCAGCGGGCAGCCGGCTTCCTTGGAAAGCAGTGTCTGGAAGATGCTGTGACGTCCTGGAAAAATGTTTCCTACATCTCCTGGGTGGCAGGGCCTCCCTATCAAGAGAGCAAACCAGCAGAGGCAGACAGCAGGAGTGCTGGATAAACAGATTAGGATTGCCCTCATTGCTGAGAGACATGCAAAGTAAATGCTGGCTGAAAATGACAAATTTACTAATCTGTGCTTCAGTTTCCTCATTTAAAGACTAAGAAAGCTAGCCTAAATAGTGAGCTTTTCTAGCTTTGATCTCATTATTCAACTAGAAACTGGTTCAAATTGGAATGAATTCCTTCCTTCAAAGTCAGTGCAGTAGCTATAAAAAAGAACAGAATGAAAAGTTTGAAAAGAAAAGGAGGGGGTTGAATTTGTTATTCCCTGCATAGTTATCAACATTATTTTTCATCTTCTGGGATCAGAAGTTCATTATCTGATTGCTGAAGGGTGCATGGATGGCATTCAGGAAATGTGATCAACATTAACTGATTGATGCTGAGACAAAGCAAAAATGTATCTAAGTGATTTGGTATCTATAGGGTGTTCCTGGTGTCTGGAAACATTATGTCATAGTACTTTTTATGGATACCGTGTATACCTATCGGTAAGGTGTAAGTCTTTGATTTTTCCTTAAGGTCTGTTCAATATTTGACCTTGGAATGTAGGGGTTGGGAGAAAAGTATAAAACATGATCTTTGCTTCCAATGAGCGTACAGTCTAGATGTGGTAGGTCACAGGTTGCCTTATTCTGATTAAGGACCAACTTTCTAGTTCCAGAGATGGAATTGGAAGTAGGTTCTTTTGTCTCTAAAGAAGTTGATGTTTATGCAACCCCCAAAGGTATGGGTAAGACCCTAGTGAGCTTCATTGCCACTTCCAGCCCTTCCAGGTAGAGCATAGAGTGTTCTCAGAGAAGGGAAGGGGGAAGGAGTTGCTCTTATAGCCTGGGGTGCCCAAGCAGTAGAGGCAGGACCTGGTACATGTCCTGTTGTATTGCAGAGAAAACCAGGGATGCCCTCTCTATGTATGAGATCAGTGGTACAGTTCTGACCCTTATCAAGAGAAGCCAGTTTACAGGGCCTGGGCCCACCATCCCAAAAAACACATATGGCCAAAAGTCTACCCCACTCAAACATTTCAACATAACAGTGAGGCCTAAATTTAAGCTGCTAAATTTAAGGCCTAAATTTGGCAATCAAATTTTATCAACCCACTTTCCATCTCAGTAAATTTGGGGGACATCTGATGACTAAAGAAAGCTAGTCTGAAGTCTGGTTACAATATGGTGATTTTAGGGAAGGGGCAAGCTCCCAACAGAGATTATCCAGAGACCTCTACTGAGATACAGAGCCACGCCAGGGAAATAATGTAATATGAGGCAGAATGAAATAAAGGCTAAACAGAATTACAAGGTATGTGTTTGGGGAGAGAGGAATAAAGAAAGTTTGTTCTGGAGCAAAAAGAGGGGAGCAGCTTTTGAGCTGAGTCTTGAAGGTTTTGCTTGGGATATTCACAGGCAAATAATGTAGAGACATGTTCCTGGGCACAGAAACAAGAGTCTCAAATAGTACATGTAGTAAAATGATACCAGAAAGAAGCAATCACCAAATCTAGACCGTAGGTCACTGCAGGACAATTTACTTTGCTGCTTTAGCAAGTCAATGGTATGGAAAGAGGCTAAAATGGAGTGAGTATTAATCTAGATTTTTAAAAAACCTACTGGACATCACTTCAGCAGGATCTCTTCCCTGCCCCCTTCCCTCCCTCTAGTCCTTCCTTCTTTCCTTTATTCCTGTATTTGAACACTCACTATGTGCCAGACACTTGGTTCATTAGCCAAGTCTGCGGAGTCTACCCTTAAGCCTCTTAAGTCTGTCCTTTCATTGGTGAAGTCTGGGTCACACCTTCACCATTAATGCCCAAATCACAGCCACTGTCTCTGCAGTGATCCCACTACCCTGAGTCTCATACTGCTCCCACAACCTGGAAAGATAATGTAAAAATTGGTCTGAGATCAACAAATCCCATAGAGCCTGGGCAGAGGCAAGTTCATCACCAAACCTGTAGGACACCTACACAATCAAGGGCAAGCATGGAACCCCTTGAAAGGGGACACCATGGAAGACAGTTCACAGACTATAATTATAATATATGCAAGGAAGTCATATGACAAGTGTGGTGGTTTGGATGATGTACCCCAGAAACACATGTTGTTAAACTTAATCCACTTCTTTGGGTGTGAGCTCATTGTAAGTAGGAACTTTTGATGAGGTGGGTGAGGCCCACGTCAATCAGGTTGGGTCTTCATACTGTTACTGGAGTCCTTTATAAGCAGAATGAAATTCAGACAGAGAAAAAGCCATGAGAAGCAAGAAACTGAAATTCAATAGAAACCAGGAGAGAATGGAGAGGCCTTTAAAGGCCCCCATGTGCATTGCCATGTGACAGAGGAGCCCAGGACCAAGGATCATCGGCAGCCCCAGAAGGCCAGTCTTTGGGAAGAAACATTGCCGTGATGGCGCCTTGATTTGGGCTTTCTCCCAGCCTCAAAACCATGAGCGAATAAATTCTCATTATTTAAGCCAACCCAGTGCATGGTATTTGCTTGAACAGCCAAGAAAACTAAAACAAGGAAGACAAATAGAAGAGGGCACACCCAAGGGACTGGAAACAAAACAAAATTATTTTATGAGTGCTACCCACACTGTGAATGAAATAAAGTGGTGACACATATGGTTTGATTTAGATGTGCTAGATGCTTTATTTTCTTGGTCATTATTCCACCAGTTGTTGAGAGAGAGCATTCAGACATAGAGAAATTCTCTATAGAGTTCAAAAGTCATCTACAGGAACAATTGTTAGAGAATTGCATAAAGTAAATCAAGTACAAGGTAATGATGGGTGAAATAAATCCAGAACAATGCAAATATACAATCAGGCACAAATTTGTAATTGTGTAAATTATACAATTTGTAACAGTTATTCATAGCTAAATCATGCATTCTAGTCATAAATTACCTTTCCATTCACAGCTAAATCATGTATTCTAGTCACAGATTACCTTTCCTTCTTTGTATAATTTTCAAAATTTTTTCCTGCAGTTGCTAACATTTTCAGTGTAACTATCACTAATTGAGAACCATTTTTTCCCAGAGAACTACCAAGCTCCATTTCCCCCCTTTTCTTAGAGACATCCATCCCAGAGCTCAGTAAGAACTGGCCACTCTCTAGGCTTGCTACATGGCATCATCCCGGGATCCCCTTCATCACCAACCTCGGATCTCTATCCTGTGTTAGATCCCCATATTTCTGGTTCCCATGCATACCTGTCTCTTAGTTTACTCCCTCGTTTTGGTGAAGCATGCCATCCTCCAGTTGTTTTCTGAATAAGGGTACATGGGATGTAAGATTTTTGAGAATTTGCATGCCTGAAAATACCTTTATTCTATCATTATGCTTGATGGCAGTTTGTCTGCAGTTAGGATGCTTGCTTGGAAATAATTTTTCCTTGGAATTTAGAAAACATGGACTTCTATCATGCAGTATTGTTCTTCACAGTATAAATCCTCTTGTATTGACTGTTTTCTCTTCCTGGCAGCCTTTTAGACCTCTCCCTATTTTATATTTCAAAATGTAATGCTTTTTAATGCCTTAATATGGGTCTTCTTGTACAGGGCAAGTGGTATGTTTTTGTAGTGTGGAAACTCATTTTTCAGATCTGGGGAATTTTTTTTGGATGATTTCTTTTTGTAGCTTATTTATCTTCTACTTCCTTGATTCTCTTTCTGGAACTTCTATTAATGGGCTGTTGGACAAGCCAGATTAATTTTGTTTCCTTGCCTGTTTTCCAGTCTTTGTCTTCTTGTTAGACCCTCTAAGAGAATTACTCAATTTTATGTTCCAACACTTCTATTGAATATTTATTCTGCCAGTGATATTTTTAATTTCTAAGAGCTTCTTCTGGTTTTCTGATTGCCCTCCCCCCACTGCCTGTGGTTTACATTGCATTCTGTTCTGCCATCTTTCCAGATCTTCCTGAGACTATTAGTTATAGTCTTGTTCTTCCCCAGTTTTCCTCCGCAGCCTGGGTTGTCTATTTTTTCCCAACTTACTCTCCTTTTCTCTATTTTGGTCTTTGTGTAGGGGATCTTCTCAGATGTCTGTTAAATGTCTTAGCAGTGGGATTTTATGTAAGAACTGAGAAAGGCTCTGTAGCGGGTTTTTTGATTGGTAGCCCTCCCTGTAAATAATCAGGCAATGATCTGAGGGCAAAGATCTGGATATTTTGTTGTGAGATTCTCCAAAAATCAACATCGGTAGATCTTTTCCTTGAGCTGCTAAGTTTTCTCAGAGGAGGACTCCCTCAGCCTTCTGCCTGGGATGGTGGGGTGTGGCAGCCCCCTCTGCCTGATTTACGTTAATGAGGCAGCAAAAAGGAGTTGAGGTCTCAGCATGTAAAATTTACTTAATCACTGGTTTTTTACGATGGTGCCTGATCCCCCACCCTTAGATGTGACTGGTTTCTCCATGTCCACAGTCTTTTTGGTTCAATTTTACTTGAGAGTAAACCTCCTACCTGCCAGAGAGAAAAAGAAAATTCCTTTATCTTAGCCCTTTCAGCCTAACACCATGGGGAACAAAACTGTACTCTGATGAAGTCAGATGTATTAACTCCTTGCAACAGGGATTAACATACCCAAGGAACCATGTGGCATCTTATCAAACAAGAAAATATGGAGTTACAGGATTTGGAAGAAGGGTGGAGTTCAGGTGAAATTTAAATGAAGCCGAGTTTTTGATGGGTTCACATCCAGGTGTTTTTCTGTGTCAGAGTGGCTTAGATCCTCCAGGAAGGAGTGAAATGCCTCATTCTTGCTGATATGATTTCAAATAGCAAAGTTTCTGATATTCTGTGATTTTTGAGACCAAGTTTTCTCAATGAGGAAGAAAGCCATAGTCTAATATGAAGGGAGTTGTTTGACATTTTATAGCTGCAGTATGTCCTTAGGAGAAACATTGTTTCCTGTTAACTTTGCAACTATCTTTATCTGAGTCTGTCCTCCCAGGCTGATGAATGAGGGCAGATTTTAACTTTCTCAGCCCAAAATAAATTTTTATTTCCTCACCTTTCCACATGGACTGAGGAAGAGAATCTAGGAATCTCACTGCTCGTTATAGAAACTTTAAACCAGTTTTCCTGGTTCCAGCCCTTTTCCATACCCTTTGAGTTTCTGTGGTTCAAATTATCTCGCCTCTTACCATTGTCCCCCCTTGCAGATGGGTAGACTTCAGCTTTCCCTGATCTGCCAAGCCACTTACTTGTCCATCTGCTTTTCTGCTTCCAAACTTTCGTTGGCTTTTCTCATCTGCTAGGGGCTCCTTTTCTGCCCTCATAGTCTTTGTAGGATGATACCTTTTGCATCCTTTTGTGCTGTGGGTCATCTGTGTACCCTTCAGAGCCTCCTTCCACGCCTTTCCATCTTCTGGTGTGCCTTGGAGGCTGATCTTCCCGGACCATGTCAATAGGCTTCCTTGCTCTCTGGCTCCCTGTTGCATTTGGCCAACAGGAAAAAAACAGCAAGAGTTTGGAGGGTGGGTAGAAAGAAGAACTGAGGTATTTATTGGGTTGGATCCATCCTTTTTCCAAGCCCACATCTCCTATCAACTGACATTTGTCATACAAGGTAAGCTTTCCATGTTCCAGTAATTGCTGTCTCCCCTTTCCTCTTCAAGCCCAGAAAGGGTAATAACTACCCAATGTTGCTACTTACTGTCCTTTGGGTTACCTTTGAAAATACTCTCTTTATTGAACTCTTCAAAATACTCAGTTTGAATGTGCCATCTATTAACTTTTCAGGGCCCTGACTATACACTACCTAAAATTTTTATTGGGTTTCAACAGAAAGCAGGAATAAATATATATTTTTAAAACCTAATATTTCTGCAATAACTCTTAGCAATAATATATTTAATTATATTATTTTATATTAATTTAGTTATATAGTCTAACAATCTCAATCAACTTTTTGCATATTTGGACTAAAACAGTACTGATTCAATACATATTTGTATTTCTCTAAAGTTTATTCAAATGTTGGAGGTCAATACAGCAGGATAAGAAACAAGTAGTGTATACCCTCACATGTGGATGCACATGATTTATGTTTTATTATAAATAAATATAAAATTTTAGAGGAGATCTTAGACAAATCTAAACAACTTGATGTAGTCTGTGGACTCTCTTTTATCACTGTATTGCTCTAGTACTATAATATTCTTACTAAATAGTAGGTGTCTTTCCTGATGTCTTTCTAAGAATAAATTATGCCTCTTGTATCAGTCAAGGTTCTACTAGAGAAACAGAATCAGTATTCTATATACTCAATATATATCCTAATGTATTTATATATCCTATTATAATCATACATAGACACACACACACACATATATATATGCACACGTGTGTGTGTGTGTGTCTGTCTGTGTGTGTGTGTGTAAAGAGATTTATTGCAAGGAATTGGCTTTCATGGCTGCCAGAGTTGACTGGGCAAGTCCAACATCTGTAGGACAGGCAATCAGGAAGGACAGACTGGAGCTCTCAGACACAACCTCAATCTGTTCTCCACAGGTAGAATTTCTTCTTCTGGGAAGCCTCAGTTCTGCTCTTAAAGCCTTTTAACTGATAGAATCAGGCCCACCCAGAATTTTGAGGATAACATCCTTTAAAGTCAACTGATTATAAATGTTAATCACATTTATAAAATACCTTCACAGCAACACCTGATTAGTATTTGATTGAATACCTGGGTACTACAGCCTAGTGAAGTTGACATATAAAACTTATCTTCACATCTATTCTTTCTTTTCAAGTAATTATTTATTCTGTTAAAATAATCTAGACAGAGATTATTTAAACCTATACATTGTAAATCTAAATATGAGATATTTTAACAAAAAATAAAAATTATAGAGCAACCACACAATCCCTATGTGAACACAAATGATGCATTCTTATCTAATTGTAAATATAAAACCCCAAATTAAATGGTAACATAGCTAATATTTTATTTATGTTATTGTTCTAGTTTGCTAATGCTGCGGAATGCAAAACACCAGAGATGGATTGGCTTTTATAAAAAGGGGGTTTATTTGGCTACACAGTTACAGTCTTAAGGACATAAAGTGTCCAAGGTAACACATCAGTAATCGGGTACCTTCACTGGAGGATGGCCAATGGCGTCCGGAAAACCTCTGTTAGCTGGGAAGGCACGTGGCTGGCATCTGCTCCAAAGTTCTGGTTTCAAAATGGCTTTCTCCCAGGACGTTCCTCTCTAGCAAGCTTGCTCCTCTTCAGAATGTCACTCACAGCTGCACTCACTTCCTTCTCTTTGAGTCAGCATGTTTATATGGCTCCAATGATCAAGGCCCACCCTCAATGGGTGGGGCCACGCCTCCATGGAAATATCCCATCAGTTATCATCCACAGTTGGGTGGGGCGCATCTCCATGCAAACAACCTAATTCAAACGTTCCAACTTAATCCCCACTCTTATGTCTGCCCCACAAGATTACATCAAAGAATATGGCTTTTTCTGGGGGACATAATACATTCAAACCGGCACAGTTATCTTATATCATGCATGCGTCAGATTGATTTATGTTTTAAAATTACATTTTTAAAGCATTAAATGGCTTTCTAACTTAGACATAGATTGTTATAGCAATAAATATAGCAAGTTATATTAAAATTAACATGGTAGACTTTTTTGTAAACATGGCCATAACAATTCTTCCCTTCCCTAGAAACACCCCTTTGCAATGTGACTTTGCCACTCCTCCCCACAAAAAGTGGAGTCTCTCTCCCACCCTCGAATCTGGGCTGCTCTTGTGATTTGCTTTGACCAATAGAATCCAGTGGAAGTGATGTTTTGTGACTTCTGAGACGAGGTGTCAAAGTCTTTGTAGCTTTGTTCTCACCTCCTGGGAACACAGTAGCAGGAGGAAAGACGATGAGAGGAGAGCAGCCCAGCCTATGGCTGGCACCAAATGCCAGAAACATGAGTGACGCCATCTTGGAACATCCAGTCCCTGCCAAGCCACTAGATGACTGCAGCCACACGAGTGACCCCAGGTAAGACCAGCAGAAGAACTGCACAGCTGAGCCCAGCCCAAACCGCTCCCCCACAAAAATCATGAGCTAATAAAATGGTGATTTAAACCACCAAGTTCTGGGTGGTTTGTTAGACAACAGTAGATAAGTGGCACAGTTATTAAGAGAATATTGTCTATTACAGAGAGGAGAAAAGCCATTATCCCAGAAAAAAAGAGGGAAGAATGAAGAGCATTCATATTCATTCAAATAAGAAAGTTAATTTGGATACATATAAAACTGTGCTTTACAAACTCATGTACCTGCTGTTGGGTTTTATTTATATGAACTGGCTAGCAGGCAACACTACTCTGTGGTGTTAGTGGTCAGCGAAGAGATTACCCTGAGGAATGGTTGTTGCTGGGAGGGGGATGCTGAGGGTGGGAGGGCTCTGAGGTTCTGTTAATCTTCAGTTTCATCATCTGGACACTGGGAATGCCCATGTAGTCTCTACAAGAAAATTCATCAAGCTGTATACTTATGATTTAGGTCTTTTTCAGTATGTTATACTTGAATACAAAATTAACTGAAAAGCAAAACAAAAAACAAATAACTCTCAAAAAGCAAACAAAAATGTATCATTGTGTACTTTCAACAAACTTGGTTTATTTGTAATTGGTCACTTTGTAGTCCTGCCCAAAACATAGCAAGAGTTTTGAGTGTCTACTTTTTAAAAGAACATTAATTGGATTTGTTTAATAGACAAATGTATGTTTAAACTGTGTACTTAGAACCATGAATTAAGCCCTTCCTAAAACACCCAGGGGTGGAATGAAACTCTTAAATGTGACTTTGGAGTACAAACTCCTTGCATTTACTGGTTACGCTGACTTCCTTTATTTTTTTTTTTTTTAAATTCAGCAGTTTTATTGGATATATTCACATATCCTACAATCCATTGAAGGTGTACAATCAATGGCTAGTAGTATAATCACTGGAGTTGTCCAGTCATCACTGACTTCCTTTTTTTTGTTTTTTAATGTATTTTTATTGTGAACTTTAACATATATACATAACAGTGATAACTTTCAAGGTATGATTTAACAAGTAGTTAGCAAATTTCAAAGACTGTCATAGGTCACAGTTCTATAACTTCATCTATTTCCATTATTCTAAAATATGACATACATACAAAAAGGTGTTAACTTTCGATGTACAGCTCAACAAGCAGTTATGTAGATAATTTCAAAAACTGTTATGGATTACAGTTCCACAGTTTCAGTTCTTTCCTTATTACGCAATATAGGGTATATAAAGAAAGATGAAGACTTTCAAAGCACAATTCAATGAGTAGCTATAGAGCAAATTGCAAAGGATGTCATAGGTTACAGTTCCCCCATGTCATTTACCTCCTTCCAGCTTTTCCAACACCCCAGCATAAAGTCTCAGTATTCACAGACCTTTGTTTAATCTTATTTTGTTTGTTGCTACCCCTTCTCACTTAATCTCTTTCTCCATCTGTCTAGGCAGTGAGCACCCTAACTTGTTCATACTGAAAGGTGGTGTCAACAGTATGGAGACAGGGGCTGAATCTGATTGTTTTTCTTAAAGAGGCTGTTGCCTCTGGGTTTTAGGACTTGTCTGACATAGGAACACTCTGGTGGAAGTTTCTGAGTGGGTGAACATTTTATAGATTCTCAGGTAGGGACCTAGGAATTTGGGGACTACTTTTGATAAGGGCATGGCATATTGTGGCCATTTGGGATGTCTAGCTGGAGCTTGCATAAGAGAAACCTCCAGGATAGCCTCTTGACTCTATTTGGGATCTCTCAGCCACCGTGACCTCAGCTTGTTACCTTTCTTTTTCCCCCTTTTGGTCAAGTAGGCATTTTCAATCCCTCACTGCTAGGGCCACGCTCATTCCTGGGAGTCATGTCCCATATCACCAGGGAGACTCATTCCCTGGGAGTCGTGTCCCTTGTGGGAGGGAGTGTAATGGATTTATTTGCCAAGTTGGGCTTAGAGAGAGAAAGACCACATCTGAGCAACAAAAGAGGTTCCCTGGAGGTGCCTCCTAGGCATAATTATAGGAGGGCTCAACCTCCCATTTACAATCTTAAATTTCACAAGAGCAAGTCTCAAGTCAAGGGCTTGGATTTATTAAGTATGTTCCTAATTTCACTTTATATTCTATTCCAAGATAAATGGTCAGTTTCTTACATTATCTTCACTTAGTTGTACAATCATCATCACTCTCAACTTTAACAATTATCATAACATAATATATCCCAAAGCTGTTATTGGCTGCTAATTATTCATCCCGAGTATTAATGTAGTGCTGCTAAGACATTCCTATTAAATTTAGTCTTTAATATGTAAGTAGTTTTTCCATATACCACTCTGCTGTAACCCTCTGTACCAGTGCCATACTTTATATCATGCTAACACTTATTTAGGTTTGTGGTGCTACTTTGTAGGTTACATGCCTTTTTTTTTTTTTTTATTCTTACCCATTCTTTTTTTTTTTCAAATCTTCATTTTATTGAGATATATTCACATACCACGCAGTCATACAAAACAAATCGTACATTCGATTGTTCACAGTACCATTACATAGTTGTACATTCATCCTCTAAATCAATCCCTGACACCTTCATTAGCACACACACAAAAATAACAAGAATAATAATTAAAGTGAAAAAGAACACTGGGTACCTTTGTCTGTTTGTTTGTTTGTTTGTTTCCTTCCCCTATTTTTCTACTCATCCATCCATAAACTAGACAAAGTGGAGTGTGGTCTTTATGGCTTTCCCAATCCCATTGTCAACCCTCATAAGCTACATTTTTATACAATTGTCTTTGAGATTCATGGGTTTTGGCTTGTAGTTTGATAGTTTCAGGTATCTACCACCAGCGACCCCAATTCTTTAGAACCTAACAAGGGTTGTCTAAATTGCGCGTAAGAGTGCCCACCAGAGTGATCTCTCGGCTCCTTTTGGAATCTCTCTGCCACTGAAGCTTATTTCATTTCCTTTCACATCCCCCTTTTGGTCAAGAAGATGTTCTCCGTCCCACGATGCCAGGTCTACATTCCTCCCCGGGAGTCATATTCCACATTGCCAGGGAGATTCACTTCCTTGGGTGTCTGATCCCACGTAGAGGGGAGGGCAGTGATTTCACCTTTCAAGTTGGCTTAGCCAGAGAGAGAGGGCCACATCTGAGCAACAAAGAGGCATTCGGGAGGAGGCTCTCAGGCACAATTATAGGGAGGCCTAGCCTCTCCTTAGCAGCAACAGTCTTCCCAAGGGTGAAACCTGTGGTAGAGGGCTCAACCCATCAAACCACCGGTCCCCTATGTCTGTGCTCGTGTTAGCAACCATCGAGGTGGGGTAGGCCAATACCCCTGCATTCTCCACAGGCTCCTCAAGGGGGCTCTACATATTTTTTTCCTTGTTTTTCTTTTTTACTTTTTTTTTTTAAATCAACTGTATGAAAAATAAAAAAATTAAAAAAATAATTAAAAAAATACAATAAAAGAACATTTCAAAGAGACCATAACAAGGGAGTAAGAAAAAAGATAACTAACCTAGGATAACTACTTTACTTCCAACATGTTCCTACTCTACCCCAAGAAAGTTACCTAATACAGCAACATTTCTGTGAACTTATTCCTACTATGCCCATCAGAAATTAACAGACCATAGTCATTCCTGGGCATTCCCAGAACGTTAAATTTACCCGTGATAGCTTATCTGTTCTTCTTGGATTATTGTTCCCCCTTCCTTAATTGCTCTCTATTGCTAATTCCCCTACATTGTACATTATAAACCATTTGTTTTAAATTTTTCAAAGTTCACATTAGTGGTAGCATATAGTATTTCTCTTTTTGTGCCTGGCTCATTTCGCTCAGCATTATGTCTTCAAGGTTCATCCATGTTGTCATATGTTTCACAAGATTGTTCCTTCTTACTGCCGTGTAGTATTCCATCGTGTGTATATACCACATTTTATTTATCCACTCATCTGTTGAAGGACATTTGGGTTGTTTCCATCTCTTGGCAATTGTGAATAATGCTATGAACATTGGTGTGCAGATATCTGTTCATGTCACTACTTTCTGATCTTCTGGGTATGTAATGAGAAGTGCAATTGCTGGGTCGAATGGTAACTCTATATCTAGTTTTGTAAGGAACTTCCAGACTGACTTCCAGAGTGGCTGAACCATTATACAGTCCCACCAACAATGAATAAGAGTTCCAATTTCTCCACATCCCCTCCAGTATTTGTAGTTTCCTGTTTGTTTAATGGCAGCCATTCTAATCGGTGTGAGATGGTATCTCACTCTGGTCTTAATATGCATCTCTCTAATAGCTAGTGAAGCTCAACATTTTTTCATGTGTTTCTTGGCCATTTGTATTTCCTCTTCAGAGAACTGTCTTTTCATATCTTTTGCCCATTTTATAATTGGGCCGACTGTACTATTGTCATTGAGGTGTAGGATATCTTTATATATGCAAGATATCAGTCTTTTGTCAGATACATGGTTTCCAAAACTTTTTTCCCATTGAGTTGGCTGCCTCTTTACCTTTTTGAGAAATTCCTTTGAGGTACAGAAACTTCTAAGCTTGAGGAGTTCCCATTTATCTATTTTTTCTTTTGTTGCTTGTGCTTTGGGTGTAAAGTCGAGGAAGTGGCTGCCTAACACAAGGTCTTGAAGATGTTTTCCTACATTACCTTCTAGGAGTTTTATGGTAGTTTCTTTTATATTGAGATCTTTGGTCCATTTTGAGTTAATTTTTGTGTAGGGGGTGAGGTAGGGGTCCTCTTTCATTCTTTTGGATATGGATATCCAACTCTCCCAGCCCCATTTGTTGAAAAGACCATTATGACCCAGTTCATTGACTTTGGGGGCCTTATCAAAGATCAGTCGGCCGTAGATCTGGGGGTCTATCTCCGAATTCTCAATTCAATTCCGTTGATCTATATGTCTATCTTTGTGCCAGTACCACGCTGTTTTGACAACTGTGGCTTTATAATAAATTTCAAAGTCAGGGAGTGTAAGTCCTCCCACTTTGCTTTTCTTTTTTTCTTTAATATCATTTATTTTTTTTTCTTTAATATCATTTATTTTTTTTCTTTAATATCATTTATTTATTATTATTATTTTTTAATACCATTGTCACCCCTCATAAGCTACATTTTTATACAACTGTCTTCGAGATTCCTGGGTTCTGGGTTGTAGTTTGATAGTTTCAGGTATCCACCACCAGCTACCCCAATTCTTTAGAACCTAAAAAGGGTTGTCTAAAGTGTGCATAAGAGTGCCCACCAGAGTGACCTCTCGGCTCCTTTTGGAATCTCTCTGCCACTGAAGCTTATTTCATTTCCTTTCACATCCCCCTTTTGGTCAAGAAGATGTTCTCCGTCCCACGATGCCAGGTCTACATTCCTCCCCGGGAGTCATATTCCACTTTGCCAGGGAGATTCAGTCCCCTGGGTGTCTGATCCCACGTAGGGGGGAGGGCAGTGATTTCACCTTTCAAGTTGGCTTAGCTAGAGAGACAGGGCCACATCTGAGCAACAAAGAGGCATTCGGGAGGAGGCTCTTAGGCACAACCATAGGGAGGCCTAGCCTCTCCTTTGCATCAACCGTCTTCCCAAGGGTAAAACCTGTGGTAGAGGGCCCAACCCATCAAACCACCAGTCCCCTATGTCTGTGGTCATGTTAGCAACCATGAAGGTGGGGTAGGTGAATACCCCTGCATTCTCCACAGGCTCCTCAAGGGGGCACTACATCTTTTTTTATTCCTTGTTTTTCTTTCTTTTTTTTTTTTTTTGACATTCCCTTCTGTTTTAAATCAACTGTATGAAAAAAAAGTTAAAAAGAAAACAAACATACAATAAAAGAACATTTCAAAGAGACCATAACAAGGGAGTAAGAAAAAGACAACTAACCTAAGATAACTGCTTAACTTCCAACATGTTCCTACTTTACCCCAAGAAAGTTACCTAATATAGCAACATTTCTGTGAACTTGCTCCTACTATGTCCATCAGAAATTAACAGACCATAGTCATTCCTGGGCATCCCCAGAACGTTAAATAGCTTATCTGTTCTTCTTGGATTATTGTTCCCCCTTCCTTAATTGCTCTCTATTGCTAGTTCCCCTACATTGTACATTATAAACCATTTGTTTTACATTTTTCAAAGTTCACATTAGTGGTAGCATATAATATTTCTCTTTTTGTGCCTGGCTTATTTCGCTCAGCATTATGTCTTCAAGGTTCATCCATGTTGTCATATGTTTCACGAGATCGTTCCTTCTTACTGCTGTGTAGTATTCCATCGTGTGTATATACCACATTTTATTTATCCACTCATCTGTTGAAGGACATTTGGGTTGTTTCCATCTCTTGGCAATTGTGAATAATGCTGCTATGAACATTGGCGTGCAGATATCTGTTCGTGTCACTGCTTTCCGATCTTCCGGGTATGTACCGAGAAGTGCAATCGCTGGATCGAATGGTAACTCTATATCTAGTTTTCTAAGGAACTGCCAGACTGACTTCCAGAGTGGCTGAACCATTATACAGTCCCACCAACAATGAATAAGAGTTCCAATTTCTCCACATCCCCTCCAGCATTTGTAGTTTCCTGTTTGTTTAATGGCAGCCATTCTAACCGGTGTTAGATGGTATCTCATTGTGGTCTTAATTTGCATCTCTCTAATAGCTAGTGAAGCTGAACATTTTTTCATGTGTTTCTTGGCCATTTGTATTTCCTCTTCAGAGAACTGTCTTTTCATATCTTTTGCCCATTTTATAATTGGGCCGACTGTACTATTTTCATTGAGTTGTAGGTTTTCTTTATATATGCAAGATATCAGTCTTTTGTCAGATACATGGTTTCCAAAAATTTTTTCCCATTGAGTTGGCTGCCTCTTTACCTTTTTGAGAAATTCCTTTGAGGTGCAGAAACTTCTAAGCTTGAGGAGTTCCCATTTATCTATTTTCTCTTTTGTTGCTTGTGCTTTGGGTGTAAAGTCTAGGAAGTGGCCGCCTAATACAAGGTCTTGAAGATGTTTTCCTACATTATCTTCTGGAGTTTTATGGTACTTTCTTTTATATTGAGATCTTTGGTCCATTTTGAGTTAATTTTTGTGTAGGGGGTGAGGTAGGGGTCCTCTTTCATTCTTTTGGATATGGATATCCAACTCTCCCAGCCCCATTTGTTGAAAAGACCATTATGACCCAGTTCAGTGACTTTGGGGGCCTTATCAAAGATCAGTCGGCCGTAGATCTGGGGGTCTATCTCCGAATTCTCAATTCAATTCCATTGATCTATATGTCTATCTTTGTGCCAGTACCACGCTGTTTTGACAACTGTGGCTTTATAATAAATTTCAAAGTCAGGGAGTGTAAGTCCTCCCACTTTGTTTTTCTTTTTTAGAGTGTCTTTAGTAATTCGAGGCATCTTCCCTTTCCAAATAAATTTGATAACTAGCTTTGCCAAGTCTGCAAAGTAGGTTGTTGGAATTTTGATTGGGATTGCATTGAATCTGTAGATGAGTTTGGGTAGAATTGACATCTTAATGACATTTAGCCTTCCTATCCATGAACATGGAATATTTTTCCATCTTTTAAGGTCCCCTTCTATTTCTTTTAGTAGAGTTATGTAGTTTTCTTTGTATAGGTCTTTTACATCTTTGGTTAAGTTTATTCCTAGCTACTTGATTTTTTTAGTTGCTATTGAAAATGGTATCTTTTTCTTGAGTGTCTCTTCAGTTTGTTCATTTGTAGCATATAGAAACATTACTGACTTAGGTGCATTAATCTTGTATCCCGCTACTTTGCTAAATTTGTTTACTAGCTCTCGTAGCTGCATTGTTGATTTCTCAGGGTTTTTCAGATATAAGATCATATTATCTGCAAACAATGACAGTTTTACTTCTTTTCCAATTTGAATGCCTTTTATTTCTTTGTCTTGCCAGATTGCCCTGGCTAGCACTTTCAGCACAATGTTGAATAACAGTGGTGGTAGCGGGCATCCTTGTCTTGTTCCTGATCTTAGAGGGAAGGCTTTCAGTCTCTCACCATTGAGTACTATGCTGGCTGTGGGTTTTTCATATATACTCTTTATCATGTTGAGGAAGTTTCCTTCAATTCCTACCTTTAGAAGGGTTTTTATCAAAAACGGATGTTGGATTTTGTCAAATGCTTTTTTCAGCATCTATTGAGATGATCAATTGATTTTTCCCTTTCAAATTGTTAATGTGTTGTAATACATTGATTGATTTTCTTATGTTGAACCATCCTTGCATGCCTGGAATGAACCCTACTTGGTCATGGTGTATGATTTTTTTTAATGTGTCTTTGGATTCGATTTGCAAGTATTTTGTTGAGGATTTTTGCATCTATATTCATTAAAGAGATTGGCCGGTAGGTTTCCTTTTTTGTAGCATCTTTGCCTGGTTTTGGTATTAGATTGATGTTAGCTTCATAAAATGAGTTAGGTAGTGTTCCATTTTCTTCAATGTTTTGAAAGAGTTTGAGTAAGATTGGTGTCAGTTCCTTCTGGAAAGTTTGGTAGAATTCCCCTGTGAAGCCATCTGGCCCTGGGCATTTATTTGTGGGAAGCTTTTTGATGACTGATTGGATCTCTTTGCTTGTGATGTGTTGGTTGAGGTCTTCTATTTCTTCTCTGGTCAGTCTAGGTTGTTCATATGTTTCCAGGAAATTGTCCATTTCCTCTACATTATCCAGTTTGTTGCCATACAGTTGTTCATAGTATTCTGTTACAATTTTTAAAATTTCTTTGGGATCTGCAGTTATGTCACCTTTTTCATTCATTATTTTGTTTATATGGGTCTTCTCTCTTTTTGATTTTGTCAGTCTAGCTAGGGGCTTGTCAATCTTGTTGATCTTCTCAAAGAACCAACTTTTGGTGATATTTATCCTCTATATTGTTTTTTTGTTCTCTATGTCATTTATTTCTGCTTTAATCCTTGTTACTTCTTTTCTTCTACTTGTTTTAGGATTGGTTTTCTGTTCATTTTCTAACTTCTTCAGTTGATCCATTAGTTCTTTGATTTTGGTTCTTTCTTCCTTTTTAATACATGCGTTCAGTGCTATAAATTTCCTCCTCAGCACCGCTTTTGCTGCATCCCATAGGTTTTGGTATGTTGTGTTCTCATTTTCATTCATCTCTATATATTTAGCAATTTCTCTTGCTATTTCTTCTTTAACCCACTGATTGTTTAGGAGTGTGTTGTTTAACCTCCAGGTATTTGTGAATTTTCTAAGTCTCTGATGGTTATTGACTTCTAATTGTTATTCCATTGTAGTCGGAGAATGTGCTTTGAATAATTTCAATCTTTTTAAATTTATTGAGGCTTGTTTTATGTCCCAGCATATGATCTATTCTGGAGAAAGTTCTGTG
Source organism: Choloepus didactylus (assembly GCF_015220235.1). Taxonomy (NCBI): domain Eukaryota; kingdom Metazoa; phylum Chordata; class Mammalia; order Pilosa; family Megalonychidae; genus Choloepus; species Choloepus didactylus. The sequence continues at coordinate 53,606,820 of NC_051309.1, forward strand.
AGCACTAGAGAAGAATGTGTATCCTGGTGATTTGGGATGTAATGTTCTATATATGTCTGTTAAATCTAATTCATTCATCAGATTGTTTAGGTTTTCAGTTTCTTTATTGGTCTTCTGTCTGGTTGATCTATCTATAGGAGAAAGTGATGTGTTGAAGTCTCCCACAATTATTGTGGAAACATCCATTGCTTCCTTTAGTTTTGCCAGTGTTTGTCTCATGTATTTTGTGGCACCTTGATTGGGTGCATAAACATTTATGATTGCTATTTCTTCTTGTTGAATTGCCCCTTTTATTAGTATTTAGTGGCCTTCTTTGTCTCTCAAAACATCCCTGCTTTTAAAATCTATTTTTTCTGAGATTAATATTGCTACACCTGCTTTCTTTTGGCTGTAGCTTGCATGAAATATTTTTTTCCATCCGTTCACTTTCAATTTCTTTGTGACCCTGTGTCTAAGATGAGTCTCTTGTATGCAACATATTGATTTTTCCTTTTTTTTTAATCCATTCTGTGAATCTATATCTTTTAATTGGGCAGTGTTATCCATTTACATTCAACCTTATAACCGTAAAGGCATTTCTTGAATCAGCCATGTTATCCTTTGGTTTATGTTTGTCATATATATTTTTCCCCTCTCTCTATTAATATCATTTAATGTACCCATACCGAATCTCTTTAGTACTGAACCTTTCTCCAAGTCTCTCTGTCCTGTCTTTGTTTCTCTGTCTGTAGGGCTCCCTTGAGTATCTCCAGTAGGGCAGGTCTCTTGTTAGCAAATTCTCTCAGCATTTGTTTGTCTGTGAAAAATTTAAGCTCTCCCTCAAATTTGAAGGACGGCTTTGCTGGATAAAGTATTCTTGGTTGGAAATTTTTCTCACTCAGAATTTTAAATCTATCTTGCCACTGCCTTCTCGCCTCCATGGTGGCTGCTGAGTAGTCACTACTTAGTCTTATGCTGTTTCCCTGGTATGTGGTGAATTGGTTTTCTCTTGCTGCTTTCAGAACTTGCTCCTTCTTTTCCATGTTTGACAGTGTGATCAGAATATGTCTCGGAGTGGTTTTATTTGGATTTATTCTATTTGGAGTTCGCTGGGCATTTATGCTTTGTGTATTTATATTGTGTAGAAGGTTGGGGAAGTTTTCCCCAACAATTTCTTTGAATACTCCTGCTAGACCTTTACCATTTTCTTCACCTTCTGGAACACCAATGAGTCTTACATTCAGACGTGTTATATAATCTATCATATCCCTGAGGTCCATTTCAATTTTTTTGATTTTTTTCACCATTCTTTCTTTTGTGCTTTCATTTTCCATTCTGTCATCTTCCAGGTCACTGATTCATTGTTCAACTTCCTCTCGTCTTGTGCTATGAGTATCTAGAATCTTTTTATTTGGTCAACAGTTTCTTTAATTTTCATAAGATCATCTATTTTTTTTTAATTTAGTCTTGCAATGTCTTCTTTATGCTCTTCTAGGGTCTTCTTGATATCCTTTGTATCCCATACTATGGTCTAATTGTTCATCTTTAGTTCTTTGATTAGTTGCTCTATGTACTTTGTCTCTTCTGTTCTTTTGATTTGGGTGCTTGGGCTTGGGTTATCATATCGTCTGTTTTTTTCATATGCTTTAAAATTTTCTGTTGTTTTTGGCCTCTTGGCATTTGCTGAACTTGATAGGGTTCTTTTAGGATTTGTAGACCAACTGAAGTACTTATCTCTAACTTATCAGATCTACAGCTTCGTGGAGTACAGTTTCTCTAACTAACCCGCAGGTGGCGTCCATGAGCCACCTATTCTCCACAAGCCAGTTCTCCCATGCTTTGCCTTTGTGGTGAGTGGGGGAGTGAGTCTTCTGGGGTCAAATTGGTGTACCAAGCTTGCGTGTGTAGTTGGTGTTGCCTGCCCTGTATATGGGGTGTGTCTGGGTGGTCAGGGAGGGGGGGTGGCTCTAACAATCAAATCTCCCTGGTGTTCCTGGAGTTTTAAAGCTTCTGCAATAGTCTAATCCTTCAGTTCAGTCCTGCCACAGTTTGTCTCTGCCACTGACCCACAAGTCCTTTGTTTTGGCTTATGGCTCCTGAGACTTGCAAGTGGGCCCCTCTTCCAGGCCATGCACCCCTTGGTCCTCTGTTGAGGGATGACTGTGCTACGTCACAGGTGAGTGACATCCCCCCAGGGTGGTTCTGGGCTGCTGGGCTGTGTAAGGAGGCTCCCGGTCTGCTGAAATGATGGCTGAATGGGGCTTTGTTAATTCACACTGCTCCACCTTCTCAACTCTGGGACAACCAACTGAGGGTGCAGGGAAGGCTAATGTCCATGCCCAGTTTGGTGGTGTGTGCATGTTATTTGAAGCACTTCTGTCACACTGGGTTGTCTGGGGCAGCTCTGGGCTATGGGGCTGGCGATGGGCAGGAGTGTTTCCTGTCCACCAGGATGATGGCTGTGAGCAGACTTCCCCCTTTTCTTGGGAAGTTGTGGTGTTGAGTGAGTTTTCTCAGCCACTGGATTATTGCCTTTTGTCTCAGAGCTCTCTTAGTTCTGCTCTTGTCTTGACCTGCCCAAATTGCAAGTCTTTGAGGTTTTCTGTATTGGGCTTCTTAGAGTAATTGTTTTAGAAACAGAAAAAAAAAAAGGTAAAAAAAAAAATAGCCTTCCTCGCAGATCTAATGGGTTATTGAAATGCTAAGAGGCAAAGCAATTAGGGCCATTAAGGAAAGATCCAGGGGGCAGAAAGATCAGTTTTTCTTTGGGATTTGCATATGAGCCTCACGGCCTGAGGTCTGCCCTTCCCCTTTCTATGTTCACCAGAACTCCAAAAATCCTCCGCTTTTATTTTGGAGTTTTTGTTTGCTGTTTTTTGCTATACCTGTCTCCTCTCTGCTGGGCTGGCTGCTGTCAGATTCTCTGGTGTCTGGTCTCAGTCTATCTATGGTTGGAGTTTGGATCAGTAGAATGAGTTTCCGATAAGAGCTGCCACTGCAGTTCTCCCTTCTCCTTCCCAGCGCTGACGGCCCCTCCTCCCATGGGACTGAGCCTGGCAGGGAGGGGCGCGGGTCCCCTGGCCCTAAAAACTTACAGATTTCACTGATTTCAGCAGTTCGACATGTTCATGAGTGTTGTATGAAGTATGCCCAAAGTCAGATTGCTCTGTGGTGTCCAGTCCACGCAGTTCCTGGCTTTCTACCTACTTTCTTGGAGGAGTAACTAAAACATACAGCTCACCAATTTGCCATCTTCAGGTACCTACATGCCTTTAAAACAACAATTTATGAACGTGTTTGCCTTCAATGCATCACTGATACTTGTAATCCCATTAAAAAACTACAGTCACACCTGACCATTCCCATACCATTAATTTCATTCTCATTATCATATCTGTACATAGTAGATTATCATTCCCCTTTCACTAGCTTCTGACTGTCTCTTGGTCCCCTATATTCTACATTATAAGATACTTATTATACATTTTTTCATGGAGTTCACATTAGTGGTAACATACAGTATCTCTCCTTCTGTGTCTGGCTTATTTCAGTCAGCATTATATCTTCAAGGTTCATTCATGTTGTCATATGTTTCACCACCTTGTTCCTCCTTACTGCTGCGTAGTATTCCATTGTGTGTATACAACACATTTTGTTTATCCACTCATCTATTGAAGGATATGTGTATTGTTTCCATCTCTTGGCAATTCTGAACAATGCCACTATGAATATCAGTGTGCAAATATCTGTTCCTCTCACTGCTTTCAGATCTTCTGGGTATATACTGAAAAGTGAAATTGCTGGATCGTAGGGTAACTCCATATCTAGTTTTCTGAGGAACTTCCAAACTGTCTTCCAGAGTGGCTGTAACATTACACAGTCCCACCAGCAACGAATAAGAGTTCCAATTTCTCCACATCCTCTCCAGCATTTATAGTTTCCTGTCTAATGGCAGCTATTCTTATTGGTGTGAAATGATATCTCATTGTGTTCTTGACTTGCATTTCCCTAATAGCTAGTGAAGATGAACTTTTTTTTTATGTGCTTTGTTAGCCATTTGTATTTCCTTCTCAGAGAAATGTCTTTGCCCATTTTATAATTGGACTGTTCATACTATTGAGTTGTAGGATTTCCTTATATATGCAAGATAGATCTCAGTCTCTTATCAAATACATAGTTTCCAAATATTTTCTCCTATTGTGATGGCTGCCTCATCACCTTTTTGACAAATTCCTTTGAGGTACAGAAGCTTTTGATTTTGAGGAGTTCCCATTTATCTATGTTTTCTTTCTTTGCTTGTGCTTTGGGTATAAGGTCTAAGAAGAGACCTCCTAATACTAGGTCTTGAAGATGTTTTCCTACATTATCTTCTAGGAGTTTTATGGTACTCTCTGTTATATTGAGGTCTTTGATCCACTTTGAGTTAATTTTCGTATGGGGTATGAGGTAGGGGTCCACTTTCATTCTTTTGGATATGAATATCCAGTTCTCCCAGCCCCATGTGTTGAAGAGACTGTTCTGTCCCAGTTCAGTGGATTTGGGGGCCTTATAAAAAATCAGTTAACTGTAGCTCTGGGAGTCTATTTCCAAATTCTCAATTCAATTCCATTGATCAATATGCCTATTTTTGTGCCAATACCATGCTGTTTTGACTACTGTGGCTTTATAATAAGCTTCAAAGTCAGGGAGTGTAAGTCCTCCCACTTTGTTTTTCTTTTTTTAGAGTGTTTTCAGCACTTCGAGGCATCTTCCCTTTCCAAATAAATTTGATAACTAGCTTTTCCAAGTCTGCAAAGTAGGTTGTTGGAATTTTGATTGAAATTGCATTGAATCTGTAGATCAGTTTGGGTGGGATTGACATCTTAATGATGTTTAGCCTTCCTATCCATGAACACAGAATATCTTTCCATCTCTTTAGGTTCCCTTCTATTTCTTTTCATGAAGTTATGTTATTTTCTGTGTATAGGTCTTTTACATCCTTGGTTAATTTTATTACAAGATATTTTATTTTTTTAGTTGCTATTGGGAATGGAATTTTTTCTTGAGTGTCTCTTCAGTTAGGTCATTTCTAGTGTATAGGTACATTACTGACTTTTGCACATTAATCTTGTATCCCACCACTTTGCTGAATTTGTTTATTAGCTCAAGGAGCTATGTCATTGATTCCTCAGGATTTTACAAATATAAGATCATATAATTTGCAAATAATGGCAGTTTTACTTCTTCCTTTCCAATTTGGATGCCTTTTGTTTCTTTGTCTTGCCAGATTGTTCTGGCTAGAACTTCTAGCACAATGTTGAATAATAGTGGAGACAGCAGGCATTCTTGTCTCATTCCTGATCTTATCGGGAAGGCTTTCAGTTGTTCACCATTAAGAATTATACTGGCTGTGAGTTTTTCATATATGCCCTTTATCATATTGAGGAATTTTTTTTTCAATTCCTAACTTTTGAACTGTTTCTTTCATAAAAAGATGCTGTATTTTGTTGAATCCTTTTTCAGTATCTATTTAGATGATTATTTGATGTTTCCCTTCTGATTTGTTAATGTGTTGTATTGTGTTGATTGATTTTCGTATGTTGAACTATCCTTGCATGCCTTGGATGAACCCCACTTGGTCATCGTGTATGATTTTTTTAATATGTCTTTGAATTTGATTTGCATGTATTTTGTTGAGAATTTTTGCATCTATATTTATTAGGAAGATTGGTCTGTAATTTTCCTTTCTTGTAGCATCTTTACCTGGTTTTGGAATTAGAGTGATGTTAGCTTCACAAAATGAGTTAGGTAGTTTTCCATTTTCTTCAATTTTTTTTGGAAAGAGATTGAGTAGGAAGGGTGTCATTTCTTTTTGGAAAGTTTGGTATATTGTGTTCTCATTTTCATTAGTCTCTACATATTCAGCAATTTATTTTTCAATTTCTTCTTTGATACACTGATTGGTTAGGAGTGTGTTGTTTAACTTCCAGATATTTGTGAATGTTCTAGATCTTTGATGGTTATTGACTACTAGTTGCATTCCACTGTGGTCAAAGAATGTATTTTGAATAACTTCAATCTTTTTAAATTTTTTGAGACTTGTTTTATGCCCCAGCATATAATCTATCCTGGAGAAATTTCCATGAGCAGTAGAGAAGAATGTGTATGCTGATAATTTGGGATGTAATACTCTATGCATGTCTGTTAAGTCTAATTCATTTTTCATATTGTTTAGGTTCTCAATTTCCTTATTGGTCCTCTGTCTGGTTGATGTATCTATAGGAGAGAGTGGGGTATTGAAGTCTCCCACAATTATTGTGGAAACATCTGTTGCTTCCTTCAAGTTTTTCCAATGTTTGTCATGTATTTTGGAGCACCCTGACTGGGTGCATACACATTTATGATTGCTATTTCTTCTTGGCAAATTGTCCCTTTTATTAGCATATAGTGTCCTTCTTTGTTTTGTATGACATCCTTGCATTTAAAGTCTATTTTATCTGAAGTTAGTATTGCTACCCCTGCTTTCTTTTGGCTGTAGCTTGCATGGAATATTGTTTTTTCATCCTATCATTTTTAATTTCTTTGTGTCTCTGGGTCTAAGATGAATCTCTTGTAAATAGTCTATTGATGGTTCATATTTTTAAATCCATTCTGCAAATCTATATCTTTTAATTGGGGAGTTTAATCCATTTACATTCAATGTTATGACTATGAAGGCAGTTCTTGAATCAGCTATCTTATCCTTTGGTTTTATTTGTCAGATCTATTTTTTCCCTCTCTCTCTTTATTTCCTTTAAGGTACCCTTATGAAAACTCTTCATTTCTGTGCCCTTCTCCAGACCTCACTCTCCTGTCTTTTCTGTTCAGCTGGTAAAGCTCCCTTTAGTATTTCTTGTAGGGCAGGTCACTTGTTAACAAATTCTCTCAGCATTTGTTTGTCTGTGAAAATTTTAAGCTCTCCCTCAATTTTGAAGGAGAACCTTGCTGGACAAAGAATTCTTGGTTGGAAATTTTTTTCTTTCAGACTTTTAAATATGTGATACCACTGTCTTCTTGCCTCTCTGGTGCCCGCTGAGTAGTCAGTACTTAGTCTTAGGTTATTTCCCTTTAATGTCGCTTCTCCCTTGCTGCTTTCAGAACTTTCTCTTCAGCCTTTGACAATCTGATCAGAATATGTCTCAGGGTGGGTTTATTTTGATTTATTCTATTCGGAATTCATTGGGCATCTTTAATTTGCATATTTATGTCATTTAGAAGAGTTGGGAGGTTTTCCCCAACAATGTCTTTGGATACTCTTCCTAGACCTTCACTCTTCTCTTCCCCTTCTAGAAAACTAATGATTCTTATATTTGTGTATGTCATGTTGTCCATCATTTCCCCGAGATCCATTCCAAATTTTTCTATTTTTTCGCCATTCATTTTTCTGTGCTTTCACATTCCATCATCTTGTCTTTGAGTTTGTTAATTTGTTCCTCTACCTCTTCAAATCTGCTGTTATCTGCCTCAAGAATACTTTTAATTTGATCAACAGTATCTTTTATTTCCATAAGATCTGCTGTTTTTTAAATTTACTCTTGCAAATGCTTCTTTATACTCTTCTAGGTTCTTCTTCATGTCCTTTCTATCCTGTGCCATGACATTGATGTTTGCATGTATTTCTTTGATTAATTGCTTCAAGTTCTGTGTCTCCTCTGGCTTTTTAATTTGGATGTTTGAGTTATCCATATCTTCTGCTTTCTTCATATGCTTTATAATTTTCTGTTGTTTTTGTCTTCTTGGCATTTGCTTATCTTGATATGGTTCTTTTACAATATTCAGGATTATTTGAACATTTATCTATAATTTGGCAGAGTTACAGCTTGGTGGAATGCACTTTCCCTCACCTACCAGCAGATGGCACTCTTGAGCCACCTCTTACCCTCAAGCCAGTTCTCCCCCAACTTTGTCCATGCACTGAGTGGGGGTCCAAACCATATGGAAGTCCAATCAGTGCACCAATTTTCCATGGGGACTGCCAGCCCTGTGGGTGACGGGGCATGCCCTGTGCAGTTTGGCAGGGAGTCTGCTCCAGGACACAGTGGTCCTGGCTATTCCCGGGGCTGTGGGTAGAATACTCTAGAGATGCTGAACTGTGCTTCTCACCTTCTAGCTCAAATACCCCACAGTCCCTGTTTGCCATGTGCCCATGAGTCCCTGGGATTGGGGGAGGGCTCCTGGCACTTCCATATGGCAGCCTTGCCTCTAGGCTATGCACACCACCATCTTCCATGTAGGAAGAGTGGATGCTGTCACAATCCCACCAAATCCTGAATTCCCTCAAGCAAGCTCTTGGCCTTAGGGCTGTGAAGGGTCAGCTCCCCAGTCAGCTGCAAAGATGGCTGCACAGGGCATGGAAAATGGTGCCCTCCATGCTCATCTGCCGGCTCCAACTGCCCATTCCCTGGTGGTGTATTGGGCCTAACACTCACCAGTCTTAAATGCAGTCTCTCAGCTTCTGCTAGTACATACTCACTATTTGTGTACAATTCTCTGCCCAGCTGGTGGAACCCTGGAACTGCTATTCTGGAGCACTTTTGGTCCTTTATCTAGTGTTTTCCATGGAGGAGAATTTTGCTCTGACTCTCTTAATCCACCATCTTCCCGGAAGCCAGGTCACCGGAGCTCTGAGCTCATGGTATACTCCACCCTGCCCGAGCACAGTGTCTTTACAGTGGGTGTTGGCAGTCAAGCCACGTGGGCCACTTCTATTTTTAATAATTAAATGCCACTACTGAGTAAGGACTTACAGCTGAAAGCTGCTGCTGAGTAACAACCAAATAAGTCACTAAAGCACCAGGACTCCCAAAGTAAAAATGAACACAAACATTTGGGCCAAAGTAAGTCATGGACGAATCCTTTAATAACTGATACATTACAACCATTAATATCAGCTGCTTTTTGAGAAAAAAATAAGAAAAAGTTCATGTGTCTTTAAGGAAAGAATATGTTTTAATTAGTAAGAACTGTAAAACAAAATTTCTCCTACATAAAGCACATTTATTTAATTGGGCATTATATGTAAATAATCTCTCTGTTGAAAGAGAAGATACTGCAATTAAGTGCTTATTTGCTAAATAATAGCTGTGAGACAAAGTCTCAAGTAAGTAAGTGTGACAGCCCTGTCTCCAGTGACAATTTCTTTAGGCTGTATTTTCTAGCCATTCATTAAGAATGTGAGAACCCTCTTATATCAAATTGTTAAATGATAAAAGCCTCTTTTTGCCCACATGAAATGTAAACTTCTTTTGTTTGGATGTCAATGATCATGAAACAGATTTTAGAGAAGTTTAAAAACTCACAAAACACAAGTAGGTAAGAGAGACTATTAGATAATAAAAGGTATTCATTAACTATTGCAAATATAACTAAATTTAAGTTGTCATTTCTTTTTTCCCTATTAAAAGCTATTTCTGATTCTACTAATAACATTAGAAAGTACATTATAACTTCTGGGTATTTGAAATAGTAGGTTGACAGTGGTAAAGATAACAAGGCTTTTAACAGTCTTAAAACCTAAACACAATAGGAAGCTTTGTTTATACTTCAACTCAAGTAAGTCAAAACAAAGGAATTTGAGTAGCAATCAGTAAAGGGATGTTTTCAAACATGACTGCCAAAGACTTTAATCTTAAATTTTATTATTCATCCAGTAGTTTTATCTATGTTAATATTAATGCTTTTATTTTAGACTTATTTGTGTATTAAAAGACAAAGAATTAATTCTATTTGATTTTGTTATAAATAATTCTATCACTCAATAAATTATGAAAGAGATGGCATTAAAATTAAAGTTTGGAACAGGAACTAAAATTTTAAGTGGGCATGTGATAGCATAAATGTAAAACTAAACTTAAAAGTATTAATATGCACAACAATATGCAAAAAAAGAGAGAATATACAAAAAATTGTGCAAAAGAATGAAGTTTGACCCTGTTAAACTTTAGTTTCTTGGCTGCCAAAGCAAATAGCATTCAATGGGTTGGCTTAAATAATGGGAATTCATTGGCCCATGGTTTTGAGGCTAGGAGAAGTCCAAAATCAAGATGTCATGGGGTGATGCTTTCTCCCAGAAGACTGTGGAATCTGGGACTGGCTGCCAGCAATCCATGGTCCTTGGCTTTTCTGTTCTTGGCAATGCATATGGCAGCCCCTCCTGGCTTCTCTTCCAGGTTCTGTTGACTTGCAGCTTCTGGCTCCTCCCTCTGTGGCTTTCTCTTTCTGTGGCCTTCCCTATAAGGCCTCAGGAAGAGGATTAAGACCCATCCTGATTCAGCTGAGCCTCTCAAGTAACCTCATTAAAAGGCCCTATTTATAAGAATTCACACCCACAGGAATGGATTAAGTTTGAGAACATGTTTTTCTGGGGTACATAGCTCCAAACTACCACAGACCTTATGTCATATGCAAAATTTAATTAAAATGGATCAATGATTTAAATATAATAGCTAAACCATAAAACTCTTAGAAGATAACATAGAGACAAATATTCATGACTTAGGATTCAGCCAATGATTCATAGATATGATACCAAAAGCATGAGCAACAAAAGAAAATATAGATAAATTGGGCTTCATCAAAATTAAAGACTGTTGTGCATCAAAGGACATTATAAAGAAAGTGAAAGACAGCATACAGAATGGAAGAAAATAGTTGGAAATCATGGAAATCATATATCTGAGAAGAGTTTAATATACAAAATATATAAAGAACTCTTACAACTCAACAACAAGAAAATAATAAGTCAGTTTTTAAAATGGGCAAAGAACATGAACAGACATTTTTCCAAAGAGGTTATATAAATGACCAGTAAGCATATGGAAAGAGACTCAACATTTATCAATTATAAGGGAATGCAAATAAAAACCACAATGAAACATCACTTAAAACAAAACAAAACAAAACAAAACAAGGGAAATTAACAATTGCTGGAGAGGATGCTGAGAAATTGGAACCTTTGTGCATTGTTGGTGGAAATGTAAAATGATGCAGCCACTGTGGAAAGCAGTGTGACAGTTCCTCAAAAAGTTACATGTAGAATTACTAATGACCTGGCAATTCTACTCCTAGGTATATTCCCAAAATGATTGAAAGCATTGTATACCAATATTCACAGCAGCATTATTCACATTAGCCAAAAGGTGAAAACAACCCAAATGTTCATCAACAGAAGAACGGATAAGCAAAATGTGGTACAAGCACACAATGGATTATTATTTGGCAGTAAGAAAGAATGAAGTTCTGAGACATGCTGCAACATGGATGAACCTTGAAAACATTATGCTGAGTGAAATAAGCAAGGCAGATAAGGACAAATATATTTCACTTATATGATATCTAGAAATAGCAAATTTGTAAAGACAAAAAGTAGATTAGAGGTTGTCAGTGGAGGAGGTAGGAGAAAGAAAAGTTTCTTGATGGGTATCAAGTGTTTGGAAATTTGGGAAATTTTTAAATAATAAAGTATTAATGTGAACTCATGCATAGAAAGGAGATCTTTCCTATCTCTGAGCCTAAAGTAGCCTAGCAACAGTTATCCCAACACTATACTCAAGACAAAAAAATCTGTTATGCATCTCCATGCCTAATGTTTATATTCTAAGACAGTATGTTCCTCTATGTTAACCGTGAGTTAACAAATTGCTCTAAGTATCAGTGGCTTAAAACAACTTAATATCATTGCTCTCAGTTCCAGAAGTTGTTTGGTTAAGCTGAGTTGTTCTCGCTTTGTAATCAGATGGTGACTGTGTATGAAGTCATCTCCTTTATCCAAATGTATGTTGTCCAAGGTGGGATGTCTGGAAGAACTGGAGGTTGGTAGCACATCTCTTTCTCTATGCGGTTAGCTTGGGTTCCTTATAGCACTGTCATCTTGGGGTAATCAACCTCTTACAGCTCTTCTCTAACTGTGGTCAGCATTTCCACTCCACTGTTGATGTGGATTTTGAATACCCACTGTTGTAGCTTCTAGCCATGCCTAGCTGCCTGCCAAGTTGTCCAAGTTGATTTTGAAGGTAACAATGATTTTTTTCTTAGTGCTCTTGTTACAAAGTTGCCTACCTTTTGAGTGGTGTCCCAAACTTACTTTATCCCCAAAGCCCCATGGTTTTTAGTGTGTGATTTTGTTTTTCAGTAAAGCAGATTTCTCATTACAGTAGAAAAACCTAAACTATTTGTTCTCTACTAAAAGGAAGCAGGGCTCCTTGGATAGAAGCTGATTCAATTCTTGGGGTAATATTCTAGACTGATTTGGAAGTTTTTTCCAGAAAGCAAGGGTGCTTTAGAAATTCTGGAAACAGGGTGTTAAAAAGACACAGAAACCAGCTTAAAAGGGATTCTTGTTGACCAAGTTGTGACAATTCGAGTACCAAAAAATAAACTAAAACTTATGGTTACTTAAAATATGTTGAGTTTATGAATAGCCAGAATCAATAATGATTTTCAAAGAAAAGGAATAATAATTCTCTTTTCTTTTAAAAGAGCAAGTATTCTTTTACATTTTTATTCAGATCAGCAGAGATGTTATTCATGGTCCATTGTATGGATAGTTTCAGAATTGTAGATACATACACACCCACAAAGGCAGATGTAGTACATGTCAACAAAAGACTGAAAAAACTTCATGCTCAGGTTTGGGATGTACTTGTACATTATGGTGACTAAGGTACATTTGTTACATGCTGAATTACAAAGAGAGTCCACAAAGCCTTAAAATTTAATAACAATCTCATTTCCCTATCACCTAGAATTTTCAGGGAGTAGTAGAACATTAAAGTGGGAATTTGATAAAAAAGATATACTGGCTGAGGTTTGTGTAGAAACTAGATTCGGGTGGCCAGAGATCAGATGAAATTTTCAGACAACAGAGAGATGGGACTCCCTCCCCTTACTTATTGGTGGAGAGGCTTCTACTATAAGTCTGTGCCTGCCACTTACAAGACAGGTACTTGATGATATATTAATTTAGTGTAGAGTACTAATGAAATTCATCAAAACTTCATTCATAGGATCTAAGAACTTCTCTCTGCTCCCCACCTGCTTCTCCTTCAGCTAATCTTGGGTTGCAAAGCACTTCAAAGAGAATTTGTAGCCTTAAGGTAGAGTGGAGTTTTGCCTTTTAAATAGACTGGAAATATGCATTTATTTGCTGTTTGGTGGTTCTAGCAGTTATTCCTGATCACTCTTGGTTGCTCCTTTGATTTTTAACCCCTTGCCCTGCATAATCACAAAAAAGAACCAAAGGCTACCTGAGGAAAAAGACAGAGGCATAGGCCTCACACCCCAGAGGACTAAAGATTGAGTTTGGTTAACCTGATCCAAAATGACTTTATTGAACCTGCTGGATTCTAGGGGGCAGCATTAAAAAGACAATTCATTTAGGGCATTTGTTGCTCTTCAAGAAGAATAAGATTTTAATGTTTCATATTTTGGGTTTGTGGCCATTGGTGCAAGACTTATTTAATTGCTTTAGAAACATGTAAAAGTATATTATTTTTTATGGATTTTTAAAAATGATTTTTAGAATAAAATATGTTAATGTGGAATTGTTAGGCTGAACAAAAATTGAATTGTTCTGCAAAAGAAACACAAAAGGGCTTATCTTAATGAGAAGTAAGATGAGTTTTATAAATCATTTATATAATAATAGAACTGGAGACATAATCAAAGTAAGTAACATGAAAACAGAGGGAAAAACTGGGGTGAAAGGAATTTGCTGATCTTAGGCAATTTAAAGTTTTATGAAATTTGGGGGCGGACCCCAAAAGTGAGATGTGTTTGAAAACCTGCACACGGTAGGCCTCAAATGTCACTCATGTCAAACAACTTTAGCCAAGCTTACATTAGGCATATTGAGAAGGTTTTTTAAAATTTGTTTTTACAAGAAACTAGGAGCTTACTGAGAAATGCAGCCACTTAACTGTAACACCTGTGATGTTTATGCCATGTTACCAGAAACTATCTTTGGAAGTCTGAACAAAAACAAACAAAAATAGTCAAAACTGTGTATATATTTGTCTCTGCTGAAGAAATAGGAAGTAACTTTCCACATTATAAAATAACTGCCAGCTCTGAGATGTGACTTTCAGCTTCAGGGATTCTGTCTGAACAGAATTTTATCCAACAGCTGGAAATTGGCCACTAGAATAAAGAGTCTCAAGATCTCAATCAAGTTCTTTGAAGCCTTATTTCTCCCACAATACACAAAAGGTACAGTGGAGGCCCAGAAATGGGAGGAAGGGGCTGAGTCGACTTGGGTGGAATGAGGTGAGAAATGCTCACGGAGGAGACGACCCTTAAACAGAATCTTGGAAGGAGAGTAGATATTTGCCTTGCAGATGAGGTAGGGCTTAGTGGAGAGGCCAGATATGCAACCCAGAAAACCCTGTGGGCCAAGGGATGGGAGAATGGCATCCTCTGGTTCATGTGTAGCTGCAAGCAGTTTGAGAGGGTGGCTTGGAAAAACAAGCTGGATGGGTAAGGAGAGCCAGATCATGGATGTCCTTCTACACCATATGCGTTTGCTCTTTCTCTCATTTACTCTATAAAAGAATGTATTGAGGAACTCCTAAATACCAGGCCTTGGGGAGAATGACACAATTTTTTGCTCTCATTGAGCTTATAATATAAAAGAGGAGACAGATATTAAACAAATAACTACAAAACAATTATTTAATTTTACTATGATAAGCCTCTGTGAAGGACAATGATGTGTGATGAGAGAGTTTGTAATAGGGAAATCTTAGTCCAAGGTTTCATCCTGGGGAAGTGATGTTTGTGCTGAGACCTCAGTAGGAGCTAGCCTGCCAAAGGAGGGGTTGTTTGGGTGGAATTGGAAAGAGCATTTCAGGCAGACACAACAAAGGCAAAGGTTGGGCGATGGCAAGTTGCATGGAGCTTTAGAGAAACAGAAAAGCCCATATAGGCTATTGTTGGATCTTATTGAGGGAGGCACATGATCATTGTTGCATTTTAGAAATCACCATCCCCACCCTCGGCTGTAGTGTGGGGAATAATGAAGGGATGTGGGGTGGGAAGTAAAGAAACTGGTCGCTGTGCTGTTATGATAGATCTGGAAGGAGTGTCAAAGTGGGAGCTAAAGCTGTGGCAGTGTGGACAGAGAGAAAGGAATAGATTTGACAGATATTAGGGACTGGAATTGGCAATTCTTAAGGATCAATGAATTAGATGTGGGAAGTGAGAAGAGGGAATTCAAAAGAATGACTTGCATGTTTCTGGATGGAGCAATGGGATGGATAATGAGATGGGAACACAGACAGAGGATCAGATTTGGTGAGTGGGGAGGATAATGAGTTTCATTTTGGACACATTTAGTTCAAAGTGCCTATGGAGATGTCCAGTAAGCATCTGGATGAGAGTGTAAAGTTCCAGAAGGAGTTCAAAGTTGGAGATTCAGAAACGGGAAATATCAGCATGGTGGTTGAAACTGTGATAACTGATAATCTTGCACAGGGAAATCTAATTGAAGATGAGAGGGTCAAGGCCCAAGCCCTGGGAAATATAGAAATATTTAAGAGGTGAGCATGGAAAGAGGAGCCAGGAAAGACAACTGAGAAAGAATGATCAGAGAGGGAGAGGAAGGATCAGAACTATATGCTGGATAGTCTCCACTTGCCCCTCCAAATCCACTCTCTACCCTTTTCTGTGTTGCTCTGTGTCCTGGAGGACTACCACAGTGGACAACTTCAATCATCTCTCCTACCTCTGGCTTCCAGTTGGGTTAGCCAATGGGAGGCACTGTCAGGAGATGGAAGGGCGAGGAGAAAGAGGCTGGGGTGTTTATTCCCTTGACTTCCTCCCACTGGACTGTGGCTCTGTTCCCCTATCAAAGGGAGCCTGTATGCTGGAGCTATGGAAGAGGGGTTGGTTGCAACAGGCCCCTGTAACTAAAACTCCCCTGTCTCTTCAGGTTCAAGAGTGGTAAAGGCTTTCCGCTGTTGTTAGCCCTTTGGTCCCTCACAGACCTTTGCAAATAATTTATTCATTAAACTCTCTCCAGTCATCCCTGTTTCTTACCATTTGTGTCTTGCCAGGACCCTCACCTTTACAGAGTTTTATGTCAAAAGCCACAGAAAAGGAGTTTCCAGGTGGGGTGGTCAAGTGTCAAATGCTGCCAAGGTTATGCTTGATGAAGACTGAAAAGAGTCCACGGTATATACCAACCAGAAGTTGTTGGCGAGCTCTATCAGTGCAGGTTAAAGGAATGGTGGGGCTGAAGCCTGATTGCAGTGGGCTGAAGAGTGAATGGGGAGTCATTTGATCTTCCTTTAAGGGGCCTAACAATAAAAGAGAGAAGAAAGTAGTATCTTGAGGGAGCTGCAGGTTGGGCTTTTCTTTAATTTTACTGTGGTGGGAACTTGAGCATGCTTATAGTCTGTGGCAAGGAGCCATTAGGTAAGGATAAAGTGAAGACTTGGAAAAAATAATGGATCCATTCCCAGGATTGCAGTGAGAAAAGAGTGGAGGGATTAGCCTTGCCTGAAGAATGTTGACTTCTTAGACTGGAGGAAAGGAGAGAAGGCAGATATGAATATAAAAACTTTGTAGCTATGGAGAAGGAGAGTGAGAGAGTTTCTTCCTGATAGCTTGAACTTTCTTAGTGCAAGTTCAGGGGCAGTGGAAATTTGAAACAACAATTGTGAGCAATGGGAGAGAAACTGAACAGGATCTTGTAAAGGCCTCAAAAATTTGCTGAAATATGAATAAATGCTTGATATCAATGATAAAACCAGAATTAAAAAAAGTGAGGTGTTGTGATAATGTCATGAGATGAAGTTGTAAAGGTAGAGTGTGTCCAGATTGGGGAATTTTTCTGTTATATAGGCAGTAGAAAGGCATCAAAGGTTTTTGAGCAGAGGAGAGATGAATTGGATATAAGATTAATTGGAGGTGTGGGGCTGAGAAGAAGTACTAGAAGTCACAATGAGCCTTTGGATTAATCCATATGATAGACAAAGATGTAGCTAATTTGGGGTTTGAAAGTAGAGATTTCAAAGTGAACGGTGACTGAAGAGCTAGAATCCATAGGACCATTGGTGATGCCAAAAGGTGGCTTGGGGTCCCTGACCTTAATCTGGTGCCAATCTCACCCTCCACTTTAGTATACCCTAAATAAATATATAAGTAAAAACAGGGTGCTTGCTATGCAAGCACTGGCTTAACATGAATTGCCTAGCTCCCTGCCAGACTTCCATATCTAAACCTCTGTACAAATATTCAGGAGCTTCCACTGCACAGAGCTTAGAAACTGATCAGATGTGGGAAATGAAAGAGAAGGAGCTGCAAATAAGTCAGAAATTTTAACTGGGTTTCCTAGGTGGATGTCAGGGTACTTTTGGCCAAGAAAGGAAATATGGGAGGATACGTTCATGAAGGAAAATGATGAATTTTAGGTGCCAAGAGGTTCTTTGTGGATTTGGGCAATTGGGGGTTGAGAATGTGGGCCTGGAGCTTGGGAGGGAGGTTGTCATGCAGATCTGGCATCACCTGTAGAGAGGTGGTTATTGAGGCAGTGGGATCCAAGGACAGTGGCAAAGGGAACGTGAAGAAATGCTGAGAACAGACCTTTGAGAAATTCTCTCTTTAAGAGGGCAAGCAGAGGAGAAGTGTCAGGAAGGAAGATGAGAAAATGTCATAGAAATAGGAGGATAAACAGAAGAATACAGCTCATGAGAGCCCAGACTGGAGACAGCCACACTAAGAGTGGTAGGCTAAATAATGTCCCCAATGAAAGGCATGTTCTTAATCTTAATCTGCTTTCCTGTGGGTGTGACCTCATGTGTAAATAAGACCTTTTGAAGCTGTTATTATTACTTAATGTGTGGCCAGGGTGGGTTTCAATCCATAATACAGGAGGCCTTAAAAGGAGAAGAAATCCAGAAGCCAGAAAGTGGAAATTGGAAGAGCAGACTCAAGCAGAGAGAGATTGCAATGTGATAGGAGGCAGATATGCAAGTCAAGAAACCCCAAAGATTGTGACAAGCCAGCACTAGAATGCTACAGACTTTGGGGAGAAAGCACTGCCTTGCTGACATCTTGATTTGGACTTCAGCCTTCCAAACTGTGAGCCAATAAATTCCTATTGTTAAGCCTACCCATTGTGTGGTATCTGTCATAGCAGTTTGGCAAATTAAGACACCAAGGAAGGGCTAGTCAAGGATAATGGTGAAGTGCCTTTTTCCTTACAGAAAACATCACTTCTCTTCTTGCAAATTGATTTT
Source organism: Choloepus didactylus (assembly GCF_015220235.1). Taxonomy (NCBI): domain Eukaryota; kingdom Metazoa; phylum Chordata; class Mammalia; order Pilosa; family Megalonychidae; genus Choloepus; species Choloepus didactylus. The sequence goes on from NC_051309.1 coordinate 53,625,053, forward strand.
TCAAATTTACAGTTAGGTCTTGAAAAGGGTCTTTCTTTTCAAAAGCAATTATTTTTCATTTTTAAAACTTTTTATTTTGAAATAATTTTAAATTTACAGGACAATTGCAAAAATAAAATACAAAACCCATTCAGAGAACTTCAACATATCCCCCACTCAGATACCCAGATCCACCAACTTTTAGGATCCCTCTTTTAACATAACTTAATAAAAGTATTTAGAATTTCTCTGAACTCTTAATTTTTCAGTTTTGTGAACAACCTCCAAAAAATTGTGCTTGTCTTTGTGCAGAATTCATTAAAATCTGTTTGACATTTCCATCTAAATGTTTCAATATATACTAAAAATGTTGCTTGAATTCCCTTGATTATCAAGTTGCACATCCTTGTCTTTGTGGTAGTAGAACTGATCCTCGCATAGAGAGTCAACTTCCATGAGATGGCTCTGGTTCTGCATTTGAGCATAAAAGTTAGAATCATCCTTTTCTAACCACAACAGGTTGTCCTCTGAATATTTACCTCAGTCTATATCATTGAAGTGCTCTTGTGTTCTTAGTGAACTGGTTTTATTTGAAAGCTCTTGTAATAATGGTACCTGGCTCTTGGAACTGTCTTCAAAATATTTCCCCTCTCCTCTTTCACACTGAAGAGCAGGTTCATCTCCTTGGATTGGAACAATTGTGCTCAGCTTAACCTTCCTGGGCTTATTGTCTTCAGGTGGACGTACAGACTCCTCATGGGCATGAGTGTCTATTGTGTTTGACTGCATGTTGTCCCCTTCGGAATTCTGTGAGGGTCCTATGTGTTCCCCTGAGGTGATCCGATGAGGACTGTCTTTTTGATTTGCATCTGTTCCCTGACAAAAAGGTTTATAGGTACAAATGTCTGAGTCACTTTTGTGGCAGGCGCTCTTATCAAGATCTGAGGGAACTTCAGGGGAACATGGTGGTGTTGGTGGTAAATTGCCCACATTTGAAAAGTCTAAGTCTCTCAGTGAACAATGCCATTCTGCTAACTCTGACTCAGGAGCTATGACACAGTCATAAGTGAACACACCTGGAATTTCATCACTTAGAGGACTGCTGCCCAGTGATCTGGGCAAGGCTGTTGGGTCCTCAAAATTACTGTTGTTAGAGGCCCTTTTCTGATGAGTCTCACACAACTCAGGGTCTGGACCAGAAATGAGAGGTTTTTCAAAGTGATCTTCCTGGCTCTCACATTTCCATGGAATCCTCTGAAAGGGGACATTGTCCTCAAGATTCTCTAATGACATAACACTGTCCACCCTTACCCCTGAGTTCTCATCCCCCAGTGGCTCCCTGACCTTACAGCTCTCCTCACCATGTGTCTCTTCTTCAGTCAAATTCCTTGCACCCTCTGAACTTACTGAACTTAGAGTAAATAAAGACCCTTCATCAGAATTGTAGTTGGTCTCCAACTCAGACTGGGTGTCAGAGGGAGCGTGGTTCTGCATTGGTGCCTTGTTAGTATGAGTGACATCGCAGTCACTGCCCCATCTTGGAGGAAAGACCGATGGATCCGTATCTCCCGGGTCACTGTGTGTGACCACACTGTAGTAGGCTGGAAGGTCTTCCTCAGCAGTGGCCCCCTTGAAACTTTGCTGCCGTGTGCTCAGGGAATTAATGTACGTGCTCACTTGCCTTTCCTTAGAAAATTCTACCCAAGAGCCTGCTGGTTCTGCAGGTAACTCTTCAATGCCCCATCTTTCCTCATTCTCTCCAGTGCTCTGTGATTTCGTATGTGTTAGCATTTTAGAGAGAGAAGCTGTCATTTCTCTTGAGAGTGATGGGTCTAATACATTAGAATCATTGCAGAGTGAACCAGAGCCAGATTGTAATCTGCCAGCTACTGAAGAGATGCTCATTGGAGGCTCCCCGAGAGAATCTTCCTGGGCCACAGCTTTATAATTTAATTCTCTGAAGACATCATTCCTATAGATGTGGTCCTGTGCTGCTGAAATTAGCTCATTCTTCTCAGCATTTGGGTGTTGGCGGAGAACGGAACAGGCTGCACTGTCATTTGGAAGTGCGGGATCACTTCTATTTCCTGCCCCAATGTTGTCCTCGTGTTGTTCTGTGCTCTGTCGGCTACCAGGCTCCTTTCTGCTTGTTCCAAGAGTTCTATCATGAGTGACAGCAGCATGTGGGCTTGGCTCTATCACTGAAAACGCGTCTTGGTTCTGATAGAGGTTTGGATCACGAAAAGCTTGGCACAGCTGTGTCATTGGGTGCTGTATGTTCCCTGCAGCTTCGATTTCATCGTAGAAGCCCTCATTTGAATACACATGTTCTGAGGCAGGGCTTTTGTTCTGACATCTTTGTTGCCACAGTCTGTCAGCATAAGGCCTTGTGAAAGCTCCCAGGAAGAAAGCCACAATGAATGTGATGAACACCGACAGGCAGATGGCCAAGGCAAGGTCCTGGGAAGTGTCTCCCTCACTGTTGGCAGTTTGAACATCCCGGGCACTTCTAACCCATCTTGGCAGCTGGCGTGGCTTCTCACTGCTCTCAGAGCTGACAGGTGCCTTCTTCCCCCTCTCTGCTTTGCTTGTTATGAGGTTTTTCATGTGACTCAGATTAACGTGTGGAAGGTGGGTCTCCTTGGAAATTCTGCCTTTGGGAATCCACCAGTATGCTTCCTCATTTTCTGAAAGTGGGGGGATAAAAAACACATAAGCAGACATTAAAATAAGACTCCAGTGGTTTTAAAAGCTTCTCAGAGTCTTCTTCAATCCTTATCGAGCTATATTTTATAGTGTACATTACATGATGAGAAACAGCTTTAAAATTTTTTAAACATTTTTTGGTCTAAGGCCAACAGTGCGTATATGGCTCTATGCACATTTACAAATGACTATCAGGCTTAGGTCTGCTGCTCCAAGGCCCTGGAGGCTGTGTTTCTTAGGCTTCCTGCCCAACAGCGGCCCAATGGGAAGGAGAAGCAGGACTGGTGGAAGGCCGGCCGTCTGGCGTCTCCTTGCTCCATGCCCTCACCCTCTCCACATTGACCAGAACGTTCCATTAGCCCCTGCGACATCTGCCTCGGCCTGACCCATGCTCGAGGTATCATTTCTTCACTGTTCTCCAGTGTTGGTGACTAGCAAAAATATTCAGGTTTCTCTACTGGTTGCAGATATTATGCTCTCCACACTCAGAATTCCAGTTATGGCTTCTTACAAAAGGGTGAAACAAGTGTGGCTGACAATATTAAAACTTCTCTTTGATCTTCACGGATCTCTTCTAAACCTGGTAGGCATGGACATGTTTCCACTTTAATGGCAGTCCTGAATAGAACAATGTCCTGCTCTCATTAAAAACTAACCAACAAAAAAAACCTGACTTTTTCCAGTTAGGAGTTTGAGATTTAGCCGAGACAGTCAACAGTGAAAAAAAAAATCCAGAATGTTCAACCCCTGGCAAACATACTCTAGCAATTTGGGAGAGTGGTAAAGAACAAATCAAAGAAAAATATATTTTAAAAATATGTATGTTTTGTGTGTGTACAGGTTCACACTTTCAGAGTGTTAGCAAGAATTTAAAATGTTTCAAATTTTTAAAGTTTGTCCTTTGATCAATTATTTGTTAAGAATTAGGATTAAAATGTGACATTTTTGAGCTTTAGGGAAAATTCTCCCCTACTGAAACTTCTGTTCTTGACTGAATCCAATTGTTTGAGTGATTTGAATTATATGTCTTTGACCATATACAGAAAATCATTCATGAACTGAGGAAAACAGTCAGTCACCGATAATTATTCTGTGATGCAGCCCAAGACTGAGGCTGATGACATGGGTCAGTATTCTTGCTTTCAGGGGCCACTGTCCTTGATTTAACCGAGACTACATTTTTCAGTTCATATGGAACCATTTCAGAGAGAGAAGAGGTACTACGGACTTACCTATAGACTTATTGCAAATTGCATTCCACTTTTTCCTCCAGGATTCGGAAATGAAACCTTGGAAGACTGTCACGCTGTGGTCACACCACCAGTGGTTATCAGCCAAGTCAGCCTCCAGCTGGGGAAGTGTGAGGGCAATGGCCATCATTGGGAGGATGGTGGTCAGAGAGTTGCTGCTGAGGTCTACAACCTGCTGGAGAAGAAACAAAGTCAGGGCAGTCTGTCCTGAAGGACATTTAGAGACAAAGCAAGTGACTTAGAGAAAGGCTCTTACATCTCTATGGAGGCAATATGAATTTAGCAGTGAACCTGAGAGTCAGAGAATACAGGATTTAAATTCATGCTCTGCCCCTAACAACTCTGTGAGCCTTGGAAAATTGTTTAATTTCTATGAGCCTACCTTCCAGAGACATAAGGATTAAATGTATGTGAAAGCTCTAAGAATGGTGACTATACCAGTGCTAGAATTTCTAGCACAGTGTTGAATAACAGTGGTGGCAGTGGGCATCCTTGTCTTTTTCCAGATCTCAACAGGAAAGCTTGCAGTCTTTCACCATTGAATACAATGTTAACTGTGGGTTTTATATGTATGCCCTTTATTGTGTTGAGAACATTTCCTTCTATTCCTATCTTTCAAAGTGTTTTTATCAAGAAGGGATGCTTGTCAAATGCCTTTTTGACATTGATCAAGTTGATCATGTCATTTTTCCTCTACAATTTGTTAATGTGGTATATTATATTAATTGATTTTTTAAAATGTAGTATTATTGAGGTATAATCACATACAATACAATCATCCAAAGTGTACAATCAATTGTTCACAGTATCATTAAGTTGTGCATTCATTGCCACAATAGATTTTGAACATTTTTGTTACTCCCCCCAAAAAACTAAGAATAAAAATTAAAATAAAAGTAAAAAGAACACCCAAAACATCCCATACCCCCCTATTACTTATTTACTTTTTGTCCCCATTTTTCTACTCATTTGTCCATACACTGGGTAAAGGGAATGTGAGCCATAGGGTTTTCACAATCACATAGTCACACCATATAAGCTATATAGTTATATGATCATCTTCAAGAATCAAGGATACTGGATTGCAGTTCAAGAGTTTCAGATATTTTCCTCTAGCTATTCTAATAAAGTAAAAACTAAAAAGGAATATCTATATAATGCATAAGAATAACTCTAGAAAGGCCTCTCAATTTCACATGAAATCTCTCAGCCACTGAAACTTAATTTTGTTTCATTGCTTTTCCCCCATTTGATCAAGAAGGTTTTCTCAATCCCACAATGCTGGGTCCAGGCTCATCCCTGGGAATCATGTCCCACTTTGCAAGGGAGATTTACACCCCTGGGAGTCATGTCCCATGTAGGGGGGAGGGCAGTGAGTTTACCTGTAGGGTTGGCTTAGAGAGAAAGGCCACATATGAGCAGCAAAAGAGTTTCTCTGGGGGTGACTCTTAGGCACAATTATAAGTAGGCTTAGCCTCTCCTTTTCAGTAACAAGTTTCATAAGGGCAAGCCCCAGGATCGAGGGCTTGGCCTTCTAAATTGATGGTCTCCAATGCTTGCAAGAATATCAGGAATTCCCCAGTTGGGGACGTTTAATATTCCCACATTTCCCCCAATTCCTCAATGGAGCTTTGCAAATACTTTTTATTCTCTGCCCAAAGTACTCTGGGGTGCATCAAGGCTTCACACTAACCTGTACAATCCAACCAAATCTCACTCCCTATCCAAGGTCCCATGTAATTATGGTGTTTGCATAAACTGACCATACAAGTTAAATTACATAGTGTGCTACATAAAATATAGATTTTGTACCAAATAAATGTTGCTTCCTTTGGTCTCACACAGAAGTTGAAATTTTAAAACACAGTCAATATCTTCTTTTACCTCTTAGTCTGATTCACCTTAGTCCTAAACAAGTCCATTTCGTTCATGTCTCTGATCTCTTTTTCAGTTTCTTTAACATTAATTGATTTTATGGTGCTGAATTGTCCTTGCATACCTGGTCATAAAACCCACTGAACCTGGTGTATAATTGTTTTAATGTACTATTGGATTTGATTTGCAAGTATTTTGTTGAGAATTATTGCATCAATATTCCTTAGTAATATTATTTTCTTGAAGTATCTTTGACTCGTTTTGGTATTAGGGTGATGTTGGTTTCATAGAATGAGTTAGATAGTGTTCCTGTCTCTTCAATTTTTTGAAAGAGTTTGAATTGAGCAGGATTTGTATTAATTTTTCTTGAAATGATTGGTAGAATTCAACAGTGAAGTCATCTGGTCCTGTGATTTATTTTCCTTGTTGAGAGGTATTTGATGAGTGATTCAATCTCTTTGCTTTTAACTGGTCTATTGAGATCTTCTATTTCTTCCAGTCCATGTAGGTTTTTTCATGTGTTTCTAGAGACTTTTCCATTTCATATAAGTTGTCTAATTTGTTGGCATACAGTTGTTCTTAGTATCCTCTAATGATCCTTTTTATTTCTAGGGACTCGGCAGTTACCTCCCCCTCTCCTTTCTGATTTTATTTGTGTCTTCTCTCTTTTTTTCTTAGTCTTGCAAAGTGTTTGTGAATTTTTTGATCTTCTCAAAGAATTGACTTTTGATTTCATTAATTCTGTTGTTTTTATTCTCAATTTCATTTATTTCTGCTCTTTTTTTTGTTATTTCTTTCCCTCTGCTTGCTTTGGTATTAGTTTGCTGTTCTTGTTCTAGTTCTTCCAGGTATGCAGCTAGGTTTTTCATTTTAGGTATTCTTTTTTAATGTAGGCATTTCAGGCCATAAATTTCCCTCTCAGCACTTCCTTCACTGCATCCCATAAGTTTTGATATGTTGTGTTCTTATTTTCATTTGTCTCAAGATATTACTGATTTCCCTTGCAATTTCTTCTTTGACCACTGGTTGTTTAAGAGCATGTTATTTTATTTCCACATATTTGTGAATTTTCTAGTGCTCTGCCTGTTACTGATTTCTATTTTCATTCCATTATGGTCAGGGAAAGTGCCTTTTATAATTTCAGTCTTTTTATACTTTGAGACTTGTTTTGTGACCCAAAATGTGATCTGACCTGGAGAATGATCCATGAGCACCTGCTGTTTTGTGGTGCAAAGATCTACATATGTCTGTTAAATCTAGTTCATTTATCATAATATTCAAGTCCTCTGTCTCACTGATCCTCTTTGTAGATGTTCTATCTATCAATTGGAGTGGCATATTGAAGTCTCCAATTATTATTATAGAGACATCTATTTCTACCTTCAGTTTTGTCAATGTTTGCCTCACGTATTTTGGGACACCATGGTTAGGTGTATAAAAACTTACGATTGTTATTTCTTCCTGGTGGATTGGCCCTTTTTAAATATTTAGTGTCCTCTTTTGTTTCTTATAAAACTTCTGCATTTAAAATCTATTTTGTCTGATATTAGTATAGTGACCCTGCCTCTTTTTGGGTTACTGTTTGTGTGGAATATCTTTTTCCAACCTTTACTTTTAACCTATTTGTGTCCTTGGGTCTAAGATGAGTCCTTTATAGACAGCATATGTGTTCTGGTTTGCCAAAGCCTCCAGAAATGCAATATACCAGAAGTGGACTGGCTTTTACGACGAGGGTTCATTGGTTCACAAATATACAGTTCTAAGGCCATAAAAGTGTCCAAACTAAGGCATCAACAAGAGGATGCCTTCACTGAAGAAAGGCCGACGATGTCTGAACACCACTGTCAGCTGGGAAGGCATGTGGCTGGAATCTGCTGGTCCTCTTCTGGGGTTAGCTTCTTGTTTCTGTTGCTTTCTCCAGAATATCTCTGAGCTTCAGTCTTAGCTTCTTTCTCTCAGCTACTCTGTGTCCTTGCTTGTTTCTCCCGGTGCATTTCTCTCTAGCATCTTGGGGTCCTCTATTAGCTTCTCCAGAGAAAACTCTGGATTTCATCTCTTTGCTTCATCTCCTGGTTCTGGTTTTAATAGTTGTCTCCAAAATATCTCTGGGTGTTTTCTCTCTAAGCATCTCTGAGCTGTCTTCAAAATGTCTCTGCCTTTTATCTTCTCATAAAGGACAGCCGTAAGCTAATTAAGACCCACCTTGAATGGGCAGGGTCACATCTCCAAAGGAACAACCTAATCAAAAGGTCCCACCCACAATAGGTCTGCACCCACAAGATTGGATTAAAAGAACATGGCTTTTCTGGGGTACATAATTGATTGAAACCAGCACAATATAGGCAGCTCATGTATTTTTTTAAAATCCATTCTTTTGATTGGGGCATTTAACCATTAAGATTCAGTGTTATTACTATAAGGGCAGTACTTATTTCAACCATTTTATTCTTTGATTTTTATATTTCATATCTTATTTTTGTCTCTCTTTTAAGTTGTTATCTTTACTGATAAACGTCATTTCTACACTGTCCTCCGAGCCACTCTCTCCTGTCTTTTCCTTTAAGCCTACAGAACTCCCTTTAATATGTATTTCTTGTAGTAAGGCAGCTCCCTTGTTGATGAAGTCTGTCAGTTTCTGTTTATCTGTGAATATTTTAAATTCTCCCTAATTTTTTACTATTTTTTATTGTAGAATATTACATATATACATAGAAGTGATAACTTTCCAAGTGCAATTTAACAAGTAGTTAGAGAGCAAATTTCAAAGAATGTTTCAAAGTTTCAGTTATTTCCTTATTGTGAAATATAGCATATATGCAAAAAGGTAATATCTTCCAAAGTATGATGTGACAACTAGCTATATAGGAAATTTCCAAAAATGTTATGACTTACATAACATAGATTCAGTTATTTCCTTATTTTAAAATATAACATATATATAAAAAAGTGATAACTTTCAAATTACAATTTAACAAGTAGCTATAGAACAAATTTCAAAGGATGCTAGGGGTTACAGTTCCACCATTTCTCTCCCTAATTTTTGAAGGACAGTTCCACCAGATAAAGTATTCTTGGCTTGCAGTTTTTCTCTTTCAGTACCTTAAATATATCATACCACTGCCTGCTCACCTCCGTGATTTCTGATGAAAAATTGGCACTTGCTGTTCTTGTGGTTCCCTTGTATATGATGAATTGCTCTTCTTTTGCTGCTTTCAGAAATTTCTATCTTTAGCAGGTGACATTCTGATTAGTATGTGTCTCAAAGTATCTGTTAGGATTTATTGTTTGGAGTATGTTGTGCTTCTTGTACATGTAAACCTATGTCTTTCATAAGAGTTGGGAAATTTGGGGACATTATTTCCTCAAATATTCTTTCTGACCCTTTTCCCTTATCTTCTCCTCTGAGATGCTCATGATGCAGATGTTTGTGTGCTTTGTGTTGTTATTCAAATCTCTGAGACCCTGCCAATTTTTTTTCCATTCTTTTCTCTATATGTTCTTCTGTCTGTAAGATTTCAATTGTCCTGCCCTCTTGGTCGCTGATTCTTTCTGTGCCTGTTCAGATCTGCTGTTGTATGCCTCTAGTTTATTTTTATTCTTTCCTACTGTATCTTTCATTCCCATAATTTCTGTTATGTTTCTTTTTATACTTTCAAATTCTTCTTTTATGCTTACCTGACATCTTAATATCCTTGATCTCTTTAACCATATTTTCCTTCCTCTCCTTGAACTTATTTAGATTTGTTTGGACATCTTTGATTAGTTGTTTGAAATTCTGTGTCTCCTCAGAAGTTTTAATTTGTTCCTTTGACTAGGCCATATCTTCCTGTGTCTTAGTATGGCTTGTAATTTTTTGCTGATTATCTTGATGAGTTTACTCTGAAAGTCAGTTTCTCTCACTTGCTTATGGTTTTATTGTTGATTGCCTTTGTGTTAAGGCTTTTCTCTAACACTTGGTTCAACTTATTCTAGACCTTTAGGATTTCCCATGTTTAACTGCCCAGATTTTTTTCAGCTTTTCTTTATCTGATTCTTCCTTGGATATGTGGTAACTAGAATCTATAATTAACAGTAACATTGTAATATGCTTACATTAATTGTAACAAAGGTAATATACCAAAACTAAATGTCTATAACAGGGGGATAAAAGGGAGGGGTATGGGATTCCTGGTGTTGTTGTTGTATGACTTTTTCATTGTATTTTATTTTACTTTAAAAATTTTTCCCCTCTATCCTTTTTTATTCTTCATGTTTAAATCTCCTCTTCCTCTTTCATTGTGGAAGAAATGTAAATGTCCTCATATAGATTGTGGTGGTAAACACATAACTATGTGATTATACTGGGAATGATTGATTGTTTACTTAGGATGGATTGTATGGTTTGTGAATAAAACTGTTTAAAAAATAAACAGATGGATACAAGTACCAGAGAAAATGTGGCAGCAGTTATGTACCTATTCATTGTTGGCGGGGGAGTAGAATGGTGCAGCCTATCTGGAGGGCAGTGTGGTATTTCCACAGGAAGCTAAGTATGGGGTTGCCATATGGTCCTGCAATCCTGTTATTGGGTATATACTTGAGGAACTGAGAGAAGGGACATGAGTGGACATTTGCACACTGGTGTTTATGGCAGCAGTATTCATGATTTGCAATGGATGAAGGTGGCCTAAAGGTACATCAACTGATAAAGGGAATGGTGAATTGTGGTGTGTAGACACAATGGAATATTGAGCAGCGGCAAGAAGGAATGAAGTTTTGAGGTATGCAACTAGGTGAATGGACCTTGAGGACAGTAGGTTGAGTGAAATAAGCTGGAAATGAAAAGACAAACATTATAATGCCTCACTAATATGGACTAATAATAATGTGCAAACTCTGAGAATTGAATCTGGGAGCATAGGTTATCAGGGGAAAACTTACGGTAGAGGTTCCTAGCCTGTTAAGAGGCTGAAAAGATCAGACTTCTGTTGGATATATGAACCAAATGGGCTCGGTTGAGATTGGGGTAGATCAGACTAAAGAGTAGAGGATGATATTAAATGTGTTTTAAAACTTCAGCTTCTGTATGGGATCAAAGAAGAGATGTTTATTTGGTGCAAAATCTATATTTTCTATAGCACACTATGTAATTTAACTTGTATGGTCAGTTTACTAAAACACCATAATTACATGGAACCTTGAATAGGGAATGAGATCTAGTTGGTTTGTACAGGTTAGCGTGAAGCCCTGATACATCCCAGAGTAATTTGGGCAAAGAATAAGAAGTATTTGCAAAGCCCCATTGAGGGATTGAGGAAAATGTGGAAATATTAAACTTCCCCAACTGGGGAATTCCTGATATTCTAACAAGCAATGGGGACTACCGGTTTAGTAGACCCAGTCCTCGGTCTGGTGGCTTTCCCTTATGAAGCTTGTTACTGCAAAGGAGAGGCTAAGCCTACTTCTGATTGTGCCTGAGAGTCATCCCCAGAGAACCTCTTTTGCTGCTCAGATGTGGCCTCTCTCTAAGCCAACCCTACAGGTAAACTCACTGCCCTCCCTCCCATGTGGGACATGGCTCCCAGGGGTGTAAATCTCCCTGGCAACATGGGATGTGACTCCTGGGGTTGAGCCTGGACCTGGTATCATAGGATTGAGAAAGCCTTCTGGACCAAAATGGGGAAGAAAAATGAAACAAACCAAAGTTTCAATGGCTGAGAGATTTCAAATGGAGTTGAGAGGTCATTCTGGAGGTAACTCTTATGCATTATATAGATATCCCTTTTTACTTTACTAGAATAGCTAGAAGGAAATTTCTGAAACTCTTGAACTGCAATCCAGTATCCTTGATTCTTGATGATCGTGTAATTATATAGCTTATATGGTGTGAGCGTGTTAGTGTGAAAACCTTATGGTTCACACTCCCTTTACCCAGTGTATGGACAAATGAGTAGAAAAATGGGGACAAAAAGCTAATGAATAATGGCGGGGGTGGGGTGGTGGTGTATGGGATGTTTGGGTGTTCCTTTTTACTTTTATTTTCTTTCTTATTTTTATTTTTTTTGGAGTAACGAAGATGTTCAAATATTGTTTTGTGATGATAAATGCAATGGTATTATGGTATTGTGGACATCTGTTGTATACTTTGGATGATTGTATGGTATGTGAATATATTTCAATGAAATTGCATTACAAATGAAAAAAAAAATCTGTATTATGTACCAGACATTTTCTAATAGAAAAGATAATGGGCATGATGTGTTTCCTCAGAGAGTTACAGCCCCATAGAAGGATTATGGAGATACAGTTATTAACAAATAGCCATACCTAAAACTAAATAATTTCAGGAGAGCTATGTCAATGAGGAAAAAGTATATCAGATTATTGTCATCGTGTGTAAAAGGGGGTCCAATTCAATCTGAACACCCAGGGAAGGCAACCTTGAGGAAGTGACATTTAAGCAAAATCTGGAAGGCTTAATAAGAGTAGTTAGGTCTTCCAGGCAAAAAGATCAGCAAGTGGGGAAGGCTTGAGGTGAAGATAAAGGCAGGACTGCAATGTGCAAAGTGTGAATGACTTAATCTGGAAAGGCAGGTAGGGATTGAGAAATCTTAGAAGGATTTTTAAACAAGAAGTGGCATAATCAGATTTGTATGTTAAAGACATAGTATATTATGGTCATTTTAGAAATTCTTATTATGGTCTATATAGGGCTTACTGTATTCTAAGTACTGTTCTAATCAGTTTTATATGTATTAAAACATTTAATTCTCTTAAAACTGTATAAGGAAGGAATTACATTATCTCCATTTTACAGATGACAAAACTGAGGCACAGGGAGGTTTGGTAACTTTCCCATGATCTTGTGACTGGAAAGTGGAAAAGCCTAGGTTTAACCCTAGGGAGCCTGGATCCAGAGTCTACTGCCCTCACCACTGCTTCACTAGACACCCCTCTATAGAGTGGGACCCAGGGGAGCCATTCTGATTGAAAGAGTGTGTGGAGGCTGGAGACTTGTCTTGCAGTTATGCTTGAGTAGCATTTACATAAAACTGGGAAAAAATATCAGTTGTCTACCTCAACACTGTCTAATATGACAGCCACTGGTCATGTGTGGTTATCAATCAATTGAACCAGATTTTGAAGACTAAGTACACGCACACACACACAAAGAATGTAAAATATCTCATTAGTAATTTTTGTATTGATAACATTGTAAAGAGAATATTTTGGATATGCTGATTGAAATAAAATATATTACTAAAATGAAATTTACTTGTTCATTTTACTTTTTTAACTTAATTACTAGAACATTAAAAATTACATATGTGGCTCACATTATGTTTGTATTGAACAATGCTGGACTTTATCAAAGAATGGGGTATGTGATGGAGGTTACAGGGGCAGGGAACTAAAACCTCTCCCAAGTCACCGCTGGGTGCCACCACTAGGGGCCAGCCTGGTGTTTCTAAAAGAGCACTGAGGGAAGATTTTACAACATCCTCCCAAAGGCAAAGGGGTGGAGCAAAGTGCTTGCAGGAAAAGGGACTGAAGCTGCCAAACCTAGGGGAAAGCTTTGGGGGTTCCTCACCCTCAGCTATGAGGATTTCAGGGAGATTAAATATATGGTGCCCAAGAGACAGGCAGTATGGCTCCAAATTAAGGTATGGATCCCCAAAATGTGGGCCCAATATTTAGAACAGTGTGGGCAATAGGAAGTGCTATACAAGTATGAGCTATTAGCATTATCATTATTATTATACTGTGTCCAATTTGGGCATGGATGCAAAGGGGTCACTGGCCTTCAGAGGACCATGTAGTCCTGTATTGCTGACATCTCAGCCTTGGCCAGGGTTCAGAGGGACCTCCCCAAGTGTTCCAGACTGCAGATGACCCCTGGGACCTTTGACCTTGAAGCTTAGGGAGGGAACCTCAATAATAACTAAGATTTAATTTCTTGCCACATGAAAACTGGAAACTTGAAGTTAGATTTAGTTTGATTTAGAAAAATAATGTGCCAATTCTTGCATCTGGGAATTGTAGGTGTGTAAAATTCATGCACAATACCATTGCCTTTGATTTTGAGTCAGCTCTTGGAAGGGATCTTAAAATAGACTTATCTTTTTTTGATTAATAGTCAGTACTACTGGACATGAAGAAACTCTTCAGTGGAAATAGTCTTCTAATGTAATTGTTTATATTTTTGCATATTTAAATTATAAAAATGATATTAGAACCTGTAATTTTTTGAGGTCTTTGAAGGCTTCTGGGTGAATTCTGAATATCTTGTTGCTCTTTAAATAAAGATTCTCCAGTTGTATGCAGTTATGAAAATCAGTCAAACCAACTTGCGATATCTCATTGAATGACAGATCCAAACTCTGTAATGACTTCAGTGTCCATAGTCCTGTTAAAATTAAAAAGCAACTTAAAATCTAAGCTTGTGACATTCACTGCAGCATTATTTATAATGGTAAAAAATTAGAGATGACCTAAATGGCCTTCAAAAGAGATGTGGTTAAACAAATTATGGTAAATCAATACTAGGAAATACTATGTAGTTTTAAGAGAGGATGGTGTAGATCATTATATACAATTCCAGTGTATATAATGGAGGAAAAGGTTAAGGTGCAGAACAGTAGAAAGTACAATTCCAATGTTTTTGGAAAAAATCTACCACACACAAACACATCCATGTGTTTTGAATGAACAGAGAAAAGAGTCTGGAAATAAAAATAGGTTACTATTAAAAGCTAAACCATTAATAGTACCTTCATTTAGGAGTAGAATACTTGAAGAAGGTAGGGTGGGATAAGGGAGGAAAATTTGTTTTATTTTACGTACTTTTGAATTCTTTCTTTCAAACAGCATGTGTTACTTGTCTAATAAGAGCATCAATTAAAAATGAAGGAGGTGATAAGTAAATACTTGTTTATTTGATTAAACTGTAAGTAAACTAAATACACTTATCTATGTTATGGTAATAGAGGAAAAGTTGTTTTGATGCTTTATTTAAATGGATGAATTCTTTCAATTTTAAAATTTTCTTATTCTATTTTATAGCTATATCCTTTCTTTTAACTATATGTTATTGTTGATACTATGACTACTATCTAGGCATTCTTACATCTTTCAAAGGTAATAAGTTAAAGCTAGATTTTGTTTCCTGGCAAAATACTCTGAGTTTTGATCTCTGCCTTTGTATTTCACTAATGCCAGGAGGCCCATTTGGCACTGAACATAAATGAAGTTTGAGAATGAGGTGCCAGTCACAGCAGTCTTCCAAATTTGATTTCCCATATGAGCCCTGAGAGGAAGTGCCTGCATTTTCACATTTCCTTCTGCTCTAGTTTCACATGTAGGATGTGTCTTTAATCAACTGCTACATAACAGACCAGGTTGGCTCAATTCCAGCAGGTTTTCTTCCTAGCTTACTATCTGCAAGTTATTGTAAGACTGATTTTGCAGAGAGATGATGACTTAATTGAAACGGCTGCACCATCGAGGTTGTCTTTGTTCACCTCAGTTGTAGAGACTAAGCAAAGTGACCATCGGGATGAGAAATCAATCAAAATATTATTAGCAAGGCACTTGGCGCTGAGGAAAAGCAGAGCATAGCATCTTTGCTCTTAAAAAGTTTACAGTCTGGATGAGAGATAAGGCATACATGCAAGAAGAAATTGCTAGTTATACAAAGGAGTTCATCACAAGCACCATGTGATTATAAATTAACTGTCGGCTTCTCCACCAGATGACCAGTCCTTTCAAGGCAGAATTCACATTTCTGAACTCCTGCATTATCTGGTATATATCATCATTCAGTGGGCTGGAGGTCACAGTGTTTGGCCTGCACAGAGATTTAAAATTATTGAGCCAACATTAAAGAATCATTACAAAAACGTGGATTCTCTTGGGAAATTGAGAGTTCCAAATGGCACAAAAACATTTGGCTGGAGCTGAATGAGGGCTGCCTGCTTGGTGCTTACAGGAGAGTGTTATTTCTTTGTCCTCTTGTCTGCATCAAAGATAGAGAAACAAAGGATAGGCCAAAAAGCCTGAAGGTTTTTTTTTGTTTGTTTTTGTTTTTGTTTTTGACTTTTTTTTTTATTAAATTCAGTTTTATTGAAATACATTCACACACCATACAATCATCCATGATATACAATCCACTGTCCACAGTATGATAACATAGTTATGCGTTCATCACCACAATCTATCTCTGAACATTTTCCTTACATCAGAAAGAACCAGAACAAGAATAAAAAATAAAAGTGAAAAAAGAACACCCAAATCATCCCCCCATCCCACCCCATTTGTCCTTTAGTTTTTATCCCCATTCCTCCACTCATCCATACACTAGCTAAAGGGGGTGTGATCCACAAGGTCTTCACAATCACACTGTCACGCCTTGTAATCTACATTATTATATAATTGTCTTCAGGAGTCCAGACTGCTGGGTTGGAGTTTGGTAGTTTCAGGTATTTACTTCTAGCTATTCCAATACATTAAAGCCTAAGAGGTGTTATCTATATAGTGCCTAAGAATGTCCACCAGAGTGACCTCTCGACTCCATTTGGAATCTCTCAGCCACTGAAACTATTTCGTCTCATTTTGCATCCCCCTTTTGGTCAAGAAGATACTCTCAGTCCCACGAAGCCGGATCCACATTCATCCCCGGGAGTCATACTCTGCGTTGCCAGGGAGATTTACACCCCGGGGGTCGGGTCCCACGTAGGGGGGAGGGCAGCGAGTTCACCTGTCGAGATGGCTCAGTTAGAGAGAGAGAGGGCCACATCTGAGCAACAAAGAGGTACTCAGGGGGAGACTCTTAGGCACCATTACATACAACTTTAGACTCTCCTTTGTGGTAATGAGCCTCATAAGGGCAAGTCCCATGCTCGAGGGTTCAGCACATCAAACCGCCAGTCCCGATGCTCGTGACAACATCAACACCAGTTCAGGTGAGGATGTCCAACACATCCGCACCTTCCCCCAGATCCTCGGGGCTGGGGAGGGGGAGGCTGTAAATATATTTTTTATTGTCTGCCCAAATTACTCTAGGATGTGTCACTATTTCACTCCAGCCTATACTAACCTACCATATCTCACTTTCTATTCAAAGTTCCATGCGATTGTGGTGTCTGAACAAATCGACTGTAGAGTTGTACCGTTTAGAAAATTTAGATCCTGTACCAAATAGATATCTATTCCCTTGGTCTCATATGAAAGTTGAAGTTTTAAAACACAATCAGTTTCAACCTTTATCCTTTAGCCTGGCTTGCCCTGGTCTTAACCAGACCTGCTTCATTCATATCACTAATTGAAGTTTGGGCTCTTTTTCAGCTTTTTTTTTTTTTTTTTTTTTTGGCAGTGGCTGTATGCACTAATACTGACATTCATATCTGCCGAGCTCTAGCTCTGAGTTTCAGGTGTCTTAGAGATATGCATTGTTCCAGAGACCAATCAGGTTATACGCTAGGGGATCAGCATCTCAAAGTTTAGAGATAGGCCTTACAATTCAGCGATAGAGTTAACTGCTGTAAGAGCTTACAATCTAGGGACTATTGCAATTATTGTGTCCACGTTAGGCTATGTTCTAAGATTCAATTCTGAGTTTACACATTGTAGTTAGTCCATATAGGTGAGGCATCATCCCTCTCACCATGTTTTCTCCAACACTTTTACTCCTATATATATATTTTCCTACAATTTTATAGAGTTATGTTCACATACCATACATTTATCCACAGTGTACAATCAGTTGTTCATGGTATCATCATAAAGTTGTACATTTATCACCACAATCAGCACTTGAACATACTGATTACTACAAGAAAAATTTTTTTTTTTTTTTTTTTTTTTTTTTTTTTTAGCAATAAGAAAAAATGATAAAAAGAAAAATAACATGTCATACAATACAATATACTACTAAGGTCAGCAAATAACACTGCTACCAAGAATCCCATATTACTCCCCTATATCCCCCTCTCATATACATTTAGTATTGGCATATTGCCTTTGTTACATTTAATGGAGGTATATTACAATGTTACTGTTGACCATAGACTCCAGTTTGCTTTGATTATGTTTTTTCCTGAATACCATCCCTTTTTCAAATTTCTACATGGTTGACATTCATTTGCTTTCCCACATGCAAAAACATTTTTATATTTGTATATTTAGTAACAGTCATTGGCCACTCCAGTTTTTGCCACATTATACAATCCCAGTCTTTATCATCTATCTTTACCTCTGCTGTCATATATTCTCCTATCCCACCTCTTTCAGCTTTACTCACAGACATCTTTGTTCACCTGAAGGTTTTTAAGAAAAAAATGAGAGAGAACCAAGGCTGAGATTCAGCTGGCACATGATAGAAAGTTCATTTCAGTTTTCAAAATATCGAAATTCTTCCATGTTGGCTCATAAATAGCAATGCCTAGGCCTCTGTGTACTTCCCCATTGCCCTGGGCATTCCAGCTTATTCCCACTCTCACTGCGACACACGCAATCCAGAAAGACTCTTGCTCCAGAAATATGGCCAAGAGACATGCAACTGGGGACCCAGGCTGAAGACTAGTTCTTAAATATTTTGCATATAGCCCCTGGAGAGGATAGTCTTCTTTGTGGAATGAAGAATATTTCTACATGTTTTGATATGCAAACAATATTGGTCTGTGAAAACAGTATCAATATGAAAGAAGCTATGGTTTCCTTACAATTTCATGATACTTGACTAGCTTATATAGGGATGTGAACTTACGATTCCTGCAAGATATCAATGCCTAAATAAATTGAATACGCCACTTAAAAGTTCAGTGGAGGGGCAGATGATGCCCAGCTCTGGAGTGCAGGGAAGAAATTATTTTTAAATTCCCATTTAATTGTGCACTCTTTATGCTCTAAATGTTTTACAAACTTCTCTTTATAATCTTTGTAAAGCCCTGTGAGATTAGTTCCATTTTGCAAATGACAAAACCTAGGCTCAGAGAAATTAAGAAGCTGCCTAATGTCATAGTAGGCAAAACTGGAATTGAAACCCAGATCTCTTAACTGTTATCCTTTAACCATGCCCATAAAAGAAAGAAAGAAAGAAAGAGAGAGAGTAGGAGGGAGGGAGGGAGGGAGGGAGGAAGGAAGGAGACATGAGCAGGGCCTTGAAATGTAACTTGAATTTAGAATGGAAAAAAGGAGGCTTAGGGAGGACATTGTGGGCAAGAGAATGGTGGACCATGGAATATGTAATGAAATTGCCATATGCATTGGAGGGGTTGATTCTTCTTGCATAATAGAATAAATAAGGTCCTGGAGTGGGACTTGAGATGTACATTAGAAACCCCAAAGCAACATTGATTCCAGCTCTTTCTAGACTTTTGATGTGAACCAGAGTCTCCATGCCTCAGTTTCTGCACTTAAAAGTTGTTTCACACAACTGCAATTGAGACCTGTCTTTGATTACTATGATCTTCAAATATTTTGAGCTTAAGGGAAGTCAGGTGTTATTGTTTTTCAGAAAATATTCACTTGCTGGGGCAGTTACAGAAACACACTCAGTAGCCATCTCCCAGCTCTCACTTATCTCAAGCCGCCTTTTCTACTGTGCAATGATGTTTCAGTCTGTTTCCATTCCACAACCCAGAAGAGATGATGTCTAATGGAAAGCCCTGACCAGACCTTAAACCCCAAAACTGGAAACAAGCTGCCCCAGATGCTCATCAATGAAGGAATTCTCAATGGTGGGGTCCCCTCCCCCCGGGGTGGATAAATACCACACTCAGCACAGATTTGTCTCGTTTCCAAGGCAAAGTGGAGTGTGTGAAGCTGCCATCTTACCAACCCCAATCCAAGCAGTTTTTGGCTACCCCAGAAGACCATTCATGATGGGATCTCCTCCCCTGCTCTTTTGGGCCCTTTTGCTGTGCAAGCAATGGAACAGTCATTTGCTGTAAATTCCTGTTGTGCTTTAGCCTGTGTTCCCATGATGCGCTATGTAGCAACTTGCTCCATATCACTCTCCTGTGGGCCAAATACATTTCCCTAGTCCACTGAGTTGAGTTTGGCCATGTGACTTGATTTGGCCAATGGGATGTTATCAGAGGTGACATGAGCAAAGATTTGAAATGTGCTTGTGTTGTGGGGTTTGCTGTCTTGTCTTCTGCCACTGTCAAGAAAAGGACATGCCTTAGTTAGCCTACTGGTCCAAAGACAATGAGAAACACATGGAACAGATTTGGACTTAATATATAGTTCAGAGTCAAGTCTGGATGAACCCATATAAGTGAGTGAGAATGTGATTGCTGATTTAAGCCTCTGGGTCTTGAGGTTATGTAGCGTTAGTGGGCAATAGCAGACTGACGCTCAAGGTATTATTTAAGTCCAACATATCAGCATTGAATCTCTTATTTCTATATCATTACATTTTCAAAGAGAAATATAAAAATATTTTTAAAGTTTTTTTCTATTTATTGCTATAATAAAACACATATTTTAAAAATTTGAATTGTGACTTTCACAAAAATAGGTACAATTCCTTGAGGATTAACAACAAACTGTGTATGCACAGTGTTAGAGCTAAGATTGGCTGCCAAAATAATGTTCTTATTTATAAAATCAAAATCCTTTAGTGAAATCTGGCACATGGTGCTCCAGTCTCAGGTGGTTGCATGTGAATTACACTGGACTAATTTTAGTAAGTGCTGACAAACTATCTTGTGAATGAGCTCATGCCAGAATGAGGCTGAAGGTAGAAGCTATTGATAGGTTAGCAACGAATACGGTTTAACATTCTGGTCTGCAGAAACCCCCGGGCACAATATCCAGGTTGGACCTGATTGGGGTGGGTCTGGGGTGCTCTTAAAGTAATATGACATAGATGAATTCTAAAGATCAACTACAGACAGTATTCTGATTCCCACACAACAAAATAAATTCCACTTGGATTAAAAATATCTTTCTGAAAAATCTTGTTTGACAATTTTTGCCATCCACAGGGCATACGGCACATAAAAATAAGAGGTGGATGGAGTTGAGCTTGGGGGAAGCTGTCTTTGAGAATAAAAACAAAGGGAGAAATTATAAATGAAAATATTAATTCATTTGACTACAAATATTTTAAATTGAGTGCATGTCAAGAATACCACAAAAGGAACAAAAACAAGAATGACAGCAGATTTCTCATTTGAAACAAACGGAAATTGAAGATAGCAGAGCAACATCTTTAAAATATTGAAAGAAAAAATTGCCAACCAAGAATTATTTACTGAATGAAAATATCTTTTAAAAATGAAGGCAAATACTTTTCAGAAATACAAGATCTGAAAAAAAAAAAAAAAAATTATTACCAGCATACCTCACTAAATCAGTGTTAAAGGTAGTCCTTGAACCAGAAGAAAAATGGAAACAGATGGAAGTCTGGATTTACATAAAATAAAGAGCTCCAGAAATGGTAATTATGTCAGTAAATATAAAGACCTTTCTTATTGTTTAAATTTTTTTAAAGGTAATCAACTGTTTAAAACAAATATAATAACAAGCACTGTGGGGTTTATAACATATGTAGAGATAAAATGTATGACAATAATAGCACAAAGGCCAGGAGAAAAGAAATAGAACACTGTTTTAAGGCTCTCATGTTATAGGAAAATAGTATAATAGTGCAAAAGAGGAACAAAAACCAGAAGGGAAAAATAGAAGCCAAATATCAAAATAAAAGGTATATTTAAACAATTGTCTGGCAAGAATTGTCAGTATTGGTAAAGGAAAGCAAGATCCAACTTTATACTGCCTACAAAGAATCCACTAATAAAAAATGCAAATAGGTTAAAAGTAAAAGGTTGGAAAAGGACAGCCTTTAAAAAAAAAACAGTGCTGAAACAATTGGATATCCATATGAAAAAAATAAAAAACAACTTGGATCCATACCTCACATTTTATACAAAAATTACCTCAAAATGGATTTTAGACTTAAATTTAATACCTAAAACTATGAAACTTCTAGAGGAAAACATAAATCTTTGAGACCTTGGATTATGCAAAGATTTTTTAGATGTGAAATTGAAACACAATCCATAAAAGAACAAATAGATAAATTAGACTGTATCAAAATGGAAAATTTCTGCTCTTCAAAAGGCACTGTTAATAGAATGAAAAGACAAACCATGGAATGGTAGAAAAATCTTTGCAAAAGATAAATCTTGTATTCAGAATATATTTTTAAAACTCTTAAAACTCTTTAAAAGCTCTTAAAACTCAATCCAATTTTTAAAATGGGTGAAAGATTTGCACAGACACTTTGGCAAAGAAGATCCATTGATGGCAAATAACCATATGAAAAAATGCTCAACATCATTAGTTACTGGGGAAATACTAATTGAAATCACAAAGAGATACCACTACACATCTACTAAATTGGATAATGTATGAAAATAAACTAAGCATTGATGAGGATGTGGAGAATCTGGAACTCTCACGCACTGCTGATGGAAATGGTACATTTGGAAAAGTGTGGCAGTTTCTTAAAAAGAAAAACACAGTCACACTTAATGTATTGTCCATCTTTTCCATTCCTAGGTATTAAAGGAAATATATTTCCATACAAGCATTTGTACACAAATTTTCATGGCAGCTTTATTTGTAATAGCCCAAAACTGGAAACAAAAAAAATCCACTAACATACGAATAGATAAAACAAACCTTGGTATATCCATACAATGGAATACAACAGCAATAAAAAGTAGTGAACTATTGATACCTTCAACACAAAATAACAATGCTGAGTCAAAGAAGCCAATGCAAACTGTGTGATTCCATTTTTATAAAAATACAATCTAATCTACAGTGACAGAAAACATATCAGTGGTTGCCTGGGGATGGAGGCATGAAGAAACTTTTGGGGGTGCGGATATGTTCACTATTTTGAGTGTGGTGATGGTTTCTCAAGGTTATATATACATTAGAACATATCAAATTGTATGCTTTAAATATATACAGTTTATTGTATATCAATTATACCTTAATAACACTGATTTTTAAAGTGACAAAAAGTAAGATAATGGAAAGGGATAACTACTGGATATGGGGTTTCTTTTTGGGTTGATGAAAAGTTTTTAAAATTAGGTAGTGGTGATGGTTGCACAACTATGTGAATATACTAAAAAATCACTGAATTATACAACTTAAAAGGGTGAATTTTATAGTAGGTGAATTATATTTCAATAAAGGTATTATAAGTGAAAGGATGGAAGAAGATATAACAAGCTAACACTAGTAAAAAGAAAGCTGAAGTGGCTATATTAATATCAAAGTATATTCCAGATCAAAGAACACTAGGGATAAAGAGAACCATTCCATAATGGCAAAAGATTCAATTTATCAAGAGGACATAATAATCCTCAACATTTATGTACCTAACAATAGAACTTCCAAAACCTGGGGACAAATAACCTTGAAAGAGCTGTAAGGAAACATAGATATGTCTGCAATTATATCTGGAGAGTTTAGTACTTCTCTCTCAATAATTGATAGCCCAGAGACAGAAAATCAATAAGGATATAGAAGACGAACAATATTCTCAATGAACTTGACCTAACTGACATGAAACACTCCACCTAACAATAGCAAAATACATTTGTTTTCAAGTGCACATGAGTATGTAGAAGATAAAATCTAAATAATTTTTAGAGTCAAGTCAAGACACAAAGTGTTTTCCTGGACTAGGATGGAATTGAATAAAAAATAAAAATCCTGCAATATTTGGAAACTAATAGTACATTTTTAAATAATCCACAGGACAAAGAAGAAATAAAAAGGGAAGTGAAACACCTTGATCTGAATGAAAATAAAAACACCACATTCCAAAATCTGTGAGATGCAGTTAAAGCACTTCTTAGAGGGAAATTTATAGCCCAGGGACATTTATTAGGCATTATAATTATCAATTTTCTTGTGTGCTGCCTCAGCATCCATCTTATTTCACAAAGTCACTTGTCTCAACACTGACTTTTGGCCTGGTTAATAAACAGCTTTCCAGGCTTGTAGCATAAACTCCCCTAGAGGGGGGTGGGGCAAGATGGTAGAGTGATGAGGTGTGGGTTTTAGTTACTCCTCCAGGGCAGTAGGTAGAAAGCCAGGAACTGCATGGACCAGACACTGCACAGCAATTTGACTTTGGGCATACTTCATACAACACTCACGAACAGTGGAACAGCTAAGATCAGTGAAATCTGTAAGTTCTTGTGGCCAGGGGACCCATGCCCCTCCCTTCCAGGCTCAGTCCCATGGGAAGAGGGGCTGTTGGTGCTGGGAACCATGAGGGAGAACTGTAGTTGCAGCTCTGATTGAAAACTCAGACTGCTAATCAAAAACTCCAAACACAGATAGACTGAGACGAGACACCAGAGGATCTGGGAGCAGTCAGCCCAGTGCAGAGGAGATAGGGCTAGCAAAAAAGGCAGAAAAAAAATGCAAAATAAAAATGGAGACTTTTTGGAGTTCTGGTGAACATAATATGGAGAAGGGCAGGGCTCAAACAGAATCAGGTGCATATGCAAATCCAGAGGGCGAGGACCCTTGTCTGAAGAGATGGTTTCTCTGCTTTCTTGATTGTTCCTTAATGGCCCTAAACTCCTTGTCTCTTAGTATTTCAATAGCCCATTAGATCTGCAAGGAGGGCCCTTCTTTTTCTTTTCTTTTCTCTTTTCTTTTCCCTTCCCTTCCCTTCCCTTTCCTTGCCTTCCCTTCCCTTGCCTTCTCTTCCCTTCCCTTCCTCCCTCCCTCCCTCCCTCCTTCCTTCCTTCCTTCCTTTTTATCTTTTTCTAAAACAATTACTCTAAGAAGCCCATTACAGAAAGCCTCAAGATTTGCAATTTGGGCCCAGGCAAGAGCAGAGCTAAGATGGCTCTGAGGGACAAAGCAATAAGTCTAGTGGCTGAGAAAATTCACTAAACACCATAACTTCCCAAGAAAAGGGAGGCATCCCCTTACAGCCATCTTCCCAGAGGGCTGGAAACACTCCTGCTCAGTGCCAGTGCCATGGCCCAGAGCTGCGCCAAACAGCCCAGTGTGGCAGGAAGTGTTTCCAGCAACACAGGCACACATGGCAATATCTATCATGGACAATAGACTTTCATGCACCTGCAGTTAATTGTCCTGGAGTTGGGAAGGCAGAGCTGTGTGGAAAGGGGGAAATTAACAGGTCCCATTCAGCCATCATTTCAGCAGGCTGGGAACACCCCTACATGGCCCTGTAGCCAAGAACTTCCCTTGGGGGGTGGTGCTCACCTATGACATAGCACAGTCTTCCCTCAGCAGAGGCCCTAGGAGGGCACGGCTTGGAAGAGGAACCCACTTACAAGTCCCAGGGACCATATGCCAATACCAAGGACTTGTGGGTCAGGGGCAGAGACAACTATGGTGAGACTGAACTGAAGGTTTAAACTATTGAAATAGCTTTAAATCTCCAGGAAAACCTGGGAGATTTGATTATTAAAGCCACCCTCCCTCCGTAACCACTCAGAAACACACTCCACATTCAGGGCAGGCAGTACCAACTAAACATGCAAACTTGGTGCACCAATTGGACCCCCACAAGACTCAGACCCCCACTCATCAAAAAGACAAACTTGGGGAGAACTGGCCTGATGGGAATAGGTGGTTTGTGGATGTCACCTGCTGGTTAGTTAGAGTAAGTGTATTCCACCAAGCTGTAGATCTGAAAAATTAGAGATCAGTGTTTTAATCAGCGTACATATCCTAAAAGAACCCTATTAAGTTAAGCAAATGCCAAAAGGCCAAAAGCAACAGAAAATTTTAAAGCATATGAAAAAAACAGACTATATGTATAATCCGACCCAAATACTCAAATCCAAAGATCAGAGGAGACAGTACTCGGAACAATCATTCAAAGAACTAAAGACAAACAGTGAGAGCACAGCACAGGATATAAAAGACATGAAGAAGACCCTAGAAGAGCATAAAGAAGAAATTGCAAGAGTAAATAAAAAAAAATAGACCATCTTATGGAGATAAAAGAAACTGTTGATCAAATTGAAAAGATTCTGGATACTCATTGTACAAGACTAGAGGAAGCTGAAAAGTGAATCAGTGACCTCAAGGATGACAGAATAGAAAAATGAAAGAATAAAACAAAGAATGGGGAAAAAATAAAAAAATCAAAATGGACCTCAGGGATATGATAATATAAAACGTCCAACTATAAGAGTCATTGGTGTTCCAGAAGGGAAAGAAAAGGGTAAAGGTCTAGGAAGAGTATTCAAAGAAATTGTTGGGGAAAACTTCCCAAACCTTCTAAACAAACACACAAAACATAAATTCCCTGTGAACTCCAAATAGAATAAATCCAGTAAACCCACTCTGAGGCATATTCTGATCAGATTGTCAAATACTGAAAAGAAGGAGCAAGTTCTGAAAGCAGCAAGAGAAAAGCAAGTTGCCACTTACAAAGGAAAGAGCATAAGACTAAGTAGTGGCTACTCAGCAGCCACCATGGAGGTAAGAAATCAGTGGCATGACATATTTGAAATTCTGAGAGAGAAAAATTGCCAACCAAGAATTCTTTATCCAGCAAACCCACCCTCAAATTTGAGGGAGAGCTTAAATTTTTCACAAACAAATGCTGAGAGAAGTTGCTAGCAAGAGACCTTCCCTACTTGAGATACCTGCCCTACTGACAGAGAAACAAAGAAAGGAGAGAGAGATATGGAGAAAGGTTCAGTACTAAAGAGATTCAGCATGGATACATTAAAGGACCTTAAGAGAGAGAGGGAAAAAAATATATGTGACAAACATAAATCAAAGGAAAGGATGGCTGATTCAAGAAATGCCTTCATGGTAATAACATTGAATGTAAATGGATTAAACTCCCCAATTAAAAGATATAGATTAGCAGTATGGATCAGAAAATATGAACCATCAATATGCTGCCTACAAGAGACTCACCTTAGACACAGGGATGCAAAGAAATTGAAAGTGAAAGGATGGAAAAATATTTAATGCAAGCTACAGCCAAAAGAAAGCAGGAGTAGCAATATTAATCTCAGATAAAATAGACTTTAAATGCAAGGATGTTATGAGAGACAACAAAGGCCACTACATACTAATAAAAGGGGTAAGCCAACAAGAAGAAATAACAATCATAAATGTTTATGCACCCAATCAAGGTGTCACAAAATACATGAGACAAACACTGGCAAAACTAAAGGAGGCAATTGATGTTTCCACAGCAATTGTGGGAGATTTCAACACATCACTCTTTCCTATAGATAGATCAACAAGACAGAAGACAAATAAGGAAATTGAAAACCTAAACAATTTGATAAATAAATTGGATTTAACAGATATATATATATAGAACATTACATCCCAAATCACGAGGATACAGATTCTTCTCTAGTGCTCACAGAACTTTCTCCAGAATAGATCATATGGTGGGACATAAAACAAGCCTGAATAAATTTAAAAAAAATTGAAATTATTCAAAGCACATGCTCTGACCACAAGGGAATACAATTAGAAGTCAATAACTATCAGAAACTTAGAAAATTCACAAATACCTGGAGATTAAGCAACACATTCCTAAATAATCAATGGGTTAAAGAAGAAATAGCAAGAGAAATTGCTTAATATATGGAGATGAATGAAAATGAGAACACAACATATCAAAACCTATGGGATGCAGCAAAAGCAGTACTGAGGGGGAAATTTATAGCACTAAATGCATATATCAAAAAGGAAGAAAGAGCTAAAATCACAGAACTAATGGAGCAACTGAAGGAGCTAGAAAATGAACAGCAAACCAATCCTAAACCAAGTAGAAGAAAAGAAATAACAAGGATTAAAGCAGAAATAAATGACATAGAGAACAAAAAACAATAGAGAGTGTAAATAACACCAAAAGTTGGTTCTTTGAGAAGATCAACAAGATTGACAAGCCCCTAGCTAGACTAACAAAATTAAAAGAGAGAAGACCCATATAAACAAAATAGTGAATGAGAAAGGTGTCATTACTGTAGGTCCTGAAGAAATTAAAAAAATTATAAGAGGATACTGTGAACAACTGTATGACAACAAACTGGATAATGTAGGGGAAATGGACGATTTCCTGGAAACATATGAACAACTTAGACAGACAAAAGAAGAAATAGAAGACCTCAACCAACAAATCACAATCAAAGAGACCCAATCAGTCATCAAAAAGCTTCCCATAAATAAATGCCCAGGGCCAGATGGCTTCACAGGGGAATTCTACCAAATTTCCAAAAAGAACTGACACCAATCTTACTTAAACTCTTTCAAAACATCGAAGAAAATGGAACACTGCCTACCTCATTTTAGGAAGCTAACATCAATCTAATACCAAAACCAGGCAAAGATGCTACAAAAAAGGAAAACTACCGGCCAATCTCCCTAATGAATACAGATGCAAAAATTCTCAACAAAATATCGGAAATTGTCCAAAGACACATTAAGAAAACCATACACCATGACCAAGTGGGGTTCATTCCAGGCATGCAAGGATGGTTCAACATAAGAAAATCAATCAATGTATTACAACACATTAACAAATCAAAAGAGAAAAATCAAATGATTATCCCAATAGATGCTGAAAAAGCATTCAACAAAATCCAACATCCCTTTCTGATAAAAACACTCAAAAGGTAGGGATTGAAGGAAACTTCCTCAATATGATAAAGAGCATATTTGAAAAACCCACAGCCAGCATAGTACTCAATGGCGAGAGACTGAAAGCCTTCCCTCTAAGATCAGGAATGAGACAAGGATGCTTGCTGTCACCACTGTTCTTCAACATTGTGCTAGAAGTGCTAGCCAGGGCAATCCAGCAAGACAAAGAAATAAAAGGCATCCGAATTGGAAAGGAAGAAGTATAAAGGTCATTGTTTGCAGATGATATGATCTTGTACCTGGAAAACCAGAAATCGATGATACAGCTACTAGAGCTAATAAAGAAATTTAGCAAAGTAGCGGGATACAAGATTAATGCACATAAGTCAGTAATGTTTCTAAATGCTAGAAATGAACAAAGTGAAGAGACACTCAAGAAAAAGATACCATTTTCAATAGCAACTAAAAAAATCAAGTATCTAGGAATAAACTTAACCAAAGATGGAAAAGACCTATACAAAGAAAACTACATAACTCTACTAAAAGAAATAGAAAGGGATCTTAAAAGATGGAAAAATATTCCATGTTCATGGATAGGAAGGCTAAATGTCATTAAGACGTCAATTCTACCCAAACTCATCTACAGATTCAATGCAAACCCAATCAAAATTCCAGCAACCCACTATATGCAGACTTGGAAAAGCTAGTTATCAATTTATTTGGAAAGGGAAGATGCCTCGAATTGCTAAAAACACTCTAAAAAAAGAAAAACGAAGTGGGAGAACTTACACTCCCTGACTTTCAAGCTTATTATAAAGCCACAGTAGTCAAAACAGAATGATACTGGTACAAAGATAGATCAATGGAATCGAATTGAAAATTCAGAGATAGACCCCCAGATCTATGGCTGACTGATCTTTGATAGGGCCCCCAAAACCACTAAACTGGGACATAACATTCTTTTTAACAAATGGGGCTGGGAGAGTTGGATATCCATATCCAAAAGAATGAAAGAGGACCCCTACCTCACACCCTACACAAAAATTAACACAAAGTGGATCAAAGATTTCAATATAAAATACAGTACCTTAAATCTCCTAGAAGATAATGTAGGGAAACATCTTCAAGACCTTGTATTAGGGGGCCACTTCTGAGACCTTACACCCAACACACAAGCAACAAAAGAAAAAATAGATAAATGGGAACTCCTCAAGCTTAGACGTTTCTGTACCTCAAAGGAATTTCTCAAAAAGGTGAAGAGGCAGCCAACTCAATGGGAAAAAATTTTTGGAAACCACATATCTGACAAATATCTTGCATATATAAAGAAATCCTACAACCCAATGACAATAGTACAGACAGCCCAGTTATAAAATGGGCACAAGTTATGAAAAGACAGTTCTCTGAAGAAGAAATAACAAATGGCCAAGAAACACATGAAAAAATGTTGAGCTTCACTAGCTATTAGAGAGATGCAAATTAAGACCACAATGAGATACCATCTCACACCAATTAGAATGGCTGCCATTATACAAACAGGAAACTACAAATGCTGGAGAGGATGTGGAGAAATTGGAACTCTTATTGTTGGTGGGACTGTAATGGTTCAGCCACTCTGGAAGTCAGTCTGGCTGTTCCTCGGAAAACTAGATAAAGAATTACCCTTTGATACAGCAATTGCACTTCTCAGTATATAACTGGAAGATCTGAAAGCAGTGACGTGAACAGATATCTGCATGCCAATGATCATAGCAGCATTATTCACAATTGCCAAGAGATGGATACAACCCAAATGTCCTTCAACAGATGAATGGATAAATGAAATGTGGTATATACACATGATGTAATACCATGCAGTAATAAGAAGGAATGATTTCATGAAACATAGGACAACATGGATGAACCTTGAAGACATAATGCTGAGCGAAATAGCCAGGCACAAAAAGAGAAATATTGTATGCTACCACTAATGTGAACATTGAAAAATGGAAAACAAATGATTTATAATGTAGAATGTAGGGAAACTAGCGATAGAGAGCAATTAATGAAGGGAGAACGATAACCCAATAAGAACAGATAAGCTATTGTGGGTAAATTTAACGTTCTGGGAATGCCCAGGAAGAACTATGGTTTGTTAATTTCTGGTGGGTATGGTAGGAACAAGTTCACAGAAATGTTGCTATATTAGGTTATTTTCTTGGGGTAGAGTAGGAACACGTTGGAAGTAAAGTAGTTATTTTAGGTTAGTTGTCTTTTTCTTATTCCCTTGTTAAGGTTTGTTTGAAATGTTTTTTTATTATATGTTTTTAAAATATTTTTTGATATAGTTAATAGTTAATTTAAAAAAAAGAGTTAATTAAAAAAAAAACAGCAATGAAAACAATATGCAGATCCCCCATGAGAAGCTGATGAAAAATGTAGGGGTGTTGGTCTTCCCCACCTTGATGGTTGCTGATGTGCTCACGGGCATAGGGGACTGGTGGTTTGATGGGCTGAGCCCTCTACCATGGGACTTGCCCTTGGGAAGACTGTTGCTGCAAAGGAGAGTCTAGGCCTGCCTATAATTGTGCCTACGAGTCTCCTCCTGAATGCCTCTTTGTTGCTCAGATGCAGCCCTCTCTCTCTAGCTAAGCCAACTTGGCAGGTGAAATCACTGCCCTCCCCTCTATGTGGGATCAGACACCCAGGGGAGTGAATCTCCTTGGCAATGTGGAATATGACTCCCAAGTTGGAATCTAGACCCAGCATCGTGGGATGGAGAACATCTTCTTGACCAAAAGGGGGATGTGAAAGTAAATAAAATAAGCTTCAGTGGCAGAGAGATTTCAAAAGGGGCCAAGAGGTCACTCTGATGGGCGCTTTTATGCACAATATAGACAACCCTTTTTAGGTTCTAATGAATTGGAATAGCTAGCAGTAAGTACCTGAAACTATCAAACTACAACCCAGAACCCTTGAATCTTGAAGATGATTATATAAAAATGTAGCTTATGAGGAGGGGTGACAATGTGATTGGGAAAGCCATATGGACCACACTCCCCTTTGTCCAGTGCATGGATAGATGAGTAGAAAAATGGGGGCAAAAATAAAAAAGCACCCAGTGTTCTTTTTTACTTTAATTGCTCTTTTTCACTTTAATTTTTATTCTTATTATTTTTGTGTGTGTGGTAATGAAAATGTTCAAAAATTAATTTTGGGGATGAACGCACAATTATATAATGGTAGTGTGAACAATTGAATATATGCTTTGTTTAACTGCATGGTATGTGAATATATCTCAGTAAAAATGAATTAAAAAAAAAACTGCCCTAGAGCCCAAGCCCACACCTGTAGCCACTACCCACACCACCCATAACTCACCCCAAACCCACAGCTGGTCCCAAATGATAAGCTAACCATCCCCACCTCCCATGGCCCCCAGTCCCTTTTCCTTTTTGGATGCATTTGCTTTAAATTAACCAATCCTTGACACCCACAGATAATCTACTAACTTGTATCCTTGCACCACAATAAAGGCACAAGCCCATGGATCCCTCTTGCTCTGCTTGTGTGCTCCCCACCTGCTGGTTGAGTCACTCAAAACAAGTGCACTTCCCATCGACCCCTCCTGGCATCCTTCTCTCTCTCTTGGACCTGTAAGTTACAAACTATCTTTTCTCAAGCACTATGACCTTGGTTTCCCATTGTGACACACTTGATCTCCTTCCAGACCAAAAGTTAAAATCCAACTTAACTAATTCAGAACATTAGGAAAGAAAAAGTCTCAAATCAATGATGTCAACTTCTACTTTAAGAAACATAAAAAAGGAGAGTGAATGAGACTGAAAGTAACCAGAAGAAAGGAAATAAAGTTCAGAAAAGAAATAAATAAAATAGAAAACAGAAAATTAATAGAGAAAATCAATGAAACCAAACCTGGTTTCTTAGGAAGAACAATAAAATTGATAAACTTTTGGCCAGACTAATTAGGAAAAGAAAGAGAAATACAAATTACCAGTATCATGAATGAGAGAAGTAGTATTACTACAGATTCTATAAATATTAAAAGGATAATGGAACACTGTGTACAACTTTATTAAATGAAATAGAAAAATTCCTTGAAAGACATAAACAATGAATGCTTACTGAAGAAGAAATGGATAGCCTAAATATCCCTAGATCTATTAAATAAATTGTATCTGTAGTTAAAATCCTTCCCACCAAAAAAACTCTAGTTCAGATGGCTACACGGGGAATTTAAGGAAGAAATAATATCAGATCTAAACAAACTTCCAGAAAATTGAAGAGGAGGAAATATTTGCCAACTAATTCTATGAGGCCCACATTATTCTTATACCAAAACCAGCCATTGACATTACAAGAAAAGAAAGCCACAGTCCAATATCTCCTATGAACACAGATGCAAAAATTTGCAACAAAATTTTAGAAAATTGAATCCAACAACATCTAAAAAGGATAATACTCCATGACTAAGTAGAATTAATCCTGGAAATGTAAGGTTGGCTTAACATTAGAAAGTTGATATAATTCTCTGTATTAAAAGACTTAAAAGAAAATGCATATGATGATCCAACATATCCAGAAAAAGCATTTGACAAAAATCCAACATCCATAACTCATAAAAACTCTTAGCCATTTAAGAATAGAATAGAACTTCCTCAGCCTGTTATAGAGTATCTATGAAAAACCTACATCATCCTTAATGTTGAAAGACTGGATGCTTCTTCCCTAAAATCAGGAACAAGATCAGGTTTCCACTCTTACCCCTTCTAGCCAACATTGTAATGGAAGTTCTAGCCAGTGCAATAAAGAAAGAAAAAGGTATCCAGACTGGAAGGAAAAAAGTAATACTGTCTTCAACTTAAGATATGAGAATCTTTGTAGAAAATCCTGCAGAATCTACATAAAAACTCCTAGAATTAATAAATGAATTTGGGGAGTTTGTCAGATACAAGATCAAAATATAAAAATCAATTTATTTCTATATACTTGGAATGAACAATATGAAACTGAAATAAAAAAAAATATTTGTAGCTGCATCAAAATATGAAATACAGAGGTGAAAAATCTGACAAAATATGTGTAGGAACTACACATTGAAAACTACAAGAATTGTTGAAAGAAATTGAAGAAAATCTAAACAAGTAGAGAGATATACTGTATTTATGTATCAGAAGACTAAGTAGTGTTAAGATGCCAGTTCTCTCCAGATTGAGCTACAGATTCAGCACAATCCCAATCAAAATCCCAGCAGGCTTTCCAGTAGAAATTGGCAGACTGATTATAAAATTCATATGGAAATACAAACAAACTAGAAGAGTCAAAACAACTCTGAAAAAGAACAAAGTTGGAGGACTTTTATTATCTGACTTTAAAACATTTTAAATCTATAGTTGATCAAGACACTGTGACAGCCATATCAAGATAGACAAATAGATCACTGGAAGAAAACAGAGAGTCAGAAATAGCCCCAATCAAATTCATCTTTGACAAAAGTGAAAACATAATTCAGTGGAGAAAGGATAGTTTTTCAACAAAGGGTCTTGGAGCAACTTAAAATTTCTTTATGTTCTTTGCACCAAATACAAAAATTAACTCAAAATGGATCAGAGACCCAAATTTAAAACTTAAAATTACAAAATTTCTTGGAGAAAACATAGGAAAAATATATTTCTGACCTTGGGTTAGGCAAAGATTTCTTAGATATGACACCAAAATTGAGATCTATAAAATAACAAAAAATGAATTGGACTTTATAAAAAATAAGAATTTGTACTCTTTGAAAGACATTGTTGAGAGAGTGAAAATTAAAGCCACAGACTGGGAGAAAATATTTGCAAATTACATATCTGTTAAAGAACTTGTATCTAAAATATATAAAGAATGCTCAAAACTCAATTTAAAAAACAATAAAAAATTTTAAAATGGGCTGAAGACTTCACACCTCACCAAAGAAGAGATACAGATGGCAAATAATCACATAAAAAGATGTTCAATGTCATTAGTAATTAGGGAAATCTGAATAAAAACTACAATGATATACCACTCTACACTTATTAGTGTGGCTAAAATTTAAAAGATGGATAATACCTGGCATTGCTGAGGAAGTACAACTGGGTTTTGCATACCATGCTGGTGGGAATTAAAAATTGTACAACTAATAAGCCAAAAATGAAGGGACAAATATTGTAAGACTTAACTAATGTAAACTAACTATAATGAACAAATGCTAAGAATTGAATTCAAGAGCATAAGTTATCTGGGATAGAATGGGGGCAGAGATAGGGCAATCTATCTGGAGTACAGAATGTTTAATAAGGCTTATCGTAAAGGTTTCTTGATTGTAAGCTCTTTGAGCAGTCATATCTATCCCTGAGTTTTGACTGTTATCTCTAAATTCTGAACTCTTTGTGTATAACCTGTAGTTCCCTGGAAATTTGGGTATCTGTGTGAGATGTGAGACTCAGAGTTAGAGTTCTGCAGCTCTGAAAGTCATCATTACTCCATGCAGTTAAAGGAGCTGTAAAAGAGGTCAGGATACAATTAGAGATATGTTTACTTGGTTAGGACTAAGGTAAATTAGAATACAGGGTAAAGGATTATATTTACTGTATTTTAAAACTCCAACTTCTGTGTGAGACCAAAGGAAAAGAGGTTTATTTGGTATAAAATTTATATTTTCTGTAGTACACTATTTTAACCTGTCTTGTCAGTTTGTTTAAACAGTGTAATTACATGGAAGCTAGAATAGGAAGTGAGTTCTTGTTATTCTAATGTAATACCCGAATATACCTCAGAATATTTTGGGCAGAAAATAAAAAAGTATTTGCAAAGTCCCCTTGAGGGACTGGGGAAAAATGTGGAACTATTAAACTTCCCCACCTGGGGAATTCCTGCTACTCTTTTAAGCAATAGGGGCTCCCAATTTAATAAGCCAAGCCCTCAATCTAGAGGCTTGCCCTTATGAAACTTCTCTCTCCAATGGTGAAGCTAAGCCAAATTATAACTATGCCTAAGGGTCACCCCCACAGAACTTCTTTTGTTGCTTAGATGAGGTCTGTATCTCTAAGCCAACATTGTAAATTAACTCATTACTCTCCCCCCCACCATGTGGGACATGACTCCCAGGGGTGTAAGTCTCCCTGGCAATGTCAGACATGACTCCCCAGGATGAGTCTGGGTCTGGCATCGTGGGATTGAGAAAGCCTTCTGGACCAAAAGGGGAAAAAGAAATGTAACAAAATAGTTTCAGTGGCTAAGAGATTTCAAATATTGCTGAGAGTTATTCTTATGCATTATATAGATACTCCTTTTTAGTTTCTAGTTTATTAGAATAGCCAGAAGGAAATACTGAGACTTTTGAACCGTAATGCAGCAGAATTGATTCTTGAGGATGATTGTATAACTATATAGCTTTTATCATGTGTCCATGTGATTGCGAATACCTTGTAACTGGCACTCCCTGGATCCAATGTATGGGCAGGTGTGCAATAAAGACAAAAAATATATATAAACAATAGGGGGGATAAAGGGTATGGGATATTTTTGGTGTTCTTTTTATTTTTTTAATTTTTATTACTTTTTGGAGGGCAGTAATGAAAGCATTCTGAAATTGATTGTGGTGATGAATGCACAACTAGATGATGAGACCATGAGCCACTGATTGTATACTTTGGATGGATTATATGGTGTTGTGAATATATCTCAATAAAATTGCAGTTAAAAGAAAAGTAAAAAAAAAACAAAACGTAGAACTATTTTCCAAAACAGTTTGGCTATTTCTTAAAAAGTGAACTCCTAGGTTATTGCCCAGTAGAAATAAAAGCTTATGTCACTACAAAGACTTTGTTTTGTTATTCTTTTAACGTCTATGGGATCAGTAGTGATGACCCCTCTTTGATTTCTGATATTGGTAATTTGTGTCTCCTCTCTTTTTTTCTTAGTCTGTCTACAGGTTTATCAATTTTGTGGTCTTTTTAAAGAACCAACTTTGGTTTTCTTTTCTTGTTTTCCTGTTTTTAATTTCATTGATTTCTGATTAAATTTTCATTATTTCTTTTCTTCTTCTTGCTTTGGGCTTACATTACTCTTCTTTCTCTAGATTTTATTCTTTTCTAATATATGCATTGATACCATAAATTTCCCTCTAAGACTGCTTTTGCTTCATCCCACAAATTTTGATAAGTGTTATTTTCATCTTCATTTATTTCAAAATGTTTTAAATTTCTCTTGAGATTTCTTCTCTGACCTATGTGCTATTAAGAAGTGCTTTACTTAATTTCTAGAGATTTGGGGATTTTCCAGCTATCTTTCTGTTATTGACTTCTTGATTAATTCCATTGTGGTGAGTCCACATACTTTGTATTTCTATTTTTTCAAACTTGTTGAGGTGCGTTTTATGGCTCAAAATGTGATCTATCTTGTTGAATATTCCATGTGAGCTTGAGAAGAATGTGAATTCTGCTGTTGTCGAATAGAATATTCTATAAATGCCAGTAAGAAGTTGACCGATAATGCTGTTCAAGTAAACCATATCCTTGTTGATTATCTACCTGTTTGATCTATCAGTTGACGGAGGGTGTTATCACCAACTATAATGAATTTCTCCTTTCAGTTTTTTGATGCTCATTTATTTTGATGCTCTGATTCTAGGTACATACATTTTTAGGACTCCTTTGTCTTCTTGAAGAATTGACCCATTTTCATTATGTAGTGCCCTTGTTTATCAATTTTCCTTGCTCTGATGTCTTCTTTGTCTGAAATGACCATAGCTTCTCCAGCTTTCTTTTGATTCATGTTAAAATGGTTTATCCTTCTCCATCCCTTTAGCTATTGGCTTTATTTGCAATAGCCAAAAAAGACATCACAAATGTCTATCAACTGGTAAATGAATAGCCACACAAAGGAATATTACTCAGCAATAAAAAGGAATGAACTATTACTACATGCATAGATGAAACTCAAAATAATTATGTTCAATGAAAGAAGCCCAACCAAAACAAATACTCTCTGTTTCCATTTTTATAAATAGAAATACAAATGAATCTCAGTGACAGAAAGCAGATCAATGGTTTCTTGTAGGGGAGGGCAGGAAGGAAGACATGAGGAAAACTTTAGGGTAATGGGTGGTTCATTATGTTGATAATGGTGAAGTTTTCATGGATCATATGTCAAAACTTCTGTACATTTTAAATATATG
The DNA here is from genome assembly GCF_015220235.1 of Choloepus didactylus. Taxonomy (NCBI): domain Eukaryota; kingdom Metazoa; phylum Chordata; class Mammalia; order Pilosa; family Megalonychidae; genus Choloepus; species Choloepus didactylus. The sequence goes on from NC_051309.1 coordinate 53,662,679, forward strand.
AAGTTTATGTATGTCAATTCCATCTCTTTAAATTTGTTCAAAAATAAATTATGGCCCATCTACATATAGAATATATTGTGTAGCCATTTAAAGACATGGACTATGTTCCAAGTATGAGAAAATACAGAGAATATAGGTGATATTTTAAAAAGCAGGTAAAAAAGTATGTATCATATGAACTTAAATATAAAAATATGTAATATGTGTGTGTGTGTTTAAGCATAGCAGGACGTTATTCTAAGAAGTTAACAATGAGAGGAAGGTTGGCTTATATATATTTGAATTCTTTCTTTTGATGATAAGAACAAATGTGCTTTTTAAACAAAACAGGTACTAGACTCAGAGTCATTTAATAAGTAGCCCTAAGTAAATAAGTAGTCTGCTCATAGTTTATGGAATATGGTTTAACAAGGGCAGTTACTTTATGGGTGTGTGCCCATCTGATTTAAACTGCAGCAGATGACTTATTGCTTATGAGTAATATGGGATCTCCAGAATTCTTCCTTAAAATTTATTCCCCAACAATATTTCCTCTGTTTTGAAAACCTGAAAATCCTAAAGGCGTTTATATCCATCCACCCTAAGTGTTCCTGAATCTAGCTTAAATTTCCAGCCCAACTCATATGCCTCATATACCATGGGGAATGGGGGAAGGATTTTTCAGAGACCTTTTTAGAAGATTAGACTATTACACAGTGGGAGAAGTTGGGAGAGGATTAGGGAGGCTTTGAGGACAAGAACATGAAAATGATGCATGAAGAGGGTAATACACAGGGCTTGAATTTTTCTGAGTACCCTGAGGGAGTCGTTTATTCATTCTACAAATATTTGTTGGTGTCCATTATATGCTGAGTTCTGCGTTAGGCACCAAGGCTATAGGGCTGATCCCTCCAACAAAGTATGACCCATGTGATTGTGCGCAGGGCCCAGCTAAACAGGAGACCCCCGTTGCTGCAGTCCTGAGTGAAGGTTAGCGGGTTAACTGGTGATAGGACATTTGTGCAGGATGGGAGAGATTTTCATGCTGACTCCGGATGGCAGACGCTCCCTCCCACCAAGAGCGCTGATAAAAGAGAGAACCCTCTTTCATTGCCATGGCTCTGAGATCCAGAGGACAGATCAGAGAATGCTCAGAACAAGGAGGAAGCTGGGTGTCTGGCATTTTACAGACCTCCATAAATAAAAACAGTAGCAACATGATCGTTGACGAGGACTCTGAACTTCATATGAACCCTGAACATTGCAGACAGAAAAAGAGAATCTCCTACAATTAATAATGGATACCTGAATACAAGGAAGTGACTATTATAGCAAAGACTGGGATGGGAAACTCAGAACAGAATTGTTTGTTTAACGTCTCTCAAGATGGAGTTGGGAAATTGGAGTAAACTCTTCCGATACTTGGCTGCATTTCTTAACTGGAGGAAAATGTGTTCATTTAAAATTTTTGCTTGGTGAGTAAATGATCAGGAGTCATTCATGTGAGTGAAATAGGTTGTGAGGTGCACTAGCAACTGGGGCTTGGATATCAAAGGGTAGAGAACATACTTCATGAGAGGAGAGTTGGGCACTGGGAGGAAATTACAGGGATCCTTTTGCAGAAATGGAATTATTTACTGAACTGCTCTCCTATGATGACATATGCCATGGTAGGCAGGAATTTGATTAGCCTTTGCATTTAAGTGGCCAGGGGTAGTTTTTATTGTTTCCAAGAAATTATCTCAGTGTCTAGTAGAAGAAAGGCCACAGAGGTGATGTCCAGGCATTACACTGCCTTAGTAAACACTCCCTTTGGACTATGAACTTAAGTTCTCTTCCAAATGTGATAACCTCAAAACATAAAATAATGTTTACGGTTTTGTTCCAGTTTGCTAATGCTGCCAGAATGTAAAACACCACAAATGGATTAGCTTTTATAAAAGGGGGTTTATTTGGTTACACAGTTACAGTCTTAAGGCCATAAAGTGTCCAAGGTAAGGCATCAACAATCGGGTACCTTCACTGGAGGATGGCCAATGGCATCCGGAAAACCTCTGTTGGGAAACCAGCACGTGGCTGGTGCCTGCTTTGGAGTTCTGGTTTCACAGTGGCTTTCTCCCAGGACGTTCCTCTCTAGGCTGCAGCTCCTCAAAAATGTCACTCTTATTTGCTTTTGGGGCATTTGTCCTCTCTTAGCTTCTCTGGAGCAAAAGTCTGCTTTCAAAGGCTGTCTCCAAATGTCTCTGTAAGCTGAAGCTCCTCTCTCAGCTCCTGTCCATTTTTTAAAGTGTCCCTCTTAGCTGTAGCAAGCTCTCTCCTTCTGTCTGAGCTTTATAGTGCTCTAGTAAACTAATCAAGGCCCATGCTGAATGGGTAGGACCACATCTCCATGGAAATCATCTAATCAGAGTTATCACCTACAGTTGGGTGGGTCACATCTCCATGGAAACACTCAAAGAATTACAATCTAATCAACACCAATATGTCTGCCCACACAAGATTGCATCAAAGACAATGGCATTTGGGGGGACATTAATACATTCAAACTGGCACAGAATTCAAGTTCAAAGAGAATTAAGAAATGCTGTAGAATCCGGAATGGTTCTGGGTAAGATATTTGCTTCATAATGTCAGCCCTTGATTGAGTCAAATTATAGAAGTGAGCTGAAGGTCCTGCTCCTCTTAGCTTAATGCTTTACATGTCTGTTACTTTAGAATCTAAATTGCTTGAGAACATTGATTATTGGTTTTCCACAATTCACAAGCAATCAGGAAAAACTGATTTCCTAACAATGAAAGAATAGAACATATCTTTGTTTTTTACAATACAGTGGTTATATTTTTCTACTCCACCAGTTTAAAAAGTCAGGTATTATTTCATCTTATTTCTAAGACATTTATGTCTTGGGTTCTGGAGCTTAGTGGGTTAATGTGAGGCTGTCCCATGGGGTCTGTTAACATAATTAGAATCCCAATAAGATGTGGGTTCTGATATATTTCCAGGTACTCTGTGGGCACTCTGAAAATATGACTAGCTGAGGGTGAGGCTGTTTAACCGGAGACCAATCTGATCTCATTGGTCTTGATTTTTTTAAACTGATTTTTTCAGTTATCAGTGCTGTACTCCAAAACTTTTTGGCTTCTGTTTTTGTAAATTGCATTGGACAGCACCTTCTCTGGATGTTTTCCCAACAATTTTTTTTTTTTTTTTTTTTTTTAAATCATCATTTTATTGAGATATATTCACATACCACGCAGTCATACAAAACAAATTGTACTTTCGATTGTTTACAGTACCATTACATAGTTGTACATTCATCACCTAAATCAATCCCTGACACCTTCATTAGCACACACACAAAAATAACAAGAATAATAATTAGAGTGAAAAGAGCAATTGAAGTAAAAAAGAACACTGGGTACCTTTGTCTGTTTGTTTCCTTCCCCTACTTTTCTACACATCCATCCATAAACTAGACAAAGTGGTGTTTGGTCCTTATGGCTTTCCCAATCCCATTGTCACCCCTCATAAGCTACATTTTTATACAACTGTCTTCGAGATTCATGGGTTCTGGGTTGTAGTTTGATAGTTTCAGGTATCCACCACCAGCTACCCCAATTCTTTAGAACCTAAAAAGGGTTGTCTAAAGTGTGCATAAGAGTGCCCACCAGAGTGACCTCTCGGCTCCTTTTGGAATCTCTCTGCCACTGAAGCTTATTTCATTTCCTTTCACATCCCCCTTTTGGTCAAGAAGATGTTCTCCGTCCCACGGTGCCAGGTCTACATTCCTCCCTGGGAGTCATATTCCACGTTGCCAGGGAGATTCACTTCCCTGGGTGTCTGATCCCACGTAGGGGGGAGGGCAGTGATTTCACCTTTCAAGTTGGCTTAGCCAGAGAGAGAGGGCCACATCTGAGCAACAAAGAGGCATTCAGGAGGAGACTCTTAGGCACAAATACAGGGAGGCCTAGCCTCTCCTTTGCAGCAAACCGTCTTCCCAAGGGTAAAACTTATGGTAGAGGGCTCAACCCATCAAACCACCAGTCCCCTATGTCTGTGGTCATGTTAGCAACCATGGAGGTGGGGTAGGCGAATACCCCTGCATTCTCCACAGGCTCCTCAAGGGGGCACTACATCTTTTTTTTTTTTTTTTTTTTCTCCTTGTTTGTCTTTTTTCTTTTTTTTTTTTTTTTTTTTTTTTTAACTTTCCCTTCTTTTTTCAAATCACCTGTATGAAAAAAAAAGTTAAAAAGAAAACAAACATACAATAAAAGAGCATTTCAAAGAGACCATAGCAAGGGAGTAAGAAAAAGACAACTAACCTAAGATAACTGCTTAACTTCCACCATGTTCCTACTTTACCCCAAGAAAGTTACATAATATAGCAACATTTCAGTGAACTTGTTCCTACTACAACCATCAGAAATTAACAGACCATAGTCATTTCTGGGCATCCCCAGAACGTTAAATAGCTTATCTGTTCTTCCTGGATTATTGTTCCCCCTTCCTTAATTGCTCTCTACTGCTAGTTCCCCTACATTCTACATTATAAACCATTTGTTTTACATTTTTCAAAGTTCACATTAGTGGTAGCATATAATATTTCTCTTTTTGTGCCTGGCTTATTTCGCTCAGCATTATGTCTTCAAGGTTCATCCATGTTGTCATATGTTTCACCAGATCGTTCCTTCTTACTGCCGCGTAGTATTCCATCGTGTGTATATACCACATTTTATTTATCCACTCATCTGTTGAAGGACATTTGGGTTGTTTCCATCTCTTGGCAATTGTGAATAATGCTGCTATGAACATTGGCGTGCAGATATCTGTTCGTGTCACTGCTTTCCGATCTTCCGGGTATATACCGAGGAGTGCAATCGCTGGATCGAATGGTAGCTCTATATCTAGTTTTCTAAGGAACTGCCAGACTGACTTCCAGAGTGGCTGAACCATTATACAGTCCCACCAACAATGAATAAGAGTTCCAATTTCTCCACATCCCCTCCAGCATTTGTAGTTTCCTGTTTGTTTAATGGCAGCCATTCTAACCGGTGTTAGATGGTATCTCATTGTGGTCTTAATTTGCATCTCTCTAATAGCTAGTGAAGCTGAACATTTTTTCATGTGTTTCTTGGTCATTTGTATTTCCTCTTCAGAGAACTGTCTTTTCATATCTTTTGCCCATTTTATAATTGGGCTGTCTGTACTATTGTCATTGAGTTGTAGGATTTCTTTGTATATGCAAGATATCAGTCTTTTGTCAGATACATGGTTTCCAAAAATTTTTTCCCATTAAGTTGGCTGCCTCTTTACCTTTTTGAGAAATTCCTTTGAGGTGCAGAAACTTCTAAGCTTGAGGAGTTCCCATTTATCTATTTTCTCTTTTGTTGCTTGTGCTTTGGGTGTAAAGTCTAGGAAGTGGCCTCCTAATACAAGGTCTTGAAGATGTTTTCCTACATTATCTTCTAGGAGTTTTATGGTACTTTCTTTTATATTGAGATCTTTGGTCCATTTTGAGTTAATTTTTGTGTAGGGGGTGAGGTAGGGGTCCTCTTTCATTCTTTTGGATATGGATATCCAACTCTCCCAGCCCCATTTGTTGAAAAGACCATTATGGCTCAGTTCGGTGACTTTGGGGGCCTTATCAAAGATCAGTCGGCCATAGATCTGAGGGTCTATCTCTGAATTCTCAATTCGATTCCATTGATCTATATGTCTATCTTTGTGCCAGTACCATGCTGTTTTGGCAACTGTGGCTTTATAATAAGCTTCAAAGTCAGGGAGTGTAAGTCCTCCCACTTCGTTTTTCTTTTTTAGAGTGTCTTTAGCAATTCGAGGCATCTTCCCTTTCCAAATAAATTTGATAACTAGCTTTTCCAAGTCTGCAAAGTAGGTTGTTGGAATTTTGATTGGGATTGCATTGAATCTGTAGATGAGTTTGGGTAGAATTGACATCTTAATGACATTTAGCCTTCCTATCCATGAACATGGAATATTTTTCCATCTTTTAAGGTCCCCTTCTATTTCTTTTAGTAGAGTTATGTAGTTTTCTTTGTATAGGTCTTTTACATCTTTGGTTAAGTTGATTCCTAGGTACTTGATTTTTTTAGTTGCTATTGAAAATGGTATCTTTTTCTTGAGTGTCTCTTCAGTTTGTTCATTTCTAGCATATAGAAACATTACTGACTTATGTGCATTAATCTTGTATCCCGCTACTTTGCTAAATTTGTTTATTAGCTCTAGTAGGTGTATCGTTGATTTCTCAGGGTTTTCTAGATATAAGATCATATCATCTGCAAACAATGACAGTTTTACTTCTTCTTTTCCAATTTGGATGCCTTTTATTTCTTTGTCTTGCCGGATTGCCCTGGCTAGCACTTCCAGCACAATGTTGAATAACAGTGGTGACAGCGGGCATCCTTGTCTTGTTCCTGATCTTAGAGGGAAGGCTTTCAGTCTCTCACCATTGAGTACTATGCTGGCTGTGGGTTTTTCATATATGCTCTTTATCATGTTGAGGAAGTTTCCTTCAATTCCTACCTTTTGAAGTGTTTTTATCAAAAAGGGATGTTGGATTTTGTCAAATGCTTTTTCAGCATCTATTGAGATGATCAATTGATTTTTCTCTTTCGAGTTTTAATGTGTTGTAATACATTGATTGTTTTTCTGATGTTGAACCATCCTTGCATGCCTGGAATGAACCCCACTTGGTCATGGTGTATGATTTTTTTAATGTGTCTTTGGATTCGATTTGCAAGTATTTTGTTGAGGATTTTTGCATCTATATTCATTAGGGAGATTGGCCGGTAGTTTTCCTTTTTTGTAGCATCTTTGCCTGGTTTTGGTATTAGATTGATGTTAGCTTCATAAAATGAGTTAGGTAGTGTTCCATTTTCTTCAATGTTTTGAAAGAGTTTGAGTAAGATTGGTGTCAGTTCTTTCTGGAAAGTTTGGTAGAATTCCCCTGTGAAGCCATCTGGCCCTGGGCATTTATTTGTGGGAAGATTTTTGATGACTGATTGGATCTCTTTGCTTGTGATGGGTTGGTTGAGGTCTTCTATTTCTTCTCTGGTCAGTCTAGGTTGTTCATATGTTTCCAGGAAATTGTCCATTTCTTCTACATTATCCAGTTTGTTGCCATACAGTTGTTCATAATATCCTCTTATAATTTTTTTAATTTCTTCAGGATCTGCAGTTATGTCACCTTTTTCATTCATTATTTTGTTTATATGGGTCTTCTCTCTTTTTGATTTTGTCAGTCTAGCTAGGGGCTTGTCAATCTTGTTGATCTTCTCAAAGAACCAACTTTTGGTGATATTTATCCTTTCTATTGTTTTTTTGTTCTCTATGTCATTTATTTCTGCTTTAATCCTTGTTATTTCTTTTCTTCTACTTGGTTTAGGATTGGTTTGCTGTTCATTTTCTAGCTTCTTCAGTTGATCCATTAGTTCTTTGATTTTGGCTCTTTCTTCCTTTTTAATATATGCGTTTAGTGCTATAAATTTCCCCCTTAGCACTGCTTTTGCTGCATCCCATAGGTTTTGGTATGTTGTGTTCTCATTTTCATTCGTCTCTATATATTTAGCAATTTCTCTTGCTATTTCTTCTTTAACCCACTGATTGTTTAGGAGTGTGTTGTTTAACCTCCAGGTATTTGTGAATTTTCTAAGTCTCTGATGGTTATTGACTTCTAATTGTATTCCATTGTGGTCAGAGAATGTGCTTTGAATAATTTCAATCTTTTTAAATTTATTGAGGCTTGTTTTATGTCCCAGCATATGATCTATTCTGGAGAAAGTTCCGTGAGCACTAGAAAAGTATGTGTATCCTGGTGATTTGGGATGTAATGTCCTGTAGATGTCTGTTAAATCTAATTCATTTATCAGATTGTTTAGGTTTTCAATTTCCTTATTGGTCTTCTGTCTGGTTGATCTATCTATAGGAGAGAGTGATGTGTTGAAGTCTCCCACAATTATTGTGGAAACATCAATTGCTTCCTTTAGTTTTGCCAATGTTTCTCTCATGTATTTTGTGGCACCTTGATTGGGTGCATAGACATTTACGATTGTTATTTCTTCTTGCTGAATTGCCCCTTTTATTAGTATGTAGTGGCCTTCTTTGTCTCTCAAAACATCCCTGCATTTGAAGTCTATTTTATCTGAGATTAATATTGCTACACCTGCTTTCTTTTGGCTGTAGCTTGCATGAAATATTTTTTTCCATCCTTTCACTTTCAATTTCTTTGTGTCCCTGTGTCTAAGATGAGTCTCTTGTATGCAACATATTGATGGTTCATTTTTTTTTGATCCATTCTGCGAATCTATATCTTTTAATTGGGGAGTTTAATCCATTTACATTCAACGTTAAAACCGTGAAGGCATTTCTTGAATCGGCCATCTTATCCTTTGGGTTATGTTTGCCATATTTTTCCCTCTCTCTATTAATATCCTTTATTGTACCCATACCGAATCTCTTTAGTACTGAACCTTTCTCCAAGTCTCTCTGTCCTGTCTTTGTTTCTCTGTCTGTAGGGCTCCCTTTAGTATCTCCAGTAGGGCAGGTCTCTTGTTAGCAAATTCTCTCAGCATTTCTTTGTCTGTGAAAAATTTAAGCTCTCCCTCAAATTTGAAGGAGAGCTTTGCTGGATAAAGTATTCTTGGCTGGAAATTCCTCTCTCTCAGAATTTTAAATATATCGTGCCATTGCCTTCTCGCCTCCATGGTGGCTGCTGAGTAGTCACTACTTAGTCTTATGCTGTTTCCTTTGTATGTGGTGAATTGCTTTTCTCTTGCTGCTTTCAGAACTTGCTCCTTCTCTTCTATGTTTGACAGTGTGATCAGTATATGTCTCGGAGTGGGTTTTTTTGGATTTATTCTATTTGGAGTTCGCTGAGCATTTATGATTTGTGTATTTATGTTGTTTAGAAGATTTGGGAAGTTTTCCCCAACAATTTCTTTGAATACTCTTCCTAGACCTTTACCCTTTTCTTCCCCTTCTGGGACACCAATGAGTCTTATATTCGGACGCTTCATATTATCTATCATATCCCTGAGGTCCATTTCGAGTTTTTCAATTTTTTTCCCCATTCTTTCTTTTATGCTTTCATTTTCCATTCTGTCATCTTCCAGGTCACTGATTCGTTGTTCAACTTCCTCTAGTCTTGTACTATGAGTGTCCAGAATCTTTTTAATTTGGTCAACAGTTTCTTTAATTTCCATAAGATCATCCATTTTTTTATTTAGTCTTGCAATGTCTTCTTTATGCTCTTCTAGGGTCTTCTTGATTTCCTTCATATCCCGTACTAGGGTCTCATTGTTCATCTTTAGTTCTTTGAGTAGCTGCTCTAGGTGTGTCTCTTCTGGTCTTTTGATTTGGGTGCTTGGGCTTGGGTTATCCATATCGTCTGGTTTTTTCATATGCTTTATAATTTTCTGTTGTTTTTGGCCTCGTGGCATTTGCTGTCCTTGATAGGGTTCTTTTAGGGTTTGTAGACCAGTTGAAGTCCTTATCTCTAGTTTATCAGATCTACAGCTTCGTGGAGTACACTTTCTCTAACTAACCAGCAGGTGGCGTCCACGAGCCACCTGTTCTCCACAAGCCAGATCTCCCCTGCTTAGCCTTTTTGGTGAGTGGGGGAGTGAGTCTTGTGGGGCCCAATTGGTGTCCCAAGCTTGCGTGTGTAGTTGGTGTTGCCTGCCCTGTATGTGGGGCGTGTTTCTGGGCAGTCGGGGAGGGGGGGTGGCCCTAACAATCAAATCTCCCTGATGATCCTAGAGTTTTAAAGCTACTGCAATAGTCTAATCCTTCAGTTCAGTCCTGCCACAGTTTGTCTCTGCCACTGACCCACAAGTCTTTGGTATTGGCGTATGGCTCCTGGGACTTGCAAGTGGGCCCCTCTTCCAGGCTGTGCACCCCGGGTCCCCTGTTGAGGGATGACTGTGCTATGTCACAGGTGAGTGCCGTCCCCCCAGGGCAGTTCTGGGCTGCTGGGCTGTGTTGGGAGGCTCCCAGTCTGCTCAAATGATGGCTGAATGGGGCTCTGTTAATTCACACTGCTCCCCCTTCCCAGCTCTGGGACATTCAGCTGAGGTTGCAGGGAAGGCTAATGTCCACGCCCAGTTTTGTGGTGTGTGCCTGTTATTTGAAGCACTTCCGTCACACTGGGTTGTCTGGGGCAGCTCTGGGCTATGGGGCTGGCGATGGGCAGGAGTGTTTCCTGTCCACCAGGATGGTGGCTGTGAGCGGACACCCCCCTTTTCTTGGGAAGTTGTGTTGTTTAGTGAATTTTCTCAGCCACTGGATTATTGCCTTTTGTCTCAGAGCTCTCTTATTTCTGCTCTTGACTTGACGTGCCCAAATTTCAATTCTTTGAAGCTTTCTGTATTGAGCTTCTTAGAGTAATTGTTTTAGAAAAAGCAAAAAGGATTCAAAAAAAAAAAAAAAAAAAAAAAAAAAAAAAAACGGCCCTCCTCAGAGATCTAATGGGTTATTGAAATGCTAATAGACAAAGCAACCAGGGCCATTAAGGAAAGGTGCCCTGGGCAGAGAGATCAGCCTTGCTTCGGGATTTGCATATGCGCCTCAAGGCCTGATCTCCGCCCTTCCCCTTTCTGTGTTCACCAGAACTCCAAAAATCCTCTGCTTTTACTTTGGAGCTTCTCGTGTTGTTTTCCTTCTATGCCCGTCTCCTCTCTGCTGGGCTGGCTGCTCTCAGAGTCTCTGGTGTCTGGCCTCAGTCTATCTATGGTTGGAGTTTGAATCAGTAGAATGAGTTTCCGATGAGAGCAGCCACTGCAATTTTCCCTTCTCCTTCCTGGAGCTGACAGCCCCTCCTCCCCCGGGACTGAGCCTGGCAGGGAGGGGCGCGGGTCCCCTGGCCGCAAAAACTTACAGATTTCGCTGATCTCAGCAGTTCCACTTTTTCATGAGTGTTGTATGAAGTATGCCCAAAGACAGATTGCTCTGTGGTGTCCAGTCCACGCAGTTCCTGGCTTTTTACCTACTTTCCTGGAGGAGTAACTAAAACATACAGCTCACCAGTCTGCCATCTTGCCCCGCCTCCCCTAAAGCCTTTTAAGCCCCAACAATTTTATTGGTGACATCATAACACACTCTAAAGATGAGGAGAAAAGCTGAAATTGGGATCGCTGATATGGTATGTCACCCTTACAAAAGTGGGCTTTCCTGAGTGAAAACAACTTTTTCATTGGTTCTATAAACAGTCACCAATTAAAAACGTGGGAAATGCGTTATGAAGGTACACGTGTGTTACAAGGACTAGGTGCTTGATTGCTGCTTTCAGAATGTCTCTGATTTATTATTATTTTAACGAGTGCAAGAACAAAGGAAAGGCCAGAAATAGGATGGCACCTCAGGCAGCACGTCTCTTACCAGGTTTTACCCTCCAAAATGGGATTAGAGTCAGAGTTACTCAACCATAGTCACAGTATTGAAATGGGAAAGGATGTTAAAGGGACTCAGCATAGTAAAAACTAAAAAATGTATGATGATTTTTATAGTAAAATAACTCATACCACAAAAAGCTATTGATAAAAGGACTCTTAATTATACCAAGTTAGATTCAGGGCTTGTACTTGGCTTCCATCATCTATTTCATTCATCTCTCTATGACTTCATTTGCTTGAATTCTAATAGAATTTCAGATACAGGATTTGCTCATTTCACTTTTTTTCTTTACCTTTGAAAGTTTTACCTGGCAGTTTATAGGGATATTTGGTCCTTAAATAGAATTATATTAACTCCACCCCACAGTTAGCTCTGGGAAATTCATCTTCCTTAAAGAGAGGTCCAGCACTTCTCTATTTACTCTTGTGGAGGAATAATATTTTGACATATTAACCTTTTACTTCCCTATGTTTTCCTCTTTTCCTTCCTCTCCATTCAAGCAGAAAGTAGGCTCTGTGTTTGTTGCCCTATGGGAGGCACATGGCAGGGCAGAAAGCAGAGGAGTCTACAATTCTTTCTGGCTTTTGTTTTCCAAAAGCCTAAACCTTTAGAGGAAAGTAATTTCTGGAAATAGAGGGCTTTGAGGAAACATAAAGGGGGAGTTTTTGCCAAACTATGATGACCAGAAAGAAATTTTCTCTGGCTAGTGGGGGTGAGGAACACACACACACACACACACACACACACACACACAAACCTGGAGCCTTGTCAGGGTATAAAATAGAGCTGTTTTACAAACCTGGGAAAAGGCAGAGGTTAAGTGCCCCTAAAACCAACCTCCCACTGATTCTAGTAGAATGGGGACTCAGATTCAGAAATTATGCTGGGTTATAGACAAAAGAAGGCTATATTTCTAGTATACTTGGATTTGTTGATTGAGATTCACTTCTACCATACCAGTTAAAAAACACGTTATATTATATGGATACATGTAGCTACAGTGGTGCTCACTGAAGAGTTATGACAGCAGGAAAATGAAATAACTTCAATGTTGTTTGACTAAACCAATTATGATATATGAATACAATGAAAACTATTCAACTATTTAAATGTTACTTTTGAGATTACTTAATTATATAAAAGAACTTCAAAATAATCTGTGATTTCAAAATACACGTTATGAAATATTATGGACACAGTATGATCCAATTTTTAAACAAGAATGTATATAGACACAAAGAATAAACAAATATATACTACAAGTGACCATAATTCTTCCCTTTTAATTTTTCCTTAATTACTGTATGTTCTACAATTAACAGGTATTCCTTTCATAATAAAAACAATGCAAAAAATTACAAAATAAAATGTGACTCATTTACACTGAAAATACTAAACAAAATGCCACTGCTTTTATAGACAAGGGTGGGGAAGAAAAACTCTCCACCCTTCTTACACAGTTCTGCTGATATGGTAACTGGAATAGTCATTTCTTCACCTGCCAGGCTGTTATTGCCAAAATGATGCTAAAAACAAGGCAGAAACTGGGGAAAGAGCAAAAAAAAAAAGAAAAAAGAAAAACTAGATATGCATAATTTGGGATAGTAAAAGATGACAATATTCTTATACTTTCTTTTCTAGTGTTGTATCTTATATAAAGTATGTGCTTAGCAAATAGTGACCAAGACAAAAAACAAACAAGGAAAGGAAACTGTCTAGCACTCAGGAATATAAAAGGCGCAAAGGAAGTTTTGCTTCATGAACCTGACAAATTTTAAAAGTAAAGCTTTGGGTTGTTAGTTAAGAAACTCCAACATACAGACTATTGGAAGTCAGAATGGATGAGAACTTACTATTATTACAGGAGGACATGGGGGTGGGTGGGAGTGGTATCTTGTGAGAAGCTAGGATAAGGAATTCTGATTTTGCTTTGATGAATCTAAGAAGATAAAGATTATAAATATGGCAGCATATTTAGTTTAAATTGCGTTACATATTTAAGTATCTGAACTAGTTATTTCTCAGTGCTTTTCTATATTTAATAAAAAAACATGATAATCCAAGTAAGTATTTGAAGTCATGCATTATTTTTTATCACTTAAATACTTCCTAGTGTTTCTCGACAACCCCATCAAACTCTAATGTAAGTTATACTAATGGGAGACTAAATTGCATTGACTATAAACCACACATATTATAACTTCAAATTTCAAATTTCACTACAAAATTCCTTTTATTATACTTGCTTTTACCAATTTGCTTTGCTTTCAGTTGATTCCTTGAAACTGAAAACATAGAATTCATATTGACAAAAGACAATACTCTCCACATACTCATTGTTTCTTGCTCTAGTCCGTCTTTGAAAATTGTACTCACCTTTGGGAGTGTCACTGAGTTTATTTCTTTGAAGAATTAACACCTTTAGAAATGGAAGCCTATTTCTGAAGCTGCTTCTATGGTGCTTCATCCACAAGGATTTATGACGTGGAAGCTCCAATGAGATGGAGTATATGGCATTATTGCTGAGGTTTAATATTTCCAAAACATGTAAATATGCAAGAGTGCTTAAGGTTATTTTTGATAGGACACTGTTACTGAGATCCAGATGTTTTATTTTCCATTCTTTTTGTTTCATGTTAGACCGTAAGGGAAGTCTAATGAAATTGAAACTTATATCCACTGAGGCTCCTTTCTGTGACACGTCCACAGATACGTTGTGCTTTCCAATAAAAGAACAATTCATCAGAAGATATCCATTCCATTGGCACTCAGAATTGGATAAAATATTGCTTTTTCTTAGTGTGTTTGACATTGTTCCAGTAAAACATAGACCTATAACTATGGAAATGACTCTGAAATAGAGGTTTTTCATAATGCCTGGAAAAAAGAAAATGATTGACATTAAAAATAACTTACATAAAAAGTAATAGCAAATAAGAAGCAGAATATTTAATTTTCCATTTAAGATTTAGGAAAGTTACCTTGCCTTGATTGCCAATTTAAATGAATATATGGTTCCTTAGAAATTGCTGCATTAAAATGTAGCTACCAAAACAGAACAGTTAGGGTATAAAATTACATTGGTGTCACATTTATAAAAACAGGACTCTCTGATTTTTCAGAAAATATATTTCACTTAGTCCTCACCTTTGCTTCTGCTTCTCCAGTATTGTTCACCCTGCAGTCCTCTTTGGAGTAAGTGAAACATTACCAAGATTAAAGACCTCTTCTGCTTCCTTGCTGTTCATTAGAGCTGAGCAAAGTCTGTTATGCTTATCTACAGCATTATAATCAGCTATGTGATTTATTATATGAATGACATGCCATCCAGTTACACTAAATTGAGAACCTTCATAACTATGAGTAGAAAGTTCAACTCACAAAAGGGACTCGATTTTTTTATGACTCTTAAGAACTTCAAATTTTGTCTTTGTGGCTTTTGTGACTTTTCAAATAACTTTGAAATCATTTCGATATAAACAGCAGAAATAAAATGGGTTATCAAAAGAATGCTCTGCCTCAGAACCACAAAGATGTAGCAAGATATAGAAACATAAAGTCTCTTTTTCACCAAAAATTCTTGAGAAGCAATTGAAAGTTTTAAAACAAGTACTTATAAAATTATGATGGCTAAATGTATGCACACAAAAAAACCAATGTGAAAAGAAAATTAAATGGATAATATTGGTGTTTTGTTTTAATTAAACTACACTTAAGAGGCAGTTAGTCCACGAATTATCACATTATTCAGTCTGGAATGCTGGTTTACAACAAATCATCCCTTCCTTTCTGTTATAATACCCAGTCTAGTTCTCTTGCTACAGTCGGAAATACTAGAAGGCTTCATTGATCTTCCTGCCTCTGCCTCTTGACTTTCCTTCTTAACCCATCCTAGTTAATTCCAAAGGGCTATTTTCCCCTACCACTGCTTTTCTCTTATCATTCCCTCATTTGAAAACTTTATTGCCTGGAGTCCAAATCTCTCAGGATGGCATTCAAGGTTTTGCATTATCTAGCTAAACATAATTCATTTGATAAGTATACGTGGAGCTTGTGCAAAGAAATATATGTGGATCCCATGCTAAAATTAGCTTTTAGTTCATTCCCAATTTCAAGCTCAATGCTGTTTCCTTTCCTCAGTCCAAATCCTATGGCCTTGAGATTTTTTATCCTGTGTTAGCCTCTGTTTCATCTTTTTTTTCAGAAATCTTTCAGTAAACATTTATTGAATGAATGACTGTATGTTAGTAACATTCAGTTTGACAGAATATCAATACTATCCTGCACTGCTATTGTTTTGCTTTGCGCTCACAAGACTGGAAGCTTCCAGAAGGTAAGGGCAATGTTTTCTATATTTTATATTTTTAATGGTCTGCAGCTATGCTCTGAATTAATGAATGCATGGAGTGAATGAAATTTACCATGTAATTTTTTAAACTTCTGTTTCATACAAGGTCAATTTTCCCATATTTTGAAAGGCATCTAAATTCAGGTACACAAGGCTGTGAACTGCAAAGGTGCCCTACGACATGGAGAAGTAATTTACTTTTATAGTGTGCCTCTCACCCAATACCAGGTTGAATTAATATGCACAGTCAGAAAGGTATTTGTCTTATATTCAGGGCTACAATCATTATATATACAATTAATTATACACCAAAGTACTGTAACATCAGTAACAAAAAGAATATTGTTACCATTCACAGGTACATTACTTTGCGATAATTAAGAGAAAGATGTGGCTGGAAAATACTTTTTCTTAAGGGGACACAAGCAGTTTTTCTTGGACTTGGTTCATTTTTAAGTTGAAGATATTCATTCATTAACTAATAGATTTCAGTTGAAAACAGCTAGATAAGGGTACTCTTATGTCTTAAGTGATAGGTACTAATTTGTAAAAAAAAATTACATGCACTGTATAAAAACTTATATATATTAAATAATGAACTATTGACAAACCCCAGAAAAAGTACCTCAGGGAATTGGAAACAATTAAGTAAAATCAAATCTATAAATGGGCACATTCAAGCTGAAGTATGAGGAAACCAATGTATTCTATGTGTATGTGTGTGCATGTGCCTGTTTACAAAGAGAGGGGGAAGAAGGCAGTAGAAAAAAACAAAAAGTAGAAAGGAAATGAAGAGTCCTTACACAAAAGAAAAAGGTGACCAAAATAATTAGAAGAAAAAAATGAGAGGCTGTTTCTGATGACAAAAGATGTGGAAAGAACACAATAGTAATGCTGTTTCTAAGGCATACCTTAAGATCCTTAGGTAGTTGCAAGTGGTCTGTATCTGACTCAAGCCAGGCAGGGGATTTTAGACAGAAGCCTTTCAGGCTCCACCCATCCTCTATCAAGCCTGTCCTGCTGTAAAGCTTCACCCTTTCATCTCCAGGCTCTGGCCTCCTTGCCACGGTGACAGGATGCATATGCCCACTGCGTGCATCTATGCAGACAGTTGGACTATCCAACCTGAGATTCAACTGTTTAACTTTGAGTTCTAGGATTCCAGAGAGATTATATAAGCATTAACCATGCCCCATTCTCAAGCCACATCTAAATTCATCATGTTTGCCTGATTAAGTAGAAATAAGTTACTATATAACCATTAAAAAATGAACTGCGTTTTATGCATGATTTTCTGTAAACCTTCTTCTTTAATAAAAAAAATTAACTGCAAACCATTTATAGAATCTTTATTGTAAACAGAGGACCTTGTTATTAGAAAAAAAATAGTTACTAGAAATTGATTTAACTGAAACTCAAGTTAGCAATCTGAAACAGATTTATAGATTTATTTTTGTACGACATAATTTGTAATCTTTGCCTCCTCAAAACTTTTAGGAAGACTTAAAATTATCAGCATTTCAATGGTCTCTTCTTTGTAGAGTTTAGCACCATAACATTCTTGCCCTCTCAGAAAAAAAAAAACAAAACTCAACACAAGGTAGAATTTCCACCTTTCAGTCTCAAAACTAACACACAAACTTTATTTTGCTTTTTCATAATGTAAAAAGAATACAAACACATTTATTTTAAATATTGCAGACCATGTATTGGCAGTCCCTGCTTTGTGATAATTTACATTTCTCCTGTCTGCTCACTAGACAGTCTCTAAAAATATCTTGCATTTATTTCTTCTGTCCCCCTTGTCAATACAATTACTTAAACAAGCATGCATCTGTCCCCCGTCCTGGGTGCAAGGATCCTGTCTTAGTCATCCACCTCCCCCAAGTCTGCTGCTTGTCCTATCAGGGCTCACTGAAGGGGACGAACACCCAGCAGAATAGTCAAGTGAACATTTCAGCTTATAAAAAATACCATCTAGTGGCAAGAATGAGTAACTGATGCTTTACTGTTAATCAAAATAGGTCATAGGTAAAATGGACAGTTTGTTCTTGTTTTGCTTTTCAATATATTTTCCAAGTCTACATTTCAGTGAAAAAGCCAGGATTGTCTGTAAGGTGTTCTATAATGCTATGCCTGTGATATATCAGTCGCATAAAAGCATAAAAATATTCTCTCAAGTCAAAAGCACTGAATGAAGATGTATCAAAAACACAAGTATGTACCAAAGAGGAGTAAAAATAGATTGTTTCATGAATTATATTCAATATAATATAATTATATTATACTAAGGATATAATATACTCTTCTGTGGTTTTTGTAAATATTTATTTAAAGACACTTTCAAAACAAATCTAAACAAAGCAAACAGGTAATGAAGGTACAATTTAAAAATATACTGAACATTCGAATGAAAATTCCAATGGATTGGTTCTGAATGATATTGAATATATTCAAATGGGTTCTGAATATCGTTACAACTATAATAACACTCAGAGGTCATAAATCTCACTATTTTTAATTTAAGAACTATGCAGTATTAGGTAGGAAGTCAATCCTTATTTAGTATAATTTAATGAATTCATAATCTCTAAGTTATTTGGTTTTCTATCAGAGATAACTGTAACAATATTGAATACAAATTAGTTTTTGTATAGATTTTCTTATCTATACAGTTCAAAGTGACCATAACAGAATATTGTTATAGTTAAAAGAAAGGTGGGGATTTATTTCTACTGCCTGTTTAACAGCACACTACTTTGGGGTCCCTGTCCCTGATGCTGTGTGTGTTAATACTAGAGAGTTCCTATCAAGTCAAATATAAAATATATTAAAAATCAACTGGCTTGAGGGTTATAAAATAATTACAATGAGTTGTTGATATTAGAAGCAGAGATAATTCTCATACTTACTTAAAAATGACTTGCATTATCTCCTGCATTAGCACCCTTGAGTCCAGTTTTCCCAACATTTTTCAAGGCATGGCACAAGTTAAAAAAGGTACCATTAGGGTAATATTTGTATGACACACTAGGACCAACCCATTAGGCCATTCCCAGCCACCAGGACCTTCCCAGGAGCTATGACTGCTCTACTTGCCACTGTCTCACCCCAGGAGCTGAGGATGTCAATATCTTGGCCTACCTGTTACCCATTCTGGTACTGAGTGTGCCAAGCCTTATCAGTTGGGAACTGCTGTCACCCACAACTAGGCCAATCTGCCGTAGCACTATTCTAGGTGCAGGAGATACAGCAGTAAAAAAAAAAAAAGGCAAAGTTCATATTCTCATAGAGTTGACATTTTAATGGGGGGAGGGGCAGGCAATAAATGAATAAAGAAAACACGTAGTGTCAAATGAGACAACTATTATAGTATAATATTGGCTTTGGAATTGGTTTAATGTAGATTAAAATCTGAGTGGTCATTTTTTGGCTGACATGATATTTATGTATTTAATTTTAACTAGAATAAGCATACTTCTATTAATTCGTATCTGATTAGGTAAGTTTGAATTAGTCTGTTTATCTTTCTAGTGTTTTAAGTAATTAAAAATGCAGTGTAAGTAGTGAAAAGAACATACTATTTGGAATTGGATTTACCTAGGTTTGAATGACAGCTGGATTCCAATCCCACATCTGCCACTTACTATGTGACCTTAAGAAAATTTCTTAACTTCTCTGATCCTCAGTTTCCTAATGGGGAAAAACTGAGATAATAACACCTTACAGAGTTGTGGTGAGAATTAAAGACATTAAACATGCACTGCCTAGGATAATGCCTAGGATGTATAAGATGTTCAGTAAATGACAGGTTTCATTATTATTATTTAAAAGATAAGGCTGCAATTACGATTTAGTTTCTACCACATTGTGAACACTTAAAATTTGTCATTATTTCAAGTAAACATTCTATTATAAATATTAAGTATTTGCTTCTTAGTGCAAAAATAAGGAACCACAGCTTCTTACTATCTCACATAAGTCAGTTTTTAAATGACTTTTCTTTTGTAGTTCAAGGTTAATGCACTAAAAATCTGTGTTTTACCTCTTAGAGGTGAAAAGACAGAGCATGTAACATTTATTGAGATGGTGTACCTTTAAATGTCTTCAGTGCGTCTATCTCCATTAGAGTTACCAAAAGCTTAGTGAGTCTAAACAGTTGCTTCAGCCCTTTATCCTTTAGACAAGGAATAGTGGAATTTTAAAAACAATTATTTAAATGATTAATTTTGATTTTACTAACTTTCCATAATTATTTTAGCGAACTGCAATTTGAAGAGCAGTGCAACTTAATAAAATCAGAATTTAGGATCTCTGAGAATCTTTTAATTGTGGAGATTATATAATAGAGCAGTGCTCTGCAGATAAAATAATTACAATGAGTTATCACACACTGTAAAAATAATGATGCATACTGTTAAAAAAAAGTCGAGTCAAAATAATGAACATTTGATGACCTCTGGGTTTCTTCTAATGAGTGTTTCCACAGGGGTTGTCTGAGATTTGGCAGCCCATGTTCTGGCCTGTTACTTGTACTTTGAAGAGAGTTCCGTCAGCACACATACAGAGTTTGTAGCGCAGCCAGTTGCCATTACTGAACTGGTCTCCAGTGGAGGAACTGGGTAGGCGAGTAGTGCTGACCATCACAGTTCCATTAAGGATGATGCTGTTTTCCTATTAGGATAATAATAATATGATTTTACTTCCACGCACAGGGATAGAACAAAAGTTAATAAAGCTTTCTGGGAAATTAACAAGAAAAAAGGCAGTAGGAAAGAGAAAGTTATGGCCAAGACAACAATAACAATGAAAAAAAGCCCCAAACCAGTATCAAGTTTCAACTAGAGAGTTCTTGGCTTATTTAATCCATAAGGTATGTCAATTAACGTGCAACACAACTTATTTTTCGATCATTAGGTACAATACATCAAAATGCCTAAGTGTCTAATAAAACTGCTATTAATAAAATCTCAGATTATTTTCATTTGTTCACTCTTAAGCACATCAATACACAAAGTTACTGATTGATAAACTTCTGAAGATGATAAGAAAAAAGCTGTTTTTCTCCTATAGGGAATGAATTTTAATTTTCAATGTTTTTGCACCACTACAAATGAAAAGATTCAAACCATATAATTTTGAAGACCAGGCACTCAAAGAAAACTGCCTGGAGGTTCTCATCTTCCAGCCCACTGCTCCAAGAAAATTCTTGCATTGTAAGTCCACAAAACCCTTCCTTTTTTGGGACTGCTAGGCCTCTCTTCCCCTCTCTCCCTTCCTTCCTTTCATTCATTCATTCATTCAAAAAATAATTATTAAGTGCCTATAATATGTGAGGCACTATTCTAGGTGCTGAAGATACAGCAGTAAAAAAAAATACGCAAAGTACATATTCTCATAGAGTTGACATTTGAATGGGGGGAGAGGCAGGCAATAAACAAATGAATAAGGAAAACACGTAGTGTATCAGATGAGATAAATGCTATGAGGAAAACAAAGCCAAGTAAGTAGAGACAGTGACCAGGAGGGGGTTCTAATTTACAGTGTGGTCAAGGAAGGCTTCCCTGGTGAGGTGACATTCCAACAGAAACCTGGATGAAGTGAGGGAGTAAGCCAGGTAGGTAACTGGGAGAGAGCACTCCAGATAGAAGTAATAAGCTTGGTGTTGTAGAAACAGGTGCCACTATGGCTAACGCAGAGTGAGTGAGGCAGGTGACTGGTAGGAGTCAAAGAAATAGCCAGGCACCAGACATGTAAGGCCAGGGGAAGGACAGGATTTTATTCTGAATTATATGGGAAGTCATTGGAGGGCTTCGAGTAGGGAAATGACATGATCTTTAAAAAGATCATTCTGGCTGTTGTGTAGAGAACTGACTAGAGGAGTGAAAGAATGGAAGCAGGGAGACCAGTTGGGAGGTTGTTCCAACAATCCAGGCAGGGAATGAAGTGGTCAACCCCATGGTGGTAGTGAGAAGCAGCCAGACTCTACATCTTCTGAAGAAGGCTTTGCTGATGGGCTGATGGGGTATTACTTAATAAGATGGAAAGACAGAAAGAAATGTAGTTTTTTGACTTAAGTTTGAGATGCCTATAGATGTCCAACTGGTAGGTAGGCAGCTGGATATGTGAGTCGTAGTTCGGAGGAAAGTTGTTGAAACAGGAGTTACAAATTTGGGAGTAATCAACTTATTAAGGCTATTTAAAACAATGAGAGAAAGTTGGTCATAAAGTAATGGAATTGGCTAATTGATTATGTAGTGGTAGTATCTGGAATAAATATAATTCTGCTGTGACTGATTTTCCAGTTTTGTTTCAATGCCGCCATCTTGTGGTTATTTTACTCTTTAAATAGAATCTGAAAGCTCTCTGATAAAATTTTTTCTAATGATTAGCTCATATACTTTAAAATTAACCAGTGATATTAACTGCCACTATAAAGCTAATTATCTTTTCAATATTCACTTATTTTCCTTCAACTGTGGAGAAACTGATATGTGTGTATGTGTATTTCAAATTATTTTAATATCTGTGATATTAACAAAGTGGGAGGGATAAGAATTATTAGTCCAAAGTTTTTAGGTGGAAAAAATAAAAGGTTTAGGCAGCCTGCTAATGGTCTATATACAAATCTCTCCTCTCTGGCTGCTCTGCCTTCCTAGTGCACAGGACAGCAGCCCCCCACAGCCATTCTTCAACGCTTTTCTCTCAAAGGCATGCCTTCTTAAAATACATGTAAAATATACCCAGTATTGCTGTCGAGTTTCTGGTAAGAATCATGTTTTATGTTTATCATTATTAGTTAGAGATAGGAATATGTGCCTTAGGGAGAATATCTGTTATGAAAGTGAAAGCATTACTTAATTTTTTTAAAGCTTACTTTTCTAAGAACTATGAAAATTATGTTAATAAAAACAGGAAAGAATAATTTATAAGTCCTTAGGTTTAAATGCACTTTTGTCATTTAATACTTAGTAAGACAACTTTAATCAGTTTTAGTGAAGTAGCACATGGTAGATACCCAAAGGCATTTTGAATATGCTTTGATCAGAATTGTGAGCAGGTGAAAAGTTTTGGGGACTTATGGCTCCTTTATAGGAAATATGATATTTGTTAAAGCTCAAATACAACTTGCGAAGCATAAAGAAAATTTCACTTCTCAACAGTCACAATAAAGCCAAACATTTTTCCATTATAATTAATAATAGATGTTTAAATTAAAAATGCATTTTATAGTTTACTAATTGTTTTTTTCACATCACTGGATTTGAAGGTATACGAAAAATTTTATTTAAGAAAACACTTCAGGGCTTGGATACTTACTTTGATTTTATAGAATTCTCTTTTAGAAGAACTTTTTTTTTTTTTTTTGCCTTTTAAAATTATACAGGTAATCATTATAGAAAAATAAGAAAATACAGGCAAGCAGAAATAAAAATAAAATTACAATCGTTGGTTATCTTGCTACATACCTAACTACTGTTGACATTTTGGCATGTCCTTCATGGTTTCTACAAACATACATACGTTTTGAAAAATAAAAATGAGATATTTCACAAATTGCCTTGTAACTTTCTTTCACTTAGCAACCTTTATGAACATCTTTCCATGTCAAAAGTATACAACTACACCAATATTTTTAATAATTGCATATTATTGCATTATATGGATTTATTTATGTGTCTAAGACACTAATAATTCTCTTAATATCTTAATATATATATACTCACAGCCTTTAATTCCATATTACCACCCATATGAAATTCAATGGTTTTGCCCATAATAAATACTCCTTCATTTCCACGCACAATAGCACGCCCATCAACTTTTATATTTAAATCACTAGTAGCATTGCTGGTAATCTGAAAAATTTAAAAAAAAGGGCTGAAAAGAGTTGCTAAATTAATATGAGAATTACTATCAGAGATAGACAAATATTTCAACTGTAAGACTATGAAAGGCAAGTGTTTTAATTTACATTTTATAGACGTGGAAACTGAGATGAGAGAAGACTTGACAATGATCACATAAGCCAGTTAATGACAGATCTGTCTGGAACTAATCCTTTCCACTGTTCTGTAAAGTATTCTTTACCACTGTAGACTAGTAAAACTTCCCTCCCAACTTATAGCTTTGCACGATAATTCCCGCCATTAACATTCCCAGAAAGAGAAAAGAAAACAAGTCATACCCTTTCAGTAGATGCTTTTTGAACATTCAAACTTCTCACTCCACTTGGCAAACGAAACTCATGAGTTTCATAGTCGGTGCTGAATAAAATATTTTGAGTCCTTGGGTCGAAAAACTGCATACCAATGTCACTTGTAATGGAAGTTTTGTTCTTTTCCACACTGAGCTTCGTTGTCCCTTGCTGGAAAACAATCTTTAGAGAAACACTTTATGGTGAATGTGTTTTCAAAGAATACCATGACTGAATTCATGAAGAACATTTAGAAAACACTCTACAATAAAAGGATAACTTCAAATACTTGTCCCCCCTCCATTCACTTGGGGGAAAAGTTCTTTAAAATGAAGGCTTACAGGCTTATTTGCTTAGAGTACTGCAATGCACAAATTTGTGGGTCACAGGGCATACAGCCAAGACCTAAGACGGACAGTGAGGAGTGGGGGGTGGGAGGAGGGTAGTGAGAATACCACCTTAAAATTCTGTTCGGTTGAAAACCTACGTTGTAACAGACACTTGGGCATGGTCTTCCCCTGACTAGATTGGCATATTCTCTTCCAAACTCCCAAAAGCTTTTTAGTGGATGCCTAGCACAAAGATGACAAGTCTATACAAATCAATCCTCTCCTGCTGTTTTGCCTTCCTAGGACAGCAGCCCCCTGTGGCCATTCTACAACACTTTTCTCTCAAAGGAATGGCTTCTTACAATGCATGTAAAAATTGCCCAGTAAACTATGTACTCTTATACTAATCGCATTTGTCATAGAAAATTTTTGTCATTGAACAAAATCTGGAATATTAAGAAAGCATCTAACTTTAATAGATTGTAAGTCCAACAATATTATTAAATGTATTTATTATTTATGATTATGATTTTCAATAATCAACTATTATCTTTCTGATAAAAATAAACATCTTAGTTTTGCAAAGAATTTTCCTCTAATGCCCTCTCCCTATTCACACTATATTTTAATTAATGTAGTAACTTACAGGCTGGTTGTTGCCAGTGATGACCAAATTTTCATTTCGCCTTCCTCCCACCGTGCTCTTATAAAGGGGATGTATAACTCCCATGTCAGATACTTGCTTAAATCGAAGTAGACCACTTTCATGAAACTCCATGCTGTCACAGCCATTTGGTCCAATGCGAATCACAGCCCAGATAACAAGTGTTATCTAAAAAAGAAAATAGGCCCACTGTTAATAGGTAGCATACACATAACATACCTGAAAACAAATCACAAAGATCACAGTCAAAAGAATTAGACTTAAAAAAATATTTCCTCAGTGAGATGGACATATCAACTGGTTGTCCAGTTACAAACAAAACCAATTTTATCTTTATCAAGGTATTATATGCAATTGGCTAAAACTCAAAAAGTGCTAAAAGGTCTATAATTTAAAAAAAAAGAGGATAGTCTCATTTCTTCTACCACACCACATCTTGTTCCCCAAGGATAACCACTTCCAAAAATATTAGCTATTTTATCTAGAGCTTATCTTCATATATCTAAATAATATGTGAGGCAGATTGAGTTATGTACCCCAGGGGGGTAAAAAAAAAAAAAAAACATTATTCATCTTAATCCATTCCTGTGGATTTGAACCCACTGTAAGTAGGGCCTTTTGAAGATATTATTTTTAGTTAAGGTGTAGCCAACAGAACCAGGATGGGTCTTAATCCTATTACTGGAGGCCTTATAGAGAGAAAGCCATGGGGAAGAGCCAGAAGGTATAAGTCATCAGAATCTAGAAGAGAAAGCAGAAGATGTCACCATGTGACACGAAAGCCAAGGAATCCAAAGATTGCTGGCCAGCCAGGAAGCTGCTGACCCCAGGAGGAAGCAAGCCTTTGAGCCTCTGAAACTGTAAATAACTTCCTGTTGTTAAGCCAACCCACTGTGTGGTATTGTCACAGCAGCCTGGAAACTAAGACGATAAGTATGTATTGCTATTTCTTCATTCATCAATTTCAGGTTTTATCTATTAACATCCTATTTTGGCAGATGACAGTTTTAGCTCATTTATGCCTTTTCTCTCCCCAAACATCAATCCCAAGTTTTGGTTAAATCCTTCTTCAGTATTTTCAATATTACAATCATGTAAATGTTGTTTACTGCTAAGCCAATGGGCGTAGTACAGTTCCTTTCTTGTACTTTGTGTCTGATCGGGTTTAATACTTGTCTTCCTTTCGTTTGCTTAGTTTCTTTGAAAATATGATAAAATAATCTCTAACCTTCCAACAGTTCTGTAAAATCTCTCAATAAAATGTTCCATAAGGCCAAATCTCTCAGATAATTCATTAGTTCTATTTTTCTCCCCTAGGAAATCTTTCTGGAACACCTATCTCTGTGCTCCATTCTAGACTCATTATTCTCTGGGACTGCTGCACAGCTCTAATCATGAATTTTTCCTTCACTTTCATGCTGGAACTTCCTTTTGTCTCTTTCTCCTGGTGCCAGACATCCAGTTTCCTGGATCCGCATCTTCAACTTACTAGGTTCAGTGGCTTCTTTTGGTAGAGCACATCCTCTAGTGGCTTTCTTAAAAAGAATGTATGAAGTAAAATTTTTGATAGTGTACATGACTAAAAATGTCTCTATAATCCTTCACATTTAACTGATAGTCTGGCTTGGTATATATTTCTAGATCTGAAATTATTTTATCTCTGAATTTTGAAGGCCATTGCCTTATTGCCCTCTAGTTTCCAGCATAGCTTTTAAGAAGTCCAATGCCACTCTTATTTTGTATTCTTTATATATAAACTGCTTTTTTCCTTCTGGAAGATTTTAATATCTTCCCCTTGTTCTTGTTTTCCTGAAATTTCATAATAATGGCCTTGGTGTAAGTCTTTTTAAGATCAACCCAGAGTGGGACTTAAAATCCATTCTAGGAAACTTTGTTGATTTATTTGATAACTTTCTCTCCAGTGTTTTCTCTGTTCTCTCTTTCTCAAATGCCTATTAACAGAATGTAGGATTTCCTGGATTGATTCTTTAATTTTGTTGAACTTTCTGGAAGAGTTCCTTTTCTTTATCTTCTAATTTCTATATTTTTTCTCTCTCTCTCTCTCTCTCTCTCTCTCTCTCTCTGTGTGTGTGTGTGTGTGTGTGTGTGTGTGTGTGTGTGTGTGTGTATATATTTGTTCTGGTTTGGTAAAGCTGACAAAACGCAATATACCAGAAGTAGGTTGGCTTTTACAATGAGGATTATTAACTTACAACTTACAGTTCTTAGGTTGTGAAAATGACCAACTCAAGGCATCAACAGGATACTTGGACTCTGAAGACAGGCTGCCAGCACTGAGGGCTCCTCTGTCACATGACAAGGCATGTGGCAACGTCTGCTAGTTCTTCTCTTGTTGCTTTCAGCTTCTGGCTTCAGTAGCTCCCTCTCTCAGCTCCTCTGGTGCTCTTTTCTGTGATCTCTTAATTTCATTTCTTAGCTTCTCTGTGGCTTTTATCCTCTTATAAAGGACTCCAGTAACAGGATTAAGACCCACCTTGAATAGGGTTGGTAACATCTCAATTGAAACGATTTAATCAAAAGTTTCCACCTACAATAGGTCTGCACCCACAGGAATGGATTAAAAGAAAATGGCCTTTTCTGGGGTATATAACAGCTTCAAACTAGCACAATATTTGATGAGTTCTTCTTTTATTTTGTAATTGCTCCTTTTTAATGGCAATGCTATTCTTGTTTCACCAATGCAATATCTTCTTATTTCTCTGATGATGGTGATTTTAGTGTTGCTTTTTAAAGCTTTCTGTCATTCCTTGCATTTCCCTGCATCTCTCTGAGTTCCTACATGCCCCCCGGGTTTGGGAGTTTTGGTCTCCATCATTCTACAATTCAGGTAGTTTTCTCGAAAAGCCTATTGATTCCTGGCTCAGTACTAATATTTAATAGTGAGGTGGTAAAAAGTCCATAGAAAGTTCCTTATATGGGGTGGTGCTTGTCACTAAAAGACTACATGGTAGGGAGGCTAGATAGCTTTTTTTGCTGGGACCTGTCAAATGTCAGTATCTTCAGGTCTCCTCTTTATGTGCTTCAGTTTCTCCTAAGAAAGCTCCTTTATCTTTTCTCTGTGGCCTATGGATCTAGCTGCTAGGGATCTGGAGCTGGAGGATGGGGATAAGGAAGTCTCACTTAGCAGTATTTGGACTTCCCTGCTCTGGAATGGAAACCCAGCCCCACCTTCCTCTGTAGAATATCCTCAGGCAGTATTCTCTGTGGTTAAGCGTGTCCAAAGAAAAAGCTTCTAGTTTTCTGTAATTGCATAACTGCTGGGTAGAAAGGAAAGGAGGTTTAGGAATCTTACTGCTCTTTATACAGATTTTTCCAACGGGCTCTGTTTTCACTTCCCACCCCACCCCTGCTTTCCAAGGTACTGGCTCTACAAATTTCTCAGGCTTTTCAGGATTCTGCAAGGCACTTCCACCAACATGTCCAGAATCCCCTCCCCAGTACACACAAGCAGTAAGATCTAAACTTTCTAATCTCTGATAAGTTATTTACCATGCCTCCTCCTACTTTTTGTCTTCATAGATTATGGATCAGAGTTTCAGTTGCCTCCTGGTTTCTTCAAAGATATTTCTGTTTCGTGACCTGATTGATTTGGGATGAGCTTTTTAGAGGAGGAGATAAAAATGTCTTTATTCTGCCATCTTCAGAAATCTCCAATAAAATAAACCTATAAAAAATCATTCAGGATGTGTGTTTCTAGTGAAGCTACTAATAGTAGCTGCTGTGAAATGAGTAGTATCAGCTCTTTATGATTTAAGTAGAAATTAAACACAAATGTTTTGAATGTACATAAAATACAAAGAACTGGTTTGAGAGCATTAAAAGTTAAAGATAACATAAATAGAACCACTTTAGAAGTACTGCAGACCATGTTCATGATTAGTCATTGATATACCATTGGGCTCTCTCTCTGAAAATTTCTATCCACACCCATGCCAGAAGGTTTCAAATTTAATCCTCGGATAGTCACAACCTTGGATTAAAAATTCTTCCTCTTTAAAAAAGAGTAAATATCTTTGGAAAAGGCAATATATGAGGTCCTCAGCACTTCAGTGTGAATTAGTCTACCAGAACCTTTCAAGTTGGACATTAGGGACTTAGGACTACAAAATATAATCACTGACTGCCATCAAAGGGTTGCAATTTAAAATCTTGCTGAGGAGCAAGACTAGTCAAACAAGATGAATGAAAACAAAGGCATTATATTTTTTAGGAGAGGTGAAGGCAAGAACATCAACTTGGCAAAGGTCTCTTCTGTTGCATTGATTCTACCCTTTTAAAAGCAAGCTAAGTCTTTTAAGGGAAGAATCCATGAATTTTTTTTTCCTAAATGAAGCAATACATGGAAATATTAGCGCACTTGATTTTTTATATCTAAAATAATCATTAAAACTCATTAAGAGATAAAACTATGGGAAAGCAGAAAGTAAGACAGTCCTGAAAGAAATCATAGAAACAAAGCCCATGATTTCACTGTAAAACAGACAAAAAATCCCCATGGAAATTAAAATGTATATATTCTGTACCATATACTCACAATTAAGTTGATGACAGCCAGAATAAACAGGAGGATAATCACACAGATGGCTAAATTGCCCTTTCTCCCTCTCAATCCTGTTTTATGGAGACGATCTTCATCAATTGGAATATATCCAGCTTTAAAGTTACTATTGTGCTCTTTATTAACATTCCTTCTCTCCACAGCCTTCTCACGCATGGACTTCTTTACAGGACCATTGGAACTTGGCTAAAAATGAAGTACGACACAATGTTAACAGCCACAGCCTCTCTTTTTGATGCCTTTATTTATTAAGTGCAAATACATAACTAAAGAAAGCTGAATTGATTAGTGATATATTTTCCACTAATAAACTGCCTTTCATGTAAACTACATGCCACAATGAGTTGCAAGCTTCAAGAATGGACATTATTATGCTTAGAGAAATAGCATAGAAGAACTTTTCTTTGGCTCTTTGATAACTTATTTTCCCTCTCTGCTTTTAATAGTTCCACTGTCAACAAAATGGGTACAGCTCATTCTGGACAGAGTTCATGTGTATATACTACAGTAGATAATCTTGTTTCTATTATTCATTAATCTGTCTGGGTATATATTTTCATTTATATGAAAAGGATTTAGAAAGGCTGACACATTTTGTTGTTTATCACTCCAGTTGACTAATGCTAAGATTGTCTTAGAACAGCAGTTCTCAAAGTTTGGGCTGAAGAATCTTGGGATGGGGTGGGGGGGGGGAGGTCCCCTGAGTTCTTTTGGGAGTCTGAAAAGTAAAAAAATATTTTTAAAATAATACTATGACATTATGCCTTTATCCTATTATTCTTTCATGAATGTACGGTGGTGTTTCCAGAGGCTACACAACCATGTGTAATGACATCATTAAAGCTAATGGAAAGTTTGCTTATGTATTTTCTATTTTAAAATTTCTCTGTTTTAATTACTAATATGGCAAATATCAGTGGATATAACACATAAAAACAAAAGATTTTTGGGATCCTCAGTAATTTTTAAGACTTAAAAGAGAATCCGAGATCAAAAAGTTTGAGAAGCTCTGACCAAGTCTATGGTTGAATAACATGCTTAGTAATAATCTGTGTAGAAAATGAATGGCTAGAAATGGATACTGCCCAATCTCAGAATGCTAAAAAGTGAGAAAACTCATTTATCAGGTAGGCACTTATTAAGCATTTTGTGCTTAAATATTAATACTATAAATAGTAATTCAAACAAATATAGAACAGACTCTTGATCCTCTAGGCTCTTGCAGGTGAGATTTGTACACATAAAATAGTTAACAGTGTAATAAAGTAATCTGTATGCTGAGGTGCTGAAATCAATAGTATAGATACTACATGTTACAGAGTTTAGTAGGAGGAGAGACAGAATCACCTGGAATTATTAGGGGAATGGGAGGAGGGGTAGAGGGGCAGATCTGGTAATGCAGAGAGAATCAAGTTGGAAAAATAGAGCCAAGTTGTGGAAGTATTTGAGTAGCAGGTTATAAATTGTAGTCTTTCTGTTCCGTTTAATTGGGAATCACAGGAGGTTTTTGAGCAGACAAATGGCATGTGCTCCAAGATGCTAAATATGTGAGTGTATGTAGGAGAGATAGAAAACAGGAATACCAGTTAAGAGGTTATGGTGTTAGAAACAGAGGTTTGAGGTAGTGAGGACCTAAATTAGGACAACGACAGTAGGAATGAAAAAGGATAGATTAAAAAGATACTTCAAAAGAAAGCTAACTGAATTAGTAACCCAGTTCAAAAAAATAATCTTATGTTTATTAAGTGGATTAGTTAAATACAGGGAATGAAGGAGGGAGAATATTCTGTACATGTTAAATTCGAACTGAATGAAAAATAACCAATTGCCCCAAAGGCAACTGCAAGCATGGGATTAGGTATCAGGTTAGTCAGGGCTAGAAATACAGATTTGAGAGATGTCAGCATAGAGGTGAATTAAAACCATGAGGCTTTATCAGTTGACTATGAGGAACAGTGTACGGAGAAAAGAGAACAAAGAGTCAAGGACACAGTCTTGGGAAATTTTAATGTGCAGGAACACTGGAAAATGAGAAATATAATTATGGTATGAAAACCAAGGATATGCAGTGTTTCTAAACATGATTTGTCAAAATGTGCCTTAATAACTTTCAAAAATGAACGTTGAGCAGAAAATTGTTAAGTCAGGAATGGTTAGTACCAAAAAGGTGCCAGCATATATACATCTATTTTGGAGTCCAGAAGTAGGAAAAAAAAAAAGTAGGATTGTAGCTACAGGATTAAGTACTTTCAAGGAGAAGTTCTTTTCTTTAGTGTCTTTTTTTTCCCCTTAATTTGATTGCAGAAGGAAAGAAGCAAAAAGGGGAAAGACCCCAGATAGCAGAGTAGGGCAGGATAACGTGGGAGACAAGATCTTTTAGGAGGAGGGAAAGAAAGTAATACAGAGTACAGGAGAAAATGACAGCCTTAAAAGACTGGGTTCCTGCTTAATTTAAAACTGGATGTAATGAGTATAAAGAAGAGAAAGTAATCTTCTTTGGGATGGTTTGAAGCTGTATATACCCCAGAAAAACATGTTCTTAAATCTAATCCATTCCAGTGGATGCAAACCCATTGTAAGAAGGACCTTTTGATAAGGTTACTTCAGTTAAGGGGTGTCCCACCTCAATCAGGATGGGATTTAATGTTATTACTGGAGTCCCTTATAAGAGGAAATTTAGACACAGAGAGAAAAGCCATGGAAGCAAGAAGCTGAAATCAAGGAAACCTGGAAGAGAAGGGAGAGGCCGGGAGACACTGCCATGGGCCTTGCCCTGTGACAGAGGAGCCAAAGATCACCAGCAGCCAGTCTTCAGGAAGAAAGCAATGTTTTGATGATGCCCTGATTTGGACATTTTCCCAGCCTCAAATCTGTGAGCGAATAAATTCCCATATTTAGCCAACCTAATTCATGGTATCTTCTTTGAGCAGCCTAGGAAACTAAAACACTCTTCCTAGGGATGTAAGAAGCAAAGTCAACTGCCAAGAATGAATGGTGAGAGCTACAGGAATCTTGATGTGGTGGCAGTTGTAGCAGGTTGGTTGGGGGCTTACAGAGAAAGGAAAAAGACAGTAATAATCTTTGTGAGCAATGTGGCAGAGGTTAAGTTATATGCCCAAAGTCATCCAGAAAGTAAATGGCAGAGTTGGGATTAGAACCTGGGTCTGTTTAACATGCAAATTCACTCTTTTTTTTTCACCATGCTAGCTTGGCTTCTAACCATCAACTTTTTATCTACTCTCTGTACCTGTAGTTATCTCCCTGTATATAGTTTATAGACTTAATAAATTATCCTGGTCATATTAAATCCAAGATAACCAGCCTACTTGTATGTTATTGATCAGAGATGTGCAAAAACTAAAGAAGGAGGCTCAATCTCAGGACGTAGAAGTGAAGGCAAGGAGCTTGGTATTTCCTTATATGCTTCCTATACCACATGGTGAAATTTAGCTTAAAGATCTGAAAGGGACAAGGATTCAGAGTCAGATTCACACTGTATATGGGACTATCTGATCTGGAGAGAAAGTGTGTATTGAACCAGTAAGGCTTCCTTTTCACATGTAAATTCCATCTCTAACAGTAGTTAATAAAATATATACAATAGTAACATATGCAAAAATGTTTAAATATATAAAATATAATATATCTTATGTTTGTACTTTAGATGGTGATTTGATCATGCAACCACAAAAAAGAAACATTTAATAAAAAGCCTTGATTTGAGACAGTCAGTAGTTTAGGATATTTTAGTTTTCTAAAGTCGAAGTACAAGACTATAGAGACACTTGTGAAAAAAAAATCTGTAAAATATTCTAGCAAAGAAGTCAGCCACTTTTAAAGACTGGTGTGCCAGCTCAAGCAGGAGCACAGGGAAAGAGTACATTTCACAAGCTAACATTAGGAGCAATGCTGGTTGCAGCTCACCACTGAATCTTCTTAATTGTCCCTGAACACTAGATTCCCAAATGAAGGTTAAGGGAAGCGGGGAAGTACTTTGAGGAGCTCAAAAGAGCAGTAGGGGAACCAAGAATAATAGCACTGAAGAATCTAAATTGAGGATGGGACAATTAATAAGAATAACAGAGAGGTAGACAAAAAAATGAAATGCTAGGATGAATTGTGTGCTATTCTTCTGGCATCTGTATTCTGGATTCCTAGTTTACCATGATCATAAACTTGTTGAGAAAAGACTATCTTCATATTCCCTGCAGTAATTAACAACAACAAATAGATACATATTTCATCCATATATGCAATTCAATACTTGTGTGTAGAAAAATGAAACAATGACAATTAAATAACTCTCAAAGGTCCAATATTTCACTGCAGTTAACACAGTGAGGTGGAAAGAACAAAGATATACACTATAGTATAGAGTTAAAACTGGATTTGAATCTGGGCTATTATTTACCTGCTGGGGGATCTTGTACAGATTACTTAACCTTTCTGAGTCTCAGAAATGAAGATATGATCACCTACCTCCTGATATAATGAGGATTATATCAGGTCAAATATGGGAAGTACTCAGCATGGAACCTAATAGGACTCCTTCTCAACATCTTAAAACATTTTGTGGTTCCTTTATATTCCAAAAATCATGGTATCTTCTGGTTCTCAAATTAAGCAGACTTCCTAAATTCAGTTTCCCTACACTGTCTTATGCTATATTTGTACTAGAGAATTTTCTGTAACAAACACTGTTCTGTGCAGAGGATTCATTATTTTCATTATACTCGCTGGTATACCTACCTCAATTCTGGCCTGAAATTCAAAAGAAAAATGAAAGCCAGATGTTTCCTTAAAATGACTGTGACATGAAATGTCAGAGAGAAAAATTCCTTATCTCACTCTTCTACTTAACAACCTAAGTGGTTTCTTATCTATCGGATGAAATTTAAAGTCTTAATTGGTCCTCATTAACCTTGTTTCTTTATTAATACGTCTTTCATTACTCCTGTCAAACACGTCTTCTACTTGACTAATAGATTCTTTAAAGAGTGGTGTGCAGGTATATGTTTAACAACTGGCTCTCTGGGGGAAAATGTATCCATATACGTACATAAATAAGTTTATTATACATTTTACTGATATAAAGGATGGTAGGACACAATTTAAAAATAATAACAGTAAAATATGCAATAGTCTTTATTTTAACTTCTAAATAGCCAACAAATAGCCATTGAATGCTTTCAACGATTTTGTGACAATGGAGTATCATCCCAATTTGCCGTTTTCCCAATAAATTTTGACATGCAACTTAAAAAATTTACATTGAATCTCTTTCATCTTTAGTACTATGTTTGTCAAAAAATCATTCATACCTTAATGACGTGTGCAACTTCTTTGCTGTAGGATACAAGTTTTTGAATACTGAAAGAATATTTCCTCAAATTTTTTTTGCTACTCACAACAATGTAACAGCTACAGAAATGACCCACTTTTACACTTAATCTGCATTAACATTTTCTCCATCACTTTCTTAAGTCTAGACCAGAGGTCAGAAAACTTTCTGCAAAAGCTAAAACAGTAAACATTTTAAGCTTTAGGTCCATACAGTATCTGCTGCAACTATTCAGCCCTGCAACTGCAGCACAAAAGCAGCCACAGACAATAAGGAAATGAATGACAACAGCTCTGTTCTGATAAAACTTTTTTTTTTTTTACAGAAATAGGCAGTGGTCCAGATTTGGGCTGCAGACTGTCATTTACCAGCCCATGATCTAGACAGTCAACATAGCAATAAATCAAGCCTTGATTTGTAGCATTTGCTGATTTTCAGGGTGTTATTTCTCTCACCATGCTGATTTCAAGCTACTGGTGTGATATATAACATGGAATTGGGAAGACATGTACGCGCCATTATAGAGTATTCCATTATACAGACAGATATAATAGAAATAACTGAAGAGCATAAGTAATAGTAAAATGTAGAAAATACCTATGAAGTTACAAGTTTCGAGGATTTTTTACCTTTGTTTTTAATATAATTTATTTAATTATAAGTGAACATAATTTAATTTTTAATAATGGCTATGTTTAACAACCAGCGGCAAAACATCTAAAGATTCAACAATTAACTCTCTCAAGTTGATGTGAGCCAGCTCCAGCACCACTGCTTTAAAGTTACTTACTTCTACCTCCATACCTTTGTTTCAATTGTCCTCCCCATCTCCCTCCTGGGATCCATTCTTTACTCTTCTCTGCCAATTCATGTACATTATTATCTTCAATTCGATGCATTTAACATCTATTGATTAGTTCCTATATGCCAGGAACTCTAGACTTCCAAGATGAGTAAGACACAGTGCCTACCCTAAGGAGCTTACTTACAGCCCACTAGGGCAGCTAGACAAGATCACTAACAATCGGAATACAACATGTTAAGTGCTATAGTAAACCTATGCATACAATACTCAAAGAGCATAGAAGAGGAACATAACTCCTCTTCTAAAGAAGGTTGAGGCTTGCAATGAAACTTGAAGGATGGATAGGAGTTAGCCAGGCGAAAGAGCAGAGAGAGGCATTTTAGGCAGAAGGAACAGCGTAAAGACACTGAGTTCAAGTCCCCTCTGGTGATACTGATTTTGATAACTTCATGTGGATGCTGAGGAGGAATGGGGCAATAAATAAATAAATAAATAAGGTGAGACATGTGGTTGTGGGCCAGTAAAAGAATGGGCATGAGGACAAATATTGGGAACATTATCTTGAAGGCATGGGGAACTACTGAAGATTTTTAAAAGGTTAGTGATACAATTGCACTTGCACTGTAGCAAAATCACACCAAAAAGAGATGAAAAGGAGTAGAAGAGCCTAGAGACCAAGATATCCACAGCATGTTTCTCTAACGCTCCAAAGGAAGGCCTGACTGAGCTGTGGCACTGAAGATGAAAAGCATATTGGGGAGAGAAGTAAGAGGTATAACTGACGGGATCTGCTAACCGATTGGATGTGAGGGTGACATAGACGGGTCTAAGTAGGACCAGCTACATAACCTGAGGGTATGGAGCAAAAGGAAAATGTGGGGCTCCTTGTTCAAACATCATGCCCAGGAGAGCAGAGCATTAAACCAGAGTATTAAAGTGGGTCTCTTCTGAGCTTGGAGCTCTGTGCAGTTGCACAGGTCATTTGCTCATTAAGCCAGCCCTTCTGCTACATCTTTGCCTAGGTTAATCAAGTGCATGGAAGGCTGTAACCATTTTAATAATGAATATAATGCAGTCCAATTTTACACATTTTTGAGTTTGAGGTGCCTGTGGAAAATTCAGTTAAGTTTTATGGAAACATAAAAGCATAAGTCATTGGTGTTTTATATGAAGTGGAAACTGAAGTCAGGTTGCTGAGTTTATGTGTAAAGCAAGAATAGGACCTGGGCAGAACCTCAGGGAACATTAATATGTAGGCAGTAGACAGAAAAAAGAACAGACTAAAATAGAAGCTGATAAATAAGGAGGGAAGTCAGAAAAGCCAAGGAACAGTTTTAATATCATTAACTCCAAGAAGCTTTGTCTTCTTTCATTTTCATGCATTCCCTTAAATTTTAATGTTACGGATGTGCTGCTTGTCTATTGCCTTTAGCTGATTTTTCTGCATTTATTTAGCAGAATAACATTAAACTCATTGAAGTCAGATTTGTCTTCTAGCTTTTTAGACCCCTTAGAATGGCTCCTCCAATGACATGACTGTCTCTAAAAACAATTAGTTACCTCAGAAAATCTTTCCGAAGAATTTTGGAACAACAGAATTTTGGCAACTTCCAACAGATTTTCCAATAGAATTTTGGCGGCCTGAATCAGGTATTTCTTTTTTCAACAATGTTTAAGATTGAGATTTTCTCAGAAGAAACTATCAAATAGTTTTTAAAGGAAAACAGTTAAGGGAAAAACATGACTACAAAAATTATTTTTATTATAATAAATGATATGAACAACCATATATATTTGCATAAGTATAGCTTCCTTTGGGGGAAAAAAGCTTTGTAAACTATTCTGTTACAAGTTGACAATGTAGACTAGGAAATAATTGATAAGGCATTAAAAAAATGATTTTAAACCACAAGGCACGAGGCAGTTTTATACTGGTAACTAAATAAAATCGCCAAAAATCAAAGAGGAAGAGAAAACCTGGGATGACTGTGACTGGGTACCAGGGATGGCAGAGACAAGACCGGTCGCAAGCTGACACTCAGGCAACAGCTGTTCATTTCTTGGCGGGCGTCCCGGGAGCCTCAGGGCTCAGGGGGCTGAGGTTATTTTTACACGCATCTTGGCTGACAGCTGAGCCCGGCTCTCTCTGGCACGCCCCGGCGCAGAGCTCCACGCTGGCATCTCCAGGACGGCGCCGTCTCCTCACCCTCGCCGAAGGGACAACCAGGCCAGTGCTAGGGCCGTGGCCTGCTCCCCTCCCTCTCCGGGAGCCCCTGCTGGGACCCTGTCCCGGGTCTCGCCCGGCCTTTGCCAGCATCACCCGCTGCGGACAGCTCCTCTGGTCCGGCCCACCCCGCCCGCGAAACCCGGCCCCGGTCGAGTGTCGCGCCTCAGCCAGCCGCTCCGCTCTACTGCGGCCCCCAGCCGCTGGACCCCAACCACCCCCGCTCCTCCAGTCCCCGGCAGTGGAGGGGCTCACAGACCTGCTCCGCCGTTGTTGCCGTCGCTGCCGCCGCCGCCATGTTCGCGCGCCCACCAACGCGCTCCCCGCCAGGCCGTGCCCGCCGCGCCCTCTTTTCCGCGGCCGCGCCTGCGCCTGCGCCCCGGCATGGGGTGGAGGGAGGCGGGGGATAGACACCCGCTGCTTATGCCGCCGCCGGCGCCGTGACCGGGCTCGGCTCCATGTAGCCGCAGGGAGGCAGATTCAGAGCCGGCCGCGGCTGCAGGTTCAGGCTCCGCGGCGGTCCCAGAACGGAAGACAAGGGTCCGGAAGACGGACGCATTCCCGTTTCTGAATTCTCCAGAAAGGGCGCCTTCAAAGTACAGAGGATGCCTTTCCCTTTCTGCTGCAGTCCCCATCACGGAGGGCTGATGCCACCCCATGCAGAGAACCCCTCCTTGCTTCACAGGCCAGGGACGCTCTGGCGAAGCTGGGAGGGGCTTTATACAGAAAACACGTGGACAAGGACTGGGGTGGTGGTAGTGGTAGTGACAATGTAGACGGCAGTTAAATTGCCAGTTAGGTAGCTAAAATCCTGAAAATTGAGGGTCCTCAGGGAGAACATTGGGTTACTTCAGGTCCCTAGTTTGGAGGGCCGTTGAAGTCTGATGCTTTTTTTTTCTGTGGTACTGGGGGTGGAATTTCCACTTAGTGAGATAGTGCTGAAGGTGTATATCCTTGGGAACCTGCTTTAACAGGAGCCCAGTTTAATTTAACTGCATACCAGGAAGCCAAACAAATGTACCAGTAACTTGAGTATGCATTTGTTGTTCTCTGTTGTCAATACAATTGAATAATCTTCTTAATTAAAAAAAAAAAAAAAATGCTGCGAAGACAGTAACAACCAAGATGCCAGAATTCTTCCTCGTGGTGCTTAAATCACTTCTAGTAAGAACCTTTGGACCCTAGGGCAGTCTAACTTACCAGAGCCCAGCTGGCAAAGGATTCCTTTCTCTAGGAACTAGGTCAGTTTTGCTTTTCAATGACTGGAGCAGTTATCTACCTTTCTGCCTACTTTAATCAGAGGGTCTTGTGAAAGGGACGTTTAAGTTAGGTGATCTGGCACATAGTAAATTCCTCATAATCTTTTCCCTTTTCTTCCCTGGTTTTTACTAATTTTAGTACCTAGCTGGTCATCCATTTCTGTCTATCTCTTTTAACCAATGCTGGAACCACTTGACTCACATCTCTAGGCTCACTCCTGCCCCAATCTCTAGTACAAAACTGCATTTTAGGCAGGAAGATGATAAGTTATAGCCCAGGGCTTTTGGGAGCCTACAGTGAGTCATTGTGTTAATAGTCTGGCTCTGGTCCCATTTATGAATTCAGATGGGACGAATGATCTTCAGTTCCTGTCTCCAATTCTAGTAATATAGTTCTTAATACCTATGTGTTGCCTCTGTTTGCTCTGCTTGGAAAGTCCTTCCCTTCTCTGGCTAGCACAACTATATTTATCCTCCCCAAATCCATTCAAATGTCACTTCATCTCTAAAGTCTTTCCAGGTTCCCACAGGCAGTTTTAGTTGGTTTGTCCCTTAACTCTGCTCCTAGTCTTTTGTAGCACTTAACAGATTGCATTCTATTTTCTCTTGTTTACCTCCTGACTTCACCTAAAAGATGGTGAGCTCTAACTGGATGGTCTGTTGCTTACTCATTCTTCTCTGTAATGTCTAGTGTAGTGATGAAATTCAATAAATGTCTTAGAAATCTGCCTGATATCCTAGTGTGCTGGTTTGAATCCATTATTCCCCCCAAAAGCCATATTCTTTATGCAGTCTTGTGGGGTCAGACTTATTAGTCTTGATTAGGGTGGAACCTTTTGACTGAGTGTTTCCATGGAGACGTGACCCACTCAACTGTGGGTGACACCTTTGATTGGGTTATTTCCACAGTGGTGTGGACCCCGCCCATTCAGAGTGGGTCTTGATTGGTTCACTGGTGTATTTAAGAGAGCTCAGGAGCCAACACAGACCCAGATGCTTGGAGATGATAGCCCAGAGTCTGCTCTGGAGAAGCTAAGAGAGG
Organism: Choloepus didactylus; assembly: GCF_015220235.1. Taxonomy (NCBI): domain Eukaryota; kingdom Metazoa; phylum Chordata; class Mammalia; order Pilosa; family Megalonychidae; genus Choloepus; species Choloepus didactylus. The sequence goes on from NC_051309.1 coordinate 53,702,853, forward strand.
ACTCCCAGATGCTTAGAGAGAAACACCCTGGGAGAACAAGCAAGAATTCACAGGAGCTGAGAGAAGCTAAGAGAGGACCCTCAGATGCTTAGATGCACAGGAGCTGAAGAGGCTAAGAGAGACAAGTCCAGAGATATTTTGGAGAGAGCCATTTTGGAACCAGAACCCAGGAGCAAAGGATCAACAGATACCAGCCATGTGCCTTCCCAGGTAACAGAGGTGTTCTGGACATCAAGGCAGGGCTTCTAGCCCTAGAAACTAGGTGTTCCAGTTTTCTAGAGCTGCTGTTATGCAAAATACCAGAAATTGATTGGCTTTTATAAAGGGCTTTTATTTGGTTACAAATTTACAGTCTGAAGGCCATGAAAATGTCCAAACTAAGTTATCAACATGAGTATATCTTCATCGAAGGAAGGCCAGTTGCATCCGGAAAACCTCTGTTAGCTGGGAAGGCATGTGGCTGGCGTCTGCTTGTTCCCAGTTTGCATTTCAAAATGGCGTTCTCAAAAATGTCTCTTATCTTCAACTCCTCTTCAAGATGTCACTGTCAGTTGCTCTGTGCATCTGGGCCTATGTGGCTCTTTTTGAAGTACTCCAGTGATCCATTAAAGACTGACCCTGAATGGGTGGGGCAACACCTCCATGGAAATAACCCAATGAACCGTCTTGCCCACAGTTGATTGAGTCACATCTCCATGGAAACATCCAGTCAAAAGTTTCCAACCTTATCAACACTAATACATTTCCTGTCCACACAAGATTGCATTAAAGATAAAGATGTTTTGGGAGACATAATACATCCAAAGTGGCACAAATGGGAATGTATTAGCTTACAGTTTTGAGGCTAAAAGAAAGTCCAAAATCAAGGCATCATCAAGCCAATGCTTTCTTTCCGAAGGCTAATGTTCTAGGGCTGGCTGCCAGTGATCCTTGTCTCCTCTATCATATGGCAAGGCACAGGGCAGCGTCTCCTGGTCTCTGCCTTCTCTTCTGGATTCTGTCCATGTAGCTTCTTGCTTCCTGTAGCTTTTTTCTCTATATCTGAATTTCATCTTCTTATAATAGGATTAAGACCCATCCTGACTGAGGTGGGCCATACCTTAACTAAAGTAGCCTCATCAAAAGGTCCTACTTACAATGGATTCACGTCTACAGGAATGGATTGAATTTAAGAGTGTGTTTTCCTGGGGTACTTGCCGCTTTAAGCCACCACAGCTTCCAAGATAAAATTCAAACATTCTAACACCTTATGTTATCACATAAGGTCTTTTACTTTTTGGTTCCCATCCACCTTATTATTATTTTTTTTTAGCCTCATTTCCTACCCCTCCCACAAACTTATCCTTCACTCCAACCATTTGTAGTGCAGTTCTTATTTATTTGTCTGAACTCATCAAGTTCTTAATGTCTCTTTGTAAATGTGGATCTTTTTTTTTTTTTTTTAATCTAGCTATTGTGCTTGTCCCCTAAAATTCAACTCAAGGGTTGTTTCTTCAGGGAAGCCTTTCTCAGACCTTCTCCCTACCACAAATTTCTGTTTTCTGTGATCCTCAAATATGCCTCTACTGTCACATTTATCCCACTATCCTGAAATTATTTACTTGCCCATCTGCCTTACATGCATGTGAATTAATCTCTGTCCAAAGTCTACCCATCATTAAGGACCAATCTCACTTCCATCTCCTCCTGACCATTATAGGTCAACATTATTGCTCTCTATTTTTAACTGTTATTGCACCAATTTGACACCTATTTAATAGTTAATAACATAGTACATTGTATTTTACTTTTCATGAATTTATAGTTTTCTCTCACCTGGACTAGAAGTTCATTACAGAGCAGGGAACATGTATTATTACTTCTGTGTTTGGTCTAAGTACTGAACCCAGTACTTGGTACTGTGCTTAGGATATTATTAACACGTAAGTGTCTCTGATGTATGTCCACTTGAAGGCTCACCACTTTCCTACATTGTCCCGGAGAAGGGACTCATTAACTCTCATCTCTGTGTTATCTCAGTGCTCTTTCTGGGTGCTGTTCAAACACCCTCCAAATTTATTCTCCAGAACCTCCAAAGTGATATAAAATAGAGACCCTAAAATATCATTTTTCTGCATGCTATCTTTTGCTGCCTTTCCATTGCCTACAAAATAAAGATCAATTTCTTTAGCCTGATATGCAAGACTCATCATAGCTGAACCCAGGATTATCTCTCCAGTCTTGTCTTGTATTCCCTGCCTTCTCTGTAGTCATACTGGACTAGTATTCATCATCCCCTGTCTCTGCATGCAATTTCACATCTCTTTGCTACTGCTCATTCCCTCTTTCTCATGAACTCCTCCCCATTTGTCCAGAACTGACTCTAAATGTCACTTTCTTCCATAACTTTCCCTATTCTTTTCTCTGGTGGGGTGGGGGTGGGATATGGGGGAGGGAAGGGAAGGGTCAGTGTTTTCACGGAATTTATATCTACTCTATCATAGCTTTTCATATTGAACTATGGTCGTTGGGTGTAGCTCCTGAACAGATCATGAGGTCCTCGGGAGCAGGGACTGAGCCTAAGTTTGCCTTATGCTTAAGGTGGGTGTTTCTGCCCCATAGGAAATTCAGTTAATATTTTTAAATGTGTGAAAAGGAGCTATTTCAACATCTCTCATCCTAGGGCTGCCCCGTGCCGTCCCATGTCCCTACCCCAGGGTGCTTAAGGGTATGTTACAAGGTAGGCCAGCCCTGGTGCACCTCCGCAGTAGCTTGGTGTTTCCTGAGCTCACCTCTTTGACAGCCATTGTCACGGGGTCCTGTATTTGTCATGACATTCAGCTAGCAGATCTGAAAACACTGAGGAGAGCAAGGATGCCTTGTTTTTTTTTAACTAGCTATAATGATGGAAACCCGTGTTGAGGTAGGAGTGCTCTCTGGCAGCCCTCAAACACAAACTACATCTACAGTATTCTTTTTCCTTCTATTGTATTTGCTGCCAATGCTCCACAATTTACTTCAGTGCTACAATGGCACAGTTGTGATATATTAAAACTCTCCTTGTGCTGTGTAGTATCATCAATAGTGGAAATGAAATGATTATACAGAAAAATTCTGAATTGTGGCTCTGAGGGAGAGTATTCATTGGTATTATAAAGGAAACATAGCCTCCTGGCTTCTGCCCAATGGGGAACCTGCCTTCAGCTCAGATCCTAACCAATTTGCTTTTTTTCTCTAATGGGTGTTTAAAAAAATCTCTCTTTTAACTTAATGTGGCTGAGAACAAAATGTACGAAATGAAGCTCATCAAATGAGAACACAGAGCACTCAGGAGAGAGAATACTGAGTAAATTGACAAAGAAGCTGATTTTGAGGCAATCATCAAGCAGCTAGATTTTACTACTGAGTAGAGACGAAGTGCCTCAGCATTACTTAAGTAAATATATAAAGATTGTATTTAAAGGGAATTTCAAGCAAATGAGTCAACAAAGGCTAAAAGACTTTCTTCAACTAATAATACAAGCCTTGATCCAAAGGATCAAGGTCCTAACACAGACAGCTGTGGGACAAGAATAGCACAGCACACACAGATGGGAATCAGGCACCTAAAAAGGCATCCAGGCCAGTGCAGAACATAGACTATCCTTTTAGCCATGCTGGCTAAGGGTTTGCAAGTGTCCTTAGTGAGAAGAGCTGGAAATTAAGGTGAAGATACCAGTGTATATCCTTGTAGCTCATTGTATATATTTATGTTTAGTGTGGCATGAACTACATACACATAGCTCTCACTTCACTGCATGTATTCTGATAATCTTTTGTTGGCATCTTAAGATCCCAAATTAAAAATCTCTCCAGTTAACTGATGTACTTAAAATTCAGAGTGGACAAAATTAAGTACTTTCAGCCTATTCCATCTAGATGTTGATACATTATACTGCTCTAAATCAAAAGAATACTGTCTGGGTGGTAGAATTATGACTCCATAAGACAATCAAGTAACTGTTGAATTTGCTTTCTTCTACCTCAGTGGGATTATGACTCAGATATAAAGCAGCCAATCATTCCGTCCCTCCTTCCCTCTTGCCTTTCCGCCCTTCCTTCCTTCCTTCCTCCCTCCCTCCCTTCTTTCCTTCCTTCCTTCCTTCTTTCCTTCATCCCTTCCATCCCTCTTTCTCTCCATTTTTTTCTCCTTATGTTAACAATTCAGAGTAAACTTTTATTGAGGACCTGTTGTGTTCCAGATACTGTGCTGGGCACATAAAACTAAATAAGCTTCTGTCCTTTCTTTCAACAAGCTCAAAAATTTATATAAGAGGCAGATAAATAAGTATAATATACTCTGCTAATTACAACAATATTAACATGTCCAAAAGAAGAGAGCATGAGGATGAGTAATGAGGGCTTAGGGGAGTGAAGAAAACTTTGCCAGTTTGAGCTGAGTTTAAATTTATTAAAAGTGCAATCTTAGAGAAATCTCTTATTTATTAAAGGTTAAGAATATTAGTTATTTCAGCAAGACCATGGAATAAAACTGTACTCAACAAGGGTACTCAACTTTTGGTGATTGGCTAATGCTCTCAGAATCAGGGCTTGGGTCAAACTGAGCTATAAACCAAAAATTGAAACAAAAGGCAAGATTTGCTCAATCCTGAGCCTGATCAGTAGGTTAAAAACAGCTTTTAAGGATATCAGAATTGCAAGAGGTAGTAGAGCTACACCATACTCTTCATTCTATAATAGGAAAAATTGCGGCTCAGAGTGATTAAAGATTTATGTAAAGTCATAAGAAGCCACTGATTGACAAAGTCTAAGATAAAGCAGCTGTCCATGTTCCAAGTTTAGTGTTCTTTCAACTTCTCCAAGCAATCTGATAGTGAATGAAAGGTTTGATCTGTATCCTTTCTTTCAAAAAAATTGCTTAGTTGAGAATAGCCTAAAATAAATTGAAATAAAACGATAGCATCAAAATATTCTCCAAAAAGATCCTTTAATTATCTGATATTGTCTTCCATATAAAAATATAAAGCAGGCTTATCAACTTTTAAAACTAGAATATCAACATTGAGTGCATGATTGGAATTTAAAGCCTATGGATCTTTTATCGGTAATGTAGAATATTTGCACTTCAGGCTTTAGTTATCCCTTAATTGATTTCTATCTAGCACCCACCAAAACCGCTGTGGAGGGTATCACCATGGAAGGCACCTATGAGGATTTCCATTTGTTCCTACAGGTATGGAAGTTCTAAGCTTGTATTGAGTAACACTACTAGAGAACTAAGAAATGGAAGATCAATTGCTTGAACCTCTATTTCAAGAGATGTGTTCTAGTGTTAGCTCCTTGACATGAATCAGAGGTGGCTCCAAGAAACAATCTTATCGAGACTGTTTCTATATTTTCTATAAAAAGGGGGATATTAAAGACACTTTCATCTATGGAATGAAAGCATTCTAAACTCTCTGGAAAAAGAATAAACATATTTTAGAACTGGTACCAAGAAATTGTGTTTCTATTCAAAGAAATGGGATGCATACTTTTCTTTTTACAGATTTTTCCATTGTAAGTTTAGATCACTGTTTTGAGAACTTTTTTTTAATGTACGCATTTAGAGCTATAAATTTCCCTCTTAGTACTGCCTTTTTCTGCATTCCATAAGTTTTGGTATATTGTATTTTTGTTTTCATTCACCTAAGATATTTCCTAACTTCCCTTATGATTTCTTCTTTGACCCATTGGTTGTTTAAGATTGTGTCATCTAATTTTCACATGTTTTTTAATATTCCAGTTTTTCCTTTGTTATTGATTTATAACTTCATTACATTATGGTCGGGGGAGACACATTGCATGATTTCAATATTTTAAAATATATTCAGACTTGGTTTGTGACCAAGTCTTCTCTTTTCTGATTGATCTTCTGTTGAGATGTTCTATCCATTATTAAAAGTGGTGTATTGAAGTGTCCTACTATTTCTCTTTTCAAATCCGTCAATGTTTGCTTATATTTCTGGGCTCTGTCATTAGGTGCATATATAATTTATAACTGTTGTTTGAATTAAAGTCCATTTTACCTGATATTAGTATAGCTAGCCCAGCTCTCCTTTGATTACTATTTGCATGGTATTTTTTTCATTCTTTCACTTTCCAACTACTAGTGTCTTTGAATTCAAGGTGAGTCTCCTGTAAACAGTATATAGTTATGACATACTTTTCTAGCCATTCTGCCAATCTCTGCCTTTTGACTGGAGAGTTTAATCCATTTACATTTAAAGTAACTACTGATAATGCAGCATCTTTTTCTTTCATTTTTCTATATGGTCTTTTTAAGTCATATACTTCTTTTGACTCAATTTTTCTGTTAATTCCTGCTTCCATATTTATTTGAATTTTTGTATTGTGTACCATTCTGAGACCCTTCTCATTTCTTTCTGTATATATTTTCAGAGATTTTATTTGTGGTTACCATTGGGCTTAAATTCAACATCCTAAATCTATAATAATCACATTAGGCTTGATTCCAGCTTAACTTCAATAGCATACACATATATTATTCCTATGCCCTTCCATTCCCCTATCTTTTTATTGTGCTTGTTACAAATTATATCTTTATATGTTATATATCCAAAACCAGAGATTTGTCATTACTTTTCATGTTTCACATTTTAGAACCTGTAGGAAGTAGTAAGTGGAGTTGCATACCCCCCAAAAAATACAATAGTACTGGCATTTATAATTACCCATACAGTTACATTTACTGGAGATCTTTATTTCTTTAAGCCACTTTGATCCATTGACTAGATTCTTTCTTTTCAGTCTGAACAACTCTCTTTGCCGTTGCTTGTGGGGCAGGTCTAGTGGTGCTGAACTCCCACAGCTTTTGTTTATCTGAGAATGTCTTAATCTCTCCCTCATTTTTGAAAGGCTGTTTCACCAGATACAAAATTCTTGGTTGACAATTGTTTTCTTTGAGCACCTTAAATATTTCATCCCACTGACTTTTTTTTTTTTCTCCATGGTTTCAGATGAGAAATTGATACTTTAATCTTACTGGGACTCCTTTGTACATAATGCTTTGCTTCTCCCTTACAGGTTTCAGAACCTTGTCCTTGGCATTTGATAGTTTGTCTACTATGTGCCTGGGTGTAGATTTCTTAAGAGTTTTCTGTTTGGGGTTTGTTGCCCTCTTGAATATGTATATTCGTGTCTTTCATTAAATTTGGGAAGTTTCCTGCCATTATTTCTTTGACTGTTCCTTCTGCTCTTTTTGCTCTTTCTTTTCCTTCTGGTACTCCCATAATGTGCATATTGGTACACTTGATAGGGCCCCACAGGTCTCTTAGGCTCTGTTTACTTTTTTTCATGCTTTTTTCTTTCTGTTCCTCAGCCTGAATCATTTCAATTGCCTTGTCTTTGAGTTCCCTGATTCTTTATTTTGCCAGAAGAAAGAATAGGTGCTAGCTCAGTTATTGTGGTCTTCAACTCCAATATTTCTGTTTGATTCCTTTTAAAATTTCTCTCTCTTAGTCGAAAGCCTCATATTCTTCATTCATCATTTTCATTATATTCTTTTGTTCTTTCTCTGTGTTTTCCATCATTTTCTTGAGCATACCAAGGATCACTTAAAAAAATATCTTTGATCTGTCCAAAGTCTGGTCTTTGTTTATGGTTTCTGGATTTTTATCTCGTTACTTTGAATGGACCCTCATTTCCTGTTTCTTTGTCTTGTAATCTTTTGTTGCTCATTGTACATTTAAATATTTTAAAGTGTTAACTCTGAGATTTAGTCCATGATCTATGTGTTCATCAAGTTTATGTCCAGCTAGTGATATGACAGAGCTTTCCTTGAATCCAGGCAAAAACAAACAAACCAAAGGAAAAAGCACCTTTCACAGTCTTTTTAAAGTGCTCTGCTTCATAATTTAGCCTTTCTATCAAGAGGATCAGCCTGGGGCAAAAGAGAAGTGCAGGGTCCTCTCCATCATTTCCAAGCCTATATCTTATCTTGGGCTTGTCATCGTCTAAGAAATACCCCTATTTATAGCAGTTTGAATGCCCTCTCTACTGTCTATGAAATAGACTTTCCCCCCCTCCTGGGTGCTTTACTGTATGACTTAAAACAGGTAATCCATTGTCCCAGGCCATTTTGACTTAATTGTTTCCTATAGTGCTTTAGCTGTCTGTAAGCCGCTTCTTCCTATAGGGCAAGTTCAGAAAGGGTGGGCCAGAGACAAGTTTTCCAGTTCAATATTTCAGGCCATCACCCTATATATTGGCACCAGTATACAGGCACCCCAGGGTGTGCATACGGGTTATTCTGCTCCCTCTGGAATAGGGCTAGGGATCCACAGTGGGAGCACAGACCAGCTCCACACAGGGAGAGCGGGGGAAGGGGCAGCAAGGGAAATATGAGCTTCTCCTACCATTTTTTTAACGCTGCATTTTCTTGATTCGGCTCTTGCCCAGTTACTGCAACTCTTTAACTCTTTTCCAGTGTTCTCAGGAAGATGGTTCTGCCAGTTTTTGCTCGTTGTTCAAAGATTCTGTGGGGGAATGGCACCCTGGAGGATTTTCATTGCCATCCTGGTGGATTGGCCCAGCCTGGGGTGTATACTTTTAAAATCAAATAACATTAATAATCATAAAACTCATTTTCCTTTCTCCCTCGGCTTCCACGAAGCTCTGAAATAAATGTTCAATGATGTTCAGTCTTAGTACACAAACTTAAGGTTTAGGAATATTTGCTTTCTCCTTTTTTTTTTTAAAAAATATTTTGTATACACCTTTTATTGTAAGCCATCCTAGATGCTTTTTAGAAGTAGTGGAGGGCTTATAATAAATAAATACATAAACATTTCCTTTGTTTTGAGTCACAGAGTAGAAGCCATATGCTTCTTTGCTATCAATAAACAGTGTTGCTGCTATACCCAAGACATGCTCCAAGATTCTAGGGAAACCAGGAGTTAGACAAAATGACTACAGGCCTTAAGGATCTTGAATCTAGTTGTGGGGCTAGGACATACATAGAAATAAATAATATCAGGTGGCATATTCTAAGGTGATTTCAAAGATCCACTCTATCCTAAGACTCTGTGTGTCTAATTACTCAATGAGTAATTTGAACATTTGGTCAAAGCATACTTAGTTCAGTAGCTTAAATATTGATATATTCTCTAACATTTTTTTCTGAGGGTGGCAAGGTTTTTGGGTTTGCCATTTTTGTAACTTTTTTCTAAATAACTTTTCAGAAAAGCAATTCATGTTCATGGTAGAAATTTGGAAAATCAGAAAAATCTAATGATGCAAATTTAAATCACCCATAATCATGCCCTCAGGTTCTATTGTACAATATAATACTATATATATAATTTAGTGTCCTTTTTCACTCATTATATAGTGAGAATTTCTACATACTAGATATTCTATAACAAGAATTTCATTGTGCAACATTTCATTGAATGCTGTGCTCAACCATTACCCTATTGTTGGAGATTTAGACTGTTTCCAAGTTTTCTCTGTTAAATATAATACTGTGATCAACATTCCCAGTAATAGTGATCATGGCATTTATCAGGCACTTACAACAATATGCAAACATTGTGCTAAGTACTTTACATGAATTATTTTATGTAGTCTCATTATAGTCCTATGAAGTAGGAACAATTGTCCCTCTTTTACAGTTAGGAAACCAAGGCTTAGAGGTTAATTAAGGCATCCACAGCTAGGATAAAGCATAATCAGGATTTAACTGCAAATTCTTAATCAGGACATAAGTAAATGTCCAATTTTTTTCTATGAATAAGTTAATTAGGGCTGTTGAAATTTTACAATTACGTATAGAAATATGCAATTATTGGCTCCAAATGTAAGAAATCTGTGCTTTTCTCTATCCCTTCCCTTTTTCTTTTTTTAAAAAAAGTCGTTTAATGATTATTTAGTGTTTTTTGGGCATTTTTTACTTTCATAATCTATTATCCTGCTATGACATAAAATAACATTTTTATGTATCCTTGTAGTCCCTATTTTGTGGTTTACGAAAAAAATATCAGGAATGCAGACTTCTGAAACGAGCCTTTTATTTTCCCTAGAGGACTGTAAAAACATTACTTCAGAGAAAAAGAAATAAGGGGTGGTGAACATTTTAAATTTTAAGGTACTTGGAAGACACACAATGTTCATACATCTTCAAGTACCTAAAGAAACGGAATTGAGTTACACTAGCTAGCTAGAGTGAGACCCTGCTCCACCCCCACTTCAATGAATAGATAAAAATGATTTGCAATCAACATCACTGGATGGTATATAAAGCAAGAGCTTCTAAAATGCTTAAGGATGGTTGAAATTTCTTAAGTAGCTCAAACTATCAACTGTGGCTTAATACACCCTTTTGAAATACTACCACACTGGGTCTGAATTTTCACAAAGTCTGAATTAGAGAGTTCTGAATTAAATGAAGCTGTATGGTACGCAAGGATTCTAAAAAATATACTATCAAACCTTGTCCAAATTTGAGGGATTGATTTTAATTTGTTAACATCCTGGAGCTAAAATTCACTCATCTGGGTATGCACTCAGGGCCAAGGAACAAAGCAAAAGACAGAGGTAGGAAGAATTGAAAAGCAAAGTCTCATACAGGTTACTCTAGGGGATTACAAATGAAAGATTTAATTAGAGGCTTGAGAGGTGAAAGAATAAAGGAAAGGATCTAAACAGGGTAACTCTCAGGTGCTTCCTAAGAGCCTAATCAAAAACTTCCATAGAGAAATAACTTCTGCTTTTCTAGTTCAGCGTCGTCGCCCAGAATCCCGGGGGGCGAGGAGGTTCGCGGCCTTCCGCTGCGCCCCCTCTCGGCCCATTATGGGTTCGCGCTGCCGCCATCTGGGGTCTGGACGCCCTCCAGTCCCCGGCCCAACCCGGAGTCTCAGTGGCTTCGGGCGCCCTTGCCTTCAGCCACTAGCAGCAGCAGTAGTAGCAGCAAGAGAAACAGCAGCAGCAGCAGGAACAATGACATGGAACGCGGGGCTCCGGGGAAGAGGAGGGAGGTCCCCGGGGAGGCGGAGCGCGGGCGGATAAGATGCGGGAAGGACCAGGAGGGGGAGGGGCGGCGCGAGCGTTGCCAGGACGCGAGCCTTGCGCGTCCCTGGCAGCCGGCTCGCCCACGTCAAGGTTTGTTTAATAATAGCTGAGGTTATTCACCATCCCGGCTCGGGGGCAGCCGCTGGGGAGCTCGGACACCGCGCGGGCAGCGGATGAGGCGCGGCGGCTGCGGCCCTGGGCATCTCCCCCCGGTTTCCCGAATCCTGCCCCATCCGACCCGAGGGGGAGGATGGAAACGCCAGCCACGCTCTGAGCCCTTCAGGAAGATAACACCCTGCCCACCATCTCCCCCAGCGGTCCTGCGGAGGCTGCCGGCTAGTCCCCTCCACGCCACCATCCGAGCGGGGCCGAGCGGAAAAGCGAGCGATGGCGGAAATCCTGAAAAGACTGGTCTCGACCGAATCTTTACGATCGCTGCAGGAGAAGCTAGACTTCTGGCTGAAGGAGTATAACGTGAGTCAGAGTGGGAGCTGCCGGATCTCGCCCTCTCTTCAGTTCCCTGAACAGTCCTCAGCAGGGCTTTCTTAGGGCTGAAACCTAGGTGGCCACTGTGCAAAGCCCCCGCGGTTGTGATTCCTAACGGGGACCCTGGCCTCCGACCGGGATTGCGGGGAAGGAAGGGCACGTGTCTGCTGGTTCTCTTTTCCTCTCCGCGGGCCGGGCTGGGGTGCTACAGCCTGCAGAGCGCGGGAGAGGGCACAGTCTCCTAGAGCGGTAACCAAGGACGCTGGCAGTCCTAGCAACAGGCAAGACGGGCAATCGTTAACAAGTCTGGTCAAGCCTACCATTCTTTCCCACTTCCTCTCCCTCCTGCGCAGTCCACACCCACCCACTCAAATGTTTTTTACTACACCCCTCCTCCTGCCTTTCCGCAAGTCTTCCATTCTGAAGATCACGCAGGGGTTGTAGATAATCCGCAGAATGGATTTTTATAAAAATACATCTAAGAATTATTATCTAGAAGTTAGCGGAACAGAATTTGTCAGCGTTGCAGGTTTGAATTGTGTACTGGACAGTATGGAAAGTAACGCACAGTTTCAACACCAAGGTAGGTTTCAGAAGGCCTGATGCCAAGGCATTTGTAATAAGCCAAATTCTGTCATCAAACTCATAAGCACTCTTCAACTCATTAATCCCCACCCGGGCTCCCCATAACCTCCCACACAGGAAAGTACATCTCTAATGTTGAGAATGCTGTACACTTGTCTGCCTTAAATAGACAGCTTTTAAGTAGAGAGTGAGGCTGAAAGAGCTGTGGGCTGGGGAGCAGCCCCCCTGGGTTCTAGGTCTGGCTCTGTGTGTAACTAGCTGTGTGTAACTAACTGATTTGCGGTGCTGCATGTAACCTCTCAGTACCCCAGCTATAAAGTAGGAGGAATTAACTAGGTGATATGTAAAGTTCTTTTTCAGATTTCAATTTTTTGATATGAGATCAGGAAACCCTGCCAGGAAGAATGCAAATTGATGCTGTCTTGTGTCCATTAGTCTTCCCCTTTAACACTTTAACCAGGATTCCTGAGGTGGAGAGGAGCTCAAGGAACAGCTACAGCTTTGTCTTTAGCTTTCCTTTCTGGTATTTAGTGTATATCCCCTTTGCTCCCTTTTATAGAACCAGCACTGACTCTTCCGTCCCCATCAAGATTGCAGGAAAATTAAAGAAGGTACCTCTTTATCACAAAAACTTGGATTCCCGGTCACCACTTTTTAAAGTATCTAATTACTACCCAGTCTCAGAAGGTAGAAAATAACAAATCCTACCACATGTATTCACCTTCCTTAAAACTACCTCTCACGGACAGGAAACCAAAATGAAAAAAAAAAAAACTGTTGCTGCCCAGTATAAAGTTTATACTTAAACTTTAAATTCAATTTGTCACAAGGTAACGTTTAATACAAATAATACTACCATTTGAGTGGACCAAGTTAAATGATTGTTTTAGATGCTACCTGTAAGAATTGAAAAATACCTCAATTATACTTTTCTTTCTCAGTGAAGGAATTATACTTTTCCTTCTCAGTTGCCCATTGCATTCCTCTGTACTCACTGAAACCAATCTAGCTCCTCATCCCCCGTACTATAATGGAGATGGCTCTCTCAAAGACCAGTGCCTTTCCAAATCTCGTGACCATTTCGCAGACATCATTCTTGAACTCTCTGGCATCTCTCTGGCATTGGACTGTTGACGACTCCATTCTTCTAAGGTTCTGATAATTTGCTTTTTCTATTTTTGTCTGACTTATTCCCCTCTTGTGACTGTTCTTCAAGGGCCAGACTTGAGGAATCGTCTCTTCAACCTCCAGTCCTGCTTCAGTTCTTATACATATGCTGCTGAATCTCATCTGTATTCAGGGCTTATTCTCACTTGAGCTCTCACTTTTCCAGTTGCCCACTGGACATTTTCAAATTGAGGGTTTTTGTCATCTCAAAGTTAAATTAGTCTAAAACTAAACTCAGCCTTTCCCACATCCCAACCACAAACTACTTCTTATTGTCTTCATCATGACATACTCTACCTCCTTTTCATCAGCATAATCTGTTGACACCAACTTCAAAATTCATATGGAGTCTGAACACTTTTTACTGCTTCCACTGCTACCACCCTTGTCCACCTTTGGTCATTTTTCACCTGGATTATTAAGAACCCAAATTGATTCTTTTAAATGTAAAGGCAGATCAAGTTACTCCTCTGGCAAAACCCTCCAAACTTCCTATCTCAGAATAAAAGCCAAAATTCCTACAATGGCCTTCAAGGTCCTACACAGTTATGCTCCTTTAACTTCTCTGACCTCATCTATTTTTCTCCCTCCTACTCAATCCACTGCATTCCCAGAACTTGGAACAATTCGCACGCAGTAGTCGTTCAACAAATACTTAATGACTGAATGAATACTACCACCATTTACTCAGACACCCAGTTTCTTTGATTCATTTCTCTTCCTAATCTCTCATAACCAGTGTAGAACTTCAAATCGTCCCCAAATATCTTTAATTCAGCTATTATTAAAGTTGAATTGAAACCAGATGCCACAATTTCCAATTAGGGAAACAAGTGAGAGTATGTAAGTGCTTTTGATTATTAATCAGTCTTTTGTGTAGCTAAAGAGAGGAGGTAAAAAGACAACTACATACCACCTACCATAAAATTTAAGTAGGATCTGAACTTTTTCTGTATCTTGTCATCTATAGTTTGAGTTTCAGTTGAAATTTTAAGAGCTGCCCTGTTGTACTGCAAGGTTTATTAATTCCAAGGACTTTTGATTGAAACCTTAACATCTAAAAAATATTCATTGTAGAATATTCATTGTAGAGTATTCATTGTAGAAACTACCTTTGTTAAAATATTTATTGTAAAGACTATGTTTGTTCATTAAAAGCTGTAAATTATGTTTTGGGAAGTTGATTTTACTTGACACACCTGTGATGATAAACCTGCTGACTGAGAACACACTGATTTAGTTCTAATTAACTCAAGCAGATAAATGAACTAATTAACTCAAGCAGATAAAAGGCCATATATACTCCTGTAGAATTAGGACTGTGATTAAGGCATCCTCCTGGCTGTAAAATAACGTAAAATAAATAAATGACTTGAATACATTAATTCTAAAACACAGTGCAACATTTTGATTTTCCTTCAAATGAGCCATTATCTGGACTAACAGATTCTATTTAGTTTTCCCTGGTAATTTCCCTCAAATACTTTCTTTCTTATCCACTCCCATTGTCACTTCCATGTCAAGCTGTCATCAAGTCATGCATAGCCCTTTAGCTGTGCTTTAGGGTATGTTCATTATATATTATAAATGTTGTCAAGAGATAGTACATTCTTTAAAATGTAATTTTTTTTGCCCTAAAATCTTTGTTTTTTTCTGTCTTTGTTGGCTTGTTTTTAACCTTATAGCATCTAGCACTTTTCTGAGGCCAAGCCCTCAAAACTACTTCTTGCTTGCTTATCTATTTTTAAAAATTCAAAGAAGGGTTAAGTTTCAAAACTCCCTAGAGAAACAAATTATAAAAGCAACAGCAAACATTGCCTACTCATTTATTTTTTTTTAATTACTGAAGTTATGCTGAAATAGTGCAAACTTTGTCTCAGATATTGACAGACTTTACCTTTAAACCTTGGATTCCACTGGAAGTTCAGGGACACATTGGTTTGAGCAACTAACTTTGAGAAATTCTTTACTTCCTTTGTGGTTATTAAGAATGTTGGTGAAAGCACTACAGAATATCCCTTTCTCTTTGACCAAGAGCTGAGCTAATTATCAAGAGCTTAAAAATTCATTCAACAAATGATTGAGCTTCTTCTGTGTGTAAAAGTTTGTTAGGCACTCTGCCTTTGTTTATAACTTATGCAGTAGACATTTATTCATTCATTAAGTCATTCAACTAATATTTTTACAGAGTGTGTTATGTGCCTGCATCTTTGCTAGTTGCTGGGAATAGAAATGTGGGCTGCATCTTAATGATAAATTTCCAATTGGAGAAGAGAGGGGTGGAGAGAGGAAACAGCACATACCACAAGACATGACGCATGGAAAAACTGGCATATTTGGGGGAGACAATGAATGGCTCAAGGCATGGAGTTAAAGAGAGAGGAGGCTGAGTAGCTTGGGTGCTTGGGCCAGATGGTGAAAGACCTTGGGTGGCATGTTAGGAGTTTGGCTTTTATCATGAGAATGATGGGAAAAAAACTAAAAGCATTATGCAGGGAAAAGACATATTGGATTGTGTTTTAGAAAGGTTGTCCTAGCTGTAACACTATGGGGAAATTGGAAACTCTAGGGAGAACAGATGGGACTGGACTATACTTTAGACAAGAGATTATATGAATCAACTTGTAGGTTTCCCTGGCATCTTTAGAAAATAAGGTCAATACTCTGAGAATGGCCTTAAGGTTAATGAAAGATTATGCTGCCCCAAATTCTTAAATTTATCATGTACCATATGTATGGTTTTGTTGATTAGCTCTGTAAAGGGGTCAGACAGCCTTCCTGGAGCATGGTTATTTGCAGAACCACACAGGTGTTAAAAAGAGAAGAGAAAATAACCTCCTTACCATGTTAGTAGCAGTACATGGAGTGGGTCAACTCTGGGTCTAAACCTCGCCCCCCTCCTTCAGAGTTGCTTTTCTTTCCCCCTAGAATTCCATGGACTAGGGAGTTAGCCTGGGTCAGATGGCTCTGAGATTTTATTTTTAATGTATTCTATGTAATTCTAGTAGCAAATAGCAAAAATTTACTATACCTTTTATAACTCTATCCCCAAGTTACAAGATTACATTTCCTCAAGTAAAATAGACACCAGGGCATTACAATCTACAAACGTTTGATGATTTAATATGTGAGTGGGAGTGGTGAAGAGGGTTGGTAATGCTTCCTCTAATGTTATTCTCCTCTAGGGTTATAGAAATCTGCACTAATAAGTGAAAACAGCATATTAAATATCAACACATAAAAAAGAGCTTTAAGAGCTCTTAAAGAGGTGTGTCTTCTTTGTTTTAGAATAAACTTTGTGGTTGAAATAGAGGCCACCTCTATGCCAAAATATGCCTGATTCCTGGTACATAAAGTCATTGAAGTTGCTATGGGGTGTTTAAACAGACTTCCTGCCTGTCTTTGCTCCTCCCCCTTTGTTCTGGTTTGCTAATGCTGCTGTTTTGCAAAACACCAGAAATGGATTAGCTTTGATAAAGGGGGTTTATTTGGTTTACACAGTTACAGTCTTAAGGCCATAAAGCATCCAAGGTAAGGCATCAACAATTGGGTACCTTCACTGGAGGATGGCCAGTGGCATCCGGAAGACCTCTGTTAGCTGGGAAGGCATGCAGCTGGCTTCTGCTCCAGAGTTCTGGTTTCAAAAGGGCTTTCTCTCAGGACGGTCCTCTCTAGGTTGCAGTTCTCCAAAATGTCACTTTTAGCTGTTCTCAGGTTGTGTTTCAAAATGGTGTTCTCCGAAATGTCTGCGTCAGCTTCCAATGGCCGTCTTCAAGATGTCTGTCTCAACTACAGCTCTGAGATCCTTCTGTTTGTGAGCTTTTATAAGACTCCAGTGAACTAATCAAGGCCCACACTGAATGGGCAGGGCCACACTGCCATGAAAATTATCTAATCAGAGTTATCACTTATAGTTGGGTGGGTAAAATCTCCATGCAAACAACCTAATCCAAAGATTCCAACTTAATCAACACTAATATGTCTGCCCACACAAGACTGCATCAAAGAACATGGAGTTTTGGGGGACATAATTCATCCAAACTGGCACACCCTTATTCAACATATTTCTACATGCTTGAAGATTTAATCTATTTAGTAAATTTGTAGAGAACGCTTTCCTTTATAGCTTTACGACCCACAATCTGCTGCAGTAGTATTGACTAAAACCCCAGATCTCGGTGCTTCAATGTAACAGATTTATTTTCATTCACCCCAGGTCTGAGGTCAGCTCTCCTCCATTGTTTCAGTTTCAGGCACCCTCCCTCCATATTGTGATGAGGTCATCTCATCACGTGACCCTCCAGGGGAAGAGTTGGTAGCCAACTGTCTTCAGACAGCTACATGTAGATGCTCCCCTAACCCAACATGAACAAAACAACACAGGTTATCTTCTCTTCAGTCTTGCTGGTTCTACTCCTGAGGCCCCTGGCTGGGCAATAGCATCACAGTCCACCCTATGGCCCAAGTTGGAATGCTCTCTCTCCATCCCTTTTCATGAAGCCCTGAGGATTCTACCTTTCAAATATCTCTCAAATCTCTCTCACATTTCCCCTGGGCTAATACAGCTCATATTCAGGCTCCCATCATTTCTTAAATGTGTGGGAAAACCAGTTTCTAGGATGTGCTTTGGTCAAATCTCAAGAGCACTTTATTGCAAAAATACCAGCAACTGCAAGGAGAAAACTCACTGGCATAGTAGCTTCATGCAATTCAGAGAATCCTGCCCACAAAAGAACTCACAGTACTTTTACAGCCTTCATGGTTACAAAGAGGTGCTAGTAGCCCACCTCTGTTGCACAAGTGTTAGTAGCTACAAAAGAACATGTTTTCTTTGTGTTAATAATACTGGTGGTTATATTCCTGAATATTCTACTCCTCTCTGTCACCTCTCTCTTCGATATGCACGTAACCCCTAGATTAAGTTTGAGGCTTACTTATTTAAGTTTCACATGTGTAAGCTGGCATTTTCCTACTGATTCCTCTTTATTCTTTCATACCCACTTTGAATCCATGTTTCATTAGTTGCCTAAGGACTTGTTCTTGTGGCTCTTTATTGCCCATACCAGTGACTGATTCTCAACATGGGCACTATCCCTTAGGGCAGTGTTTTTAAAACTTACCCACAGGAATCAATGCATTTATTTCACACAATAGCACACACACACCCTTACACATATAAAACCAAACAAAAATTTCATGAATAATACAAATTTTTGCTGGTGGAGATTCACTAAATTGATTTCACTTCCCATGAATGCTGTGGTTCTGAATCTCAGTTGCACTTAAGAATCATCTGTAAGGCTTTAAATATTTCCATTGATCAGGATCCACACTAGAATGATTAAATCAAAATTCCAGGAGTAGAAGCCCTCAAAGCTCCTTAGATAAAGGCTTTTCTGAATCTTCTTGGCTCCTCACTACTTCCTTCTTTGAGCTTCACCGCTGCAGTCTGGACCTACTTTTATTATAACAAGTGGCACTTGATTTTGCATTTATTTACACTATTCTCTTAGACTATAAATTTGTTGATGGCGGAGTCTTTCGCATTCATCACTGTGTCCTTAGCCTCTAGCACATAGTAGTCCCCTCTGTAAAGATTTGTTAAGAGCATAAATGCGTGAGTGTAGTAGAGAATAAACATGCCCTCCAGCTTCTTGAAACTCTCCTTCTTTGGCTTCCTGGTTCTTGGTCTTTCTTCCTGGTCCTCTTACTTCTTACTGCACTTGTTTTGTTTTTTGTTCACTTGACCTTCCTCCTCAGCTCATTTCTTAAATAGCATGATGATCTCTTCTCTGCCCTCGGTCCTTTCCCCACTCTACACTCTCTGTTGATACCATCTGTGCATATGATCTTTACACTCGCCCACCTGCTGAAGGTTTCCAAAGCCACATCTCCAATTCCAGCCAGTCTTCTGAGCCCCAGACTTATTTTCCAACTCCTTTTGGTGAGCCTAAGTGCTAGAGGCTGAGTGCTGCAGGAATGGGATTAGGTCCTTTTTCCACTGCTTTATCTTCCAAATGACTCAACCTCTTTGTTTTTCCTCTTTGTGAATTGAGGATGATGATGGTATCCAATTGTAGTGTTGTTGTGAGGATTAAATGAAATAGTGTATAGAAAGTTCTTTGCTTGGTGCCTGGCTGGCATATACTAGGTGCTCATTAATTGCTATGTACTATAACTAGACATTTCCATCTGAAGATCCTTCAGGTCCCCTAAACTGAACAGTCAAAAAAAAAAAAAAAAAAGAAAGAAAAGAAAACAACAAACCACACCCCAGTATCATTGCTGTCACACCCCTCCCCCTGTTTCCAATCCTCCTCCTCAGCTAATGCTAGAATCAGTAGGAGCTTGGCAGACACAGGTGTGATTTGGGACTAGGAAATACCTTTGAGGGACTCTTCACATCTCTATGTCTCAGCTAGGCCATCACAACCACCTAGCTTTCTACCAGACTGTTCCCTGATCCAAACTTTCTGGTTTGCTTCTGCCAGAATTTTTGTAAAAGACAAATCCAGTCTGGCTGTGTCATACCACATCTCCCCACCCCTTACATGTTTTGATCGTGGGATGAAGCACAGAATCCTTAACGTGGCAAATAACGTCCTTCATTATTTGGTCTCTGGACCATGTACTCCACTATCTCTTTACGCCTTACTGCTGCTTAACCTCGGTAATTGCTGTTCCTTCCTCTTGAAATGCCCTTCCCTCTTACCTCTCACCCCTTACCAGAGAGTTGTGCTCCTTCCACAGCATAGTATCCACATGGAGCACTTTAAATAAAGTATAAGGTCGTTATCTATTATCCATGTGTTTCCCATTCTCCATTCCACTTCCCCAACAGGTGAGCTCATTGACAGCAGATAACTTTCTTTTTCCTTTTTAAATGTAGCTTTGTTTCTTGATCTGCTAGTGCGGGGGCCTTCCATATAATAGGAACTCCATGATTTATGAATGAATGAATGTGGAGTGCCCATGCTTTCGCATCAGGTGATAGTATAATAAGTTCACATCTTTGACCTGTTTACCTTGCCTGAGTATGTGTAGAGTAGGATAATGTGATCCTGTTGCAACTTGAGTATCTTGTGCAATGCTTTGTGTTAGCATTTGCAACATGTTATGACATGTCTTGGGAATAGGAGTTATGCGATATAGTATATTCTCTTCTATTATTTAAGTTGCGTACTTACTCATTTGACAGACATTCCTTTGGGCACCTTCTATGTACCAGGCACTGGGCAAGGCACAGGGACAGATAGTAACTCTACCACAATAATGGTGTCTGCTCCATGTGAGGCTCTGTACCTAAGTGAATGCATGATGTGGTATCAACCACATACTAAATATGAGAAAATGGAGACTCATATTTATATATTTTTACCCAGAGAATGCAGCTAAATAATTAGCAGAACTAGATTTGAACCAAAAGTATGATTCATCCTTAAGCTCCTTGCTCCTTTCAATACTGTGTACCACCTCAGAGGTACCAATTATTGAATGCCTTCTGCCTCCGAGGTGCTGGACATACGTTATTTTGATTTAAATCTTCAAACACTCTGCAAGACATTATTATCCCCATTTTATTGGAGAGGACATGGGCCCAAAGAGGTTAGGTAACTTGTGCAGGATCACATGGAGCTACGGCATGTGGCACAGCTGAGATTCTTACTCAGGTCTGCTTGACTCTCTAGTCTTTTCTCTGCCCCCTTAGCAGTTGGCATGATCTAACCTGAAGGCAAAATTCTTGTAAGCAGAGAATTGAAGTTCCGAGTGGTAAGTGCAGGAGTAAACAGCAAGGGCAGAAGGGCTGCTAATTCAACAAGGAAGGAGTGGAGATAGCAATTTAGGCTGTGGGTTCCAAATGTTCTGATCATGGAAGAATTATGCTCTTAAATCACTCATTCATTAATTCATTCATCAAATAGTGTTTGGGCCCTTCAGTTTGCTATAGGTACTATTGGCAATAGATACAAACACAAGAAATAGAAAGTCCTTTTTAACAACAGCTCATGATCTTTTTGGGAGAAGGGGATAGAAGAGTGAGACAGAAAAACAAATGGCTAAAACGGAAATAAGTACTACAACAAAACTAGTCACTAGGTACTATTTACCAAGTATGGAGAGTAAACCATCTGCCCTCTCAATTACGATAAGTCCATCCCATCCAAACTCCTTATCGGGTCAGCAAGGCCCTCCAGGTTCTGTCCCATCAACCTCTCTGACTTTATTATGCTTCTACCACATCTGCCCTACTTTTGGACCTCAAGTTTGCCAAGTTTGCTCCTGCCTTAGGGCCTTTGCCCTTGCTGTTCCCATAGCCTGCTCTTTCTCTAGTACTTGCCGTCTAGGATCCAGCTCAAATGTCCCGTCCTCAGAGGGGACTTCCTTGTCATCTTCATTTACTCTCTGTCACGTCACCCAGCACTCCCTCTGCTCCCAGCATTAATCATGATCTAAAAGTCTGAATAGTATGGCAGTTCAGAGTGGGCCTCTGGAACTAGGCTGCTTGGGTTTGAATCCCAGCTCTGATATTTTACTAGCTGAATAATGTTGGGAAATTTACTTAACTTCTCTGTGTCTCAGTTTTCTCATCTGCAAATGGAGATGATGATAACAATACTTCTATCCCATAGTGTACTATTGTGAGGATAAGATGAATTTATACATGTGTACTGGTTAGTGTTCTCCAGAGAAACCTAATTGATAGGATATGTGTGTGCATATAAAATAAGATTATATATAAGAAATATATATGAAAAGGTAATTTATTATATATATTGAGATTTATTGTAGGAATTGGCTCTTGCAGCTGTGGGGGCTAGTAAGTCCCAATTCCCAATTCCATAGGGCTGGCTGCAAGCAGGAAACTCCAATAAAGGTGAAGTTGAATTCCTCAGGGGAAGCTGATTGGCTGAAGTAGAGGCAGAAAGTCTTCTTTCTAATCTCTGAAATCCTCAGTTCTGGCTTTAAGACCTTCAACTTACTGGATGAGAAGACTCCCCACATTACTGAGGGCAATCTCCTTGTTTGATTGTAGATGCAATTCAGTTATATATGAGATCAACTGATTATACATGCAAATCCATCTATGAAATACCCTCACAGTAACAATCAGTCCAATACTTTCTTGATCAAACAACTGGACACTATAACCTAGCCAAGTTGACAAATGAAACTGACCAACAGAATATTTAAAGCTCTAACAGTGCTTGGTGGATAGGAGGTATGTAATTTAAAGTAAATGAATCATTGTATGCTCATTGACCCATCCAATACATACTGAGTTCGCATATACAGAAACTCGAGAATGCAGGGCTGGAAATACTACAGTGAACAGGCCAGACACATCCCTGTCCCCAAGGAATGTCCTGCCTGTCTGAGCCATTTCCCCTGTTCTTACAGATATGCATTTTATTTGTAAACTTTTGCCTGGAGGTCTCCTAAACTTTATCCTCTCCATTCTACTTTCTTTCCTCTTTGTATCCAGCTTCTTATCCTGGGATTTGAAGTGTCTAGGAGGCAAGGCCTGACAGTGCCTTATGGCCTGAGGTGACACATAAATCTATCCATTTTTACACCCACATGATTTATTTGTTGCTTGTAGTTGGACTCCTTCTTTTAGTGTTGGAATCCATTACTGGTTTGGCTAATGATGAAATAGTAAAATCTCATCAAGGAGATGATGAATGCAGAATAGCTAAATGGCCCACCTCTTGACCTCTGCACATTCTGTTTTCATTGTTTAGAATGTTCCACAACCACTTGAACAACCCCTTTCCCCAAGTCTGTTTAATTTCTTCTCAGCTTAGATTTTACTTTCTCTCAAGAGCCTTCTCTGACTTCCCAAGCCTATTGGCTCTTGAGTAGATCTTGTATCTACCTGTATAGTAAAACTTAATATTCGCTTGTAGGGTAGGTACCTGTCCACTCGCCTGTCTCCCTGACCTGGTCGCATGTTCCATAAAGGCTGGGCCCTGTCTTTTTTATCTTATTATCCAATGTATCCTCAACCCAGCGATACCTTATTAATATTAACAATTAGTGTTCTTTATGGACATAAATATAAACATTGAATTTAGGTAGAGGACAAGAACCCAATAAAGCAGATAAAGTAGGAGGAAGTGATTTGTTTGGTATTACAAAAGGTCTATCCATTTTTATAAAAGATTTTTTGCAGGGTTCCACGGAGTAGGGAGTCAGGGTTATTGCTAAAATAAACAACCCCTAAATCTCAGAGGCTTAACACACTATTTCTCAATCATGAAACAGTTCAAGGCAAGCCTTCTGAATCTTGTGGCTCCACCCTCCCTTACCTCCTGGAACCCTCTGCTGGATCCTCTCCACTCCGGCTGACAGATGGGGAAAGAGAATGAGGAGAATAGCTGGAGAGGTTTCTTCTGGGCCGGGCCTGGAAGTGGCACACCTCACTTCCCATCCCACTGATTGGAACTCAGCTACACGGCCACAGGAACTGCTAGGGAAGCTGGCTAAAGTGGTCTGAAGAAAGCATGCCCAGGAGGAAAGGGAAATAGATTTTGGTGAACACGTAGCAGTCTCTGCCACCGGGAGCACCCGAATCCATGCAGCCCTTGTGTAAACTGAGGCCTGGTCTCTGCACTGGGCACTGGGTCACAGAGTGAAGGAATTGCATTCATGTCTACTGTTTTGGTTTTGCAGACAAACTCATGTGATCAAAACCTAAATCACTGCCTGGAACTCATTGAACAAGTTGCCAAAGTGCAGGGACAACTGTTTGGGATCCTCACTACAGCAGCCCAAGAAGGTGAGAATGATCTGTACTTTTCTGTCTTGTGCTCCTTTATCTTTCTTTCTTCCTTTTGTTCTCTGGCTGAGTTGGTGTGGTTGGATTTCTCTCTGTGACCTGATTTGCCTGTTCTTTCAGGAGGACATTATGGTGGTGTGGAAATAATCAAATCGCGCCTTTTGCCTTGGCTGGAGGCTTCCTTTACTGCTGCTTCCATGGGAACACCTGTTGACAGCAAAGTCCCCTCTCTTCAGGTATGGATCCTAAAGGGTAGCCCTTGACTTTCAGCATTCTCAGCAGGCTCTGGGAACTCAAACATGCCTAAGATGTGGTTTGAAGCCCTTTCCTTGTGAAGGGCTGAACTCCAGTTAAGGAGTTGGGACACAGGTATAAAAGGTGGGTTTTCTGTAAAAAGGAGCATGTGTCATAATGGATAGAATTTGCTCTTAAGAAAGACCTGCATTCAAACCTCAGCTTTGCCTACTTACTAGGGATGTGGCTTCAGGCAAATCAACGGACATCTTCTTCCTCAGCTATAATGCGGGCATAGTCATGATCTACATAAGGGACATCGATTGGTCCACTTTAGACACTAAATAGTAACTTTTAAGTAACAAATCAGTTAGGGTGCCACAGGTGCTAATCAGAAGGGGAAAGCTCTGTATTCTGAAAGTGTGAAATAAAACTAATTGGAAACTTCCAAGGTAGAAAGACAACATAGTTGTGGTCGATTGACAAAGAGTGTCATGATTTGTGGTTCATATTGGTGGCTTCCATGGGACTGTGATGGTTTTTAAACAGTTGAAAGCCAGGCTGGAAATAGAACACATGCTTTGCTCAAGGTATCGGCATCATTATGTCTAGATAAACAGACATCAGTAACCCTCCTTCTGAGCATTTGTATGGATTTACATGAAGCATTTAGAGAAGGCTGTTCGCGCAAGAGGGACTTATGACATAGTCGTTGAAGGGCTCCTGCTTGGAGGTCATTGGCAGAAATCCAATCACTGATCTATGGCCCTGGGTATATTGTCTAACCTTGTATGTCTCTGTTTATTCATCTTCTGAATGAAGACAATGATTTTGCCAATCTAAAAGGGTTATTGTGAGACTTAAATGTGATAAGCCTTCAAAACAGGGCCTAGCACATGGTAAGGACTTAATAGATGTCAGTCATCAATAAACAGTTTTTTTCCCTTGAAGATTTTTGTATGCTTCTTAGATTTCCCACCCTGAAGATATTATTCTTTGTAAAGAAACATAAGATGCTGTCTTAACATTTTTTTTTTTAATTGAGGTATAATTTGTTTGACTAATCCATATAAACACGTAACCCACAGCCCAATCAAGAAATAAAACATTTCCGTCACTCGAAAGCACTCGTTCGTGCCACTTCCCACTCTTTTGATTTTTATCTCCATAGATTAATTTGCTTGTCCTAGAACTTAATGTAAATGGAACCATACACAATGTGCTCTTTATTTTTTTAAACATTCTATTTTGAAATAATTTCAAACTTACAAGAAAGTTGACAAAATAATACAAACCTTATATGAGAACTTCAACATACCTCCACTTCCCCTGATAACCAGATCCACCAATTTTAACATTTTGCCATCTTTGCCCCAGCAGTCTTTCTATTATCTATCTACCTGTCTATCTAATCTATCGTCTATCTATCTATCTATCTATCTATCTATCTATTTTGTGAATATTTGAGAGTAGGCTGCACATATCATACTCTTTGAACACATTATTCTTCCATGTATATTTCTTATGAACAATCACCTTAAGTGCGATTATCGAGTTCCAGAAATTTAACATTGATAAAAGGTTTACATTCTATATTTCAATGTTTTCTTATCTCTCTGTAAAGTCCTTTTGAGTCTTTTCTCCTCCATTCTTAGATCCCATCCAGTATAATATATTGCATTTAATAGTTATTATCTCTTTAGTGTCTCTTTCTTTTTTTAATTGTGGAAGTATATATACAACATAAATCTTCACATCCCAACCCCTCCCAAACATACCATTCAGTGAGATTAATCACATTCACAATGTTGCAGTCCCTCCTCACCATCCATTACTATAACTTTCCCCTCACCCCAAACAGAAACCCTACATTCACTTTGTATTAACTCCCCATTCTCCTGGACCCCATGCCGGGAAATTTAACGTTATTATAAAGCTTATATTCTATATTCCAGATTTTTTTTCTAACCCAGTAATGTCCTTTTGAGTCTTTTCTCCTCCGTTCTTAGATCCCATCCAGTCTTGTTGCATTTAATTTTCATTATCTTAGTTTCTCTTCCTTTCTCTCTTTTTAATTGTGGAAGCATACATACAACATAAATCTTCCCATCCCAACCCCTTCAACAGCATACTTAAATATGTTTCTTTACCCCTCCATTCTTTCACCTTTATATAGTTCTTGTCACAAAGTGTATATATTTATGTATTGAATCCAAAACCATTGTTTTATCATCACATTTTATGCATTTGTCTTTTAGATTATATAGGAAATAAAAAGTGGAGTTACAATTAAAAAATACAATACTACTGGTATTTATATTTACCCATGCCATTATCTTTACTGGCGACCTTTATTTCTTCATGTGGCCTCAGTCAGTTGTCCTTTCTTTTAACCTGCAGAACTCCCTTTAGCATTTCTTGTAGGGCTGGTCTAATAGTGATGAGGTCCCTGAGCTGTTGTTTGTCTGGGAATGTTTTAATCCCTACCATTTTTTTTTTTTTTTTTTAATCCCTACCATTTTGAAAGACGGTTTTGCCAGATAGAGAATTCTTGGTTAGAAATTTTTGCTTTCAGCACTTTAAATATGTCTTCCACTGCCTCCTTGCCTCCACGGTTTATGATGAGAAATTACTTTTATTGAGGATCCCTTGTATGTGACATGTTGCTTCTCTCTTGCAGTATTCAAAATTCTCTCTTTATCTTTGGCATGCAACACTCTTGTTTTTTTTTAAACTTTATTTATCAAAAAATTAAAAAAAACCCAACATTTTGAACAAAACAAAACAAAGGAATAAGAAAAACAAATATCCTTAAATAATTACATTGCTTCCAATGTGCTCCTACCATACCCCAAGAAAATTAATGAAACATTGTCTTTCCTGAACATTCCCATGTCATTAAGATTACCCTCAATATCTTACTTGTTCTTATTAGATTATCATTCCCCCTTCACTAACTGCTATCTATCTCTAGGTCCTCTATATTCTACAATATAAGAAACTTGCTTTATGTTTTTTACAGAGTTCACATTAGTGGTATCATACAATATCTCTCTTTTTGTATCTGACTTATTTCTCTCAACATTATGTCCTCAAGGTTCATCCATGTTGTCATATGCTTCATGACCCCGTTCTTTCTCACTGCTGTGTAGTATTCCATCATATGCATGTACCACAGTTTATTTATCCAGTCATCTGATGTAGGACATTTAGGTTACTTCCGTCTCTTGGCAATTGTGAACAATGCTGCTATGAAGATTGGTGTGCAAATATCTGTTCGTGTCACTGCTTTCAGGTCCTCTGGGTAAATACCAAGAAGTGAAATTGCAGGATTGTGGGGTAACCCAATACCTAGTTTCCTGATGAACCAGCAAACTATCTTCCAGAGTGGCTGAACCATTATACAATCCCACCAACAATGAATAAGTGCTCTAATTTCTCCACATCCTCTCCCACATTTGTAGTTTCGTGTTTGCTTAATGGTAGCCATTCTTATTGTTGTGAGATGATACCTCATTGTGGTCTTCATTTGCATCTCCCTAATAATTAGTGAAGATGGGCATTTTTTCCATATGTTTTTTAGCCATTTGTATTTCTTCTTCAGAGAAATGTCTTTTCATATCTTTTGTCCATTTAATTATTGGGCTATTTGTACTGATGTCATTGAGTTGTAAGACTTCTTTATATATACACGATATCAGTCTCTTGTCAGATAGATAGTTTCCAAATATTTTCTCCCATTGAGTTGGCTGTCTCTTTACCTTTTTGACAAATTCCTTTGAGGTACAGAAGCTTTTAAACCTGAGGAGTTCCCATTTATCTATTTTCTCTTTCATTGCTTGTGCTTTAGGTGTAAGGCCTAAGAAGTGACCTCCCACTACTCAGTCTTGAAGATTTTCCCTACATTATCTTCTAAGAGTTTTATGGTGGAGTCTCTTATATTGAGATCTTTTATCCATGCTGAATTGATTTTTGTATAGGGTGTGAGGTAGGGGTCCTCTTTCATTCTTTTAGATATAGATATCCAATTCTCTCATCCCCATTTATTGAAGAGGCTGTTACGTCCCAATTCAGTGGATTTTCAGGCCTTATCAAAAATCAGTTACCCACAAATCTGGGGGTATATTTCTGAATTCTCAATTTGATTCCATTGATTGATATGCCTATCTTTGTGCCAATACCATGCTGTTTTGACTACTGTGGCTTCAAAGTCAGGCAGTGTAAGTCCTCCCACTTCATTTTTCTGTTTTAGAATATTTTTAGCAATTTGAGGCATCTTTCCATTCTGAATAAATTTGATGACTAGCTTTTCCAGGTATGCAAAGTACATTGTTGGAATTTTGATGGGAATTGCATTGAATCTGTAGATCAATTTGGGTAGGATTGACATCTTAATGATGTTTAGCCTTCCTATCCATGAACACGGAATATCTCTCCATCTCTTTAGGTCACCTACTATTTATTTTAGTAGAGTTATATAATTTTCTGCATAGAGGTCTTTTACATCCTTGGTAAGTTTATTCCTAGGTACTTAATTTTTTTGTTGCTATTGAGAATTGTACCGGTTTGTATATATTATGTTCCCCAGAAAAAGCCATGTTCTTTGTTGCAATCTTGTGAGGCAGACATATTAGTGTTGATTAAGTTGGACCCTTTGGAATAGGTTGTTTCCATGGAGATATGACCCACCCAACTCTAGATGATAACTCTGATTAGATAATTTCCATGGAGGTGTGACCCCACCCATTCAGTGTGGGCCATAATTAGTTCACTGGAATCCTATAAAAAGAGCTCACAAACAGAGGGACCTCAGAGCAACTGAGAGTGACATTTTGGAGAGGAGCTGCAGCTGAGAGACACATTTTGAAAATGGCTGTTGAGAGCTGACACTGACGTTTTGGAGAATGCCATTTTGAAACACAACCTGGGAGCAAGCAGATGCCAGCCACGTGCCTTCTGAGCTAACAGAGGTTTTCTAGACACTAATGGCCATCCATCAGTGAAGGTACCCTATTGTTGATGCCTTACCTTGGACATTTTATGGCCTTAAGACTGTAACTTTGTAAACAAATAAACCCCCTTTATAAAAGCCAATCCATTTCTGGTATTTTGCAAAATGGCAGCATTAGCAAACCAGAACAAGAATGCAATCTTTTTCTTGAGTGTCTCTTCAGTTATTTCATTTCTACTGTATAGAAACATTACTGACTTATGTGCATGAATCTTTTTTTTAAATTAAATTCAGTTTTATTGAAATATATTCACATACCATACAGTCATCCAAGGTATATAATCAACTGTTGACAGTATGATCATATAGTTATGCATTCATCACCGCAATCTATTTCTGAACATTTTCCTTACATCACAAAGAATCAGAATAAGAATAAAAAATAAAAGTAAAAAAGAACACCTAACCCCCCCATCCCACCCTATTTTTCATTTAGTTTTTGTCCCCATTTTTCTACTCATCCATCCATACACTAGATAAAGGGAGTGTGATCCACAAGGTTTTCATAATCACACTGTCACCCTTTGTAATCTACATTATTATAAATTGTCTTCAGGAGTCCAGACTACTGGGTTGGAGTTTGATAGTTTCAGCTATTTACTTCTAGGTATTCCAATACATTAAAACCTAAGAGGTGTTATCTATATAGTGCATAATAATGTCCACCAGAGTGACCTCTTGACTCCATTTGAAATCTCTCAGCCACTGAAACTATTTTGTCTCATTTTGCATCCTCCTTTTGGTCAAGAAGATATTCTCAATCCCATGATGCCAGGGCCAGATTCATCCTCAGGAGTCATATCCTGCATTGTCAGGGAGATTTACACCCCTGGGAGTCAGGTCCCACACAGGGGGGAGGGCAGTGAGTTCACCTGCTGAGGTGGCTCAGTTAGAGAGAGAGAGAGGGCCACATCTGAGCAACAAAGAGGTACTTGGGGAGACTCTTAGGCACAATTATATGCAAGTTTAGCCTCTCCTTTGCAGTAACGAGTTTCATAAGGGCAAGTCCCATGATAGAGGGCTCAGCACATCAAACCACCAGTCCCAATGTTTGTGACAACATCAATACCAGTCCAGGTGAGGAAGTCCAACACTTCTGCACCTTCCCCCAGCTCCTTGGGTGGAGGGGTTGTAAATATATTTATTCCCTGCCCAAATTACTCTGGGATGTGTCATTATTTCACTCTAACCTATACTAACTTACCATATCTCACTTCCTATTCAAAGTTCCATGTAATTGTGGTGTTTGAACAAACTGACTGTAGAGTTACACTGTTTAGAAAATATAGATCCTGCACCAAATAGACATCTCTTCCCTTGGTCTCACATGGAAGTTGAAGTTTTAAAATACAGTCAGTTTCAACCTTTACCCTTTGGCCCAGTTTGCTCTAGTCTTAACCAGATCTGCTTCATTCATATCACTAATTGAAGTCTGGGCTCTTTTTCAGCTTTTTTTTAGTAGTTGCTATATGCACTAATACTGACATTCGTATCTTGTGCATGAATCTTACATCCTGTCACTTTGCTGAATTTGTTTATTGGCTCAAGTAGGTATGTCCCTGATTTCTCAGGGTTTTCCAAGTTAAGATCATATCATCTGCAAATAGAGTTTTGCTACTTCCTTTCCAATTTGGATGCCATTTATTTCTTTATCTTGCCAAATTGCTCTGTCTAGAACTTCTAGGACGATATTGAGTAATAATAGTGACAGTGGGCATCCTTGTCTCATTCCTGATCTTAGAGAGAACGCTTTCAGTCTCTCACCACTAAGAATTATGCTGGCTGTGGGTTTTTCATATATGCCCTTTATCATATTGAGGAAATTTCTTTCAATTCCTAACTTTTGCACTGTTTTTATCATAAAAAGATGCTGGATTTTGTCGAATCCTTTTTCAGTATCTATTGAGATGATCATTTGATTTTTCCCTTCTGATTTGTTAATGTGTTTTATTACATTGATTTTCTTATGCTGAATCACCCTTGCATGCCTGGGATGAACCCCACTTGGTCAGTGTTCTGCTTTGCTAATGTTGCCTTTTGCAAAACACTGGAAATGGATTGACTTTTATAAAGGGGGTTTATTTTTTTACAAAATTACAGTCTTAAGGCCATAAAGTGTCCAAGGTAAGGCATCAACAATAGGGGACCTTCACTGAAGGATGGCCATTGGCATCCAGAAAATCTCTGCTAGCTCAGGAGGCATGTGGCTGGCATCTGCTTGCTCCCAGGTTGCGTTTCAAAATGGTATCCTCCAAAATGTTGCTCTTGGGGCTCTTTGTCCTCTCTTTGCTGCAGCTCCGCTTCAAAATGTCACTCTCAGTTGCTCTGAGGCCCCTCTGTTTATGAGCTCTTTTTATAGGACTCCAGTGAACTAATCAAGACCCACCCTGAATGGGTGGGGCCACATTTCCACGGAAACATTCAATCAAGAGGTCACACCCTAATTAAAGGTGTCGCTCACAGTTGGATGGGTCACATCTCCATGGTAACATTCAATCAGAAGGTTCTAACCTAATCAACACTAATACATCTGCCCCCACAAGATTACGTTAAAGAATATGGCTTTTTCTGGGGGCATAATATATACAGACCAGCACAGTCAGGGTGTATAGTTTTTTTAATATGTCTTTGAATTCGATTTGCAAGTATTTTGCTCAAAATTTTTGCATCTATATTTATTAGGGAAATTGGCCTGTAGTTTTCCTTTCTTGTAGCATTTTTATCTGGTTTTGGTATTAGTGCAATATTGGAGTCATAAAATGAGTTAGGTAGTGTTCCATGTTCTTTAATTTTTTGGAAGAGTTTAAGTAGAAATGGTGTCAGTTCTCTTGGAAAATTTGGTAGAATTTCCCTGTGAAGCCATCTGGTCCTGGGGTTTTATTTGTAGGAAGCTTTTTGATAACTGATTGGATCTCTTTGCTTGTGATTGGTTTGCTGAGGTCTTCTATTTCTTCTTGGGTCAGTTTAGGTTGTTCAGGTATTTCCAGGAAATTGTCTGTATCCTCTAAATTGTCTAACTTTTTGGCATACAGTTGTTCATAGTATCCTCTTATGATATTTTTTATTTCTTCAGGATTCATAGTAATTTTTCCCCTCTCATTTATTATTTTGTTTATTTGGGTCTTCTCTCTTTTTGACTTTGTCAGTCTAGCTAAAGGTTTGTCAATTTTGTTGATCTTCTCAAAGAACCAACTTTTAGTTTTATTTATTTTCTCTATTTTTTTTGTTTTCCATATCATTTATTTCTGCCTTAATCCTTGTTATCTCTTTTCTTTTACTGGCTTTAGGATTAGTTTGCTGACCATTTTCTAGCTTCTTCAGTTGTTCCATTAGTTCTTTGATTTTAGCTCTTTCTTCCTTTTTAATATATGCACTTAGAGCTATAAATTTCCCTCTCAATACTGCCTTTGCTGCATCCCATAAATTTTGATATGTTGCATTCTCAATTTCATTTGTCTCTAGATATTTAGCAATTTCTCCTGCAATTTCTTCTTTGACCCACTGATTGTTTAGGAGTGTGTTGTTTAACCTTCAGATACTTGTGAATGTTCTGGTACCTCAATAGTTATTAACTTCTAGTTGTATTCCATTATGGTCAGAGAATGTGTTTTGAATAATTTTAATCTTTGTAAAGTTATTGAGGCTTGTTTTATGCCCCAGCATATGATCTATCCTAGAGAAGAAAGGGCACTAGAGAAGAATATATATCTTGATAATTTGGGATGTAATGTTCTATATATATTGCTAATTCTAACTCATTTTCACATTGTTTAAATTTTCAATTTTCTTATTGGTCTTCTGTCTAGATGATCTGTTTATAGGAGAGAGTGTTGTGTTGAAGTTTCCCACAATTATTGTGGAAACAAGTATTGCTTCCTTCAGTTTTGCCAATATTTGTCTCATATACTTTGGAGCACCTTGATTGGGTGCATGTGCCAGTTTGGATGTAGTATGTCCCCCAAAGCTCCATGTTCTTTGATGCAGTCTTGTGGGGGCAGATGTATTAGTGATGACTAGGTTGGACTCCTTCAATCAAGTGATGTGGAGATGTGACTCAATCAACTACGAGTGAAACATTTGATTGGATTATTTCCATGGAGATGTGAACCCTGCCCATTCAGGGTGGGTCTTGATATAATCACTGGGGTCCTATAAAGGCACTCACAAAAAAGAACCTCAGAGCAGCTAAGAGTGACATTTTGGAGAGCAACTGAGAGTGACATTTTGAAGCAACAGCCAAGAGAGACATTTTGAAGATGAACATTGAAAGAAGACTTTTGCTGACAGTTTGCTCTGGAGAAGCTAAGAGAGGACAAAATGCCCCAAAATCAACGCTTTGAAGAAAGCACAGGAACTGAGAGAGGAGGTGGAATACAACCCAGGATCAGCAGATGCCAGCCACATGCCTTCTCAGCTAACAGAGGTTTTCTGGATGCCATTGGCCTTCCTTTGATGAAGGTATACTTGTGCTGATGCCTTCATTTGGACATTTTCACGGCCTTCAGACTGTAACTTCATAACCAAATAAACCCCTTTATAAAAGCCAATCCATTTCTGGTATTTTGCATAACAGAAGCATTAGCAAACCAAAACAGTGCATAAACATTTATGATTGTTATTCTTCTTGGTGAATTGTTCCTTTTATTATAATATAGTATCCTTATTGGTCTCTTATAACATCCTTGGATTTAAAGTCTATATTATCTGAAATTAGTATTGCTATCCTTGCTTTCTTTTGGCTGTAGCTTTCATGGAATATTTTTTTCCATCCTTTAACTTTCGATTTCCTTGTGTCACTAGGTCTAAGATGAGTCTCTTGTAAACAACATATTGATGGTTCATATTTTTAAATCCATTCTTCCAATCTATATCTTTTAATTGGGGAGTTTAATCCATTCACATTCAATATTATTACTGTGAAGGCTGTTCCTGAATCAGCCATCTTATCCTTTGATTTTTATTTGTCAGATCTATTTTTCCCCTTTCTCTCTTTATTTCCTTTAAGGTACCCTTACTAAGACTCTTCAGTTCTGTGCCCTTTTCCAGACCTCTCTCTCCTTCCTTTTATTCTCAGCCAGTAGAGCTCCCCTTAGTAGTTCTTGTAGGGCAGGTCTCTTTTTAACAAATTCTCTCAGCATTTGTTGTCTGTGATAATTCTAAGCTCTCCTTCAATTTTGAAGGAGAGCTTTGCTGGGTAAAGAATTCTTTGCTGGCAATTTTTCTCCTTCAGAATTTTAAATATATCATACCACTGCCTTCTTGCCTCTGTGATGCCCACTGAATAGTCAGTCCTCAATCTTTTATTGTTTCTCTTGTATGTGGTGAATTGCTTTTCTCTTGCTACTTTCAGAACTTTCTCCTCTTCAGCATTTGACAATCTGATCAGGATATGTCTCGAAGTGGGTTTATTTGGATTTATTCTATTTAGAGTTCATTGGGCATCTTTGATCTGCATATTTGTGTCACTTTGAAGTGTTAGGAAATTTTCCACAACAATATCTTTGTATACTCTTCCTAGCCCTTTGCTCTTCTTTTCCCTTTCTGGGCACCGATAATTCTTATTTGTGCACTTCATATTGACCATCATTTCTCTGAGATCCATTTCAAATTTTTCAAATTTTTCACCATTCATTCTTTCGTGCTTTCACTTTCCATCATCCTATCTTTGAGTTCATTAATTCGGTCCTCTACCTCTTCAAATCTAGTGTTCAGTGTCTCAAGAATATTTTTAATTTGGTCAACAGTATCTTTTATTTCCATAAGATCAGATATTTTTAAATTTACTATTGCAAATTCTTCTTTATGCTCTTCTAGGGTCTTTTTCATGTCCTTTATATCCTGAACCATAATATTAATGTTTTTGAGTACTTGTTTGATTAATTGCTCCAGGTTCTGTGTCTCTTCTGGGTTTTTCATTTGGACATTTAGAATATCCATATCTTCTAGTTTCTTCATATGTTTTGTAATTTTCTGTTGTTTTTGGCCTCTTGGCATTTGCTTATCTTGATAGGGCTCTTTTAGAGTATGCAGGATTGTTTGAACATATGTCTATAATTTGACAGATCTACAACTTGGTGGAGTGCACTTTTCTGACCTACCATCAGATGTGCTCCTTTACCCTTAAGCCAGTTCTCCTTAACTTCGTTTATGTACTAAGTGGAAATCCAGACCATATGGAGGTCTGATCAGTGTACCAATTTTCCATGTGCACTGGGAGCTGTCGGTCCTATGGGTGAGGGGCATACCCTATGCAGTTTGGCAGGGAGTCTGCTCCAGGACCCAGTGGTCCCAGCATTTCCTGGGTCTGCGGGTGGAGTATTCTGGGGCTGCAGAGCTTGTGTCTCACATTCTAGCCCAAATGGCCCACTTTCCCTCTCTGTCATGTGCTCATAAGTCCCTGAAATTCGGGGAGGCCTCCTAGCACTTCCATGCTTCACCCCTGCCTCTATGCTATGTGCACTGTGGGCCTTCATGGAGGAGGAGTATATGCTGACACTAGCCTGCTGAATCCTGAATTCCCTGAAGGAAACTCCCAGCTGCTGGGCTGTAAAAAGTTATCTCCCAGCCAACTACAAAGTCCCGGACATGGGACCATGAATGGCTGTCTGTCCCAGGCAACTGGAAAATCCTAGCCTT
Source organism: Choloepus didactylus (assembly GCF_015220235.1). Lineage (NCBI taxonomy): Eukaryota > Metazoa > Chordata > Mammalia > Pilosa > Megalonychidae > Choloepus > Choloepus didactylus. The sequence goes on from NC_051309.1 coordinate 53,738,801, forward strand.
GCTGCCATGAAAGGCTGTCTCCCATGCAACTGTGAAGATGACTGCACCAGGTGTGGAAAACCACCCTGTCCATGGCCATCTGCCCACTTGAACCGTCAGTCCCTGGCACGGGTGCTCTCAGCCACAGATATGAGAGGGGTTATCCCCTGAGACTAATACTTTGGAGGGTGCCCGGGGTGTGGAAGGCTACTTCCCTCCACATTGTCAGCTGGCTCAGTGGCTTGGAGGTGTTCTGGGCTGGACACTCACCCATCTTGAAAACAGCCGCTTGGTAGGCACTCACTATGGGTGTAGAAGTCCTTGCTCAGGCAGTGAGCCTCTGAAGCTGCTGTTCTGAAGCATGTTCTGTCCTTCATTTAGCATTTTTTTTTAAATCTTCATTTTATTGAGATATATTCACATACCATGCAGTCATACAAAACAAATCGTACATTCGATTGTTCACAGTACCATTACATAGCTGTACGTTCATCACCTAAATCAATCCCTGACACCTTCATTAGTACACACACAAAAATAACAAGAATAATAATTAAAGTGAAAAAGAGCAATTAAAGTAAAAAAGAACACTGGTTACCTTTGTCTGTTTGTTTGTTTGTTTCCTTCCCCTATTTTTCTACTCATCCATCCATAAACTAGACAAAGGGGAGTGTGGTCCTTATGGCTTTCCCAATCCCATTGTCACCCCTCATAAGCTTCATTTTTATACAATTGTCTTCGAGATTCATGGGTTGTGGGTTGTAGTTTGATAGTTTCAGGTATCTACCACCAGCTACCCCAATTCATTAGAACCTAAAAAAGGTTGTCTAAATTGTGCGTAAGAGTGCCCACCAGAGTGACCTCTCGGCTCCTTTTGGAATCTCTGTGCCACTGAAGCTTATTTCATTTCTTTCCACATCCCCCTTTTGGTCAAGAAGATGTTCTCCATCCCATGATGCTGGGTCTACATTCCTCCCTGGGAGTCATATTCCACATTGCCAGGGAGATTCACTACCCTGGGTGTCTGATCCCACGTAGAGGGGAGGGCAGTGATTTCACCTTTCAAGTTGGCTTAGCTAGAGAGAGAGGGCTACATCTGAGCAACAAAGAGGCATTCGGGAGGAGGCTCTTAGGCACAGTTATAGGGAGGCCTAGCCTCCCCTTTGCAGCAACAGTCTTCCCAAGGGTAAATCCTGTGGTACAGGGCTCAACCCATCAAACCACCAGTCCCCTATGTCTGTGGTCATGTTAGCAACCATCGAGGTGGGGTAGACCAATACCCCTGCATTTTCCACAGGCTCCTCAAGGGGGCACTGCATCTTTTTTTTTCCTTGTTTTTTTTTTTTTTTTTTTTTAACTTTCCCTTCTTTTTTAAATCAACTGTATGAAAAAAAAGTTAAAAAGAAAACAGACATACAATAAAAGAACATTTCAAAGAGACCATAACAAGGGAGTAAGAAAAAGACAACTAACCTAAGATAACTGCTTAACTTCCAACATGTTCCTACTTTACCCCAAGAAAGTTACCTAATATAGCAACATTTCTGTGAACTTGCTCCTACTATATCCATCAGAAATTAACAGACCATAGTCATTCCTGGGCATCCCCAGAACGTTAAATAGCTTATCTGTTCTTCTTGGATTATTGTTCCCCCTTCCTTAATTGCTCTCTATTGCTAGTTCCCCTACATTCTACATTATAAGCCATTTGTTTTACATTTTTCAAAGTTCACATTAGTGGTAGCATATAATATTTCTCTTTTTGTGCCTGGCTTATTTCGCTTAGCATTATGTCTTCAAGGTTCATCCATGTTGTCATATGTTTCACGAGATCGTTCCTTCTTACTGCCGCGTAGTATTCTATCGTGTGTATATACCACATTTTATTTATCCACTCATCTGTTGAAGGACATTTGGGTTGTTTCCATCTCTTGGCAATTGTGAATAATGCTGCTATGAACATTGGCGTGCAGATATCTGTTCGTGTCACTGCTTTCCGATCTTCCGGGTATATACCGAGAAGTGCAATCGCTGGATCGAATGGTAACTCTATATCTAGTTTTCTAAGGAAGTGCCAGACTGACTTCCAGAGTGGCTGAACCATTATACAGTCCCACCAACAGTGAATAAGAGTTCCAATTTCTCCACATCCCCTCCAGCATTTGTAGTTTCCTGCTTGTTTAATGGCAGCCATTCTAACCGGTGTTAGATGGTATCTCATTGTGGTCTTAATTTGCATCTCTCTAATAGCTAGTGAAGCTGAACATTTTTTCATGTGTTTCTTGGCCATTTGTATTTCCTCTTCAGAGAACTGTCTTTTCATATCTTTTGCCCATTTTATAATTGGGCCGACTGTACTATTGTCATTGAGTTGTAGGATTTCTTTATATATGCAAGATATCAGTCTTTTGTCAGATACATGGTTTCCAAAAATTTTTTCCCATTGAGTTGGCTGCCTCTTTACCTTTTTGAGAAATTCCTTTGAGGTGCAGAAACTTCTAAGCTTAAGGAGTTCCCATTTATCTATTTTCTCTTTTGTTGCTTGTGCTTTGGGTTTAAACTCTAGGAAGTGGCCGCCTAATACAAGGTCTTGAAGATGTTTTCCTACATTAACTTCTAGGAATTTTATGGTACTTTCTTTTATATTGAGATCTTTGGTCCATTTTGAGTTAATTTTTGTGTAGGGGGTGAGGTAGGGGTCCTCTTTCATTCTTTTGGATATGGATATCCAACTCTCCCAGCCCCATTTGTTGAAAAGACCATTATGACTCAGTTCAGTGACTTTGGGGGCCTTATCAAAGATCAGTCGGCCATAGATCTGAGGGTCTATCTCCAAATTCTCAATTCGATTCCATTGATCTATATGTCTATCTTTGTGCCAGTACCATGCTGTTTTGGCAACTGTGGCTTTATAATAAGCTTCAAAGTCAGGGAGTGTAAGTCCTCCCACTTCGTTTTTCTTTTTTAGAGTGTCTTTAGCAATTCGAGGCATCTTCCCTTTCCAAATAAATTTGATAACTAGCTTTTCCAAGTCTGCAAAGTAGGTTGTTGGAATTTTGATTGGGATTGCATTGAATCTGTAGATGAGTTTGGGTAGAATTGACATCTTAATGACATTTAGCCTTCCTATCCATGAACATGGAATATCTTTCCATCTTTTAAGGTCCCCTTCTATTTCTTTTAGTAGAGTTATGTAGTTTTCTTTGTATAGGTCTTTTACATCTTTGGTTAAGTTGATTCCTAGGTACTTGATTTTTTTAGTTGCTATTGAAAATGGTATCTTTTTCTTGAGTGTCTCTTCAGTTTGTTCATTTCTAGCATATAGAAACATTACTGAATTATGTGCATTAATCTTGTATCCTGCTACTTTGCTAAATTTGTTTATTAGCTTCCAGTAGCTATATCGTCGATTTCTCAGGGTTTTCCAGATATAAGATCATATCATCTGCAAACAATGACAGTTTTACTTCTTCTTTTCCAGTTTGGATGCCTTTTATTTCTTTGTCTTGCCGGATTGCCCTGGCTAGCACTTCCAGCACAATGTTGAATAACAGTGGTGACAGTGGGCATCCTTGTCTTGTTCCTGATCTTAGAGGGAAGGCTTTCAGTCTCTCACCATTGAGTCCTATGCTGGCTGTGGGTTTTTCATATATGCTCTTTATCATGTTGAGGAAGTTTCCTTCAATTCCTATCTTTTGAAGTGTTTTTATCAAAAAGGGATGTTGGATTTTGTCAAATGCTTTTTCAGCATCTATTTAGATGGTCATTTGATTTTCCCTTTCGAATTGTTAATGTGTTGTAATACATTCATTGATTTTCTTATATTGAACCATCTTTGCATGCGTGGAATGAACCCCACTTGGTCATGGTGTATGATTTTTTTAATGTGTCTTTGGATTCGATTTGCAAGTACTTTGTTGAGGATTTTTGCATCTATATTCATTAGGGAGATTGGCCTGTAGTTTTCCTTTTTTGTAGCATCTTTGCCTGGTTTTCATATTAGACTGATGTTAGCTTCATAAAATGAGTTAGGTAGTGTTCCATTTTCTTCAATGTTTTGAAAGAATTTAAATAAGATTGGTGTCAGTTCTTTCTGGAAAGTTTGGTAGAATTCCCCTGTGAAGCCATCTGGCCCTGGGCATTTATTTGTGGGAAGCTTTTTGATGACTGATTGGATCTCTTTGCTTGTGATTGGTTGGTTGAGGTCTTCTGTTTCTTCTCTGGTCAGTCTAGGTTGTTCGTATGTTTCCAGGAAATTGTCCATTTCCTCTACAATATCCAGTTTGTTGCCATACAGTTGTTCATAGTATCCTCTTATAATTTTAAAAATTTCTTTGGGATCTGCAGTAATGTCACCTTTTTCATTCATTTTTTTGTTTATATGGGTCTTCTCTCTTTCTGATTTTGTCAGTCTAGCTAGGGGCTTGTCAGTCTTGTCGATCTCTCAAAGAACCAACTTTTGGTCATATTTATCCTCTCTATTGTTTTTTTGTTCTCTATGTCATTTATTTATGCTTTAATCCTTGTTATTTCTTTTCTTCTACTTGGTTTAGGATTGGTTTGCTGTTCATTGTTTAGCTTCTTGAGTTGATGCATTAGTTCTTTGATTTTGGCTCTTTCTTCCTTTTTAATATATGCATTTAGTGCTATAAATTTCCTCCTCAGTACTGCTTTTGCTGCATCCCATAGGTTTTGGTATGTTGTGTTCTCATTTTCATTCATCTGTATATATTTAGCAATTTCTCTTGCTATGTCTTCTTTAATCCACTGATTGTTTAGGAGTGTGTTGTTTAACCTTCAGGTATTTGTGAATTTTCTAAATCTCTGATGGTTATTGACTTCTAATTGTATTCCATTGTAGTCGGAGAATGTGCTTTGAATAATTTCAATCTTTTTAAATTTATTGAGGCTTGTTTTATGTCCCAGCATATGATCTATTCTGGAGAAAGTTCCATGAGCACTAGAGAAGTATGTGTATCCTGGTGATTTCGGATGTAATGTTCTATACATGTCTGTTAAATCTAATTCATTATTTATCAGTTTGTTTAGGTTTTCAATTTCCTTATTGGTCTTCTATCTGGTTGCTCTATCTCTAGGAGAGAGTGATGTGTTGAAGTCTTCCACAATTATTATGGAAACATCAATGGCTTCCTTTAGTTTTGCCAGTGTTTCTCTCATGTATTTTGTGGCACCTTGATTGGTTGCATACACATTTATGATTGTTATTTCTTCTTGTTGAATTGCCCCTTTCATTAGTATGTAGTGGCCTCCTTTTTCTCTCAAAACATCCCTGTATTTAAAGTCTATTTTATCTGAGATTAATATTGCTACACCTGCTTTCTTTTGGCTGTAGCTTGCATGAAATATTTTTTTCCATCCTTTCACTTTCAATTTCTTTGTGTCCCTGTGTCTAAGATGAATTTCTTGTATGCAACATATTGATGGTTCCTTTTTTTTAACCCATTCTGTGAATCTATGTCTTTTAATTGGGGAGTTTAATCCATTTATATTCAATGTTATAACCGTGAAGACATTTCTTGAATCAGCCATCTTATTCTTTGGTTTATGTTTGTCATATATATTTTTCCCCTCTCTCTATTAATATCGTTTAATGTACCCATACCGAATCTCTTTGGTACTGAACCTTTCTCCAAGTCTCTCTCTCCTTTCTTTGTTTCTCTGTGTTTATGGCTCCCTTTAGTATCTCCAGTAGGGCAGGTCTCTTGTTAGCAAATTCTCTCAGCATTTGTTTGTCTGTGAAAAATTTAAGCTCTCCCTCAAATTTGAAGGAGAGCTTTGCTGGATAAAGTATTCTTGGTTAGAAGTTTTTCTCACTCAAAATTTTAAATATATCATGCCACTGCCTTCTCGCCTCCATGGTGGCTGCTGAGTAGTCACTACTTAGTCTTATGCCGTTTCCTTTGTTTGTGGTGAATTGCTTTTCTCTTGCTGCTTTCAGAACTTGCTCCTTCTCTTCTGTGTTTGACAGTGTGATCAGGATATGTCTTGGAGTGGGTTTATTTGGATTTATTCTATTTGGCATTCTCTGGGCATTTATGATTTGTGTATTTATGGTGTTTAGAAGATTTGGGAAGTTTTCCCCAACAATTTCTTTGAATACTCTTCCTAGGCCTTTACCCTTTTCTTCCCCTTCTGGAACACCAATGAGTCTTAAATTTGGATGTTTTATATTATCTATCATATCCCTGAGGTCCATTTCAATTTTTTTTTTATTTTTTTCCCCGTTCTTTCTTTTGTGCTTTCATTTTCCATTCTGTCATCTTCCAGGTCACTGATTCATTGTTCAACTTCCTCTAGTCTTGTACTATGAGTATCCAGAATCTTTTTAATTTGGTCAACAGTTTCTTTAATTTTCATAAGATCATCTATTTTTTTATTTAGTCTTGCAATGTCTTCTTTATGCTGTTCTAGGGTCTTCTTGATATCCTTTGTATCACATCCTATGGTCTCATTGTTCATCTTTAGTTCTTTGATTAGTTGCTCTAGGGACTGTGTATCTTCTGATATTTTGATTTGGTTGCTTGGGCTTGGGTTATCCATATCATCTGTTTTTTTTATATGCTTTATAATTTTCTGTTGTTTTTGGCCTGTTGGCATTTGCTTAACTTGATAGAGTTTTTTTTTTTTAGGATTTGTAGACCAATTGAAGTCCTTATCTCTAATTTATCAGATCTACAGCTTCGTGGAGTACACTTTCTCTAACTAACCAGCAGGTGGTGTCCACGATCCACCTGTTCTCCACAAGCCAGTTCTCCCCTGCTTTGCCTTTGTGTTGAGTGGGGGAGTGAGTCTTGTGGGGTCCAATTGTTGTACCAAGCTTGCGTGTGTTGTTGGTGGTGCCCACCCTGTATATGGGGCGTGTGTCTGGGTGGTCAGGGAGAGGGGGTGGCTGTAACAATCAAATCTCCCTGGTGTTGCTGGAGTTTTAAAGCTGTTGCAATAGTCTAATCCTTCAGTTCAGTCCTGCCACAGTTTGTCTCTGCCAGTGACCCACAAGTCCTTGATATTGGCGTATGGCCCCTGAGACTTGCGAGTGGGTCCCTCTTCCAGGCCGTGCACCCCCTGGTCCTCTGTTGAGAGATGACAGTGCTATGTCACAGGTGAGTGCCGTCCCCCCAGGGCGGTTCTGGGCTGCTGGGCTGTGTAGGGAGGCTCCCAGTCTGCTGAAATGATGGCTGAATGGGGCTTTGTTAATTCACACTGCTCCACCTTCCCAACTCTGGGACAACCAGCTGAGGGTGCAGGGAAGGCTAATGTCCACACCCAGTTTTGTGTGTGCATGTTATTTGAAGCACTTCCATCACACTGGGTTGTCTGGGGCAGCTCTGGCCTATGGGGCTGGCGAACAGGCAGGAGTGTTTCCTGTCCACCAGGATGATGGCTGTGAGTGGACACCTCCCTTTTCTTGGGAAGTTGTTGTGTTTAGTGAATTTTCTCAGCCACTGGATTATTGCCTTTTGTCTCAGAGCTCTCTTAGTTGTGCTCTTATCTTGATCTGACCTAATTGCAAGTCTTTGAGGCTTTCTGTATTGGGCTTCTTATACTAATTGTTTTAGAAATAGAAAAAAAAAAAGATCAAGAAAAAAAAAAGCCCTCCTTGCAGATCTAAAGGGTTATTGAAATGCTAAGAGACAAAGCAATTAGGGCCATTAAGGAAAGATCCAGGGGGCAGAGAGACCAGTTTTTCTTTGGGATTTGCATATGAGCCTCAGGGCCTGAGCTCTGCCCTTCCCCTTTCTATGTTTACCAGAACTCCAAAAAGCCTCTGCTTTTATTTTGGAGTTTTTCTTGCTGATTTTTGCTATGCCTGTCTCGTCTCTGCTGGGCTGGCTGCTCTCAGATTCTCTGGTGTCTGGTCTCAGTCTGTCTATGGTTGGCGTTTGGATCAGTAGAATGAGTTTCCGATAAGGGCTGCCACTGCAGTTCTCCCTTCTCCTTCCCGGAGCTGACAGCCCCTCCTCCCACGTGACTGAGCCTGGCAGCAAGGGGCGCAGGTCCCCTGGCCGCAAAAACTTACAGATTTTGCTGATCTCAGCAGTTTGACGTGTTCATGAGTGTTGTATGAAGTATGCCCAAAGTCAAATTGCTCTGTGGTGTCCAGTCCACGCAGTTCTTGGCTTTCTACCTACTTTCCTGGAGGAGTAACTAAAACATACAGCTTACCAATCCGCCATCTTTCCCCGCCTCCCCAGCATTTTTGATGGAGGAGATTTCTGCTGTATCTCTCTTAATCCACTATGTTGATTTTCCCCAGTCTGATTATAATATGCCACAGGGTGGTTCTATTTGGGTTTGTCCTGTTTGGAGCTTATTGAACATCTTGGATGTGTATATTTATTTCTTTTGTTAACTTTAGGAAGTGTTCAGCCTTTATTTCTTTAAGTATTCTCTCTGTTCTTTTTGTTCTTTCTTCTCCTTCTTCGACTCCCACAATACTTATATTGGTGTGCTTGAAGGTGCCCACAGGTTCCTCAGGCTTTGCTGGCTTTTTTCATTTTTTCCTTTTTCTACTCCTCACTCTGGATTATTTCCATTGTTTTAAAGTGAAGTTCACCTATTCTTTATTCTGCTATCTCCAATCTGCTGTTGAATCTCTCTAGGGAATTTTTAATTTCTATTACTGAGGTCTTCAGCTCTGTTTGGTTCCTTTTCATAATTTTCATCTCTCTCTTGATAGTCTCTTTGTGCTCATCTGTTGTTGTCCTGATTTTCTTTAGTTCTTTGTCCATGTTTTCCTTTAGCTCTTTTTGCATATTTAGGGCCATTTTAAAAAAAGTCTTTGTTATGTCCCAGGTCTGTTCCTCTTCAGTAATGGTTTCTGATGATTTAATCAGCTTCTTTACCAGGGCTGTGTTTTCCTGTTTCTTTGTATGTTTTGTAATGTTTTGTTGAAACCTGTACATTTTGAAATTTTCACATATTATCATTGTAATTTAGACTCTGAGGTGTCTGTTCATTAAGCTTGTATCCAGCTAGTGTTATGACAGAGCTTTTCTTGAATGAGCTGACATGAAGGTGAAGAAGAAGAAGAAGAAGAAGAAGAAGAAGAAGAAGAAGAAGAAGGAAGAAATAAATGAAAATACCTCTGTCAGTCTTTGCAGATTGACCTGTGTGAACTCCCCTTCAGGGATTATTCATATGAGTTTGGAGAATAGTTCCAGGCCAAAGTGTGGGGTCCTCCCTGATCTTTTTTTTGCACAAGCTTCTTGTCTTGGGCATACATATGTGGCCCTAGGAATTTCCCCATTTACACAATATGAATGTCCCCTCTTCCCTAGGAAAGAATTTCCTCATGGTCTTGGGCACTGCACTCTTTATCCTAAAGCCAGCAGTCCCTTGTCCCAGATAGCACAACCTGACTGTTTTCTCACAGTGTTCTATAGGACAGCTTGGTGAGCCACCTTCTACATGGAAGCCAAGTTCTGGGATGGCTAGTGCCTCAGGCCACCACCAGACAGATTGTGCCATATATACATGCTCCCAGAATGTACCCAAGAGCAACTCTGCTCTGCCTGGCACCAGAATGAGGGATCTATACTGGGAGTGTGGGCTGGCTGTGTGCTGAGCCAGTGAGGGGCAGTTGAGGGACCAACCAGGGCACCATGATATCCTACAACTTTTAAGAAATGATTTTCTTGATTTGGCGCTTGCCCTGTTACTGCAATCCCTTAACTGTTTTCTAGAGCTTTAAGAAAGATATTCTGCCAGCCCTTATTGATTGTTCAAAGCTTCTGTGGGGTGATGGAGCCCTGAAGCATCTCATTCCATCATCTTGATTGGGACAGGGTCTATGTGCTCTTTTTTGCCTGGATTGTTTGGTACAACACAATGTTTTTGAAATTTATCCATGTTGTTCCATGTATTCAGACTATTTTTTGAATTGTGTTTCATCCCAGGACTCGTTTGATAAGGAAAAACAGAAAGACACTGCTGCTCGGGACCTACAACAATTAGACTCTGAGTTGAACTCAACCCGTAAGCAACTCAACCAGGTTCAAGACGAGTAAGAGGAATGCAAGTTCTCTTTTTTCCAAAAAAGAATTATTTGTTCTCAGTTTAATTAAGTTTTACATTTAAAAGGAGAATAATGGTTCATGTAAAATGTAGACATTTGCAAATAAGTAATATGATTTTTGTGTGTGTGGCAGGGGGAGGGACAGGCTAGCTATATTGTATTACTATCCCTAAGACTGTGGTCCTCTCAGCTCCCTTCCTGGAGCTCCTTCTTCTCCATAGGCCCATTATCAACCTATCCTTATAAATAGAGAAAGATAGTTAGATGAAGATCTATTTTTAGGGAGGAAAATAAAAAAAGATGCAGAAGGGGAAGGGTGAGACCAAGTAAAGAACAAAATTGAGAGCAAAATAAGATGAAGCAAGCTGCATCTATCTATAAGTTATACTCAGTTGGGGGTGGTATATATGCCTGACTTAGAGAGTCAGAGTCTTTAAGGATTGAATGATTCAAGATTTTGGAATAACTATTAGATATAAAAATGTATTAGAAAAACAGTTAAACAATGCCAGGCAACATCATGTATCAGATGCATGCTATGGAGAAAGTCTGGGTAGCAAGCTCAGGGAATCATTTGCAAGGAAAATTGCAGACTTTTGGGCTCCTACTTGAGGAAAACAGGACAAATATTTATGAAAATGCATTCAACACACCTAATAAAAATCTATCAATAAGGTGTTTCTCCTACTACAACATTGCTCCATTGCAGATATACAAAGGACAGCAAGGAATTCTTTATCTGGTTAAGGCTGTGATGGAATAGGGTGTGGCAATCACTTCCACACATACTCATTCATTTTTGTAATTGGAATCATAATCAACGAGCAGTTTTATAGCTGCAGCAGTAAAAATTTACAAGTGTGCAAAAAGTATAATTTCCCTGAATTTCTACAACTTATTTCAACCAATGCCAGCTGATTTGGGAGTGGAGAGAAGGGATCCTTAAATTTTCCACTTCCAGATAACTCAGTCTTTCCTGCTTTATGTAGTCCCTTTTGGGTAAATATTCAGTTAATACCAAGTTTAAGCTTCCTTTAGAGCATGATTCTGTCCTTTCAAGGGATCTCCTTTCCCCTCCTCTTTCCTTAGATTGGCATCTAGGGGCAGAAGGACACTTGCATGTTCTTCTGGTAGTAGTGGAGAGGGTGACTTTTGGTCTTGTACTTCCCTCTGGGTACCAAGGCTGGCCTTGGTTTCCTCTTGGCACTAGGGTCTTGTGCTGATGGGTACTAAGTTGGTCTGGGTAGGTCTCCCGGGGTTGGCAACAGCTGCTGATCACCAAGGCCCCTGCCAATTTGCCTCTTCTTATGAGGCAGGGCTTCAAGATTCGAGACCTTTGCTGTTCTGGGTTTCTATCAGCACCAACAGAGGCCAGGATTTCCCACCTCTCTTTCTTGTTACTGTAGCTCTATTATTACCCGTAAGGGGCACCAAGGACTGAGAATCCTCATGGGTGCATGCTTTTTTTTTAAAAAAACTTTTTATTTGTAAATAATTTCAAACTTACAGAAAAATTGCAAGGATAGTACTAAGAAATACCCATATACCCTTTCATATCCCTTTAGCCCTATTTACTTTGTTATTTGTACATTCTCTCTTTCTCTCTCCATCTATATACATATTTTTCTCAGAACCCCATTTGAAAGTTGCCTACAAATGAAAGTGTTTGCTGCGTTTTCCTGGGTTTGTTAGGTGGCTTTTTTTTTTTTTACTTCTTAATGTTTTAAAAATTAGGTGCCACAAAATGATGGCATCTGTTCCCTAATTCTGTGGTATCCAGCTCTCTCCCACTCACTCTGTTCACGTCTCTAGGGCCAGATTACTTACTACATGCCGTAGAATGAATGGTCCACCAAAAGAGGGTCCCCATTTTTAACCTTGCAGAGACCAGTTTGGTCCTTAGTTCCAGAGGTGCAAATTCCAATAATTCAGTACTAAACACGGACAGGTCTGCCCAGATTTGATGAAGCCCCAGACGAGGAAAGACTACTAACTAGATTTTATACTTAGAGCTGTGGTCTTGACTCTCTCTTTCTCTTATCTATATCTAACCTATTAGTGTGTCCTGTTCTATCTGCCTCCTAAGCATCCCTCATACTTGTTCATTTCTTTCTATTGTGCTACCACTGCCCTGTAGTTCAAGCTTCTGATGTCTCTTGCCAGGACCAGTTTTTTACAACTGGCTTCCCTACTTCCATTCTTGCCCTATTACAAACCATTTTCCGCATAGCAGACTTTTTTTTTTTTTATTGGATCAAGTTACCTCCCTGCTTAACAGCTGTTAGCCTCCGTTAATACTGAGGAAAAGACTCCAAGTCCCTGCTTGACCTGGCCCTACTTCTCTCTCTCCCTCACCTAAAGCCACTCTCCCCCTACCCAGTCTCCTCCAGCCAGTCTTTTTTTGGTTCTTCTGGCAACTCCCTCACTTTGTGGCCCTTGCATGTACTCTTCCATTTTCCAGTCTCCCCTGGCTCTTTGCATGGTCGGCTCGGTATTGTCCTTCAGATTTCAGCTGAAATGTCACCTTCTCAGAGTCCTTCCTAACCACTAGATATAGCAAGAAGGTCTTCCCTCTCCCTTAATTCTTTTCCAATGATTTATTTTTCTCATAATAGCCCTTACCACATTTGGGATTTTTAAAAAATGATTTGTTTGCATATTTATGATCTATCTCCCTCACTACACTGGAAACTTCCAGGGGTTATTTTCTTGTATTGCTATTTTGACACCATTGTATCTTTAGCACCCAGAATCATGCCTGGCACATAGTAAGTGCTCAATATTTTGAAAAAAAAATGTGTTAACCTTCTAAAGACAATGCTTGGCACATGCATGGTACTTTGTTTTCTCCTTTGTATGTCAGCCAGGCATGCTAAATGAGCATGTGACTGTGTTTGTCTATGCTCACACAGGCACAGGTATTCTTTTTTTTTCTGAAGGAAAAAAAACCCTCTTTTATTTCTGTTTATACTTTCCTTTCTTTCTTGGTCCAGTTTCTTCTTTTCTTTTTTTACAGTTTTCTCTTAATAAAATGTTCATCTTCTCATATATACTTTTCAAAATCTGTAACATATTCACATTTGAATTAAATTTCCTTTCAACCTCTAGTAATCCCATTGCAAAGTTAGTGCTACTTTTGCTTTTAGACTTTAGGCATTTTGATCATTCATTCATTCATTCATTTTTCCATATTTTGTTTTTTTTAATGTCTGTGATGTGATGGGCACCATTTTGGGTTCTGGGGATAAAGAGATAAATAAAACTAAATCTTTGCCCCCCAAGTCATTCTCAGTGTGTTTCTAATGAAATTAGAAATCATCATAAATGATTATAAGTGGTTATGAATTGAGCCGCAGTTGCTCAGAAGAAGGGAAGACAGGCTTTCTTGAGAGGGTCAGAGGTAACATTTGGAGTAGCACTTGAAGATGAGTGGGCATTTATTAGTGGAGGAGGAGGGAGTGGGATGGAATTTTGGGTAATTTATACCACCTCCTATAAGTATCTGATTGGTTGGGATTTGCTGGGTCTTAACAGAGGTCCTCTTAGCCCACTATTTCTCAGTCTCCTTCACTTTCTAGGTGAAGATTCAGTTCTTCCATCTAAAGGTGGGAGAGTGGTGTGAGATTAGGTAGTAGTTGCATTCTCTTAGCCTCAGGACCACTGATATTTCACGGAGGCAGAGTCAGAGAAGCCAAGCAACCTTTGCCAACCCATGATTGCTCACTGTCCTAGGGCTACATAGTTAAGAACCATTGGTCTTCATCCAATTTCATTCATTCTACTCCCATTTCTCTTTAAATTTAGATAGACCTGAAGAAAGAGTATGATTTATAATGATTTGCTTATAATGAAGAGAGTCCTTGAAGCTAACAATGACCAAGCTATCTTGAGAACTCAGGAAAATCATGCTCAATAAGGGGTGGAAGCCAGAGGCAAAAAGACACAAAATATATGGTAGTCAAGTGTAATTTATGGAGGATTTTTTAGAGGTTGGCAGATAATTTTTTAATAATTAAGAAGCATGGGGACAATTAAGTCAAATGCAGCTCCACAGTGCAAAGTAATGAGAATAGGTATTGGTATATAACAGAAAAATGGATATTTCATAGAGAAACAATCTGGGAATTGGTGTATTTAGAGCAGATGATGAATTAGGGGAGTAAGAAGGAGGACTTATTCCATAGTCTTTTAGGTGTAGTAGTTCTGTAATTTCTTTGTAAGAGTTTGACATTGAGCAAAGGATGCTAGCATGTTTCTGCAAACAAATCCACCCTAATATTTGCAATATCATCTGACTAAAAGCAGATGTCTTATAATTTGATCTTGTTTATGCTGAATTTATATGCCAAAAGTTCTGGAGAGAACCTATGCCTTGATTTAGAAAGTCTGCCAGTTTTGAAAAATCTGTCTTTGGTTACTGATTTCTCTTACAGTCTGGCTGAAACTGAAAAGACTCTTGAAGAAACCAGGAAAAGATCGGCCATATCCCTTTTGGCTGCAGAGGAGGAAATAAATCAGCTAAAAAAGCAGTAAGAAAAAAATGACAGGATTATTGCAGCTTGCTGATTAATCTTTGAATTTAGCTTTTTTCGATCTCCATTACAATTTGAAAGAATCTGTTCATGGGCAAAGAGAAAAGGCATCAATATTTTTATCAATGATTTTATATTTGCTTTTCTTACCATAAAACATTACCTTTCTATTATAGAAAAATTTCAAAGTACTACATACTAAAAGGAATCTAAAAACCCTCTCATAATTCTACAGCCAGTTACTGTTATCATTTTGATATTCCTTCCATTTAATACATTAAAAATAGAGTTAAAGCTACAGAAAAAAGAATATAACTATGCAGTTTTGGACATTTCGTCTTCACTTAATATTATTTTCCTCTATTACTAAGAAAAAATATTGCAGAACTTAGTTTTAAATAGGTACATAATATTCCATCATTTGGATAGTTCCATATTGTTGAATATTTAGTTTGAGACTAATTTCATCATTAGAAATAACATAGTGATAATTATTTTTGTGGCAAATCATAGTTCGAATTTCAGATTATTTCCTAAAGATAAATTTCTAGAAAGTAGAAAATAAACCGTGATCCTGTAAGGTTGTAACTTCCTTGTTCTTAATTTTGACTGTTGCCACACATACATACACACACAAACACAAAAGCAGGTGGCAGGTGATTTTTTGGGGAAAAAATCCGAGAATGTCTTTCTATTGCTTTCACGCATGTTCCAGTTGTTCCAATTTCTTCAGGAACACCCATAAATCTTAGTGTGGAGTTCTGTTCTCTCTTCTCTCTCATGATTTTAATCTATTTCCTATTTGGCATATCTTCACAAATTCATTGTCCATATTACTCAGTTATTTCCTATAGCACTGGTTCTATTCTTCACTACTTCTTGTGCAGATTTTCATTCTGATATTGCATTTTTAGCTTCTCTACATCCTTTTTAATCTTCCCCTTCCCATTTTCATCTTTTTTTTAAAAATCAATTTTATTGAGATATATTCACATACCATGCAGTCATACAAAGCATACGTTCAATTGTTCACAGTACCATTATATAGTTGTGCATTCATCACCAAAATTAATTTTTGAACATTTTCATTACCACACACACAAATATAATAAGAATAAAAACTAAAGTGAAAAAGAACAATTAAAGTAAAAAAGAATACTGGGTGCCTTTTTTCTTTTGCCCCCATTTTTCTACTCATCCATCCATACACTAGACAAAGAGGAGTGTGGTCCATATGGCTTTCCCAATCACATTGTCACCCCTCCTCATAAGCTACATTTTTATACAATTGTCTTCAAGTGTTCTGGGTTGTAGTTGGATAGTTTCAGGTATTTACTGCTAGCTATTCCAATTCATTAGAACTTAAAAAGGGTTGTCCCTATTGTGCGTAAAACTGCCCATCAGAGTGACCTCTTGGCTCCTTTTGGAATCTGTCTGCTACTGAAGTGCATTTTGTTTCCTTTCACATCCCCCTTTTGGTCAAGAAGATGCTCTCCATCCCATGATGCCGGGTCTAGATTCCTCCCTGGGAGTCATATTCCACGTTGCCAGGGAGATTTACTCCCCTGGGTGTCTGATCCCACGTAGGGGGGAGGGCAGTGATTTCACCTGCCAAGTTGGCTTAGCTAGAGAGAGAGGGCCACATCTGAGCAACAAAGAGGCATTCGGGAGGAGGCTCTTAGGCACAATTATAGGGAGGCCTAGCCTCTCCTTTGCAGCAACAGTCTTCCCAAGGGCAAGTCCTGTGGTAGAGGGCTCAGCCCATCAAACCACCAGTCCCCTATGTCTGTGAGCGAATCAGCAACCATCAAGGTGAGGAAGCTGAACACTTCTGCATTCTTCACCAGCTCCTCAGGGGCTCTGCATATTTTTTTCATTTTTTTTATTTTTAATTAACTTTTTTTTAAATTAATGATTAATTGTTAATCATGGGATGGAGAGCACCTTCTTGACCAAAAGGGGGATGTGAAAGGAAACGAAATGCGCTTCAGTAGCAGACAGATTCCAAAAGGAGCCAAGAGGTCACTCTCATGGGCACTTTTACACACAATAGAGACAACCCTTTTTAGGTTCTAATTTCAAAAAATGCAATAAAAAAACATTTCAAAGAAACCATAACAAGGGAGCAAGAAAAAGACAACTAACCTAAAATGACTACTTTACTTCCAACAAGTTCTACCCCAAGAAAATAACCTACTATAGCAACATTTCTGTGAACTTGTTCCTACCATACCCCCAGAAATTAACAAACCATAGTCCTTCCTGGGCATTCCCAGAATGTTAAATTTACCCACAATAGCTTATCTGTTCTTATTGTGTTATCATTCCCCCTTCATTAATTGCTCTCTATTGCTAGTTCCCCTACATTATGCATCATAAACTGTTTATTTTACATTTTACAATGTTCACATTAGTGGTAGCATATAATTTCTCCCTTTTTGTGCCTGGCTTATTTCACTCAGCATTATATCTTCAAGGTTCATCCATGTTGTCCTATGTTTCATGACATCGTTCCTTCTTACAGCCGCGTAGTATTCCATCATGTGTATATACCACATTTTCTTTATCCTCTCATCTGTTCAAGGACATTGGGTTGTTTCCATCTCTTGGCAATTGTGAATAATGCTGCTATGAACACTGGCATGCAGATATCTGTTTGCATCACTGCTTTCAGATTTTCCGGGTATATACCGAGAAGCGCAATTGCTGGATTGAAGGGTACTCTGTATCTAGTTTTCTAAGGAACTGCCAGACTGACTTCCAGAGTGGCTGAACCATTATACAGTCCCACCAACAATGAATAAGAGTTCCAATTTCTCCACATCCTCTCCAGTGTTTGTAGTTTCCTGTTTGTTTAATGGCAGCCATTCTAACTGGTGTGAGATGGTATCTCATTGTGGTCTTAATTTGCATCTAATAGCTAGTGAAGCTGAACATTTTTTCATGTGTTTCTTGGCCATTTGAATTTCCTCTTTAGAGAACTATCTTTTCATATCTTTTGCCCATTTTACAATTGGGCTGTCTGTACTATTGTCATTGAGTTGTAGGATATCTTTATATACGTAAGATATCAGTCTTTTGTCAGATACATGGTTTCAAAATATTTTTTCCTATTGAATTGGCTGCCTCTTCACCTGTTTGGCAAATTCCTTTGAGGTACAGAAACTTCTAAGCTTGAGGAGCTCCCATTTACCTATTTTTTCTTTTGTTGCATGTGCTTTGGGTGTAAGATCTAGGAAGTGGCCGCCTAATACAAGGTCTTGAAGATGTTTCCCTACATTTTCTTCTAGGAGTTTTATGGTACTTTCTTTTATATTGAGATCTTTGATCCACTTTAAGTTAATTTTTGTGTAGGGATTGCGGTAGGGGTCCTCTTTCATTCTTTTGGATATGGATATCCAATTCTCCCCGCCCCATTTGTTGAAAAGACTGTTATGTCCCAGTTCAGTGGCTTTGGGGGCCTTATCAGAGATCAGTCGGCTGTAGATCTGGGGGTCTATCTCTGAATTCTCAATTCAATTCCATTGATCAATATTTCTATCTCTGTGGCAGTACCATGCTGTTTTGACTACTGTGGCTTTATAATAGACTTAAAAGTCAGGGAATGTAAGTCCTCCCACTTCGTTTTTCTGTTTTAGAGTGTTTTTAGCAATTTGAAGCATCTTTCCTTTCCAAATAAATTTGATAACTAGCTTTTCCAAGTCTGCAAAGTAGGTTGTTGGAATTTTGATTGGGATTGCATTGAATCTGCAGATGAGTTTGGGTAGAATTGACATCTTAATGACATTTAGCCTTCCTATCCATGAACATGGAATATTTTTCTATCTTTAAAGGTCCCTTTCTATTTCTTTTAGTAGAGTTATGTAGTTTTCTCTGTATAGGTCTGTTCTAGTTTGCTAATGCTGTGGAACGCAAAACACCAGAGACGGATTGGCTTTTATAAAAAGGGGGTTTATTTGGCTACACAATTACAGTCTTAAGACCGTAAAGTGTCCAAGGTAACACATCAGTAATCAGGTACCTTCACTGGAGGATGGCCAATGGCATCCGGAAAACCTCTGTTAGCTGGGAAGGCACGTGGCTGGCATCGGCTCCGAAGTTCTGGTTTCAAAATGGCTTCTCCCAGGACGTTCCTCTCTAGCAAGCTTGCTCCTCTTCAAAATGTCACTCACAGCTGCACTGAGTTCCTTTTCTTTGAGTCAGCTCATTTATATGGCTCCACTGATCAAGGCCCCACGCCTCCATGGAAATATCCCATCAGTTATCATCTACAGTTGGGTGGGGTGCATCTCCATGCAAACAACCTAATCCAAATGTTCCAACTTAATCCCCCCTATTATGTCTGCCCCAGAAGATTGCATCAAAGAGTATGGCTTTTTCTGGGGGACATAATACATTCAAACCGGCACAAGGTCTTTTAGATCTTTGGTTAAGTTTATTCCTAAGTACTTGATTTTTTAATGGCTATTGAAAATTGTATCTTTTTCTTGAGTGTCTCTTCACTTTTTTCATTTCTAGCATTTAGAAACATTACTGACTTATGTGCATTAATCTTGTTCCCTGCTACTTTGCTAAATTTGTTTATTAGCTCTGGTAGCTGTATCGCTTATTTCTCAGGGTTTTCCAAATATAAGATCATATCATCTGCAAATAATGACACTTTTACTTCTTCCTTTCTGATTTGGATGCCTTTCATTTCTTTGTCTTGCTGGATTGCCCTGGCTAGCACTTCTAGCACAATGTTGAATAACAGTGGTGACAGTGGGCATCCTTGTCTGATTCCTGATCTTAAAGGGAAGGCTTTCAGTCTCTCACCATTGAGTACTATGCTGGTTGTGGGTTTTTCATATATGCTCTTTACCATATTAAAGAAGTTTCCTTCAGTTCCTACCTTTTGAAGTGTTTTTATCAAAAAGCGATGTTGGATTTTGTTGAATGCTTTTTCAGCGTCTATTGAGATGGTGATTTGATTTTTCTCTTTTGATTTGTTAATGTGTTGTATACATTGATTGATTTTCTTATGTTGAGCCATCCTTGCATGCCTGGAATGAACCCCCCTTGGTCATGGTGTATAATTTTTTAATGTGTCTTTGGATTCAATTTGCAAGTATTTTGTTGAGAATTTTTGCATCTATATTCATTAGGTAGATTGGCCTGTAGTTTTCCTTTTTTGTAGCATCTTTGCCTGGTTTTGGTATAAGATTGATGCTAGCTTCATAAAATGTGTTAGGTGATATTCCATTTTCTTGATTTTTTGAAAGAGTTTACGTAAGTTTGGTGTGAGTTCTTTTTGGAGGTTTGGTAGAATTCCCCTGTGAAGCCATCTGGCCCTGGGCATTTATTTGTGGGGAGTTTTTTGATGACTGTTTGGACCTCTTTGCTTGTGTTTGGTTGGTTGAGGTCTTCTATTTCTTCTCTGATCAGTCTAGGTTGTTCATATGTTTCCAGGAAATTGTCCGTTTCCTCTACATTGTCCAGTTTGTTGGCATACAGTTGTTTATAGTATCCTCTTATAATTTTTTTTAATTTCTTCGAGATCCACAGTAATGTCACCTTTCTCATTCATTAGTTTGTTTATATGGGTCTTCTCTCCTTTTGATTTTGTCAGTCTAGCTAGGGGCTTGTCAATCTTGTTGATCTTCTCAAAGAATCAACTTTTGGTGTTATTTATTCTCTCTATTGTTTTTTTGTTCTCTATGTCATTTATTTCTGCTTTAATCCTTGTTATTTCTTTTCTTCTACTTGGTTTAGGATTGGTTTGCTGTTCAATTTCTAGCTTGTTCAGTTGCTCCATTAGTTCTTTGATTTTAGCTCTTTCTTCCTTTTTGATGTATGCATTCAGTGCTTTAAATTTCCCCCTCAGTATTGCTTTGTTGCATTCCATAGGTTTTGATATGTTGTGTTCTCATTTTCATTTGTCTCTATATATTTAACAATTTCTCTTGCTATTTTTTCTTTAATCCATTTATTGTTTAAGAGTGTGTTGTTTAACCTCCAGGTATTTGTGAATTTTCTAAGTCTCTGATGATTATTGACTTCTAATTGTATTCCACTTTGTTAAGAGAATATGCTTTGAATAATTTCAATTTTTTAAAATTTATTGAGGCTTGTTTTATATCCCAGCATATGGTCTATTCTGGAAAAAGTTCTGTGAGCACTAGAGAAGAATGTGTATCCTGGTGATTTGTGATGTAATGTTCTATATATGTCTGTTAAATCCAATTCATTTATCAGATTGTTTAGGTTTTCAATTTCCTTATTGATCTTCTGTCTGGTTGATCTATCTACAGGAGAGAGTGACATGTTGAAATCTCCCACAATTATTGTGGAAACATCAATTGCTTCCTTTAGTTTTGCCAGTGTTTGTCTCATGTATTTGGTAGTACCTTGATTGGGTGCATAAACATTTATGATTGTTATTTCTTTTTGTTGAATTGCCCCTTTTATTAGTATGTAGTAGCCTTGTTTGTCTCTCATAAAATCCTTGCATTTAAAATCTATTTTATCTGAGACTAATATTGCTATTCCTGCTTTCTGTTGGCTGTAGCTTGCAGGAAATATTTTTTTCCAGCCTTTCATTTTCAATTTCTTTGTGTCTCTATGTCTAAGGTGAGTCTCTTGCATGCAACATATTGATGGTTCATATTTTCTGATCCATTATGCCAATCTATATTTTTTAATTGGGGAGTTTACTCCATTTACATTCAATGTTATTACTGTGAAGGCATTTCTTGAATCAGTCATCCTATCCTTTGTTTTATGTTTTTCAGATATATTTTTTCCCTCTCTCCCTCAATGTCCTTTAATGTACCCATACTGAATCTCTTTATTACTGAGCCTTTCTCCATCTCTCTCTCTCCTTTGTTTCTATGTTGGTAGGGCTCCCTTTAGTATCTCAAGTAGGGCAGCTCTCTTGTTAGCAAATTATCTCAGCATTTGTTTGTCCGTGAAAAATTATGCTCTCCCTGAAATTGAAGGTATGCTTTTTGGGATCAAGAATTCTTGGTTGGCAATTTTTCTCTCTCAGAATTTTAAATATGTCATGCCACTGCCTTCTTGCCTCCATGGTGGCCACTGAGTAGTCACTACTTAGTCTTATGCTGTTTCCTGTGTAAGTGGTAAACTGCTTTTCTCTTGCTGCTTTCAGAACATGCTCCTTCTCTTCAGCATTTGACAATGTGATCAGAATATGTCTCAGAGTGGGTTTATTTCGATTTACTCTATTTGGAATTTGCTGGGCATTTATGATTTGTGTATATATGTTGTTTAGAAGGTTTGGGAAGTTTTCCTCAACAATTTCTTTGAATACTCTTCCTAGACCTTTACCCTTCTCTTCCCCTTCTGGAACATCAATGAGTCTTGTATTTGGATGTTTTATTTTATCTATCATATCCCTGAGGTCCATTTCGATTTTTTCAATTTTTTCCCCATTCTTTCTTTTCTTCTTTCATTTTCCATTCTGTCATCCTCAAGGTCGCTGATTCGCTGTTCAGCTTCCTCTAGTCTTGTACTATGAGTATCCAGAATCTGTTTAATTTGATTGACAGTTTCTTTTATTTCCATAAGATCATCTATTTTTTTATTTACTCTTGCAATGTCTTCTTTATGTTCTTCTAGGGTCTTCTTCATGTACTTTACATCCTGTGCCATGCTCTTTGTTTGCCTTTAGTTCTTTGATTAATTGCTCCAAGTACTGTATCTCCTCTGATCTTTTGATTTGGGTCTTTGGGTTTGGGTTATCCATATCATCGGTTTTTTCATATGCTTTAAAGTTTTCTGTTGTTTTTGGCCTCTTGGAATTAGCTTAACTTGATAGGGTTCTTTTTGGATATGTAGACTGATTCAACCACTTATCTCTAATTTGTCATATCTACAGCTTGCTGGAGTACACTTTCTCTAACTAATCAGCACCTATTCCCCTCAAGCCAGTTCTCCCAATTTTGTCTTTGTGGTGAGTGGGTGTCTGAGTCTTGTGGGGGTCCAATTGGTGCATCAAATTTGCATATGTAGTTTGTGCTGCGTGCCCTGAATGTGGGGCATGTGTCTGAGTGGTTAGGGAGGGAGGGTGGCTTTAATAATCAAATCTCCCAGGTGTTCCTGGAGATTTAAAACTGTTGCAAGAGTGTAATCTTTCAGTTCAGTCTCGCCACAGTTTGTCTCTGCCACTGACCTACAAGTCCTTGGTATTGGCCTATGGTCCCTGGGACTTGCAAATGGGTCTTTCTTTTAAGCAGTGCCCTCCCAGGACCTCTGCTGAGGGATGATTGTGCTATGTCACAGGTGAGCACCATCCCCAAAGGGAAGTTCTGGGCCAGAGGGCCGTGTAGGGGCATTCCCAGCCTGCTGAAAGGATGGCTGAATGGGGCATGTTAATTTCCCCCTTTTCACACAACTCCACCTTCCCAGCTCCAGGACATTCAGCTGCGGGTGCGTGAAAGGCTATCATCCAGACCAAACATTGTGGTGTGTGTGCGTGTTGTTGGAAACACTTTTCGTCACACTGTTTGTGGCAGCTCTGGGTTGTGGTGTTGGCGCTGGGCAGGAGCATTCCCAGCCCACCGGGAAGATGGCTGTAAGGGAACGCCCCCCTTTTCTTAGGAAGTTATGGTGTTTAGCAAATTTTCTCAGCCACTAGACTTACTGCTTTGTCCCTCGAGCTATCTTAGCTCTGCTCTTGCCTGGGCCCAAATTTCACGTCTTTGAGGTTTTTTGTAATGGACTTCTTAGATCAATTGTTTTAGAAAAAGAGAAAAAGATAAAAAAAAAAAAAGAAAAAGAATAAGAAGGGCCCTCCTTGCAGATCTAATGGGCTATTGAAATGCTAAGAGACAAGGAATTTAGGGCCATTAAGGAACAATCCAGAAAGCAGAGAAAGGGGCTCTTCAGACAAGGGTCCTTGCCCTCTGGATTTGCATATGCGCCTGATTCTGTTTGAGCCCTGCCCTTCTCCGTATTATGTTCACCAGAGCTCCAAGAAGTGTCTGTTTAAACTTTTGGGTTTTTTTTGCTGTTTTTGCTAGCCGTATCTCCTCTCCACTGGGCTGACTGCTCCCAGATTCTCCGGTGTCTGGTCTCAGTCTATCTATGTTTGGAGTTTTTGATCAGCAGTCTGAGTTTTCAATCAGAGCTGCAACTGTAGTTCTCCCTCCTCATTCCCAGCACTGACGGCCCCTCCTCCCACAGGACTGAGCCTGGCAGTGAGGGGCATGGGTCCCCTGGCTGCGAAAACTCACAGATTTCGCTGATCTCAGCTGTTCCATGCATTCATGTTGTATGAAGTATGCCCAAAGGCAAATTGCTCTGTGGTATCCAGTCCATACAGTTCCTGGCTTTCTACCTACTGCCCTGGAGGAGTAACTAAAACCTATACTTCACCACTCCGGCATCTTGCCCCACCTCGCATCCGCTGGGCAGTCTTAAAGGGGTCGCGGCCGGGTCCAGAAGCCAGGCTGACTGTCCTCTCCAGCCTGGCCTGGGAGTCTCAGTGTCCTAGACACTGAGGATGGGGTGGCTGAGCACTGGAGGAGAGTCTCCTGCCTGTCACGCTCGCTGCACCTGCTGAATGTCTCTCCCACTAGTTTCAAGCGCAGTTTCTCGACTTCACCTTTTTATCTTATGCTGTTATTTTCATTACAGCATATTGTCCTCTTATGGCCTTTTGCTCTTATTTTATGGTGGCTGTGCCTTTTTGTGTCTTAATGAGGATGCCAATTTTTTTATTTCTGAAGAGTTTGTTTATTTCTGTGTTACATTATTTTCATGGATCCACACTTCCATTTAGTCTTGTGGATATTATTAAATTTCCATTGTAGTTTTTCCCATATTCCATCTGTTCAGATCAAAGAGATAGTGAGGGTAGCAGATTATAACTTAGACCAGCTTTTGGACTAGATTTTGGAGGTCAGTGCTTTCAGTTTTTGCAGTTGAGATCAGTCCAATACAGAATAGTATGACTAAACCCACTTGGCCTTTGCTCGAGTATCTGTGTGACTATCCTTTCTGCAGGAGCCTTTTACCATGCAAGCCACAGACATGGAGTGGTACTCTGACCCCTGGAAAGTCTGCTGTTTGCTAGCTGTGTTTTCTCATTATGTTATTTCCATCAGAGTTTTAAAATTCAATAATAGCATGCTAAGTAGAATAGCCTCTGTTGTTAAGTTTGCCAATGGTTGCTTATTACCTTTTTCTTTTTTCTTTTCTTTTCTTTTCTTTTCTTTTCTTTTCTTTTTTCTTTTCTTTTCTCTTTTCTTTTCTTTTCTTTTCTTTTCCTCCCTCCCTTTCACTTCTCTCCCTCCCTCCCTCCTTCCTTCCTCCCCTCCCCTCCTTCCCTTCTTGTTCAGGCTTAAATCTCTTCAAGCCCAGGAAGAAGCCCGCCGCAGAAGCACAGACCACACCAGATTAGAGCAGCGGAGCTCTGAGAAGCGGAGTGACGGAGCAGGAGTGGTGGCTGACTATGAGAAACAGCTCCGAACGCTGAAGGACGAGATAGCTGTTCTGTCTGCCGAAAAATCTGTTCTCCAAGGAAGGTCCGACAGGCTCTTATGCATGTTCTCATTTAAGCTCCTTTTGCTGCCTTAGTTGGTTGAGTTAGTGGTAAAAGCCTGCCTTGGGGGTGGTGGCGGTGGCAGCGGCAGTTGTTGGGAGTAAAATGATACTCTAAACCAGAGCCACAACAATATGGGACACTTTGAGTTACAAAAGGATTGTTTTCTCTTTTAACTATGCTGTTTCAGACAGATAACATCTCTTGGAGTGCCACTGTACTTAGTCACTAATTAATTCTGGGCTGGCATTGAAGCTAAAGAAATGAATCCGAGAGAAATGCTAAAGGAAAACTCTTTGCCTTGAAACCAGAATATAAAATAATGCACGTGGTGGTACCATATTGAAAGAAAGTACTATAATAGGAGAGTCCATTTCTCTGAAGCTAGGGGCTCTCTCCAGGGGTGACCAACTGTCCATATGACTCCAGGGTATTTCTTTCTTATGTCTGACTTTGTTTGAGGGAGCATGTAGATAAGTGCTCTTGTGAGATCCCTTTCTCCTGACAGCCAGCACATTTAAGGCAGTATATCATGAGGACAAAGGAGGATGTCTCTATTTGGCATCCCTTCATTTCCCCTGTTCTTTCTAACAACTCTCCCACCCCATGCCCACCACCTCCACACCCAATGTACCCTGATTCAGGCCATCAAAGCCACTCCTCCCCCCCACCCCCAGTCCCTATTCCCATAAATGTCACTTTGGTCTTATATTTTTGGGAATCACTCAGTGTTGTACTGCTGCCAGCTGGCACTGGCTCCCAAGAGCTAATTCAATGCTACAAATTAGTGCCCCCACCCAGAGTTCTGCTTATCAGTTTACCCACTGGGTGCATTCAGTGAGATCTATTTTTGTCTCATAGTTTCTTCTACAGAAAGTCTTTTTGTGGGGGCCTATTTCTTTTGGGCTAGCTAGTTTGATCATTTACTTTGTACTTGGTAGCAACAGACTTTTCATGATAGTGTTTTACAATTAACCAAGTACTTCTACATGGATTAGTTCACCTGGTCTGCCCAATCTCCCCCGACCCCTGGTCCCCCGAGTCCCCAAGATAGGACAAAAATCATGTAGGTGAGAGAGGAGAATGACTGCAGAGCTCATGGTGAAGCTGGGATGGGAACACAGATCTTCTCTTTCATTGTTCTATCAGTGTTCATTCCATTTTTTTATTACATTTTTTTATTGTGGAATATAGCTTATATACATAGAGGTGATAACTTTCCAAGTGCAATTTAACAAGCAGTTAGCAAATTTCAAAGAATATTATAGATTATAGTTCCACAGTCTCAGTTATTTCCTTATTGTGGAACTATAACATATTTACAAAAAGGTAGTATTTTTCAGGTAATATCTTTCAAAGTATGATTTAGCAAGTAGAAATATAGGAAATTTCCAAAGTTGTTAGGAGTTATAGTACCATAGATTCAGTTATTTCCTTACTGTAAAATATAACATATATACAAAAAGGTATATAGCTTTCAAATTACAATTTAACAAGTAGCTATAGAACAAATTTCAAAGGAGGCTATGTATTACAGTTCCACCCTTTCAGTTCTTTCCTTCCAGCTATCCTATACTCCAGCAACTAAGAAAAAGAAAATTATGTAAAAATTCAGTATTCATAATCCTTTGTTAAATTCCGTCTTATCTGTTGCTACCCCTTCCCTCTAGTTTAATCACTTTCCCGATCTTCAGGGATGTCTAGGCAGCGACCACCCTAACCTGTTCATATTGAAATGTTCATTCCATTTTATACCATGAGGCTTGTATGATGTGTTAGCTCTCTTATGAGGCTGTTAGGGTAAGACATCCAGAAATTCTGGCTTCTCTAACTGGCTCTTGCTAGCTGTGCTACTCTAAGGACAGACCTTTTAACTTTTCTGAGCTCCAAGTTCCTCATCTGTAAAATAGCTAACAGTCAAGCCTGGCCTCACAGGGTTGATTAAAGGATGAATTCAGATGCTGAATTTATGGCTGTGCTTTATGAATTCCAACTCATTATGCAAAAATAGGGCATTGCTTCCTGTGGTGGTGTTTGAAGCCTCAGGAGTTGCAGTGCCTTTTCACAGGCCTTGGGCAGACCCCAGAGGCAGCTGCTTACACTGTCTTTAGGGGCTCTTGGCTCCTGCGGATCATGTGAAATGTAGGTGGTGAGAAGAACCAGCCACAACAGAGCTCACCAAAGCGTTTCCCTGGCCGATTCTTGCTTACCGTCAGGTCCGCCAGGAGCCCGTCACCTAGCCCTGCCCCACGAAGCCGGTCTGCCAGCCCCTGCACCGCAATTGCGAAGGTCAGGTCTCCATCCCCCAATCGCTCCAAACTGTCCAGCGTCGCGCGCAAGGCCGCCCTCCTGTCCAGGTTCAGCGACGCCTATTCCCAGGCCCGTCTGGACGCGCAGTGCCTGCTGCGGCGCTGCATCGACAAAGCCGAGACCGTGCAGCGAATCATCTACATCGCCACAGTGGTAGGTGGCGCGGGGGGCGGCCGGGACCTCTGAGGTCCTGTGGGCTGCGGGGAGACAGCGGTTCAGTCAAAGGAACGGTACGGCCGGGAAAGACTGGTAGATCCTCATAACTGAAGGCGGGGGTGGGGGGTGGGGTGTGTCCTACATCTCCCCCCCACATCTGTCACTCTCCCCCCACCCTCCGCCGTCCCCCCTCCCTCCCTTCCTGTCATTAGGAATATTTGGGGTATTTTCACAAAAATAACTATTTATATATCTTAATACTTATATTGACTAGACATTTGTTGAAGAAATATCCATAAATATAGGAATATCTCAAGTAAGCTTTACTAAGTGGATTTGCATGCTATCTTCTGTCCAGTGTGGGCACATGCTCACCCAGTGGATATATTATTGTTTATGCCCACCATTTGGTTGGTTTCTATCAGTTCTCAGGAAAATCAGAAGATTGTAATTGTGTTAACTCTTCTGTTTATTTAATTAATGGCAGTTACTAAGACTGCTAAGGTATCTTCTAGTTTAGTTTGGCAAATTAAAAAAAAAAAATGCAGGTATATAGTCCTTAAATTTCAGAGCAAATACGTTTGTTCTATGTGTACCATATTGAGATACAAAGACTCCCTAATGAGAATAAGTATTTTAAAAAATAGTATTAGCACAGAATTATCAAAATCTACTGCTTGCTGTTGTTCATGAACTTTATCTTATATCAAGGGTCTGCAAACTACTGCCTGGGCCCTGGCCTGTTTTTCTACCACCTGAATGCTAAGAATGTAAGAATAGTTTTACATTTTTAAAGAGTTGGTAAGAACAAACAACAACAAAAAAGAATATGTAATGGAGACTGTATGTGGCCTGCAAAGCCCGCACTGTTTACTCTCGGGCTACAGAAAAAGTTTGCTGACTCCTGATTTATGTAATTCAGAACCACTTGTTAAGAGTCAGTTAAAGCTCTGTAAGGGTGGAAGCTGTCTTTCTTGCATAAATAGCTTTCCCAGCGCCTACCACATCACAGGCATTCAATAAATATGTGTTGAATTAACAAATTCCAGACAACATGCTGGACTCTTGATATGTGTTTATGTAAACTAAAAATACTAAATTGATAGTTTTCTCTTATTTCTTCACCAACAATATGGTATTGGTGTGGGTTCATAGCATAAATGTAGCACTTTTCAAGCATTTATGTAACCACAGATAATTTATTCCCTTGAGCCCCTGTACTATCTGGCTTCCTACACTCAGGATTACCAGAATAATGGTTAACTGTCTTGAAATTAGTGAACATGCATAGTCACACATGTATTCAGGTACTTTTCAAAATTTAGTATATACTTTCTCCCAGATTAAAAATACCTTTGGCAAACTGCATTTAGTTATCAGAAGACCAAAAATATGTTGTATTTCTGGTGGGCGTTCTTTCTAATTCTTTGCTTTGGACCCTTTTACCTGTCTTTTCCTGCCAAATAAACTTGCTGCATTTTTATGTGTAGGAGGCATTCCATGTAGCTAAAATGGCATTCAGACACTTCAAGATCCGTGTGAGGAAATCGTTGACACCATCTTTCGCGGGGTCTGATAACTTTGAGGATACCGTCTCTGACTATATTGTTTGTCATCTTGATCTATACGATGCCCAAAGCAGTGTTAACGTAAGTGTTGGAGTCCTCATAAGGGGACCGCTTTGCTGATAATGATGCTTACAATGGATCCTAATAACTCAGAAATCCATCCAGTGTTTAGTGTCATTTGTACGTAATGAAAAGCAGAAGTGAACAGCATCCAATTTACTTGGCGGCAACAGTCATTACTGGCTGGTTCTTTCTTAGAAATTTTATGGGAAAAAAAGTTCTCAGCCTTATAGCTGTGTTATTCCTTAGACAGGCCTTTAAAATAGGAAGATAGAATATTATAGTGCTTAAGAACAAGGGCTTTGGGAATTAAGGGTGGATTTGCAGCCTGGCTCTACCACTTACTAGCTGTATGGCCTTGCACATTTACTTAATCTCTCTATGCTTTAGTTTCCTTATGTTTAAATGGGAGCAACAATGGTCATCACCCATAGAATTATTAAGAGGATTAAATGAAAGAAGAGAGGTAATTTGCTTAGCACAAGAGTTGATAGATAGGAAACCCTCAGTAAAAGCAAGCTATTATAATTGTTGTTATTGATTATGAACATGTCAGTGTTCTGTGTTGGCACGTTGTATACTTGCCTGGAAGACAGGAAAAAAAGGGGAAATAATAGTAAGAGCCCTGAAGGTTTTTTCCTTTTTATTTGCGGGGTGGGGGTGGGGAGCTCTTTTGGCCATTAGTATATCATTTGTACTTTCTGTCATCTTTCTGCCTTCCCTATAAATGAGTGATAAAGTCTTTCTCTTTTTAGCACATGCACTTCTTTTCTGGTTTAACAAGTTTTCACTCCCATGCCCTTTTCCCACCTCCAATCAGTGACTATGCCCTTAGTAAGTCCAAGTTTCTTGTCACAAGTTGGTAACAAAGCGATGCCATCTTTTTGTTTTTCAGGATGTGATCCGAGCCATGAATGTCAACCCCAAGATTTCGTTCCCTCCCGAAGTTGATTTTTGCCTCCTTAATGACTTCATTCAGGAGATATGTTGCATTGCCTTTGCTATGCAGACCTTAGAACCACCCCTAGATATTGCATTTGGGGCTGATGGAGAAATTTTTAATGATTCCAAGTAAGAGACATAGGAGCAGAAGCTAAGGATTCCTTACAAATAAGTTGTCTTGTCTCTGTTCCCTGGGAACAGATGGCTAAAAACCTCTGGGTGGAGAAATCAACAGACACTACCCAATTTCCAGACGCTGCCATATACTTTTCCATGTAACAGGGCAGGGTCCTCTCCCATGGTCACTTTCCTTCTCGGTCAATGTGATTTAGAGGTGATGTTCTGATCTCCATTGGACATAATAGTCTTTGGGGAGGACAAATGAGTACCTGGAGCCTGTCTGAAACATTTTAAAAGAAAGGTGCCATATAAATGCAAGTGCATATTACTTTTTATTGCTTTTATTGCATCATCCAGGCTGGGTTTCTTCAAGTGAATGGTAAGTGGATCACTTGCTTCAGGATTACTCAGGGTGCTCTTTAAAAGTGCAGATGCCTAGACCATACACCATGACATTTTATGCAGTGGGTCTAGGGTGGGCTCAGGAATCTGCAATTTAACAAGCACCCAAGTGTTCCTTATACACACTAATTATGAGAACCTACTGCTCTAGACTCTCTTGTCTAGGACCATTGGTTTCTATCAAGTGTTACTTGGTGAATATTTCCCTTTTAAATTAGAGGACATGAAATTAATTTAAAATTTTTTTGAGAATTTCATGAGATATCTTGCACTATATCTGGAGATTACAGCTGCTGGTTAAGAACTATTCTGTCATCAAGCTGCTTAAGTTCAAATTCCCAGCCCCATCACCAATTGGCTGTATAATCTTGGGCATGTTGCTTAATTTTTCTTTGTCTTAGTTTCTTCTCTGTCATTTGGGGAAAATGACAGTGCCTACTTCCTAGGGTTGTAGAAGATTAGGTGAGATAATTCAGATAAAGCACTTTTAGAATGCCATCTGGCATGTAGTGAGTGCTCAGGAAATGGTAGCTCTGAGTCTTTGCTCAGACCATAGAGTTATAGGTTGGTGATGACCCAATATCCCCGAAAAAGCTTGTTGATGATGGAGACCATACACATTTATTTCACATATGCAAATCACAGCAATGATGGTGTTTCCAGATACCTTTTAGCAGGTCCTATTTTCTTGTCATTGCCCTGTTTCTAGTTTCTTTCAGATCACTGCTCCCAACAGGCATCCATTCATGGAAGAGCTGAGTATTAGAACATTACACTGTAATTAGGTCTTTTTTATTCCCTTATAGAATATATTATTTTCATCTCTCTTCCTTTATTCCTTTCTGTTTTAGAGTTTTCAAAGTACCAACTCAGAAACAGTCACCCATTTTAGTGTTATGAAATCTGCACATTTCACAGCAGGAAGGGACTAAGGGAGGGAGACCTCTTGCAGGTGGCCAGCATTAGCTCTTGCTTTTATGCCTGTTCCAGTTTGCTAAAGCTGCTGAAATGCAATATACCAGAAAGGGATTGGCTTTTTCGCTGGGGATTTATTAGGTTGCAAATTTACAGTTCCAAGGCCATAAACGTGTCCAAACTAAGGCATCAACAAGAGGATTCAGTGAAGAAAGGCTGATGGCATCTGGGGTTCCTCTGTCGCTTGGGAAGGCACATGGCCAGTCTGCTGGGCCTCTCCTGGGGTTAGCTTCTGGTTTCCATTGCTTTCTCCAGAGTGTCTCTGGGCTTCTGTCTTAGCCCCTCTCTCTCAGCTCCTGTGCATCCTTGCTTGTTTCTCCCTGGGCATTACTCTCTAAGCATCTGGGGTTCCTCTCTTAGCTTCTTCAGGGCAAACTCTGGATTTCATCTCTTAGCTTCTCTCCTGATTCTGGTTTCAATGGCTGTCTCCAAAATGTCTCTGGATCTTTTCTCTCTAAGTGTCTTGAGCTTTCTTCAAAATGTCTTTGCCTTTTTTCCTCTCATAGAGGATGCCAGTATAAGATGATTAAGATCCACCTTGAATGGGTGTGGTCATATTTCCATGAAATAATCTAATCAAAAGGTCCCACCCACAGTTGGGTGAGTCACATCTCCATGGAAACAACCTAATCAAAAGATCCCATCCACAATAGGTCTGCCCCCACAAGAATGGATTAAAAGAACATAGTCTTTTATCAGGTACATAACAGATTCAAACCAACACAGTGCCTTTACAGAGGGAATGTGCTGCCTCTTGGGCATTCTATGGCCTTTAATCCTAGATGGAAGTGGAATTGAAATTGAAATCCTTAATGATTGGAATGGGTTCCACTTCTAGGACTTCATAGAATAATTTAATCACTCTTTCACCCTGGCAGCCTTTGAAAACATTTGAAGGAAGTTACTCAAATCTTCCTGCCTCTGGCCTCATGGCCTCTTGTTTTTTTTTAAATTTTTTATTTTTTTCATACGAAGTGAGGTTTGGGACTTCTTGACAAATGAATTAATTTCCTTGGCCTATGTGTCATGCTTTTCCAAGTGTGTCTTTTTCAGAAAGTGTCCAGAACTAAATGCAGGCCTTTCATTTGAACTGACCAGCCTACAGAGATGAACCTCTTTTTATTCTTATTCTCTGTCTACTAATTCAGCTAATTTGTAGTTGTTTAGGTTTGCTGAAATGCAATATACTTGAAATGGGTTGGCTTTTACAATGGAGGTTTATTAGTTCACAAATTTACAGTTCAAGGCCATGAAAATGTCCCAATTAAGGCATCAAGAGTAAGGTATCTTCTCTGAGGAAAGGCCAATGGCATCTGGGTTTCCTCTGTGCTATGGGAAGCCACATGGCTGGAGTCTGCTGGTCCTTTCCCTGGTTTAGCTGCTGGTTTCTGTGGCTTTCCCCAAAATGTCTCTGGGCTTCTGTCTTAGTGTCTCTCAGTTCCTGTCTCTCAGGGTCCTCCTTGCTTGTTTCTGCTGGGGCGTTTCTGTCTAAGTGTCTGTCTTAGCTTCTCTTGGCTCCTGTGTGCCCTTCTTTCTTCTCCCGGGGGCAAACTTTGGATTACATATCTTAGCTTCTCTCTAAAATATTTCTCTCAGCTTCTCTGCACTCTCTTTCTGTGAGCTTTCTTAAAGAACTCCAGTAAAGGATTAAGACTCACCTTGAATGGGCAGGGTCACATTTCCATGGAAACAATCTAATCAAAAGGTCCCAGCCACAATTGGATGGGTCACATCTCTATGGAACAACCTAATCAAAAGATCCTATCCACAACAGGTCTGTCCTGACAAGAGTGGAGTAAAAGAATATAGTCTTTTATGGGGTACATAACAGATTCAAACCAGCACAGTAGTAGTAGTTTTTTATTTCTTTTTTTCAAGACTTATAACACTGTTGACTCTTTTTTTTTTTTTTAATTCAGTTTTATTGAAATATATTCACAAACCATACAGTCATCCATGGTATACAATCAACTGTTCACAGTATGATCATATAGTTATGCGTTCATCACCACAATCTATTTCTGAACATTTTCCTTACATCAGAAAGAATCAGAATAAGAATAAAAAATAAAAGTGAAAAGAGAATACCCAAACCATCCCCCCATCCCACCCTATTTGTCATTTAGTTTTTACTCCCATTTTTCTACTGATTTTTTTTCAATTTTTTAACTTTGTTTATCAAAAAATTAAAAACAAACAGGCAAACAACAACCAAAAAAACCCCACAACATTTCAAACAAAGCAATGGATTAAGGAAAACAAATAACCTAAAATAACTACTTTGCTTCCAATATGTTCCTACCATACCCCAAGAAAATTAATAAACCATGTCCAAACAGAGGAGTAAGAAAAACAAATAATCTAAAATAACTACATTGCTTCCAACATGTTCCTACCATACCCCAAGAAAATTAACA
The DNA here is from genome assembly GCF_015220235.1 of Choloepus didactylus. Lineage (NCBI taxonomy): Eukaryota > Metazoa > Chordata > Mammalia > Pilosa > Megalonychidae > Choloepus > Choloepus didactylus. The sequence goes on from NC_051309.1 coordinate 53,772,841, forward strand.
ACCCCTAAGAAAACAAAGGAATAAGAGAAAAAAAAAAACCTAAAATAACTCTATTGCTTCCAACATGATCTTACTATATCCAAGAAAGTTTACAAACCATAATCATTCCTGAGCATTCCCATAACATTGAGATTACCCTCCATAGTTTATCTGTTCTTATTAGATTATCATTCCCCCTCCACTAATTGGTATCTCTAGGTCCCCTACATTCTACAGTATAAAACATTGTACATTTTTCACAGAATTCACATTAGTGGTAACATACAATATCTCTCTTTTTGTCCCTGGCTTATTTTGCTCAGCATTATGTCTTTTTTTTTTTTTTTTTTTAATCTTCATTTTATTGAGATATATTCATATACCACGCAGTCATACAAAACAAATCGTACTTTCGATTGTTCACAGTACCATTACATAGTTGTACATTCATCACCTAAATCAATCCCTGACACCTTCATTAGCACACACACAAGAATAACAAGAATAATAATTAGAGTGAAAAAGAGCAATTGAAGTAAAAAAGAACACTGGGTACCTTTGTCTGTTTGTTTCCTTCCCCTATTTTTCTACTCATCCATTCATAAACTAGACAAAGTGGAGTGTGGTCCTTATGGCTTTCCCAATCCCCTTGTCACCCCTCATAAGCTACATTTTTATACAACTGTCTTCGAGATTCATGGGTTCTGGGTTGTAGTTTGATAGTTTCAGGTATCCACCACCAGCTACCCCAATTCTTTAGAACCTAAAAAGGGTTTGTTGACTCATTTTTGAGTTTAATACCTGTGATGGTATTTTCACATATGTGACTAAGCCATATATCACCTCTATTTGTGCAGTTAAACTGAGTTTTAGATTCAATTGCATGACTTCATATGTGTCCACACTGCATTTTATCTTATTAGATTCAGCTTATTGTCTCAGCCTATTTTTTAAATGCAATTTTATTGAGATATATTCACATACTATAAAATCCATCTAAAGTATACAGTCAGTGGCTCACAATATCTTCATATAGTTGTGCATTCATTGCCACAGTCAATTTTAGAACATTTTTGTTACTACAAAATAAAGAAAAAAATAAAAATAAAAAAGAACACCCAAAACATCCCATACCCCTTATGCCCCCCTATTATTTATATATTTTATTACTTATCTGCCCATATGCTAGATAAAGGGAGTGTCAGTCACGAGGTTTTCACAATCACATGGAGACCTCAGATTTTAATACAGTGGTATTTGGTGGGTCATAGCAGCTTAGATCGCTCTTGCTCACAGGTGGGGGCTATTTTTTTAAATTAGGTTTTATTGAAATATATTCACATACCATACAATCATCCATGGTATACAATCAACTGTTCACAGTACGATCATATAGTTATGCATTCATCACCACAATCTATTTCTGAAAATTTTCCATACATCAGAAAGAATCAGGATAAGAATAAAAAATAAAAGTAAAAAAAGAACACCCAAACCATCCCCCCATCCCTGTCATTTAGTTTTTATCCCCATTTTTCTACTCATCCATCCATACACTAGATAAAGGGAGTGTGATCCACAAGGTTATCACAATCACACTGTCACCCCTTGTAATCTACATTATTATATAATCATCTTCAGGAGTCTAGACTGTTGGGTTGGAGTTTGGTAGTTTCAGGTATTTACTTCTAGCTATTCCAATACATTAAAACCTAAGAGGTGTTATCTATATAGTGCATAAGAATGTCCGCCAGAGTGACCTCTCAACTCCATTTGAAATCTCTCAGCCATTGAAACTATTTCGTCCCAATTTTGCATCCCCCTTTTGGTCAAGAAGATATTCTTGGTCCCCCCAGCCTATTTTTTGACACTACCATCTTTTTTTTTTTTTTTACAATCCAACCCCTGCCTTTGTGTGTATTATCTTTATTTCATACAAGTCATTGATAAAATTTTTGACTTAATAACTTTGTTCATGGTCTCATTCATCCATGAACTACCCCATTGAATATGTTCATCTAACCAGTTTCCAATCCACCCATATTTCTCTGATTTTGTCCACAAAGATATTGTGAGAACTCTCATAGAAAGTCTTATGACACTTCACAGTGTCTGTATCACTCGCATTTCTCTCTGTTGCAACTCTTGAAGTCATTAACAGAGAAGGAACAAGATTAGTTTGCCAGGATTTGTTCTTACTGAGTTCATGTTTGGTCTTGATTATCATTGGTTTCTTGTTCTAAGCACTCACAGCCATTTCTTTAATAACAGAATCAGGATCCATATTGATAAAATCAATCTGGATTAAAAAATGAAAATGTACACTGATTTTTTTCCCCTCAGCGATGCCAGATAAAATTGCTTAACTCTTCTTTCCTGTTCTTTTGTGTGTTTGAAACAGGTACCGCCGCAGCTATGACTCCGACTTCACTGCTCCTTTGGTCTTCTATCACGTGTGGCCTGCTCTCATGGAGAACGACTGCGTCATTATGAAAGGCGAAGCTGTCACCAAGAGAGGGGCTTTTGTACGGTGGCCTTGCATAGTGAAAATTCATCCCAAGTGTTTGATTCACAAGTTCGAAAACATTTATAAACCCAGAGATTCTATAAAAGAATTTCATAAAAAATTGGTTGATACTCCCTCATACAAAGGGGAAGAAGCATGTGATACAGGAGCCTGGTTGGGGAAAGAACAGTTTCTTTTCTTGGGTTCTTCCGTGATTCTTCATAATTTCCTGGCAGTAATTTCTTTGCCTCCTGTTTCTTCATTTATAAAATGGAAATAGCAATATTTATCCTTCTCCATTTTAGAAAGCTTGTAATATTATAAGGGCAAAGCCCTTTGAACTCACCTTTAAATTCTAAGCATTTAAAAATAATCAACTTTCAGGAAAGTTTGCCAAATTTTTACTAATAGTTTTCCATTTTGGGGAACTCTGAGTGTGCCCTGGTTTTCTCTCCTTTGTATGTGTGGGAAGGGAGGAATAGAGCAAAAGAGGGCAGAGGAGGTAGAGAGAGAGAGGAGCCAATCAGTTTTAGAAGGTGGCTTCCTAGTACATTGATTGTAGAATGTTTTGAACATTTGCTTTGATTCAGTAATTGGGCAGCTGTCAAAATGGAGTTTTAGGTATGTAAATGTGTGTTGGGCTGGGGATTGGGTGTTGGAACTGGTGGTTGGTTGCTTGGCTATTCTGTCTAGTTCATATTATGTAATTTTTGCCCCAACCCTTCCTAGTAAGAGTTGAGTAACTTTTGAAGTGAAGCCCCTTAGATGAGGCAAAGCTGCCATCTGGGTAGTTTCTGTTGCTGTTTTCTTTGAACTGGAGAATAGGGGAAGTGCTTTCTGCATGTACTATGCAGAAAGGGAATAATTTATTTTAAAAGAACTTAGATTTTCATATGTTAAAAATCCCATTGCAGTGAATTCTATTTCAATTAAGTGGTTGATCTGACAACCACACATGGTCTACAATGAATGATCTCATAAAGCATGCTTCTTGCTTCCACAATAATCACTCTTTACTAAGAAAACTTATTGTAGACTCTCCTGCAGTAGACTGCAGTTGAAGGGAGGAAGAGGGAATAGCTACTATTCTTATGCTCTAACATCAAATAGCAATTGTCTTTGAACTTCTCTCTCATCAAACATACCACCCATTTGCCCAAGCTTAAACTCCTAAAACAAAATGACAAGACCCTAAAGGTGTGAATGAAGGGAAATTTATACGAAGGATTTTACTAGTAAAATCTCATTATGATGAATATATGTAGTTATATTCTCATTTATTAATTCAGTCAGAGAGTAGATGGGAAGCATCATTCAATGATATTGATTTATTCAATAGCTATTTATGACCAAGGCGCTATATTTAGGTGTTGAGGATTCGGCAATGAACAAAACAGACTCAAGTCTCTGCCCTCCTGGAGGTTATATTCTCCAACTTTAGCTAACCCAGAATGTAATTTCTAATAGCTTAATCTTCAAAACAAAATTCTACCAGCGCTAAGAATTTGTTGTATTCCAAAGTTCAGTGTAATGGGATTTTCTCTGAGAAATAGCCTAAAGTTATTGTCAAATCTTGTGCAGCTGTAGGAAATCAAGGAGGGCCCTCATGCTAGTGACCAGTAATGGGCAAGTGCAATCATATCAATAAAATCTCTCATGATATCGGATATACACCTTGTTTTAAGTCATGTAAGCTTTCACTAGCTATTGACCATTTCTCTCATTCTCTTTTATTTAGTGGAATTCGGTGCGACCTGTAAGTCGATGTCGAAGCAGAAGTTTAAGTCCTGTTTGCCCTCGTAGTCGTGTTGGTGTAAGCATGGTACATACTTTTCTAATCAGTTATTATACAAAATCATCCTATGGCAGACACTTCCTTTGTTTCAACAATTGCCTGTAAAAGAGGTGATTATAAGTCTATAGGTAGAAAGTGAATTTGTTGCAATAATGCTAACCCCAGATTGAGTTTTATAGTACTGTGGGCTAAGGAATTTATCATTTTAGAAAGAAAGAGGTAGAGATTGTTTTTCTTCTTAATTAGTTCAAAGAATGATAGACCTTACTTATTTCATTGTTTTCTGTTTATCTTTAAATGATAGTAGGCTCTTAGGGAGCAGATTCTAAATAGAGAAGGGGACACTTTGGTCAACGGAACCAGGTACAGGTCCCTTGTTCCTCTAGGACTTGGTGTATGAGTTTGGGAGAAATTGCTCAAATGATCTAGATTTTAGCACTTTTTATAAAGGGTATCAATTTTTTCCAAACTTCAAAGTTGGAAGAATAAGATTAGTGTCGTTGCTAATTAGCCCCAATACTTATGTCAAAGAAAAAAAGGCACAACAACAACAGGAAAAACATCTGTGAAGACTATGGAGATAACATCTCTAAAAGCATTATTATGACTCATCATTGTTCATTTTTTCAACAAATGTTTAGTCAAGGCCTTTTGAATTCAGGGCTGAACCAAGACATATGGACACCAGAGAAGCTAACAATTTGCTGTTTCTTCAAATCAATATTCTTTAAATATTTGTTCATCCTCATTTTAGAAAAGATGGAGAGTGGTGAGGAAGGAGAACCACAACTGGCACTGCTCCACTTCTCCAAAACTGGCTCTAGCTATGCACGCCTACCCTTAAACTTGCAAACCACCCTCAGCAAAACAAAAATGAAACAATCAAAACAACAACAACAACAGCAACAACAAAAAAACCTCTGCAGTTAATCAGACCCACCCCTTTTACTGAGTTTAGTGAGCATCTAAACTAAACTGCAACACTGGAGCATTTAGTTAGCTTCTAAACTAAACTCCACTAGATGAAGCATTTTTACTCCAGCATGCCCCTTACCAAGCATTCTATCCTGCTCTGATGGATGCTAGATTTTGGAAGGATACAAAAACGACTAAATCATGACCCATTCCCTGAATGGGTTTCAGTATAGGAAGATCAATGTGATTTAACCAAGGTAGCTTTATGTGATATATGATACAGTCCATAAAAAGAAGCCCAAAGAGTTAGGGCTATTGGAGATAACAATGACTTCTGGATTTGGTGAGGGAGGAAGAGCTGCACGAGAGAGGTGATATTTGAGCTGTTCTTTTCAATGGGGTGGGAAATTGGGGAGGAATATTCCAGGTGAAGGAAATGGCCTGAGAAATATTGGGAAAGTGGAAAATGAAAAGGAATGTTTGGGAAAGGCAGGTATCTGGCACAGTCCCTTTTCTGTTGTAGATCTTAAAAATATTAATTTTTATAGTGGTAACATATATGTATAATATGAAATTTCCCATTTTAACCACTTATATGTGTACAGTTCAGTATATTAATTACACTCTCAATATTGTGCCACCAATATCACCATCCATTATCAAAACAACTTCATCATCCCAAACAGAAACTCTTTACAAACTCTTGGAGATTTAAATATAATTTAGTTATCTTTATTAAAGAATAAGTATTTATAGTAGGTAAAAAAAAAAAAAAGATAAAGATAGTGCATTTAGTTGGAATGACAAATAAAAAGGAAACCTTGGGAATTTTATACCAGGAGAATCACGATTCTTCCCATTTTAAGAAGAAATAGAATATCAGAAGAATGTGCAATATTAGATACCTATTGTTCTTACATCCATGGAAGATTTTAACTCTTGACTTGTTGGAAGGCTTATCCATGGCAATGTTACTCTGTTATAAGTTTTTATACATGTTTGAGTAGGAACATGTATTCACCTCCTCTCTCTTTCCCCTTTGTTCTCCAGGGAGAACAAAATAATTTCGAGTAGAATAAAGTATATTCTCAAAGCTGAAACTAATGTCAACTTTGTCTCTTTCCCCCATGCTCTCCTTGTAACAAGACAAGGTATACAACCAACATCAAATACAAATATTTTTGGTTAATCTATTTGAGATTGTGGTCCATCCAGAATAGCTTCCATCTTTGTATGCACCTTGTATCTAAAGTGTTTAAAAGTCCAGAGGAAGAATGATGCTGGTAGTCAGCTATTTCTGAGCCATAACAGACTTGTAGTTACAGGGTGGTGCTTTCTGCTTAGTGAAAAAAAAGGTGAGAATTGAAAAATGATTCTTCTCTGGCATCACAGTGACCTTTTATAGTAGGACAGGTTTCAAACACATGAGATAATGCATAAAAAGAATATGCAAGAGAATATTTTATACTTTTAATTATTATTATTATAATAATCATCCTAATTCTTATTTTCTGGAAAGCATTGAGTGCTTAGGCTACTGAATCCAAATTTGAATTAATAATTTAATTTAAACCAAATCTGGTACCCGTTTACTTCAGGGAGTATAAAAGGAATCACAATGGCCGACCTTACTGGGGAAAAAACAACAGTTCTAAAGTACCTCACAGAAACTATCTACTTGGGATGAGGGAAAAAGTCATGTCAGAAGGCTTCATCCTTTCAGCCCCATCTGCTGTGTAATTCACGTTACGCTTTTATGTTTTCCAGATGTCTCGAAGTCGCAGCCCTTCTCCGATAAGATGTGGACTGCCAAGTAAGTGGGATGGGTTAGATGGAGCACGTTTTCTGCTTTTTAAATATCCTCCTTAGTACATGACATTGTGCAGCAAAATGGAGGGAGAATCTTTTCCCTCCTTCGAGACTTGTCTTTCTGGGTCCTCTCCCTGATGGTACCTGAGCAGGCAGTAATCTGCCAAGTCCCACAGATTACTCAGGAGGAGCCTTCAATGGAGAGGTTTTATTACTGCCAACCTAGATTAATCCCCCTTCTTTCTTCTAGGCCCTTCCAAAATCAATTCCAAAAGAAGTGACTGTAATAATCAACTGTTTGTTTTTCTCCATAGGGTTTTAAAACAACCAGACATGTTCCTTTGCCACAGAACATCTGCAACAGCCAACTTTCCTAGTGCCTCCATCTGCCTGCTCTGTCTGTGCCTCAGACCTCACTTAAGATAATGTGAAAAGGCAATTCTGTGTTTTTCTCTCCACCCAGAGACTTAAATGTTTTGGCTTAGCACATTTGTAACTTCAGCCATAGTGCATTGTATTTTATTTTATAGATACAAATTCCATTAATTTGATAAAAACTATTGCATAGGTGTTTAGGATCATATTTGTTTGAAGCTAAGTCCATTACACAGGTTCAGGATTTCCATCCTGAAATACTAGGCTGTTATAAAGCAAACCTTACAAACAAAAGTGGAAAATCTTTACCATGCTGGATCCAAAAGATAAGAGTAGTCGTTTTAGTTCACAGATTGATCATAAACGTTATAGCTGTGGTGTATTAGCTTTAACTTGAAAACTATATTGGGTGCTTTAATTTTCTTTTAAGTTGAAACTTAACTGTCAGATCAGGCTGGGGAACTTCTATCAGTAGCAGTGATTTAAGGCTAGAAGTAGAAAGATTACAATTTAAGAGACTACAGCTGGCTTGCTTCTCTGTTCCTATTTTCAGAGTCCCTAGTTTGATTTAATTGAGTACTTAATGTATCTTGAAGCTACATAGTTGAGAAGATTTTCTTGCTTCATAAATGCAGAGTGCGATTTGTGCAAGAGCTGGCTTTGAGATAAACGTCAATTTCCATGAGTTTATCTTCTGGGAATGTTTCATATTGTTTCAGTGAACATGTTAAATATAAAACTTACCTGGGATATGCCCTTCACCTATTCTACCTTGTTTGCAAATTTAGACTTCCTAGAACTCTGACTAAAAATACCGAAACTCAAGGCCTAAAATGAGGTGCACCATTTACTGATTTTAAAGGGAAGGTATATCCCTTGATTTATTCACTGTGAAGAACTGTTGAACATTAAAGTTCAAGATAATAATGAAATGCTGCTTACTTGAGACAATTAATGCTCTTTCTGCCCCATTTCACTCTAAAGCCAGCCTTAAACACAAGCCTCACGAGTGATTGTTTTATCCATTTGCTTTTTAGAGAGAAACTTGAATTGGCCACAGCTTAGTTTGCTGAAGCTCAGTGGCAAAACCAACACCTGATGCTTTTCAGGTGAAAAAAAAAACAGTTACCTAAAACATCTTGCCCCTTCCTCAGTCCCAGCCCCTTGGTTTAATGATCACCAACTCATTCTGAAGCGTGAGGTTAATCTTTCCCCGTTGTGAGTTTTTCTAGTCGTCACTCTGAGAGAAGGCAGTGTGCTGGAAGGAGCCCAGGAGCCCAGGTGGCACTTAGCCCTGGCTCGGTAATCAGGTTCTTTCGTTGGCTCTTGAGCAAGTTACTTCACCTCTCTGAGTCTCAGTTTCCTCACTGTAGAGTTGAGGAAATTGGACGAGTTTAGCAGTTCTCTCAACCCTACCAGACTCAGTGTCCCCCCTTTTATTATAACAAATATTTTATTCTGGATATTCTAAAATAAAATTCAAAGTTAAAAGGACTTATATGCACATGTAATTTTAAACAATGAATGTAATGCCTTGACTGTAATATAAAGCAGAAGAAAAGGAATGCAATTTTTAATAAAACAATGTATTTCAATTAAAAAGCTTGGGCATAAGCATCATAGAAGATAAAATTAAGTAGTTAGATGCTTGCACCTATATGTAGACTCACCAGCATCAATGTGTGATGTACTGGCAAAATAAAATCACAAACAGTGTAGTCGTTGGATATGATTTTCTGAAATGGTGGACAACTCTTGGTGAAGTTTCAAACAAAAAACTTAATCTTGCTTTGATTTACAAAGTAATTGTATTCCTAGAAAATTCAGTGTACGTTAATCCCATGCAACAATTACTTTGTGTTATATGCTAAATGGTGTTAGGTTCTAAGCTTAGATAATTATCAGCAGTGCTTTTTTTTTAGATTTATACCAATGCCCAGTAGCTCACGTGATAGTCCCATGGGGTAAGGGAAATTTTGTCATTGTGCAAGTCTTCCCTGTGTCTTGAAGGATATCTAGCAACCATGTACTTTGCCCTCTAAATGCCAGAATTACTAGAAGACATACCCCCAGATTTCCAAAATCCTCCAGAATTCTTAACAGTATGTAGTATGATTCCCACTGAGACACACTGAAAAAGATCTTTTAAGGTCTTTTTTGTTCTAAAATTCTAAGAATTCATGATTCAAATAGGTCTTTTCTAAAATCTTTGTCTACATGTCAGAAATTTATCTCAGGAGCTGAATGCATGCCCTGATTTGGAAAGAGGTAGCTCAATTTACTTGCTATGTATCCTCTCTGGTTACTTGCTGTATCTCAAGTTTCTGATTTGAACTTTAACACTCAGAGAGAGCTGAATAGTCTAGAGTAAGTTTTAGAAAGAATCCACAAAACCAAAGGAGGCTGATCTATACTGATTTCATCTGGGCATGTACCTTAAGTCTTCACCCTTTATACCTTTGCACCTTCACTTCTATTTTCTCTCCCTAGTTTTCATCCTTTTTCAGTTTTCCTAGTTAATCTCCCTGATGCAAATCCATCTGTACTACTTAAATAAAAATGCCTAATATTAAATGTAATGTTTGAATCAATTAAAAGACAAATACATGTTATTTAAAACTTAGAACACACTGAAAATAGTCCATAGAAAGATACAGTTATACCATGATTCATATAATGCATTAATTTCATGAAATTTAAAATAATTATTTTCCAAATATTTGACTATTTGGATTATTAAAAATGACAATCACTTTTAAAAATAAATAATATTTAAATTTCAAATAGGTCTGAGTTATGATTATACTTACATCTTAAGACTCTTCAATAAAAATGCCTAGACTATTATTTCACAAAATTGGTGAAAATCCCCACCCCAAGCATACTGAATCAGAATCTCCAAGGACATCTGTATTTTTAACACCAGCAGGCAAGTTTGGAAAACATTGATCTTGACCTGACTAGTGATCCATAAGCAGAACACAGAATTGCAGAAATAATTTATTGCTTCTATTATCCTATCCCTAACTTTGTGAATGTCAAGTGATATTTAATTTAAAAGCCTCTGGGAATATTAAACCATTTTCTATAATCTAGAAATAGCTAAATTACTGAGAATTTAGAATATGTATCTTTATCTGTGCACATACATATAAATGCATGGCTAGTTATACAATTAAATTGTCAATAAAAGAAAATAACAATTTTATTTCTCTTCCCTTGAGGTTGAAATTCTCTTGTGTTTCAGATTTGGATGGCTTGTTTGTTGAGCTATTAGAATATGCATTTCTTACTGAATTCATAAGTCATTCTCTTTCACCCTGTAGGTTTCATGCTCACTATGTTTAATTGAGAGTTGTGCTCAGGAATAATGAATTCCCCTGGCCATAGTTTGCATAGTCATGGTCATCTGCCAAAAGGAGCTAGTCACCTGGAAGATACTGACTTGGGAACATCTTTATGACTAAATGAGTCTCTAGACAAAAAATGTAAAATAGAGTGAATCTGACATCCAAATATTAGAACTTACAGGTGGCCTACCTCAACTGGAGTTTTCCCAAACATCGAATAAGAGGAGAGAAATTTGGCTTTTCTCTTTGCCTGGCAAAGTATCAAATATCCCAAAGAGAAGATTGGAAATTAACCTGTTTCAGTTTCCATTCAGGAAAAATCAAATCTCCACCTCTTTTTTTTTTTAAAAGAGAAAGCCAAATATAGTCTCATGACTACAATGTTCAAAGTTGATTCCATATGAAAAGCTCTGGTAAAGAAACATTGATAGGAGCCAAATGTAACCCCAATTTGGGGGTTCCAGGGTTTGGAATACATGGGCTAACAGTTCTAATAGAAATACTTTGGAGGAAATGATAGTTTTTTTTTTCTTAATGTTTTCCTTGCCTGAATTTAGCTTTTCTCCATTGGATAGCCAAAAGTAGTAATGTAAGATGAACTGACTTTGACAACTGGAAAGCAAAGTTGTAATATGATTTCTTGGGATGATCTTTCCCTCTTTAACCAACTTAAGAATTGGAAGAAACTCTAGGGCTGTATATCAATTGTAATCTTTGGTGCTATTGGGGTCTCTTTAGTTTACTTAGGCTGAGAGCTCTCCTGGGAAATATATGAATTTAGCCACAAGATGGCAATATTGCTTAAGAAATTAGAGGAAACTAGCAGTCGAAACAAGATTCAAATTGGGAGATAAATAGCAATTCTTCAGATAAAGTCTATATCTTAAGTACTAGTCTTACTGCGGTCCATAAATTTAGTCTGAATAACTTAAATTGCTGGAGGATGGCCAGGCATAAAAAATACAAAGAGTGTAATAGAAAATGTGAAGGGTTAAATAACTATATCATCCTACCTAACAAAGGATTTATGCATTTGATTACTTTAAGGCTCAAGAAGCAATTTCTGTGCTAGAAAAAAGCTCTTTTTCTTGGTTAACTTTTAAATCCTTTTATGCACCATAACACGATCATCTTGTCAACTTAAAGTTCTTATTGAGACACAGAGGATTTATTAATAAATGTTGTTTTGGACATGGTTCTTAAACATAGAAAAGGAGAAACTGATGGTTTCTTTCATGAGCCTCTAAGATTTCCAAGATTTTTTGGATGATTAGCATTTCATATGGTCAAACTCCTCATGTCCTGGGCATGGAGCTCAGTTTCAGAAAACTTCAGGGTCATTTGGAGGAAGTACTTTGGTTTTCACCTGGAAAGTGGAAAGATAACGTTAAGCAACTCTAAGAAATTGCCAGGGATTTATCATAGTGATGTTCCTAGAGTGTTTGAAAAAGCCATAATTCTGTATGAAAGAAAGAAAGATTTATAGCATTAATAATAACTATTTTCTTTTTAAAAATAATCTCTGCAGAAGCAAAAAAAAAGTTTCATGTCAAAAATATAGATTTCCATTTTGGCTCCCCTAGGACTACTTTGGCATATATGTTTTATTTTGTAATGAGATAGTATTTCAGAAAAGAGTGATCTTAAATTTTTATCTTTACAGTCAGAGAATTGATCAGTTAAATATACCTTAAGTTGATGCCCACACAAGTAAATTTAAGTTAAAATACTAATCAGAGCAAAATTTTACAAGGGTCTTTCGAGTCCACCTTTCCTCTTCTAGGCTCCATTTCCAGCTCTTTGGGCCTTGAACACTCTGGGTCAGACTACTGGGGAAGGGAAGCTCAATCTCTGACTTCTCTAGCATCCTCAGAGATGTAAGGGTTTCAAGATATTGTCACTGATGGCTGAAGGAAAGGGAATTCTTTCTTGGTGTGGGTTTATTATCAATAAGAAGGATGCTGTTAATTGATATTGTAAGGCATTAGCAAACCGAGAGCTATAATGTTTAGTACTGAAAGTGTCTATCTTATTTGTACTTAATTTAAAAAAAGAGATGCTGTGCAGTGTTAGGAATGCATAAATCATCCTGGTTAAGGTATTTGTCTCCTAATCAGAAAAGTTTAGTAGAACCTTTCCTCAGAGCCAATCTAGGAAAGTGAAAGGAGTTTTCAATGCTGTTTCAAATGTTAAAGATGTAAGGAAAGAAGGTGAGTCTTAAGGAGGTTGAGGTGGAACTATTTTCAGAGAGATTTCTTTGTTGGTTTGCTACTGGGAGATGTGTCTCTATCAGAAAGGTAAGGAGTGTTGAGAATGGGGTGTCCAAGTTCAACTGTGCATGTTTTTGTCTTCACAACTCTGGGGAGCACCCCTCAATGGGATCACTGCTACTCAAAGTGCTAGTCTACAAGAGGAGTTTGGGTCAGAGTGTAAATCAATGCACTGCTTTTCCTTCATTGAGAAAGTCTCACTATGGAAAAAAAAAAGGTCAGCCATGCTAAACAACCAGCTTAGGAACACAGTTGATTTGCATGCCAATACAAGGTGGATTTATACTGGCAGTAGCACTGAGTAGCACTAATACAGGTCATGATGAGAATGGTGTTCCCTGGAATTAAAACAGTATGCAGTGGACCTGAGTGGAAGGAGGAGGCTTCCGTATTGGTTTACCAGCATCTTCAAAGTTCTTGGAAAGCTTTATTTGAGTAGAGATTATCAGAACCATTTTTGCTGTTTTCCTGGTGTTCACCTCCTGGAATATTAACCATATTGGCCAAACATGATTTCTGTCTTTCCTCTGGGATTCCTTTGGAAGACCAGGATTGGGACTAGGCTGGATGAGTGAGGTAATTGCATTCAGTGAGAAATTTTAAGGGGGCACCAAAAAAACTCAAGTAAAATATCATAATGCAATATTTTTAAAAATCAAAGTTAATGTAAAAAAATCCATGATGAACAAAATATTAACATTTTAAGTAAAGTCAGGATATACTGATAATACATTCTCGAGTTCTGGAAACACACTCTGAATTGTTTGCAAAATTGCTTAATTTGGCTAGTGTTCCTGGGCTTTGATCAGAGAGTCCTGTTGTGATCTGTATCCTTTCAGTTAAATCAGGCTGGAAACAAAACAAAACTCAAGGTAACAAGTTTCTTGGGCCAAATGAGAATTGTATTTATTAGCAACTTTTTCTGTGGCCATAAAGATGAAAGACACTAGATATAAGAAATAATGAAAGGAGGGGCAAGATGGCAGCATAGAGAGGAATGGAATTTAGTTAGTCCCCTAGAGCAACTAATAGCCAGGAACAACTAGTAAATAATCTGGAACAACTGCTGGCGGACAACCATGACTGTCCACACATTGTACACCAAACTGGGTTGGGTGGAATGGCTGAGATCGCAGCATAAAATCTGTAAGTAAAAACTGTGGAACTGTGCTAGGAGTTCCCTTCCCCAATGGCAGGCTGAGCTATGAGACCTTGCTGTAGGAGAAAGCAGCATTCCTGGAGTGAGCGAATATAGCGTAACCTAGCTGCAACTGGGGTTTTAATTAACAAATGTGGCCTGCTGAATATAAGCTACAAACATAGACAGACCCCTAATAAGCAGACAGAGGCTTTTAGAGATGACTGACCTTAAGAGCCAGTAAACTCTTGTGCTCTGGGAAAGGGAGCCCAGAAGACCAAGTGCTCTCTCTGACTGACTGGTGAAACTGGGGAGATGTGGACTGGCTCTGAAAAGGGGCTTTCTTTCCCACTTTTTCTCTCTCAACCTGAGTGGCTCACTGGAGAGAGCCTTAGCCATTTTCCATTCACAGTGCTCTGACCCAGACAGGTGTGGAGATAAGAGTCAGAGAGACAAAGGAGCAATTCAAATGCAGAGGATAACGCCTTAGGGGGTGTATCTTCCCTAAGAGGAAGGAGGTGGGGCCCAGCTCTAGTGCCAGCCTTCCCTTCAGAACTCAGACCCCAGAGCCTGGGGGAAAACAGCCAAAACAGAAACTAAAGGAGCCACACCTCCTTACACCAGTTGGGAGTGACAGGCTGACAGGCGCCACCTGCCAGTAAGGTTAGGAAAAGCACAGTGGCTAGAGACTTCACAGAAAAGTCATTCTTCTAAGACACACCCTCAGGGATACTTGAAACTGGATATAACCCCACTCTGAGACCTGAACCCATTCTGGTCTGGGAAAATCTGACTGGGGTGAGTAAGGAACCCACATGCCTAGACAACAGAAAACTGCAATCTACGCTAGGATAAATGAAGATATGGTTCAGTCAAAGGAACAAACTTACACCTCAATTAAGATATGGTTGAGATATTGTTTCACCTTAATGAAACAATCAATTAAAGATTTTCAAAGATATATGCTAAATCAATTCAAAAACAAATCAAGTTAAGGGAAGATATGGCAAAAGAGATTGTGATGGTTAGGTTCATGTGTCAACTTGGCCAGGTGATAGTACCCAGCTGTCTGGTCAAGCAAGCACTGGCCTAACAATTGCTGCAAGGACGTTTGTGGCTGGTTAATAAACCAACAGGCTGGTTTATTAAATTATTAGTCAATTGGCTGGAGTTGTGACTGATGACTCACCGAAGCACATGTCTTCCACAATGAGAGAATGCAGTTGGCTGGATTTAATCCAATTAATCAGTTGAAGACTTATAAGCGAAACAGATAGAGGACCTTCACTTCTTCTTCAGCTGTCCAGCGAAGCATTTCCTGAGGAGTTTGTTGAACATGTTCGTCAAAGATTCCAGTTCATTTTCTGAGAAGTTCGTCAAAGTTGCCGGTTAGTTTCCTAAGGAGTTCATCGAACATCTTCATTGGAGTTGACAGTTTGCTGACTGCCTTACATAATTTGGACTTGTGCGTACCCAAAGTTGTGTGAGTCACTTTTATATTCATAGATATCTCTCTTTGATTGTTTCCCTAGAGAACCCTAACTAATACAACTTGGTACCAGGAGTGGTTCTTGAGAAACAGAATCTTAAAATGGGTTTTTACAATTTGTTTTGTACTCTGATTAGATTCAAAGGCACTAATGACTCTATTTCCAATAATAAGAGGGCATTGACAGTCCATGACATGAGATGGCAAAGAAGATATGCAAAATAGCGCTGTTTGATTCTCCTAATCATACTCTTGTACAAAGCAAGGCTCTGGGTGACAGTGTTTTCAACACCTTCACAGAGTTTTGCAGAATTAAGAGGCATAATGATGTTGGCTGGCTGCTCTTAGATACATTGAATAAAGTTGTAAGAGAAAGGGATGAGCTAAAGGCTTCAAATTCAAAACTTAAATGCCCTATGACGATGTAAAGGTTGCTATGTATGCCCTGAAAGAAAATCTTATTTCCTGTGCCCACAGTCTTGAGGTTTCTGAAAACCAGACACAGACTCTCATTGCATGAGTAGCAGATTTACAACATAAACTAAAATCTCAACCTCTCAGGGTGTCTGCTGTTAAAGTAAAGGCATTGATTGGAAAAGAATGGGATCCTGAAACTTGGGATGGGGACATATGGATTGATAATAATGGCAGTGAGGACATTGGAACCCTGGATTCTGCTGAGTCATTGTTAGATTTACCTGTAGAGGGCTGTCCTGAGGAAACAGCTTCCCCATCCTCAGGCTGCCCTAAGGAGCCTACCATCCAACCTCCACCTGAAGAGATTAACCCTTCAGTGCCTGCTAATCCTGTAATCACCTCCCCTGAGGAAGCAGCCCTCACTCCTCTGTCTGGAGAGATTAACACTGTTTTAAGAGCTAAAAATGCAACAGAATCTCCTGAGGTAAATGGCTTGAGGGATAATTCTAACTCTTTTCATGACCCACCCCCACCACCAGTCTTTGCTTCAAGACCTATAACTAGGCTAAAGTCCCAACAGGCCCCAAAGGGTGAGGTACAAAGTGTGACCCATGAAGAAGTACACTATACTCCAAAAGAACCGCATGAGTTTTCCAATTTATATAGACAGAAACCAGAGGAATATGTGTGGGAATGGATATTAAGGGTGTGGGATAACAGTGGAAGGAATATAAGGTTGGATAGGCTGAATTTACTGATATGGGCCTACTAAGCAGAGATTCTGCATTCAGTGTTGTAGCTTGAGGGGTTAGAAAGGATGTTAACAGTTTGTTTGGGTGGTTGGCTGAAACATGGATCAGAAGGTGGCTGGCATTACTGGAGGTTGAAATGCCAGAACTGCCCTGGTACAATGTGGAGGAGGGCATTCAAAGGCTTAGAGAGATTGGAATGCTTGAGTGGATTTATCATGGAAGACCTGCTCTCACACCCCTGGAATGTCCAAAGGACACACCTTTTACCAGGACTGTGGGAATAAATTTATGAGACTAGCTCCATCATCCCTGAAGAGCTCTGTAGTCACCCTTCTCTGTAGGTCAGATATTACTGTAGGAACTGCTGTCACTGAGCTGGAATCCTTAAACAATGGGGATAATCAAGTCCCAAGTTGGCAGAAGCCAAGTGGCTGCAGTTAATTGCCACAGACAAGGTGGGCATGGCTACCATAACAGAAAACAGGCTCAAAGCAGCAATCAAAATAACATGACTTGCAGAGACTTATGGTGTTGGCTAGTGGATCATGGAGTACCAAGTAGTAAAATAGATGGGCAATTGACTAAATTCTTGTTTGAACTATATAGGCAGAAGAATTCTAGGTCACATGAACAGAAGTCTCCCTTGAATTACAAAAACAGAGAGTCACGGCCCCTTAATAAATTCCCAGACTTGAGACAGTTTACAGTTCCAGAGCCCCTTGAATGAAGGGAAGGCCAGGTACCCTTGGGGAAGGACCCTGTTACACTGCCCAAAATTTATAGTGTTAATCTTCCTCCCAGCCTTCCCCAGGGGGACCTATGGCCTTTTACCAGGGTAACTGTGCATTGGGGAAAAGGAAATGATCAGTTATTTTGTGGTTTATTAGACACTAGTTCAGAAGTGACATTAATTCCAGGAGACCCAAAACATCACTCTAGTCCCCCAGTTGGAGTTGGGGCTTATGGAGGTCAGGTGATTGATGGAGTTTTAGCTCAGATCCATCTCAAAGTGGGTCCAGTGTGTCCCCAGACCCATTCTGTGGTTATTTTCTCAGTGCCAGAATGCATAATTGGAATAGACATACTCAGCAACTGGCAGAATCCTCACATTCGTTCCCTGAATCATGGATTGAGGGCTATTATGGTGGGAAAGGCCAAGTGGAAGCCACTAGAACTGCCCCTTCCTAGCAAAATAGTAAACCAGAAGCAATACCGGATTCCTGGAGGAATTGCAGATATTAATGCCACTCTTAAGGACTTAAAGGATACAGGAGTGGTGATTCCCACCACATCCCCGTTCAACTCTCCTATTTGGCCTGTGCAGAAAACAGATGGGTTTTGGAGGATGACAGTGGATTATCATAAACTTAGCCAGGTGGTGGCTCCAATTTCATCTGCTGTTCCAGATGTGGTATCATTGCTTGAGCAAATCAACACATCCCCTGGTACCTGGTATGCAGCTATTGATCTGGAAAATGCTTTTTTCTCAATTGCTATTAGTAGGGACCACCAGAAACAGTTTGCATTCAGCTGGCAAGGCCAGCAGTTTGCATTCACTGTGCTACCTCAGGGTTATATCAACTCTCCAGCCCTATGTCATAATGTCTGCAGGGATATTGATCTTTTCTCCCTCCTACAAGACACCACACTGGTCCATTATATTGATGATATCATGTTGATTGGACCTAGTGAGCAAGAAGTAGCAACTACTCTACATTTGTGTAAGGTATTTGCATGGCAGAGAATGGGAGATAAATCCAACAAAAATACAAGGGACTTCCACCTCAGTAAAATTTCTAGGTGTCCAGTGGTGTGGGGCCTGTTGAGATATTCCTTCTAAGGTGAAGGATAAGCTGTTGCATCTGGCCCCTCCTATGACCAAAAAAGAGGCACAACACTTAGTTGGCCTCTTTGGATTTTGGAGACAACATATTCCTCATTTAGGTGTGCTACGGCCCATTTACTGAGTGACCAGAAATGCTTCTAGTTTTGAGTGGGGACCAGAACAAGATGAGGCTCTGCAACAGGTCCAGGCTGCTGTGCAAGCTGCTGTGCCACTTGGACCATATGATCCAGCTGACCCAATGGTGCTGGAAGTGTCAGTGGCAAATAGAGAGGCTGTTTGGAGCCTTTGGCAGGTTCCTATAGGAGAATCACAATACAGGCCCTTAAGATTTTGGAGTAAAGCTTTCCCATCCTCTGCAGATGACTATCTCCATTTGAGAAACAGCTGTTGGCCTGCTACTGGGCCTTAGGAGAGACAGAATGCTTAACCATGGGCCACCAAGTTACCATGAGACCTGAGTTACCTATCATGAGCTGGGTGTTGTCTGACCCACCAAGCCATAAAGTTGGGCGTGCACAGCAGCACTCCATCATAAAATGGAAATGGTATATAAAAGATAGAGCTCAAGTCTGTCCTGAAGGTACAAGTAAGTTATATAAGGAAGTGGCCCAAATGTCCATGGCCCCATTCCTTCCACCTTATCTTCTCTTTCCCAGCCCACAGCTATAGCATCTTGGGGAGTTCCTTATAATCAGTTGACTGAGGAAGAGAAAACTCGGGCCTGGTTTACAGATGGTTCTGCATGATATGCAGGCACCACCTGAAAGCGGACAGCTGCAGCACTGCAGCCCCTTTCTGGGATGTCCCTGAAGGACAGTGGTGAGGGGAAATCCTCCCAGTGGGCAGAACTTCGAGCAGTGCACCTGGTTGTTCATTTTGCTTGGAAGAAGAACTGGCCAGAGGTGTGTTTGTATACTGATTCATGGGCTGTTGCTAATGGTTCAGCTGGATGGTCAGGGACTTGGAAGGAACATGATTGGAAGATTGGTGACAAGGCTAGGGAAGGGATATGTGGATAGACCTTTCTGAGTGGGCAAAAGACATGAAGATATTTGGGTCCCATGTGAATGCTTACCAGAGGGTGACTTCAGCAGAAAATTTTAATAACCAAGTGGATAAAATGACCTATTTGGTGGATACCAATCAGCCTCTTTCCCCAGCCACTCCTGTCATTGCCCAATGGGCTCATGAACAAAGTGGTAATGGTGGTAGGGATGGAGGTTATGCATGGGCTCAGCAACATGGCCTTCCACTCACCAAGCTGACCTGGCCATAGCCACTGCTGAGTGCCAGCAGCAAAGACCCACACTCAGTCCCCAATATGGCACTATTCCCCAAGGTGATCAGCCTGCTACCTGGTGGCAGGTTGATTACATTGGACCACTTCCATCATGTAAAGGGCAGCAATTTGTTTTTACTGGAATAGACCCATACTACAGATACGGGTTTGCCTTCCCTACATGACATGCTTTTGCCAAAACTACCATCTGTGGACTTACAGAATGGCTTATCCACCATCATGGTATTCCACAAAGCACTGCTTCTGACCAAGAAACCCACTTCACAGCAAATGAAGTGAGGGAATGGGCACATGCTCATGGAATTCTGTGGTCTTACCATGTTCCCCATCATCCAGAGGCAGCTGGGTTGACAGAATGGTGGAATGGTCTGTTGAAGACTCAATTACAGTGCCAACTAGGTGGCAATACCTTGCAGGGCTTGAGCAGTGTTCTCCAGGAGGCTGTGTATGCCCTGAATCAGCATCCACTCTATGGTGCTGTTTCTCCCATAGCCAGGATTCATGGGTCCAGGAATTAAGGGGTGGAAACAGGAGTGGCACCACTCACTATCACTCCTAGTGATCCACTAGGTAAATTTTTGCTTCCTGTCTCTGCAAGCTTAAGCTCTGCTGGTGTACAAGTCTTTGTTCCAAAAGGAGGAGTGCTTCCACCAGGAAACACAACAATAATCCCATTGAACTGGAAGTTAAGACTGCCACCTGGCCACTTTGGTCTTCTTATGCCTCTGAATCAACAGGCAAGGAAGGGGATTACTGTACTCACTGGGGTGATTGATCCTGACTATCAAGGGGAAGTAGCACTGCAACTACACAATGGAAGTAAAGAAGAGTTTTTCTGGAATACAGGAGATCCCCTAGGGCATCTCTCAGTACTACCATGCCCTGTGATTAAAGTCAATGGAAAACTGCAACAATCCAATCCAGGCAGGACTACCAATGGCCAAGAAACATCAGGAATGAAGGTTTGGGTCACCCTACCAGGCAAGGAACCATGGCCAGCTGAAGTGCTTGCTGAGGGTAAAGGGAACATGGAATGGGTAGTGGAAGAAGGTAGTGATAAATATGAGCTATGGCCATGTGACCAGTTACAGAAACAAGGACTATGATGGCATGAATATTTCCCCCTTGTTTTGTTATGAATATGTTTATATTTGTCTGTAAAGCAAATATCTTTGCTTTCTTTTCTGTCTTTTCCCCTTATCATATGGCATAAGCTGTACTGTTCATTTTGCTGTATTTAAGCTAAAGGAAATCAGTTTTAAGAGCTAATGTCACCCAAGGACTTGCACCCTATTCTGGAGAGATTTAGTGCATTTACAGTTGTATGCTGCACAGCGGAGTGTTGTTAGGCAAAATATATGTCTGTTATTGTTATCTACTTAGAGTATGGTTTTAGGTGATGTGTATAACTACCAAGTTGACAAGGGGTGGACTGTGATGGTTAGGTTTATGTGTCAACTTGGCCAGATGATAGTACCCAGCTGTCTGGTCAAGCAAGCACTGGCTTAACAATTGCTGTGAGGATGTTTGTGGCTGGTTAATAAACCAACAGGCTGGTTTATTAAATTATTAGTCAATTGGCTGGGGCTGTGACTGATGACTCACTGAAGGGCATGTCTTCCACAATGAGAGAATGCATTTGGCTGGATTTATTCCAATTAATCAGTTGATGACTTATAAGTGAGACAGATAGAGGACCCTCACTTCTTCTTCAGCTGTCCAGCGAAGCATTTCCTGAGGAGTTCATTGAACATGTTCGTTGAAGATCCCAGTTCATTTCCTGAGGAGTTCATTGAAGTTGCTGGTTAGTTTCCTAAGGAGTTCATCGAACATCTTCATTGGAGTTGACAGCTTGCTGACTGCCCTACAGAATTTGGACTTGTGCGTACCCACAGTTGTGTGAGTCACTTTTATATTCATAGGTACCTCTCATTGATTCTGTTTCCCTAGAGAACCCGAATACAGAGATGAAGGATATAAAGAAAACACTGGGCGAACATAAGGTAGAAATTGAAAGTTTGAAAAAGCAACTGGCAGAATCTATGGAACTGAAAGGCATAACTCAAGAGATGAAAAACACAATGGAAACATACAACAGCAAATCTCAAGAGACAGAAGAAAACACTCAGGAATTGGAGAACAAGGCACCTGAAATCCTACACACAAAAGAACAGATAGAGAAAAATATGGAAAAATATGAGCAGTGTTTCAGGGAATTGAATGACAACAGGAAGCATGTGAATGTATGTGTCATGGATGTCCCAGAAAGAGAACAGAAGGGAAAAGGGGCAGAAGCAACAACAGAGGAAATAATCAATGAAAATTTCCCATCTCTTATGAAAGACAAAAAATTACAGATCCAAGAAGCGCAGTGAACCCCAAACAGAATAGATCTGAATATACCTATGCCAAGACACTTTATAATCAGATTATCAAACTTCAAAGACAAAGAAAGAATCCTGAAAGCAGCAAGAGAAAATTGATCCATCACATACAAAGGATGCTTGATAAAACTATGTGCGGATCTCAGTAGAAACCATGGAGGCAAGAAGGAAGTGGTGTGATATATTTAAGATAATGAAAGAGAAAAATCACCAACCAAGAATCTATATCCAGCAAAACTGTCCTTCAGATATGAGGGAGAATTTAAAATATTCTCTGACCAACAGACAATGAGAGAGTTTGTGAACAAGATACCTATGCTATAGGAAATAGTAAAGGGAGCACTACAGACAGAAAGGAAAAGACAGAACTGAGAGGTTTGGAACACAATTTTGGGTGATGTTAGCACAGCAATGTAAGTACACTGAACAAAGGTGACTGTGAGTATGGTTGAAAGAGGAAGGTTAGGAGCATGTGGGACACCAGAAGGAAAGTAGAAAGATAAAGACTGGGACTGCATAACTCAGTGAAACCTAGAGTGCTCAACAATTGTGATAAAAGGTACAAACATGTTTTTACCTGAGGGAGAACAAATGAATCTCAATCTTGCAAAGTGTTAAAAATAGGGTGGTATTGGGAAAAAAATGCAATCAATGCAAACTAAAACTATAGTTAACAGAAACATTGTATTATGCTTCCTTAATGTAACAAAGGCAATATACCAAAGCTAAATGCCTATAAGAGGGGAATATAAGGGAGGGATATGGGACTCTTGGCATTGGTGATGTTGTCTGACTCTTTTATTGTACTTTTACTGTAATTAAAGATAGTTTAACTCTATCTTTCCTTTTGTTGCTTTTTAGCTGTCATTTTTTTATCTTTCTTTTTCTTTTGACTCTCTACCTTCTTTGACTCTTCCTCCTTCTTTGTGGAAGAAATGAAAATGTCCTTATATAGATAGTGGTGATGGTGGTGAATGCATAAATGCGTGACTATACAGGGAACTATCAATTATTTACTTAAGACGGAATGTATGGTGGGTGAAGAAACCGTCTTAAAAAAATGGGGGTTGATGAAGAAACCTGGAAGGCACTATATTGAGTGAAATAAGTCAGACATATAAGGACAAATATTGTATGGTCTCACTGATATGAACTAATTATATGTAAACTGTATTAGGGTTCTCTAGGGAAATGGAATCAACAAGAGATAGCTATAAATATATGTATAAATATAAGATTTATAGAAGTGTCTCATGCAACTGTGGGGATGCATGAGTCCAAATTTCATAGGGCAGGCAGCAAACCGGCAATTCCAACGAAGATGTTCGATGAACTCCTCAGACAGAGAACTGGCAACTTCAATGAATATGTTTGATGAACTCCTCAGGAAACAAACTGGCAATTTCAGTGAACTCCTCAGGAAAGGCTTTGCTGGTTAGCTAAAGAAGTGAAGGTCCTCAGTCTCACTTAAATGTCTTCAACTGATTGGATTAAATGCAGCTGATTGCATTCTCTCATTGTGGAAGACACACTCTTCATTGACATAATCAGTCATAGCTGCAGCCAATTGACTGATGCCGTAATAAACCGGCCTTCTGGTTTATTAACCAGCCACAAATGTTCTTGTGGTAATGGTTAGGCCAGTGCTTGCTTAACCAGGCACCTGGGTACCAATACCTGGCCAAGTTGACACATGAACCTAACCGTCACATAAACTCATAGACATGAACTATAAGTTGCTAGGATATAAAACGAGGCTAAAGTATGGGGAGTGGTTGCTTATTATGAGCAGAATATTTAACTAGGTTGGACTTAAGTGTTTGGAAATGGACAGAGGTGACGGTAGCACATTATTGTGAGAATAACAGTGCTGAACGGTGTGTGAATGTGGTGGAAAGGGGAAGCTTAGAGTCATGTATGTCACCAGAAGGAAAGTTGAAGGTTAAAATATGGGAATGTATAAAACAGTGAATCTTGTGATGGACAATGTCCATGATTAACTATGCAAATATTAGAATTCTCTTTCATCAATTAGAACAAATGTATGACACTATAACTAAAAGTTAATAATAGGGGGGTATATAGAGAAATAATATATCCATTGCAAACTATATAGTACAGTTAGTAGTATTTTAACATTCTTTCATCAACAGTAACAAATGTACCATACCAATATTATGAGTCAGTAATGGAGGGGGAATGGTTAGGGGTATGGGAGGATTTGAATTTTCTTTTTTGTCTTTATTTCTTTTCTGGAGTAATGAAAATGTTCTAAAAATTGAAAAATAGTTTATGGTGATGATGGATGGATGCACAGCTGGGCAATTGATTTTTCACTTTGGAACTCTGGATGATTGTATGGTATGTGAACAATCTCAATAAAGTTTTAAAAAAAGAAATAATGAAGACTTGCCCAATTGTAGCTTCTGTTTACATGAACTGTATTATACAGATCACATCGATATGTTTTTCTTATCTACCTGTGAGTGTTTCAGGCCGTAAGGTGGACTATGGGACTGAATTACCAGTCTGATATATGGACATTTGTACGGGTTTCCTGAAAAAGCATTTTCAATCACTCAAGGGTATAGTGAATAAAAATGTATAGGAATTCAACAGGATAGGAGCTATTTTATTTAAGCAAACTGTATCTCCAACATTCCCACAAAAATGTCTATCAGTAGGATAGACATTTCGCTGTGAAAGCCTAAGATAATGGAGTTTTGTCAATTACTGGACCCAATGCAATTGTCCATTCTTAGATGGTGCTTTCTGAAATGTGTGTCTTGTTTAGTTTTAGTCTCTGTAAACTGGAGAGTTGCCTTAGAAAGTGTTAAACTTCTAGTAATTGCTGGATGTTGCAGGTCCTCTAGCATGTGAGTGATCCCTGCTGTGAAGCACAGCATTTTACAAAGAAAACCTGGAAAGATGTTCATTTGCAGACAATCCTGAAATCCCACGAAGCCTCCACTTTGGGAATACCCCTTTCCAAGAGCAGTAAATGCATTTAAATGAAGTTAATTCTTTCTAAATATTATGAATTGTGGTAATAAAGTTATTGAAACCAAGGGAAGGCTTCTTTTTTTCTTCTTCTTCCCAAGAACCTACAGATCTACAGTTGTTTATAATCCAAAGGACCAGAACCAATGTTCTGTTTCGATTTTAAAGTTGGAAAAACAGGTCAGGAACCAATCCTGGGCCGTCCACTAGTCAGACTTAACATGATCTAGGATGTCAGTAAAGCAAGGTCACCCCTAAAATAAAACAATTTAATGTCTGATACATTTTATTTTATTACTGTTTTTTATTGGAGAAGGTGTAGGTTTACAGAACAATCATGCATAAAATACAGGGTTTCCAGATTCTAGCCCATTATTAACACCTTGCAATGGCATGGGATATTTGTTATAATTGATGAAAGCATATTTTTATAATTGTACTATTGACTATAGTACATGGTTTAACTTAGTGTTCACTCTTTGTGTGGGGGTTGATATTTTTAAAAAGTACTAAAACTATCTCTAGGAAACATCAGAATTTTGTTGGACTTCTTAAAGCTTTTAGTTTAGGCTTTTTTAAAACTTTGATTTATAAATGAGTGTGCAGATGGTGCATCATACAGGCTCAAAGTCTCTAAAGGCAAAAGGACATGTACAGGAATAAAACACGAACCCCAGCTGTTGACTTAAGCCTTTAGACAAAATGGTCAACCTGCACTGTCTCCATGGCCTCCTGTGCCTGTCTCCCTTCAGGATGTCCTCTGGGTCAGGGAAAAGAGGTTCCTGTTATCTTAAGAATTCTCTTTGCTCCTGCTCCTTATTGCCCATGTGAGTGAGCGTCTTCGCTGACACCAGAAACCCTTTCCACAGAGTCCTTTGAAATATCCCACTGACTTCACTGCCAGCCCCAACTCCACTGCATTTGCCTGTTGGGGGGAATCCCAAACACAGAGGAAGTTCTGCCCGTGATGTCTCAGCCTGGGGGAGCCATATCAAAGGCTGTGGAAACAGAACGGGGACCAGTGTGGTGCTGTCTCCACAAATAGGGTTCTGCTCTGGGTTTTATTGAGAGAAGGGAGCTGGGTTACCCATGCCATCACTTTTCCTCGGGCTAATCTTTGAGAGCAGCCGCCGAATGATGCACCATGCAAAACTCAGGGCTGGGGTTACTGAGGTAGACTGGGAGGGCAGCTGAGACTCGGACATGCTTTTGCTGGGCTTAGGACCAAGAGATCTCCCGGAATCAGCACAATCAGTGAGGAATTCTGTCCATAATGCACAAACAACACATATGCACTCTGTACCACATACACTGACCTGCTGGTAAAGGGCGGAGACGTGGCTTTCGGCAATCTTACTTGAAAAATGTGAATTATATCAGCTGGAAAAGACTGCCTCAGGGAAGGAGGGTTTAGAGAGATTCTGCCCAGGCCATGAATCTTTGAAGAAAAAAAAAATCACTCATGCCTCATGATGCAAAATATTTGCCTTTTCTCAGAGTAGTGTTAGAATTAAGTTGATGCCACTTATAAAATAACCTTCAGGCCAGAAACTTTAGAAATAGAATGTAATGCTTCCTGTGAAAGGAAAAATCCTTCCAGGGGCATGCCTCCTTCACGTTAGCTGGCATGCTGGGGGCTGCTCTAGCAGTCCGTGGGGTGACTTGGTGGTTTGTTTCCTCACAGAAGGAGACTGAGCCTCAGACGTCTGCCAGGGCAACTCAACTCAGGGGCCGTTTTGTATTCAGGCAGCACTGTACAGAGCTTGGGAGGTTTCTGACTGGTTGCAAGCTTGCCTCATATCTCAGATGGGTGGGAGATTTCACCCCCAACCACTGAACCTCCACATCAGAGACACTCAGGTGGGTGAGAGCCTCCATCCTTACCCCTCAGGGACTGTCTTCCAGATAATCCCACAGTGAGGACTAGCCTCCCTTTGTGTTGGGGCTTGAGGAGTGCCACCAGCATGGGCTCTGCAGGGTCTGATGTCCCTGGAGGGATGTGAGGCCTTGTAGGGAAACTTATGTCAGGGATAAGAGGGTGCAGAAGGAAGATGATGAATTACCTGCAGAGGGTGACCCCCGTTAAGGCACCATGTCACAGATACAGGGTGTCAGTCTGGGTCTCTTATCTTCTCTCCTCTTGCTTCTCCTTCCTCCTTCTCCTCTGGGATTTCTGCCCTAACTGGGAAGAATTCCTCATGCATCAGGGCTTCCTTACCAGCAAGTGGGAGTTCCTTGTGGGCACTGGGAGGAAGGAGAGAGTGATTTGGGTGGGTGAAAGAGAGGGCCTCAGAAGTATCAGTGTGATGGGTGTATTTCAGGGTGTGTGTGAGTCTGAGAGAGAAAAGGGGAGGAGAGGCAGAGAGAGAGAGAGAAAAAAATTGGTAGAAGTAAAAAATAGATGGATAGACAGAATGCAGCTATCTGGGTAGGAGTGGGGGTCTCAATATTTACTTCTACCTCGGAGGTGACAGCCAAACTCTACTTCCTCCTGTCCCCCCCCTCACCCCCCAGCCCTCAAGAACTGCTGAGTCCTGTACAACTCCATAACTCAATGAGAAGCACTCTGACCCTCTGGGCAGCATTGTCAGGCTGTCTGGTCTGTGGAAGGAGAGCCCTGGCCTTGAATTCAGGACATTGGGTGGGAATCCCCACTCTGCCTGTACCTTCCTTTTCATCCATGGGCAAGTTACTTTACTTCCCAGAGACTCACTTTTTCGATCAATAAAGTGGGAAATTTATGAGAACTGAATAGGAACTAATTCAGAACAGGCGCTAAATGTGTACTAAGAACCCACATCTCCATAGAGCATCAAAGAAGCAGCCATTAAAGTTGCCAGTTGTTTATTGCTGAAGACACTGAACATCAGATGAATGTAGCAATTTACCAAAAAAGTGTTTTAGCTTGCCACCGGGGTTATCCCTGAAGGGGAGAAGGGGACTGAAAAAAAGAATAAGGCACAGTGGTTGTAAGTGATGTGGGATGCTGAGAATGGAGAAATCTCTTTCCATTTGGGGATGACTTGGTGCCCTCCTATTGCCAGTGCTGATGTTGGTTTCTCTCACAATTTTTCTAGCTCTGCTTGCCCTATCTGCTTCTCCACCTTACAGAGCTTGGGGAAGCCCATGTATATTCCCATCTCCTCCCTTTCCTCTGCCCACCTCACTTCTTGGTGTATCATCTCTAGCTTTAGCCCTCTCTCCCATGGTGCCATGGCTCATTTCTCTGATTTCTTTAGAAGGAATTAATATCTTTGAAGAGTAGTGGTAAAAAATTTTTCATAAGGGAAAGGATTAAATAGTACATTGTTTTAACAGAAGAGGAAGCAGACATCCTAAAAAAAACAAAAACAAAATAACAAAAAAACAAAAATCAGGAGCACCCTGCTGTAATACTATCTTTCTACTTTGAAATATTTTGCACTATTATAATCAGAAAGCAAAAAATTTATGAAGTGGGAGAACTTTACTCCTGAAGCCATTTTTCCTGCAGCATAAGGAACTCAAGAGAAAAAGAAACAAACAAACAAAAAAACCCTCCAGAGCATTTAGGTGAAAGCCCATGCATCAATTCCTTCTGTAATGAGATCTTTCTGCAAAGAACGTCCCCATACTCTATCTGTAGAAGTAACCTGTGTAATTTCTAGTCTGATCTGGCCTGGAGCACTGATGACAGCAAGAGAGACTCTGTTTCCTCTTCGTATTGCTAGTTCTTTTGGCAAATGGAAATGTTTCCTTGGAGAAGTGTTTTGTCTAGTCCTAATGGAATTCAAAAGCTAAAGGCATTATCCCTTCCACTCTGCAGATGCAAAAGCTTAAGATCACAGCTTCACCCCTTCCTTCCTATTAAAATATAAAATGTTAATCATTTTAGGGGGTCTTTGGAGAAAATTAGCCTCAATGATGTGTTATTTTAATACTTAGTTCACTAAATCCTTTGCATTGCTGGACTTACTTTTCATAATTAAAAACTCAAATAGCTCAAATACATACACACAGGCAGTGTACAAGTTTGTCTTCATTTGGAGCTCAACTTGAATGGACAGCATACAGCTTATAGGTTCTTAATTTTTTCATTGTAAACCTGCAGGGGCTTGTTAACTGGCCTAAACACCTCTGAACTGCCATATGCTTTTCTCACTGCAACTTTAATCAAGTGCAGACTTTGCCTGATGTGAAATAAGATCTTAAGGCCCTGAGATGTCATCCTAATGAAACTCAAGACACTGGAGCCCACAGACTCTGAAAGAATCTAATTTTGAAACACCATTTCAATCCTAGACTTCCAATCCATCTTAAAGGGAACCCAGCTAAAATCTTTGGACCCTGGAAAAGTTGTGTCTAATTTCAGGGCTTTCTGTGAACCTGAACCTAGCTGTATAACTAGCTGGGAAGTGAGAAATGAATTTTTTGGATGATTGTTTGGTTGGGTCTGTAGACAATCACATTCACTGGGGTATATGCATGGTTCTCTGGTAAATTAGGAAGAATAATGAACATGGTTATATGTCAAGTTCTGTATGTGAATTTTTTAAGGACTTCATCTTAATTAAATCAGACCAACAGAAAAACAGTGAGGCTTCTGGGAGTTGGGGAAACTGCAAATAAAGTGACTTTGACATAGAATGAAGTGAGAAGTGGGTTCTGGAGCTTTAACAGGGTTTTGTGGATGTTTGGGAAGGACAGAACATGGGGACAGAGGGCATCTGGGTTTGTTTCTCTCGGGCCTTGGTGTCAGAGCCTTCTCTGTCCAGGGACTCTTCTTTGGTTGGAATCAGAAATCCCAGTGTGTCTACAGAGCAGTGTCGATGACATGGTCTACTGTTCAGGAAATTCTGTTTTACCCAGTCTTTGGTGGCAAATCTGGAGCCTTCCACATGCATCTGCTCATTTGCTCAGTGGAAAGAGAACCTGCTGGAGAAATTGGATACCTTTGCTCTATCCCCACCCTTTACTAATTTAGGACACAGGCATCTATTTTTACCTTTTGTTCTTAGTGTAATGGAGGTAATAATGTCTTTCAGACCTACCTCAAGTGAAACTCGAATAAGACAGCAGTTACGGAAGGAAGCAGAACATTTTGACCCCTTAGATTATGAAAGAGTTTAGAAGTTGTGGTGAAGTCACAAATTGCCTCTCCCTCATCGGATGTGCAAAAGAAAGTGTAGTGCCTGAATTTACATAAAACTGATAAGTTTTGCCTCAAGGACTCCTCTGACACCACCCCTTTGGTAGTGGGAACAGAGAGTGGGAACAAATTTATCCCAATCCTGTTTAAAACTTGGTCCATGATGTGAAGTGAAACAAGCTTAATGCAGTGTCTCAGGGAATAATTTCTTAGCATTTCAGATTTCCTGCTTTCCCCTGCTTTTCTCCAAGATGCCATCCAAGTGCATGGGGATGAGCTTCCACAACCTCATGGCCTTGTAGGAAAAGGGCCTTGTGACACTGGGCTGGTCTTTTGGTATGCACAGCTGATGTCCACTGGCTGGCCATGTCCTGTTCTGTTGGCATCTCTGCTCATGTCTGTAGGTTTTGTATGTGTGGTTATTTTTTCTCAGACAGGTCAGGGTCCAGGGTCCCTGCCATGACTGCATTTGTCTTCTGGTCCAGGCTATCTACTCTGCAGCAGGGGCTGTGGGTGTACTTGTTTCCCCCAAGCAGGAGGGTCCCATGGCCATCTGGATTCAAGCCAGTGATCACGAGACACAGGAAAACTAAGGGGCTCAGGAAGGCAAGTAAAACCCTCTTTCTGCCTGACTATTGCACTCCCTAGCCTTTGGGCCACCTCAGAGGTACAGGATTACTTTGCACAGTGGTCTCAAACTAGTTCCAAATAGCCTTTGAAGCAAGAGTTCCTCCCAACCACCACACCCTCTCCCCACTCAGGGGTAGAGACATGGGCCACTATCTGACTTTCTGTCTCCGCAACTACTGTCTCACCTACCTCACTCCATAATTCTTCTAGGCTGGATGAAGCAAGCTTTTCTCTTACTTGCCATTCTTATCTACTTGGAGCTTGCCTTTTGTAAAACTCCTTCTGTAAGTCTTTCCTGAAGTCTTTTGCTTTCTGTCTGTCTAATGAACTCTCTTACCAAATTATTCCCTACAGTCCCATGGGATAATTAAGAAATAAATATACACTGTATTAGTTAGGGCTCTCTAGGGAAACAGAATCAATGAGAGATATCTATGAATATAAGATTTATAAAAGTGTCTCGCAACTGTGGGTATGCGCAAGCCCAAATTCCGTAAGGCAGGCAGCAAACTAGCAACTCCAATGAAGATGTTCAATGAACTCCTCAGGAAATGAACTGGCAACTTCGACGAACTCCTCAGGAAACGCTTTGCTGGTCAGCCAAAGAAGAAGTTCCTCTATCTGTCTCACTTTAAAAGTCTTCAACTGATTGGATTAAATCTAGCTGACTGCATTCTCTCATTGTGGAAGACATGCCCTTTGTTGACCATCAGTCACAGCTGCAGCCAATTGACTGACGATTTAATAAACCAGCCTGTTGGTTTGCTAAGTAGCCACAAACGTTCTCACAGCAATGGTTAGGCCAGTGCTTGCTTGACCAGACAGCTGGGTACCATCACGTGGCCAAGTTGACACATGAACCTAACCATCACATACACTAAGCTCATTCTGGTAGGATGCTCAGGGGTGAGAAGTTTTATTTTAATTTTATACACTTCTGTGTTGTTTGAATTTTCAAATCACGTGAAATATTTTTGCTTTTACTGCAGTATCAATAGATACTGGAATAAGATGTCCTTGATGTAATTTAAAAGTGCAATATTTGATATTAGAAAACTTAGCTTTAATTGAAATAATGTAACCAAAAGAATCTCACAGTGGCATAAGCTGTATGTTGGTAAAATTTGGTGTGGACCAAAATACACAAGTGAGTTAAATCTTTGGTGTAAATTTTAAATGAGAAGGAATCAATACTAATGAAATAATTCCATTAAGAAGAAAAATGGGAAAAAATGGAAATTTTTAATTGCACAAGATAGAAAATTAATCAAGAAATTAAGGTAGTGTGATGAGATTGAAGGTTGCCCTCCATGTCTATTTCCCCCTTTTCTCAGCAGAACCTTGGTCAAGTTACCCTGCTGAGAAACTACATTTCTAACTTTTCTAGCTGTGAGGGCAGCCATGTGTCTGTGTTCTGGCCAAAGATGTACAAGCAGAACTGTTAGTAGGCTGATTAAGAGAAGGAAACCAGCCCTTCCTTCCTTCTTCCTCCTCCCTCCTGTTATGGATGGATTTCTAGCAACCTTTGCACCAGGACAGTCTCTTCAAGGATGGAACCCTTGAGCTGAGGTTGGAGAAGCAGGACATTGAAAGAGGCGTGGGTCATGCTGACTTCATGGAATCACAATATCATCCCTGGAGATGCTGGCTCCAGATTCCCTTTTCATGATAAGGTAAACTCACGTGTGATCAATATGCAATCAATTCTGGTTATTTGTAGTTCAAGTCACTGCAAACAGTGAGTTAGAGTATATAAACCTTTGCTCCTAGGAAGGATATATAGGCTTAGGGCTATATATATAGAGCTACTGGTCACATATTTGTCAATGGATCAATGTTTTATGTGTGTTTCTGTTTAAAGACACATTATGTAATATGCATTTTTGATTCAGTAACATTGAACTCATGGCCAACAGACTGTAACTGATGCCTGAAGGAAGCTTATCTAACCCATGTATTTTTTTTTTCTGTAAGACTTCTTGTTCTTAAGAACACGAGATGGCACTTCAGCACTATGCTTGGGAGATGTACTTAGTTTCTTGGCTGCTAAAACAAATATATACAAAGGATTGGCATAAGCAACAGGAATATATTGGCTTGTGGTTTTGAGGCTAGGAGAAGCCTAAAATTGAGGTGTCAGCAAGGTGATGCTTTCTCCCTGAAAACTGTGGCATTCTGGGGTGGCTTTTCCATCACGTGGCAACACACGACAGCATCTTCTCTTTTCTCTTCCAGGTTCCATTGACTCCTAGCTTCTTGCTGCTTCTCTTGGGTTCTCCTGTGTTCAGTTTCCTTTACTTCATAAGGACTTTAGCCATGTTGGATTAAGGGCCCACCCCCATTCAGTTTGGGCACACATTAACTAATAACATCTTTAAAGTTCCTATTTAAAATGGGTTCATACCCACAGGAATGGATTAAGATTAAGAACAAGTTTTTCTGGGGTACATAATTCAATTCCCAACAGGGGATTTTTTGAACAGTGAAACCACCAAAAAAAAAAAAAAAAAAAAAAAACACAGAATTCAAGAAAGAGGCACTAAATACCACTTTTTTTACAGTATGAGAACTGAAAAAAGGCCGAGTGTAGCCTTGTTTGACCTCAGCTGGGAATGTGTGTGTTAGGCAACTCAGATTTTTTGCTGCTCTGCTATTTCTGCCCATGACCGCAAAAGTGTCATGTGTATTGATTTTGAGGTTACAAATGAATTTCAGTGAGTAAGTGAATTCATAACTATGGAATTTGTTAATAATGAGGGTCAGCTTTACTTTTTTTTCAGGTCTCAGTTTACTCACAGCTGAATATAATTCCTAACTGACATCCTGGCTTAATTATGTTTGGTCTGAAAAATAGTTTATGAAAATTCGTCAATATTGATATCATTCTGATTAAAACATGTAGTTAAATAGCCTTTAATGTCAAGAGCTTGGGATCAAAATTTCCACCAGTTCAGCATGATGGATTAAAGCAGCAAAATGTCCTATAGTCTGAAGACATGCTTTTAAAAGTTAAAAACTCTATGCAAGTTTTATACTATTTATACCTCATCTAGAAAGCTCAACAGGATTCCACTTTCTCTCATAACAACTACTGTGCAAATCTTGAATTGCAGGCTTCTCTAACTGCAGAGGCTGCTGGGAAAATGCACACATCATGGCCCCCACATTCATTCTGTCTGCACACCCTTTCCCTCCAGTAGGGTCAAATACCTGTAGCATTTGCCTGGGGCAGAGTGAGTAGAATCGTCTAGGAGATTTTGTTGTGAGATTCTTGATTAAACATAATGATTGTTTAACTCAGATATTATCTGGGGTCTAGTGGACCCTTAAGATCAAGACAAAAGTATCCCAGTCCTCTTTACCCTCAAATAAAGAGCTCCAGAATGTTCACCACCAACTCAAGATTTATGAAATGCACTGTCACCTCAGGCTCTACTTTTCTGTGTCCTTTGGACTCTTGTTTTCCATTCCATATCTTGAAGCTGTTTCATTTATCTCTGCCCTGGAGTTACCCTGAACTTAGAATCTTCTTGATCGTTTTCTTCCAAACAATTGTAAATACAGGGCTGTTGACTGTAGAATTATTATTTTGGGTTTGTGGGCTACTATGGGGGAGTGTCACATAATTGCACTCACTGCACAGCAATCAGTGTAAAATTGCATGCGAAGTAGTCTTATTCTTAAATGTTGTTTTAAGACACTTATCACTTTCAGGATTTCTCACTAGCTCTGTCATATTATATAATGCCCAGGCTTCTTGCTACTTTGCTAGTTCTTCTCTCTCGACTTCCTTTCTTTCCCCATCACCCAGTTATCTCTTGGATTGCTCACAGGGACTCCATATTCCTCTAACTCAGTTCTCTCCAACCCTTATTCCCAAATCAGCTCCAGGCCTACCTTCTCAGATCCAAATCCATCAGGGTGTTTGACTGAATGAAAGTGTCATATTTTTATCTAGACTACCCTTCTTAAAGATAGTTGAGGCTATATAAAAAGCATTTCTTCCTTCACGTGTACCTCTAAGAGGTCACGGATGAAATACATCTCTAAGGGAAACAGGAACGAAGCCATTGTGTTTCCATGTTCAAAACCAATAGCAATTAGCATCTTCTAATACCAGGAAGCCAACAAAAGTACAATTGAATACTACAGATGGCAATAGAAGGGATTAACATATTGGAACTCTCGAATGTTGAAGTTCTGAACAAACAAGAAAACTAAGAAAATTACTTCCCAGGAGGTTTTTAAGAAGGAAAGACTTTTGCCTGTAGGGAATGGCTTAGGGGCAGGTAGATGGGTCATTATGAGGTGACCTTCTCCAAGACCAGGGTTTGGCTGTGCTGGCTTCTTGGCCTCATCATTAGATCAGAGCCCAGGTATCCCAGTGGCCCTGCTGATGGTCAGAGTACAGCTGCCCCTGTGAACCCAAACATATTTGGGAGGAATTTTCATGCCCCAAAGCACCAACCCAGTGACCTGCCTAATTTAAGGTTCTCCACCTTCTAGATCAGGCCTTCCCATGTATTCACCATAGCCATGAGGCAGCAAGAAATTTTATTCCAAAACCCAGGTGAGCCATTTCATATCTATTGCTGAACTTTATACTTGCCCTACAAGACTCCGAGCAAGGGCCAGTGTCATCTCTGGGAGGGAGTATGGTAAAAACTTAAATATCTACTGACACCAAAGAGAGAATGTAAATAAGTGAATAGAGCTAGGGTCCAAATACAATAGGGAGTGGTGAGGAATCTGGAAAAGTAAAATTTCATGTCCTTATGGGCCAGCTGCTGCCTAGCTTTAGCTAATTATTGCCATCTGAGAATGCAGGCCTCAAACTGCCATACCCTACAGTTTTTCAAGAAAAGCAGAATTTTTTTGGTATTTAAAATACTAGATATAAACCAAACGAAACAAATCTATAGGATGAATATGGCCTCTGGGTCACCCCCATTTGCAATCTTTCCTGTGGCAATTGAGCGTTCTGGCTCTAAAGTCTGTTGGGCTTGAATTTCTCCAGCTGCAGCACTTATTGGCTGTGTGTCCTTGAGCCAATTATTCCCTCTGATTTCAGTCCTCTCATCTGTAAAGAGTGAGTAATAATAGAACCTACAAGGTTAAATGAAATAATTTAGGGAAAGTAGTGCACTGTTAGATACATAGAAAAGGTTACAGTGACTGATGGTTATTGATGTTGATGATGATGATTACACTCGTATCAGTTAGCTATTGCTGTATAACAGACCACCCCAAAACTTAGTGACTTAAAACAATGATTATGTATTATTGCTCACAAGTTAGTGGGAACAGCTTGATGGCTCTGACTTAGGCCACCCTTGGCTGATCTCTGTTGAGCTTGTTCATGTCTCCGTAGGCAGCTGCAGGTCAACAAGCTCATCTTGGCAAAATTATCTCACGTATCTGGGGCCTCAGCTGGTACAACCAAGCTGACTGGCTATGGTCTGTTGTTCTCTCATTCTCCAACAAGCTTGCCTGGAATTGTTCTCCCAGTGGAGGCAAGGTTGAAGAGAGGGGACGTTTGCAAGGCCTCTTGAGGCCTAGGTTTGGAATTGGCATATTGTCCCTTTTTCCTCATTCTATTAGCCAAAGCAAGTTACAACTCCAGTCCAGATTCAAGGGTTGGGGAAACAGACTGCATTAGCTGATGGGAGGAGCTGCAAGATTGCATTGTGAAGGGCATGAAGTCAGGGAGAGGAATAGTTGCAGCCATTTTTTTTTTCAGACAATCTACCAAAGTGATGATAACAGGTGTTTTTTTTTTTTACCTATTCTTGCGAGGTCTCCCTTCACCCCTGCCTCTTATGCCCTTTTCCAGCAGTTTGTTTTATCTATTTGAGGTTCTGTATTAGAAAGTTGAACTTGACCAGAGCCTAAGAGTTTAATGTAGAGAGACCAAGGGAATTAAAAAAGAAAATCACACAAGTTAACACCCAAGTCTGCACTGGAAAAACATGGCCCTTAAAATATGGGGGGTCTTGTGAAAGGATCACATGCTCTGAAAACACACGTCAACAACTCTAATTTTGTATTACCAAGAGCAATGATTTTTGTTGTACAATTACATTGGAAAAAGAAAATTTGACTCCATTTGCCATAATTTATGAGGCTGCAAGGTACCCAAACATGACTCATAAACTTTGCTGGTGAGAATAAGAGTAAAAGCAGCCCTGGGAATAAATATGGCACACACACTGTGCTTAACTTGGCTCCAGAGATTCAGTGATGCTTGAGGGAGAAATGTTCTTATATCTCTTGCCCTGAAAAGCATGGTTTTCACCATCTGCCCTTAGGCTGCTATTTACTTCTGTGGACGACTGGTATGCAATTTTACCAGAAAAGTATTTTTAAAAACCAAAAACACCCACATAATGGAGAAAGATGGTTGAAAAGTTTCCAGTTTTGCAGTTGAATTTATATTCTTAGCCCTGACGAAATATTTAGAAGCATCTTCATTGGCTCAGCGTAGGACTTCCACTCTTCCAAGGGGAGGACCCCAAGAACCATCAGCTGGGAGGCAAGTGCTGAGCCTGTCTCTGCGCCAGTGTGTAGCTGACACATCACATGCTGTCTGTCTTCTCATGACCCCCAGTCTGTAGGAGACACTTCTGAGTCAATTAAACCTCTTTCTTTCTCTCTTGGGGCTCTGGGTGTGCTGCATACTCCAGCATTTCTCTTATCTTATCCCACTGTCTTAGTTCCCTAGGGCTGCTGTAACAAAGTGACACAAACGAGGTGGCTTAAAACAACAGGTATTTATTGCCTCATGGTTCTGGAGGCCGGAAGTCCCAATCAAGGTGTTGGCAAGACCTCGTCCCGTCTGATGTCTCTAGGTAAGAAGAAGAACCTAGAGAAGAAGCTTTTCCATGCCTCTCTCCCGGCTTCTGGCAGTTACCAGCAAGCCATGCGTTTCCTTTGCTCATGGCGGCCTAACTCCCCCTCTGCCTCTGTGTTCACATGACCTTCTCCCCCGTGTCTGTCTAAATGTGTCCAATTTCCCCCTTCTCGTGAGGACACCAGTCATACTGGACTAGAGCCACGTCCTCCACAGTCTGGCCTCAACTAATCACATCTTCAAAGATCCTGTTTCCAAATAGGATCACATTTATAGAAGCAGGGTTTCGGCCTTGAGCATATCTTCTTGGGGACACGATTCAATACATAACACTCACTTCTTAAATTCTGCAAGGGAAGTGTTAACTCACAGTGAAATTCTGTTTCTCTAATACTCAGGAGTCGACGGTAGGAAGGCTTTCTGCTAGCCGGGGACCAGGGCAAAGGAAAAAGTGCCAAAGCTGCTGCCTCTCTCCTCTTGGGTCTTTCAGTCTTGGCTGCAAAGACAGTTCTAGAAAAATGTTTTCCAAAGTGTATTCCATGGAAGATAAGTCGTATGAAATGATTCTCAAGAAAGAGTTCCATTGTCAGAAAATTTTGAGAAACAGTGCAAGCCATATTGTTTTCTTGGAAAGCCACAATACATATTAGCAAATAAAAGCACTGCGGAGTTCCCTAACACATAAATACATTAATCTTAAAAAGCCAGTGCTTCCTATTTCTTCCTATTTGTTTGCTCAGGGAATCTTCTTAAGGATTGTCATGATATCATTAATTTACTTAATAATCTAAACTAGGAAATGCTATTGCACGTCAAGGTGGTGCTAGTGGGGGAGTTTTGGCCACTTATGTTCTTGTCTCAAGAAGGTTCAGGTGGCCTTTTTCCTCACAAAAATGCTTCCAGGAGCATAAAAGGGGACTTTCTTGTGTCACCAGGAATCTCCAGTGGCAATGTCCCTTTGCCATGAATGAAGGTAACATGCCTTGGTAAAAAACAAAACAAACAAACAAAAACACTGAAATTGATTTTCTAACAGACACATTTTCATCTGGTGATAACGGGAAGACAAAGGAACTCTTTTAGGTTCCTGGAACTTCAGTACCATTTGCGTCACCTTTGCCAGAAATAACAGATCCATGTTAGGCCCTGTATTAGATTCCTAGAGATACCATAACAAAGTACCACAAAGTGGGGGCTTACAATAACAGACATTTATTCTCTCACAGTTATGAGGCTGGAAGTCTGAAATCCAGGAGTTGGCAGGGCCGTGCTGTTCCTGAAGCTTCCAGAGGAGGATCTTTCCTTGCCTCTTCCAGTGTCTTATGTCCAATGATGCTGGCCATCCTGGTGTTCCATGGCTTGTGAATGTATCACTTCCATCCCTGCCTCCATTGTCACATGGCCTTCTCCCTGCATGTCTGTGACTCTGTGTCCAAATTTTCTCTTCTTATAAAGACACCAGTCATTGAATTAGCCCCTGCTGAATCCAGTATGATCTCATGTTAATTTACCTAGTTATATCTGCAATGATACTATTTCCAAACAAGGTCATAGTCACAGGTACTGGAAGTTAGGACTTCAATACGTATTTTGGGGGGACACAGTTCAAACCACAATAGGCTCCTTACTTATTTTTGCACATCTAACACCTAGCATAGTGTCTAGCACAGAGTAGGGATTCAGTGACTATTTGCTGAATGGTCGAATTAGATCAGTGTTTTCCAAAAAATGTTATATGAGATGATGACGGATAGCATGGATGAAAAAATTTTATTTTAATGATTTTGGATTTATTTAAGGTATATTAGTAAAAGTACACACTTTCCATGATTTAATGGATATTATTGCTTAGTGTATGGCTAAAATTAAAATGGAGCTCATGCTGGTTTGAATCTGTTATGTAACCTGTAAAACACTATGTTCTTTTAATCCACTTTTGTGGGGGCAGACCTATTGTGGGTTGGCCTTTTGATTAGATTATTTCCATGGAGATGTGACCCTGCCCATTCAAGGTGGGTCTTAATTAGTTTACTGGAGTCCTTAAGAGAGCTCAGGGGGAGAGACAGAGAAGTCTGAGCCAACACAGACCCAGATGCTTGGAGTTGCAGAGAGAAAGATGTTCAGAAATGCTAAACTAAGAGATGAAGCCCAGAGTTTGCCCCAGAGAAGCTAACTGAGAGCCCAGAGATGCTTAAAGAGAAAATTGCTGGAATCAGAAGCTGAAAGCAATACAACCCAGGAGCAAAGGAACAGCAGACGGCAGTCATATGCCTTCCCAGCTAACAGAGGTGTCCCGGACACCAATGGCTTTTCTTCAGTGAAGGTATCCTCTTGTTGATAACTTAGTTTGGACACTTTTATGGCCTTAGAACTGTAAATTTGTGAACTAATAAATCTTTTTTATAAAAGCCAATCCATTTCTGATATATTGCATTCTGGTAGCTTTAGCAAACTGGAATGGAGCTGATTTAAAGAAAAATATTAAGTAAATGAAAGAGGAGTTATGTAAATATAATGAAAATCATAAGATATAAAATTGCCAAGTGTATGTTTCCCTCCTAAATCTTTGAGTAAGTTGATGCTGTAGGGAGAGGTCCTTCTAAAACTTCATGTACCCCTGGTACACTTTAAATTCTTGGGGAGTATGTATTTACCAGATATTGGTCATAAAGTGATTCAATGATATACCAAATGTACAGTTTTTAGGGGCCAGTGTGCATATATGGAGGTGCATATATGTTTGGTGATGTTGACCAGAAGTGATTCATGTTTTCATAATTCAGTACCATTTTTAGCTTGGGCTTCCTGTAGAAAGCCATTAAAATGTACCCTTCCTTATCTATAGGACACAGAAAACTGCTATCCCTGCAGAAGGAAAGCAGTCAGGGCAACCCAGACACAAAACGCTCAAATTAGAGGAACAATGAGCTGCAGCATCATGGAGCCATAGTCAACATTTCCCTGTGCATATTGGAAAGAAGTGAAGACTTCCTTCCTGAGGAGTGCAAAGAGCGAGACCTATCTACCACTGGAAGAAAGAACTTGGAGGTCAGAGACAGATATCCCAGTGCAGAATGGTGGGACCCAAAGAAGAGGGTCTAGGTTGAACCATGGCATCCCTTTAGTCCATGGTTAAAAGTAGTCCCCAGTTTCTCAGAGAGGGAATGCTAAAGTGATGTTAGAACCCACTGCAAATATTTTACACTTATTATATGTATCAATGGACTAGTGGCAACCCACAAGGTCTTAAGCACCTGAAGGCAGGCACCATGCTTTCTTCAGATACTTTTATGTACCCAGAATCAAGCACAACACTTGTCACATAGTAGGTATTCATTTTATATATAAGAAAATTTTGCTTAAGATTTAACTTCCTAGTGAGAGGAGGAGCCAGGATTTACACCTTTGTCTTCAGGCTCCAGAGTTCAAGGCCACCAGGCTAAACTCTTCCCACTGTCTTTATGGGCATATGTTGGCAATCCCTTCCAGGACCTTCACTCACTTTCCCGTAAAGAGGCATTTCAGTCATGTTCCCATAATGAGGCACTTATGCTACACTTTCTTTTCTTTGTTTAAAAATATTTTTAAATAAATCACTTAGCCCACAGATATTTTGGTCTTGAGTCATTACCATGTTTCACAAAATGGGAATTCCTTTCTGCTTTCTTTGTTTTTATTCATAGATGCTGACTGCCAGATTTTATTGCCTTCCCTGCCTGAAAAATATTAGTGACCAGAAGCTGGTTTCCCCATTTCTGACAGAAGGCAAACTAATTAGCAGTCTGATAGAGCAAGTTTTATGGTGCGAATTGCATTTTTTGTTCAGTTGAGGAAAGTTGCCCATCTTTAACAAGAAATAAAAAGTAAGTGTCTCCTGGGTTAGTGAATACCTTTATTAAGAAAGCGACCCCAAAACTCACCAAATGCATTAAAGGTTATGTGGACACTTCCAGAAGAATTAAAAGCTGATCTTTTGGTTCATATTTACACTGCAGGTGGGATACTTCAAGGATCAAAGAAATGGGGGCATTCCATAAATTCTGCTAAATAAAACACCTGGGGTGTACCAGCAACTCAGATGAAGTCTGACACTTAGGGAAAACAGGGGGACTCAGAGCACAAAACAACATGAGCTTTACAAGTTTCTGGGAGTGGGGGCTGGTGATTTCTGAAGTTTTCTTTAACTACTCACTATTTTTAGCATAGCAGACTCCGGAGGGGCTGTCTGGGTTCTAATTCTGACCCCAATTAACTAAGTGAACCTGAGAAAGTTCATTTAACTTCTTTGTATTTCCATTGCCCCATCTGTAAAATGGGGCTAATGATAACACATTATCTCCTAGTGTTTTTTTCAAGGCACAAATGAGTTAATACTCATGAAGTTCTTAGAATAGCACATAATGCTAAAAAATGTTCTCAATTATTATTATATTCTATAAGGCCCATAGCATTCTTTCACTTGAACTTTGATGATGAATTACCTGAATGGAGCAGGACTGGCTACGTAATTTGCAGGGCCCAGTACAAAATAAAAATGTTGGGCTCCTTGTTTAAGTTACTAAGAACTTCAAGACAATGAGAGCAGAGCATTAAAGCAAGCATTGGGACCTTTGGAATGAGGGACCTTGCTGATTGTATATAAATTGTACAACCATGAACCCCTATAGCTATATAAGCTAGAAGGCTTTAGAAGGAATGCATGTACAACACAAATCGATACAAATTCTTAAATCTGGAAAAGCCAATGAAATCAATTTCCATAATAAAATAGAAAACCATCTATTAAGTAACAAAAATAAACCCAGAATTGCCCCTTTACAAAGCTTGGGTTTTGGACATCTCAGCTGAAATGTAGGATTCACAGAGAAAATTAAAATCTGAGTTTCAATAACGAGATGATTCTTTCAGGGCCCACTGTTTTATTTTCTATTGTGCATGAAGTAAGACAAAGAAATGCTTTTTTCCCAAAATGCTTTTTAAGGCAACAATAACCAACAAATTTAGTTTTCACATTGGCTTGCTGA
Source organism: Choloepus didactylus (assembly GCF_015220235.1). Classification (NCBI taxonomy): domain Eukaryota; kingdom Metazoa; phylum Chordata; class Mammalia; order Pilosa; family Megalonychidae; genus Choloepus; species Choloepus didactylus. Next base: position 53,815,798 of record NC_051309.1, read on the forward strand.
TTACCAAGAGGCTTAAATTTCTCTGCATTGTAAATGTTTTTCTAGTAAAATGGAATTTGGGACCAGAAGAATAAAGAACCAGACAAATAGTAAATAACAACCCTGATGAAGAAGAAAAAAATAAATTATGTTTATTTCTTGCCAAAGTCTACTCAGATTTGGAATGTGATCAAGACCATAATTACTTGAAACTTATTAGGCTGATCACGGAAATTAAGAGGAATTGGATGCTAGATAAAAGTATGGATTATTGTTACTGGACTATTTCATAATATATATATATGGAAAGCATATAACATATAAATTATATATAGAAAGCTTGTCACCCATTGTTGTCTAAAATTCTTTGAAGGCAACATCTGCTCCCAATGAGGCAGCCATCCGTGGGCAAATGCTTTTCAGCTGTATTGTGTAGATTTCATTGTACTGTAAATGAGATTTAATAATTCCTTTATTTTTGTGTGTGATGCTTTCAATATCCTTTTTTTTTTTTTTTACTTTAATAGGATCAAGCACAGTTAACCACTCACGTTCACGTGATTATCTGGCATTAAACAATTGTTGTTTTAAAAAATAACATTATTTTATTTCTTTATTTGCCTGCCAGTGACTTTTGGCACTCACTGTTTAATATCTGATCAAGAAGAAAAGACGATAGGGGCTATGAAGTGAGAGAAAGAGAAGGACCAATAAATATCTTACAAATGTCTGGATTAGATAATCATTATCTGTCAGGAATATGCCAAAAAATAATTTTAATCCTTATTATGAAATTAGTAATGGCTTGAATTTGTATTATGAAGTTATTACAAGACTGAATTCAACAGGACATACTGGAAGACTGGAATTGAGTTAAGCTTTGCAAAATTTGCAAGAGATCCAAGAAACTAGGGGGGAACATCTCAAAAAAGACTCATTGAAGTTTAGCTCTTTTACTTATGTTTAAAAAATAATAAACTTTATTTTTAGAGCAGTTTTAGGTTTACAGAAAAATTGCACCGAAGGTACAGAGTTCTCATATTCCTCCCCCCCATACAGTTTCCTCTATTATTAAGAGCTTGCATTAATGTGGTACATTTGTTACGATTGATGAACCAATATCGATACATTTTTTAGTAACTAAAGTCCATAGTTTATTTGGGTTTACTTTTCCAGTGTACTATTCCATGGGTTTTTGCAAACATGTAATATCATGTATCCACCAATCCAATGTCCCTGAACCCATGGCAAACACTGATCTTTTTACCGTGTATAGTTTTGCTGTTTTCAGAATGTTACGTAATTGGAATAATACAGACAGGCTTCTTTCACTTAGCAGTATGCACTTACGCTTCCTTCATGTTTTTCTCATGGCTTGATTGCTCATTTCTTTTTATTGCTGAATAATATTTCATTGTATGTGTGCACAACAGATTGTTTATCCATTCGCCCATGGAAGATCATCTCAGTTGCTTCTAATTTTGGAAATTACAAATAAAGCTGCTATAAATATTCATGCACAGGTTTTTGGTGGGCGTAAGTTTTCAACTCCGTTAAGTAGGAGTGCACTTTTTGGATTGTACCGTTAACATATGCTTAGATTTGTAAATGCTGATGCATAAGAAAACATGGATGAACCTTGAAGATAAACATGTCACACGTATCAGGACTTCATTCATTTTTATGCTTAATAAAATTCCATTGTGTGTGTATATTACCGTATTTTGTTTATCCATTCATCAGTTGGTGGACATTTGGGTTGCTTCCACCTATTGGCAAATGTGCAAAATGCCTTTATGAACACTGGTGTGAAATATCTTTTTGAGTCCCCACTTCCAGTTCTTTGGGAATATACCTAGTGGTGGAATTGCCAGCCCATTTGGTAATTCTATATTTAACTTTCTCAGGAACAGCCAAACTGTCTTCCACATGACTGCACCATTTAACATTTCCACCAACAATGAATGCTTGTTCTTATTCCCCCAAATGCTCTCCAACACTTTTAATTTTCCATTTTTCAATTGTAGTTATTTTGGTCGGTGTGAAATGGTCTCTCATTGTGGTTCTTATTTGCATTTCCCTAAGATGTTGAGCATCTTTCATGTGCTTTTTGGCCATTTGTGTATCTTCTTTGGAGAAATGTCTATTCAAGTCTTTTGCCCCTTTTAATAGGGTTGTTTATCTTTTTGTTGTTAAGTTGTAGAATTTCTTTATATATTCTGGATATTGAAACCTTATCGGATATATGGTTTCCAAATATTTTCTCCCATTGAGTGGGTTGCCTTTTTACTTTCTTGACAAAGTCCTGTGAAGCACAAAAGTTTTTAATTTTGAGGAGGTCACATTTATCTATTTTTCTTTTGTTGCTTGTGCTTTGGGTGTAAGTCTAAGAAGCCATTGCCTAACACAAAGTCATGAAAATACTTCCCTGTGTTTTCTTCTAGAAGTTTTATAGTTCTGGTTTTTAGATTTAGGCCTTTGAACTATTTTGAGTTAATTTTGTATATGGTGTGATGTAGGGGTCCTCCTTATTCTTTCGCATATGAATATCCAGTTCTCTCAACACCTTTTGTTGGAGGAACTATTCTTGCCCAATTGAGTGGACTTGGCAGCCTTGTCAATTATCAATTGGCCATAGGTGTGAAGGTCTATTTTTGAACTCTCGATTTGATTCCATTGGTCAATATATATATCCTGTGCCAGTATGATGCTGTTTTGACCACTGTAGTTTAGTAATATGCTTTAAAGTTAGTAACTGTGATTCCTCCAACTCATACTTCTTTCTAAAGGTGGTTTTGGCTATTTGGGGTCACTTACTCTTCCAAATAAATTTGATAATTGGCTTTTCCTTTTCTGCAAAGTAGGCTTTTAGAATTGTGATTGAGATTGCGTTGAATCTGTAAATCATTTTGCGTAGGATTAACATCCTAGTGATATTTATTCTTCAATCCATGAACACAGAATGTCCTTCCATTTATATAGGCCTTCTTTGATTTCTTTTTGCAATGTTTTATAATTTCCATGCATAAGCCCTTTATGTCCTTGGTTAAATTTATTCCAAGTTGTTTGATAATATTACCTGCTATTGTAAATGGAATTTTTTTCTTGATTACCTTCTCACATTGCTCATTGCTAGTGTATAGAAGCACTACTGATTTTTGCATGTTGATCTTGCACCCTGCTACTTTGCTGAACTTGTTTATTAGTTCTAGTAGCTTTGCTGTAGATTTTTTGGGGGACTTTCTATATATAGGATCATGTCTGCAAATAGTGTAATTTTTACTTCTTCCTTTCCAATCTGGATGCTTTTATTTCTTTTTTCTTCCCTAAATGCACTGGCTAGAACTTCCAGTACAATATCAAATAACATCAGTGACAGTAGGCATCTTTGTCTTATTCCAGATCTTAGAGGGAGAGCTTTCAGTCTTCACCATTGGGTATGATGTTAGCTGGGTTTTTCATTTTTGCCCTTTATCATGTTGAGGAAGTTTCTTTCTACTACTATTTTCTAAGTGTTTTTATCAAGAATGCATGTTAAATTTTGTCAGTTGCCTTTTCTGTATCAATTTAGATGCTTTTATGTGTTTTTCCCTCCATTTTTTTATTGTGATGTATTACATTGATTGATTTTCTTATGTTGAACCAACCTTGCATACCTGGGATAAAACTCACTTGATCATGGTGTGTAATTCTTCTAATTGGTATTAGATTCCATTTGCAAATATTTTGTTGAGGATTTTTGCATCTATATTCATAAGAGAAATTTGTGTGTGATTTTCTTTCTTGTAGTATCTTCATCTGGCTTTGGTATTAGTGTGATGTTGGACTCATAGAATCAGTTAGGTAGGGTTCCCACACAGACATGTGGTCTCATGTGGAAAATGATCCATGTGCACTTAAGATCCATGTGCACTGTTTTGGGGAGCAATATTCTGTATCTGTCTTTTAGGTATAGTTCATTTATCATATTATTCAATTTCTCTGTTCCCTTTTGATCTTCTGTCTAGATGTTCTATCTATTAATGAAAGTGGTGTATTGAAGTCTCCAGCTATTATTGTAGAGGTATCTATTTCTCATTTCAGTTTTGCCAGTCTTTGCCTCATATTTTGGGGCATTGTAGTTAGGTGCATATATATTTACAATTGTTATTTCTTCTTGGTGAATACCCCTTTTTATTAATATAGAATGTCCTTCTTTGTCTCTCTTTTTTTTTTTATCATCATTTTATTGAGATATATTCACATACCACGCAGTCATACAAAACAAATTGTACTTTCGATTGTTTACAGTACCATTACATAGTTGTACATTCATCACCTAAATCAATCCCTGACACCTTCATTAGCACACACACAAAAATAACAAGAATAATAATTAGAGTGAAAAAGAGCAATTGAAGTAAAAAAGAACACAAGGTACCTTTGTCTGTTTGTTTCCTTCCCCTACTTTTCTACACATCCATCCATAAACTAGACAAAGTGGAGTTTGGTCCTTATGGCTTTCCCAATCCCATTGTCACCCCTCATAAGCTACATTTTTATACAACTGTCTTCGAGATTCATGGGTTCTGGGTTGTAGTTTGATAGTTTCAGGTATCCACCACCAGCTACCCCAATTCTTTAGAACCTAAAAAGGGTTGTCTAAAGTGTGCGTAAGAGTGCCCACCAGAGTGATCTCTCGGCTCGTTTTGGAATCTCTCTGCCACTGAAGCTTATTTCATTTCCTTTCACATCCCCCTTTTGGTCAAGAAGATGTTCTCCGTCCCACGATGTCGGGTCTACATTCCTCCCCGGGAGTCATATTCCACGTTGCCAGGGAGATTCACTCCCCTGGGTGTCTGATCCCACGTAGGGGGGAGGGCAGTGATTTCACCTTTCAAGTTGGCTTAGCCAGAGAGAGAGGGCCACATCTGAGCAACAAAGAGGCATTCAGGAGGAGACTCTTAGGCACAAATATAGGGAGGCCTAGCCTCTCCTCTGCAGCAACCGTCCTCCCAAGGGCAAAACCTATGGTAGAGGGCTCAACCGATCAAACCACCAGTCCCCTATGTCTGTGGTCATGCCAGGAACCATGTAGGTGGGGTAGGCGAATACCCCTGCATTCTCCACAGGCTCCTCAAGGGGGCACTACATCCTTTTATTTTTTTTAACTTTCCCTTCTTTTTTAAATCAACTGTATGAAAAAAAAAAAGTTAAAAAGAAAACAAACATACAATAAAAGAACATTTCAAAGAGATCATAACAAGGGGTTAAGAAAAAGACAACTAACCTAAGATAACTGCTTAACTTCCAACATGTTCCTACTTTACGCCAAGAAAGTTACATAATATAGCAACATTTCTGTGAACTTGTTCCTACTATATCCATCAGAAATTAACAGACCATAGCCAATTCTGGGCATCCCCAGAACGTTAAATAGCTTATCTGTTCTTCTTGGATTATTGTTCCCCCTTCCTTAATTGCTCTCTACTGCTAGTTCCCCTACATTCTACATTATAAACAATTTGTTTTACAGTTTTCAAAGTTCACATTAGTGGTAGCATATAATATTTCTCTTTTTGTGCCTGGCTTATTTCGCTCAGCATTATGTCTTCAAGGTTCATCCATGTTGTCATATGTTTCACGAGATCGTTCCTTCTTACTGCCGCGTAGTATTCCATCGTGTGTATATACCACATTTTATTTATCCACTCATCTGTTGAAGGACATTTGGGTTGTTTCCATCTCTTGGCAATTGTGAATAATGCTGCTATGAACATTGGCGTGCAGATATCTGTTCGTGTCACTGCTTTCCGATCTTCCGGGTATATACCGAAAAGTGCAATCGCTGGATCGAATGGTAGCTCAATATCTAGTTTTCTAAGGAACTGCCAGACTGACTTCCAGAGTGGCTGAACCATTATACAGTCCCACCAACAATGAATAAGAGTTCCAATTTCTCCACATCCCCTCCAGCATTTGTAGTTTCCTGTTTGTTTAATGGCAGCCATTCTAACCGGTGTTAGATGGTATCTCATTGTGGTCTTAATTTGCATCTCTCTAATAGCTAGTGAAGCTGAACATTTTTTCATGTGTTTCTTGGCCATTTGTATTTCCTCTTCAGAGAACTGTCTTTTCATATCTTTTGCCCATTTTATAATTGGGCTGTCTGTACTATTGTCATTGAGTTGTAGGATTTCTTTGTATATGCAAGATATCAGTCTTTTGTCAGATACATGGTTTCCAAAAATTTTTTCCCATTGAGTTGGCTGCCTCTTTACCTTTTTGAGAAATTCCTTTGAGGTGCAGAAACTTCTAAGCTTGAGGAGTTCCCATTTATCTATTTTCTCTTTTGTTGCTTGTGCTTTGGGTGTAAAGTCTAGGAAGTGGCCGCCTAATACAAGGTCTTGAAGATGTTTTCCTACATTATCTTCTAGGAGTTTTATGGTACTTTCTTTTATATTGAGATCTTTGGTCCATTTTGAGTTAATTTTTGTGTAGGGGGTGAGGTAGGGGTCCTCTTTCATTCTTTTGGATATGGATATCCAACTCTCCCAGCCCCATTTGTTGAAAAGACCATTATGGCTCAGTTCAGTGACTTTGGGGGCCTTATCAAAGATCAGTCGGCCATAGATCTGAGGGTCTATCTCTGAATTCTCAATTTGATTCCATTGATCTATATGTCTATCTTTGTGCCAGTACCATGCTGTTTTGGCAAATGTGGCTTTATAATAAGCTTCAAAGTCAGGGAGTGTAAGTCCTCCCACTTTGTTTTTCTTTTTTAGAGTGTCTTTAGCAATTTGAGGCATCTTCCCTTTCCAAATAAATTTGATAACTAGCTTTTCCAAGTCTGCAAAGTAGATTGTTGGAATTTTGATTGGGATTGCATTGAATCTGTAGATGAGTTTGGGTAGAATTGACATCTTAATGACATTTAGCCTTCCTATCCATGAACATGGAATATTTTTCCATCTTTTAAGGTCCCCTTCTATTTCTTTTAGTAGAGTTATGTACTTTTCTTTGTATAGGTCTTTTACATCTTTGGTTAAGTTTATTCCTAGGTACTTGATTTTTTTAGTTGCTATTGAAAATGGTATCTTTTTCTTGAGTGTCTCTTCAGTTTGTTCATTTCTAACATATAGAAACATTACTGACTTATGTGCATTAATCTTGTATCCCGCTACTTTGCTAAATTTGTGTATTAGCTCTAGTAGCTGTATCGTCGATTTCTCGGGGTTTTCTAGATATAAGATCATATCATCTGCAAACAATGACAGTTTTACTTCTTCTTTTCCAATTTGGATGCCTTTTATTTCTTTGTCTTGCCGGATTGCCCTGGCTAGCACTTCCAGCACAATGTTGAATAACAGTGGTGACAGCGGGCATCCTTGTCTTGTTCCTGATCTTAGAGGGAAGGCTTTCAGTCTCTCAGCATTGAGTACTATGCTGGCTGTGGGTTTTTTATATATGCTCTTTATCATGTTGAGGAAGTTTCCTTCAATTCCTACCTTTTGAAGTGTTTTTATCAAAAAGGGATGTTGGATTTTGTCAAATGCTTTTTCAGCATCTATTGAGATGATCAATTGATTTTTCCCTTTCGAGTTTTTAATGTGTTGTAATACATTGATTGTTTTTCTTATGTTGAACCATCCTTGCATGCCTGGAATGAACCCCACTTGGTCATGGTGTATGATTTTTTTAATGTGTCTTTGGATTCGATTTGCAAGTATTTTGTTGAGGATTTTTGCATCTATATTCATTAGGGAGATTGGCCGGTAGTTTTCCTTTTTTGTAGCATCTTTGCCTGGTTTTGGTATTAGATTGATGTTAGCTTCATGAAATGAGTTAGGTAGTGTTCCATTTTTTTCAATGTTTTGAAAGAGTTTGAGTAAGATTGGTGTCAGTTCTTTCTGGAAAGTTTGGTAGAATTCCCCTGTGAAGCCATCTGGCCCTGGGCATTTATTTGTGGGAAGATTTTTGATGACTGATTCGATCTCTTTGCTTGTGATGGGTTGGTTGAGGTCTTCTATTTCTTCTCTGGTCAGTCTAGGTTGTTCATATGTTTCCAGGAAATTGTCCATTTCCTCTACATTATCCAGTTTGTTGCCATACAGTTGTTCATAGTATCCTCTTATAATTTTTTTAATTTCTTCAGGATCTGCAGTTATGTCACCTTTTTCATTGATTATTTTGTTTATATGGGTCTTCTCTCTTTTTGATTTTGTCAGTCTAGCTAGGGGCTTGTCAATCTTGTTGATCTTCTCAAAGAACCAACTTTTGGTGATATTTATCCTCTCTATTGTTTTTTTGTTCTCTATGTCATTTATTTCTGCTTTAATCCTTGTTATTTCTTTTCTTGTACTTGGTTTAGGATTGGTTTGCTGTTCATTTTCTAGCTTCTTCAGTTGATCCATTAGTTCTTTGATTTTGGCTCTTTCTTCCTTTTTAATATATGCGTTTAGTGCTATAAATTTCCCCCTTAGCACTGCTTTTGCTGCATCCCATAGGTTTTGGTATGTTGTGTTCTCATTTTCATGCGTCTCTATATATTTAGCAATTTCTCTTGCTGTTTCTTCTTTAACCCACTGATTGTTTAGGAGTGTGTTGTTTAACCTCCAGGTATTTGTGAATTTTCTAAGTCTCTGATGGTTATTGACTTCTAATTGTATTCCATTGTGGTCAGAGAATGTGCTTTGAATAATTTCAATCTTTTTAAATTTATTGAGGCTTGTTTTATGTCCCAGCATATGATCTATTCTGGAGAAAGTTCCGTGAGCACTAGAAAAGTATGTGTATCCTGGTGATTTGGGATGTAATGTCCTGTATATGTCTGTTAAATCTAATTCATTTATCAGATTGTTTAGGTTTTCAATTTCCTTATTGGTCTTCTGTCTGGTTGATCTATCTCTAGGAGAGAGTGATGTGTTGAAGTCTCCCACAATTATTGTGGAAACATCAATTGCTTCCTTTAGTTTTGCCAGTGTTTCTCTCATGTATTTTCTGGCACCTTGATTGGGTGCATAGACATTTACGATTGTTATTTCTTCTTGCTGAATTGCCCCTTTTATTAGTATGTAGTGGCCTTCTTTGTCTCTCAAAACATCCCTGCATTTGAAGTCTATTTTATCTGAGATTAATATTGCTACACCTGCTTTCTTTTGGCTGTAGCTTGCATGAAATATTTTTTTCCATCCTTTCACTTTCAGTTTCTTTGTGTCCCTGTGTCTAAGATGAGTCTCTTGTATGCAACATATTGATGGTTCATTTTTTTTGATCCATTCTGTGAATCTATATCTTTTAATTGGGGAGTTTAATCCATTTACATTCAACGTTAAAACCATGAAGGCATTTCTTGAATCGGCCATCTTATCCTTTGGTTTATGTTTGCCATATTTTTCCCTCTCTCTATTAATATCCTTTATTGTACCCATACCGAATCTCTTTAGTACTGAACCTTTGTCCAAGTCTCTCTGTCCTGTCTTTGTTTCTCTGTCTGTAGGGCTCCCTTTAGTATCTCCAGTAGGGCAGGTCTCTTGTTAGCAAATTCTCTCAGCATTTGTTTGTCTGTGAAAAATTTAAGCTCTCCCTCAAATTTGAAGGAGAGCTTTGCTGGATAAAGTATTCTTGGCTGGAAATTTTTCTCACTCAGAATTTTAAATATATCGTGCCACTGCCTTCTTGCCTCCATGGTGGCTGCTGAGTAGTCACTACTTAGTCTTATGCTGTTTCCTTTGTATGTGGTGAATTGCTTTTCTCTTGCTGCTTTCAGAACTTGCTCCTTCTCTTCTGTGTTTGACAGTGTGATCAGTATATGTCTCGGAGTGGGTTTATTTGGATTTATTCTGTTTGGAGTTCGCTGAGCATTTATGATTTGTGTATTTATGTTGTTTAGAAGATTTGGGAAGTTTTCCCCAACAATTTCTTTGAATACTCTTCCTAGACTTTTACCCTTTTCTTCCCCTTCTGGGACACCAGTGAGTCTTATATTTGGACGTTTCATATTATCTATCATGTCCTTGAGGTCCATTTCGATTTTTTCAATTTTTTTCCCCATTCTTTCTTTTATGCTTTCATTTTCCATTCTGTCATCTTCCAGGTCACTGATTCGTTGTTCAACTTCCTCTAGTCTTGTACTATGAGTGTCCAGAATCTTTTTAATTTGGTCAACAGTTTCTTTAATTTCCATAAGATCATCCATTTTTTTATTTAGTCTTGCAATGTCTTCTTTATGCTCTTCTAGAGTCTTCTTGATTTCCTTCATATCCCGTACTATAGTCTCATTGTTCATCTTTAGTTCTTTGAGTAGCTGCTCTAGGTGCTGTGTCTCTTCTGGTCTTTTGATTTGGGTGCTTGGGCTTGGGTTATCCATATCGTCTGGTTTTTTCATATGCTTTATAATTTTCTGTTGTTTTTGGCCTCGTGGCATTTGCTGAACTTGATAGGGTTCTTTTAGGGTTTGTAGACCTATTGAAGTCCTTATCTCTAATTTATCAGATCTACAGCTTCGTGGAGTACACTTTCTCTAACTAACCAGCAGGTGGCGTCCACGAGCCACCTGTTCTCCACAAGCCAGTTCTCCCCTGTTTAGCCTTTTTGGTGAGTGGGGGAGTGAGTCTTGTGGGGCCCAATTGGTGTACCACGCTTGCGTGTGTAGTTGGTGTTGCCTGCCCTGTATGTGGGGTGTGTTTCTGGGCAGTCGGGGAGGGGAGGTGGCCCTAACAATCAAATCTCCCTGATGATCCTAGAGTTTTAAAGCTGCTGCAATAGTCTAATCCTTCAGTTCAGTCCTGCCACAGTTTGTCTCTGCCACTGACCCACAAGTCTTTGGTATTGGCGTATGGCTCCTGAGACTTGCAAGTGGGCCCCTCTTCCAGGCCATGCACCCCGGGTCCTCTGTTGAGGGATGACTGTGCTATGTCACAGGTGAGTGCCGTCCCCCCAGGGCAGTTCTGGGCTGCTGGGCTGTGTAGGGAGGCTCCCAGTCTGCTCAAATGATGCCTAATGAGGCTTTGTTAATTCACACTGCTCCACCTTCCCAGCTCTGGGACAATCAGCTGAGGTTGCAGGGAAGGCTAATGTCCACGCCCAGTTTTGTGGTGTGTGCCTGTTATTTGAAGCACTTCCGTCACACTGGGTTGTCTGGGGCAGCTCTGGGCTATGGGGCTGGTGATGGGCCGGAGTGTTTCCTGCCTACCAGGATGGTGGCTGTGAGCGGACACGCCCCTTTTCTTGGGAAGTTGTGGTGTTTAGTGAATTTTCTCAGCCACTGGATTATTGCCTTTTGTCTCAGAGCTCTCTTAGTTCTGCTCTTGATTTGACCTGCCCAAATTGCAATTCTTTGAAGCTTTCTGTATTGGGCTTCTTAGAGTAATTGTTTTTGAAAAGGAAAAAAGGATTAAAAAAAAAAAAAAAAAAGGGCCCTCCTCAGAGATCTAATGGGTTATTGAAGTGCTAATAGACAAAGCAACCAGGGCCATTAAGGAAAGGTCCACAGGGCAGAGAGATCAGCTTTTCTTCGGGATTTGCATATGCGCCTCAAGGCCTGAGCTCCGCCCTTCCCCTTTCTGTGTTCACCAGAACTCCAAAAATCCTCTGCTTTTATTTTGGAGTTTTTTGTGTTTTTTTTTTTTTTTTCTATGCCTGTCTCCTCTCTGCTGGGCTGGCAGCTCTCAGATTCTCTGGTGTCTGGTCTCAGTCTATCTATGGTTGGAGTCTGGATCAGTAGAATGAGTTTCCGAGAAGGGCTGCCACTGCAGTTCTCCCTTCTCCTTCCCGGAGCTGGCAGCCCCTCCTCCCACGGGACTGAGCCTGGCAGGGAGGGGCGCGGGTCCCCTGGCCGCAAAAACTTACAGATTTCGCTGATCTCAGCAGTTCGACATGTTCATGAGTGTTGTATGAAGTATGCCCAAAGACAGATTGCTCTGTGGTGCCCAGTCCACGCAGTTCCTGGCTTTTTACCTACTTTCCGGGAGGAGTAACTAAAACTTACAGCTCACCAGTCTGCCATCTTGCCCCGCCTCTCCCTTCTTTGTCTCTTATAACAGCTTTTGATTTAACGTCTTTTTTTTTCTGATATTAGTATAGCTACTCCAGCTCTTTTTGGTTATTATCTGCATGGAATATCATTTTTCACTTCCACATTCAATCTATTTGTGTCTTTGGGTCTAAGGTGAGTCTCTTGTAAACAATATGTAGTTGAATCATGCTTTTTCAAAAATCCATTCTGCCAACATATTTCTTTTGATTGGGGAGTTTAATCATTAACACTCGGTGTTATTACTCTAAAGGCAGTGCTTACATTGGCCATTTTGTCCTTTGGTTTATATATGTCTTACTTTTTTGTCTGTCTTTCCTTTATTGAAACCTCCTTTTCTGTATAGTTGATTTTTTCTGATGAATCTGACTAATTCCTTTCTCATTTCTGTTTCTGTATATTTTTAAACTCTTTCTTTGTGGCTATCCTGGGGTTTATATTACACAACCTCCATCAATAATCTACTAATTTGAAAAAATACCAACTTACTTTCAATAGTATATGCATTCTCTGCTCCCATATCCTTCTGTTTCTCCTCTTTATATTGTTTTGTCCCACTTTATCACTTTATATTTTGCACATCCATTTTCCAGAAATATGCCATTTTCTTTTTTAATTGTATTCTGATTTTTATATGAATTAAAGAATAGATTGAGGATACAAGTACTATTGGGTTTTACATTTACCCTTTTAGTTATCCTTACTGATGATTCTTTTCTTCATACTACTTCAAGCCACTTTCTTCTGTCTTTTCCTTTCAAGCTGCAGAACTCCCTTTAGTAATTCTTGTGGGGCCAGATTCTTTTTGATGAACTCTCTCAGTTTCTGTTTATCTGTGAATATTTTAATTCTCTTTCATTTTTGAAGGACAGTTTTGCTGGATAAAAAATTTTTACCTGGCAGCTATTCTCTTTTAGTACCTTAAATATATCATACCTCTACCTTCTCACCTCCATCATTTCTGATGAAAAATCAGCACTTAGTCCTATTGAGGATCCCTTGTATGTGAGGAATCACTTATCTTTTGCTGCTTTCAGAACTTTCTCTTTATTTATGGCATTTGATATTCTGATTAGTATGTGTCTGGAGTAAGTCTGTTAGGATTTACTCTGTTTGGTGTATGTTGAGCTTGTTGGACATGTATAATTATGTCTTTCAATAGTTGGGAAGTTTTAGGCCATTATTTCCTCAAATGTCCTTTCTGCCCCTTTACCCTTCTTTTCTCCTTCTGAAACACCCATGACACATATGTTTGTGTGCTCCATGCTTTCACTCAGATCTCTAAAACACTGCCCATTTTTTTCCTATTCTTTTCTCTATCTGTTCTTCTGACTGTATGATTTTGATTGTTCTGTCTTCTAGTTTGCTGATTCTTTCTTCTGCTTGTTTAAATCTGCTGTTGTTTGCCAATAGTGTATTTTAAATCTCTACTATTGTGCCTTTCATCCTGATAGTTTCTGTTATGTATTTTTATATTTTCAAATTATTCTTTATTCTCACATATTGTCATCTTAATATATTTTATCTTTTTATGCTTATTTTCTTCATCTCCTTGAATTGATTTAACAGATTTGTTTGAACATCTTTGATTAGTTCTTCCAACTTCTGAGTCTTCTCTAAAGTTTTGGTTTGTTTCCTTGATTGAGCTATATATTCACGTTTCTTAGTCAGGCTTGTAATTTTCTGCTGATGTCTAGGCATCTGGTTATCTTGATAAGTTAACTCTGAAGGTCAATTTCTCCCTCTTGTCTAGGGTTTTATTGTTGATTGGCTTTGTTTTAAGGCTTTTCTTTGATGCTTGGTCTAACTTATTCTAAACCTTTAGAATATCCTGTGTTTGACTTTCAATTTTCTCAGCTCTTCTTCTTCTGATTCTTCCCCTTGATATGTGGTGCAATTTTTTAAGGTTGAACATTTTGTGTAATTGTTTCACCTCCTGGAGAGAGATTCCTTTCTTCTGTTCCTTCTCTGGGAATGTTGGTCAGCTCTGTTTGTTTTTGTGCATAATTTCTTTCCAGCTCATACAATTTGTTTAAATTCTCTCCTTCACTTAGTGTCCAGTTTTCCTTACAATTTTCAGTTCTGGAATCCATCCTATCTTAGAGTTCAGTTTAATCCTCCCCCTGTCTCCCCCCCCCCCCCACCCCGTGGGGTTTTTCTGCCTCTGGTTTCTTCCCTTTTAGGGTATTGTGATGGTTAGTTTCATGTGTCAACTTGGCCAGGTGATGGTACCCAGCTGTCTTGTCATGCAAGCACTGGCTTAACCATTGCTGTGAGGACATTTCTGGCTGGTTAATAAAGCAGAAGGCTGGTTTATTAAATCATCAGTCAATTGACTGCAGCTGTGACTGATTGCATCCACAAGGGGCGTGTCTTCCACAATTAGAGAATGCATTCAGCTGGATTTAATTCAATCAGTTGAAGACGTTTAAGCGAGACAGATAGAGGACCTTCACTTCTTCAGCTGACCAACAAAGCATTTCCTGAGGAGTTTGTCAAAGTTGCCAGTTTGTTTCCTGAGGAGTTTATCTAACATCTTCATTGGAGTTGCTAGTTTGCTGCCCCCGTACAGAATTTGGACTTGTGCATACCCACAGTTACATGAGACACTTTTATAAATCTTATATTTATAGATATCTCTCATTGATTCTGTTTCCCTAGAGAACCCTAATACAGGTATCCTGCCCTGGGTTGCCAGATGGGATCAATCCGAAAGAGGGTCACTTCAAAAACATCTGTTTTTCCTTTAGATGTCCAGCTGACTGAAACTAGATTGAGTAAGAGTATAACAGCTCTTACCAGCCTTTCTATCATGCTCTCTCCCTCTTTTTTTTTTTTTTTGCCCCTAGGGGGCCCTTTGTATGCAGCACTCTTCAGCACTTGTGTTCTGTCCTGAGTCTCTGTGGACTTCGGTTCCGGTGCATGGATATGCATGGACTTCTAACTCATTGCTGTGAGTTGCTCTATAGCCTCAGTCTGCAGTGGGAGGGACCCAGGCCATGCTGCCTCTGTGTAACTCCTAATCTGCAAGAAACTGAGTGAGGTGGAAAGGAATGGGGAATGACTGGCATCTGGAACTGAATTCTCCTACCTGAGATATTCCTGTTTCTTTGATTCAGCATTTGTGCAGAACTTCTGCAGTCTCTACCTTCCTCCAGAGTTCTAAGCAAGTGGGATTTGTCCTTTTATTCACTCAGTCTCTGGAGAACTTTTTCAGGGATGTCTTATGTTGCCATATCGATGAATTTACTCAGCTCCAGAAGTATTTTTTGTCAATTCTTTGTAATTTTCAATATTTTACTTACTTTTTAATTCTATGAGTAACATGTGATGTTTGACATGTATCTTAGTCCTAGTTTCCTGAATAAATGCATCTTTTCTGAAATACCAGCAGAAATTCTCTTCTTCCTCAGTTCCTAGGCAGATTTTTCAATTTTTGAAGATTAAGAAAGATTTTGATATAGATTTGAAATTTAATTAAAAAAAAAACTCCTTCCTATTCTTTTTCCCTCTGTACTTTTCTCCTCCACTATGAAACTGTGAGTCCATATATCATTCCACAATATCTTTATGCACAAATAAGCAAATACAAATAAAGATTCTTATCACCACATTTAATTAAAAATAAAGGCAAATAAAAATTTAATTTAAATTTCAGCGGACAAAATTCAGAATCCAGAATAAAGTGGCATCTTGAAATAAAAATTTGAATGCAATTTCCCTGTATTATGGAGATTCCAGACTTCCCCATTTGGATCTGATTGAATGGAGCATGAATATCTACTTCTATGTACTCCAGGAAAGTGCTCTTGCTTTTCCTTTTGCGTGCATGTGTGTGTGAGTGATACTTTCCATAACCTTTCTTTTTTTTCCACTTCAGAAGATCAAGCACAGTTAACCATCATTTTCACATGGGTTCTGGCACTAAACAATTGCGGTTTTAAAAAAACCAATTATTTCATTTATTTTTATTTGCTTGTCAGTGACTTGAAGATCTTTCCACATCAGTTCATAAAGATGGCCTTCATTCTGTTCTACAACAGCTATAGTATATTTAACTAAATCTTTATTAATGGACTTATGGCTTGTTTTCAATCTTTTGCATCTAAAAATAATGCTATAGTGAATAACCTATACAGGCGTAATTTCCTAGACAGATGTTTTAAAAGATTATACCTGAGTTTTTTTAAACTAATATACTGAGATGTAATAGACAAACAATAACTTGCATTTATTTGAAGCGTACCATTTAATTAGTTTTGACATTTGTAAACCTCCATAAAAACATAATCACAATCAAGATAATAAAAATATCCAGAACCCCCAAAGGTTTCTTCATGCCCCTTTGTAATCCCTCTCTCCCAGCCCTCTGCACACCTCCATCTGTCTCCAGGAAACCACTTAACTGCTTTCTGTCATTATATGTTAGTTTGCATTTTCTAGAATTTTATATTGCACACTATGTACTTTTTTGTCTTTTTTTTCACTAAGCGTAATTATTTTGAGATTCATCCATATTATGTGTACAGACATCAATTTCTTTTTACTGCTGAGTAGTATTCTATTTTATGGATATAACACGATTTGTTTTTCTATTCAGTTGATGTACATTTGGGTTGTTTCCAATTTTGAGCTATTACAAATAAAGATGCTCATGTAAGAGTCTTTGTATGAATGCATGCTTTCATTTCTTTTGAGTAAATACCTAAGAATATAATGGCTGAGACATATGGTAGCTGTATGGTTAAACTGTTAATGAAC
Source organism: Choloepus didactylus (assembly GCF_015220235.1). Lineage (NCBI taxonomy): Eukaryota > Metazoa > Chordata > Mammalia > Pilosa > Megalonychidae > Choloepus > Choloepus didactylus. The sequence goes on from NC_051309.1 coordinate 53,832,551, forward strand.
CACCAAACTGTTTCCAAAGTGGTTATACTGTTTTGCATTCTCCTGAGTAGTGTGTGAGAGTTCCAGTTGCTTTATATTCCTGCCAACACTTGGTATGGTAGGGTTTTTATTCTAGCCATTATAAAAATGTAAAGTGGTAGCTCATTGTTGTTTTGATTTACATTTCCCTAATGGCAAATGATGTTGAACACGTGCTTTTCATGTGTTTTTTTTCTGTCAATATATTTTCTTTGATGAAATGTATGTTCAAATTTTTTGCTTATTTTGAAAAACCTTTTATTTGGAAACAGTTTCAAACCTGCAAACAGTTTCAAAAGTAACACAAAATCCACAGAGAGAGCCTCAACATACCCCAACCTCCAGACACCCAGATAAACCAATTCCAACACCCTGCCACCCCTGCCATTCCACTCCACTCATCCAAAATCCATCCACCCATCCACGCTCTGAACACCTGAGAGCAGGCTGCACATACCACATTCCTCCAATACACAACACTTCCATGTACAACCCCCATGAATAAGAACACCCACGCATACAATCACCTCAAGTGCAGCCATCAAGCTCAAGAAACTCAACACCAACACAAAGCTTGTATTCTTCACACTAATCCCTTCCCTTGTCCCAACAATGCCCCTGAACCCCTCTTCCTCAACTCCCAGATCCCATTCACACCATTTACTAAATTCAACTGTCACTATCTCTTCAGTTTCTCCCTCTTTCCCTTTTCTTCTTTCAGTTGTGGAAATACACACACACCACAAATCCTCCCATCCCAACCTTTCCCAAGCTTACCACCCAGCATGATCTATCACACTCACAATGCTGCAGTACCCTCACCACCATCCCTTCACCCCAAGCAGAAACCCCACACTTGTCCTGCATTGACTCTCCTTTTCTCATGCCCCACACCCCTGGCAAACTTTATTCTACTTTCTGTCTCTAGGAGTTTGCATATTCTCTAATATTTTCTCTAAAGTTACCATGGTGCTTAAATTTAACATCCAATATCTATAACAATCTCATTTGCTTTAATACCAACCTAACATCTTCAATAGCATACATAAGGTATACCCCTATACCCCATCTGTCCCCTGCCTCTATGCAGTTCCCAACACAAATCACATATTTATATATTATGAGTCCAAAACCATTAATTTATCATCATGTTTCATGCTTTTGCCTCCTAAATCCTGTAGGAAGTATAAGTGGATTCACCAATCAAAAATATAATAGCACTGGTATTTATATTTACCCACATCACCAACTTTGCAAGAGACCTTTGTTTCTTCACATGGCTCTAGTCAGTTATCTAGTTTTCATTCCCTTCAACCTGCAAAACCCCTTCTAGTACTTCTAGTAGGGCAGATCAAGGGGTGATGAAGCTTGTCAGCCTTGTCCATGTTGTAATGTTCAAGGATGTCTCTCTCTTATCCTTGAAAGACAGTTTTGATAGATACAGATTTTCTGGCCAGCAATCTACTGCTTTCACTACTTTAAATGTATCTTCTCATTGCCTTCCACACAATATTATTGAGGCTCACTTTTATGTGGCATGCTGCCCTTCTCCCACAACCCCTGGAACACTTTCTTTATCTTTGGCACTTGAAATTTGATTATAATATGCAGTGATGTGGCTCTATTTGGATTCATCCTGCCTGGAGCTCATTGAGCATAATGGATGTGCATATTCATGTCTATCATTACATTTGGGAACCCTTTGGCCCTAATTTCTTTGAATATTCTCTATGCCTCTTTTTCTTTTTCTTCTCCTTCTGGGAATTCCACAAGACATTTATTGGTATGTGTGATGGTGTCTCACAGGTTCCTCAGGCTCTGTTCACTTTTCTTCATTCTTTCCTCTTTCTACTCTTCAGGCTGAGTGATTTCAATGGTCTTATCTTTGAGTTCACTGATTCTTTCTTCTGCTAGCTCCAATCTGCTATTGAAACCCTCCTGGGAATTTTTCATTTCAGATACTGTGCTCTTCAGTTCTGTTTGGTTCCTTTTCATAATTTCCATCTCTCTAATGATATTCTGTGTTCACTTATCATTTCCCTGATTTCCTTTAGTTCTTTGCCATATTTTCCTTTATAGCTCTTTAAGCATATTTAGGACCACTTTTAAAAAAATCTTTGTCTGGAATATCCCAGGTCTGATCTTTTTCATTGATGGTTTCTAATGCTTTAGTCTTCTCTTTCATCTGGGCCATCACTTCCTGTTTCTTTATATGTTTTGTCACCTTTTGTTGAAACCTGGAAATTTCGATATTTTCATGTGCTACAACTGGAATTAGACTTTGAGATGTCCATTCCTTAAGCTTGCATCCAGATAGTGTTATAACAGATTTTTCCTTGAATACTAGAAGCTAACAAAAAAAAAGGAAGTGGGGGAAAGAAAACACCTTTCCCAGTCTTTGCAGATTGACCTGTGTGAATGCTGTCCTTCAGGGTTTATCCATTCAATTAGTTTGGAGAATAGTTCCAGGCCAAAGCTTAGGACCCTTCCTGATCTTTTCTGCACATGTCTCTTGTCTTGGGCATTTTCATGTGGCCCTAAGAATTTCCACATTTACATGATATGAATGGTTTCTCTTCCCTAGGAAACAGTTTCCTCACAGCCCCTGGCTGTATGTCCCACAGCCAGCAATCCCTTGCTCCAGGCAGCATGACTTGACTGCTCTCCCACAGCATTCTGTAGGAGAGTTCTGTATGCCACCTTCTACATACAGGACAAGTTCTGAGATGGTGAGTCCCTCAGACCACCACCAGAGAGATTGGGCCAAACATAAATGCTGTCAGTATGTGCATGAGAGTTACTCTGCTCCCTCTGCAACCAGGCCAGGGAACTACACTGGGGCATGGGTTGCCTTTGCACTGAGCTGGTGAAGGGATGAGGTGGGACCAGTCAGGGTGCTATAAGATTCTAATGCTTCTAAGTAGTCTTATTCTTGATTCAGCACTCACCCTGTTCCTGCAATCTGTTAGCTGTTTTCTGGAGCTTTGAGAGAGGTGTTTTTGCCAGTTCTTGTTGGTTGTTCAAAGCTTCTGTGGGGGGATGGAGCCCTGAAGTGTCTCCCTCAGCCATCTTGATTGGGGTAGAGTCTTTTGCTCACTTTTTATTGGATTGTATATTTTTTCATTGCTGAGTTTCAAGGGTTCTTTACAAATTCTGAACACAAGTTTTTTAAAAATCAGATATATAATTTGGAAATATTTTCCTTCAATCTATAATTTTTCCTTTCATTCTCTTAACAGTGCCTTTTGAAGAGTGGAAGTTCTTAATTTTCATGCAGTCCAATTGATAATTTTTTGTTTTTTTAAGAGCCATCTTTTTGTGTCTTATCTAACCTATGGTCACAAAGATTTTCTTCTATATATTCTTCTAAAAGTTTCACAGTTTTAGGTTTCACATTTAGTTCTATGATCATTTTCAGTTAATTATTGTATGTAATGTGAATATGGATTTTTTTTTTTTTGCATATGGATATCCAGTTGTTCCAGAAGAATTTGTTGAAAATACTATCCTTTCTTCACTGAATTACTCTTGCGTCTTTGCCAAAAATCAGTTGTGTATTCACATGTGGGTCTATTTCTGGACTCTCTATTCTCTTCTACTTGTGCCCTTGTTTATCTGGAAACCAATATCATATTGTCTTGATTATTGAAGCTTTTTAATAGGTTTTGAAGTCATGTAGTATATGTACCCTCTATATTTATTACTCTTTCTCAAATTTGTTTTGATATGAATTTTAGAATTGGCTTGTCAATTTCTACAAAAAAGCCAGCTGGGATTTTGATCAGAATTATGTTGAATCTATAGATTAATTTGGGCCGATTTAACATCTTAATGTTGAGTTTTCTGATTCATGAAACTGGTATATCTATGCATTTATTTAGATCTTCAATTTCTCTTAGCATTGTTAGGCAGTTTTCCATATGCAGATCTTGCATATGTTTTTTCAGGTTTATCCTTAACTATTTTATAGTTATCAATAATATTGTATTTTTTAAAATTTCAATTTCCAATTGTTTGTTACAAGTATGTAGAAATACAACTGAATTTTAAAACATTGTCCTTGAATTCTGCAATCTTGCAAAATACACTTACTAGTTCTAGAAAAATTTTCGTACATTTCATAGGATGTTTTGTATATAGGTGATCATGTCACGTCATCTGTAAAGACATTTTTACTTTTTCATTTTCAACTTGGATGCCTTTTTATTTGTTTCTCTTGCCTAATTGCCCTGGCTAGAACCTCCAGTACAAGTGATGAAAGTGGACATCTTTGTGGTGGGAAAACATAAAATTTTTCACCATTAAGTCTGATGTTATCTGCATGTTTTTGTAGATGCCTTTCATCAGGTCAAGGAGGTTCTCTTTTAGTCTTAGGTTGCTGAGAATTTTTATCAGAAATAGATGTTGGATTTTGTCAAATGCTTTTTCTGCATCTATTGAAATGAACATAGGCCTTTTGTTTTTTAGTTTGTAAAAATGGTGAACACATTGAGTGATTTTTGAATGTCAAACCCATCTTGCATTCTGGGATGAATTTCACTGGCTCATTATGTATTGTAATTTTTACATCTTTTTAGTTTTGACTTCCTAAAATTTTTTCAGAATTTTTTCGTCTATGTTTGTGATGGATGTTTGTTTGTAGGTTTTTTTCCTAATCTTTGGTTTTGGTAATAGAGTAATGGTGGTCTTATTGGGAAATGTCAGGAAATTATCTCTCCTTTTCACCTTTCGTGAAGAGTTTGTGTAGAATTGTTATTACCTCTTCCTTAAATGTCTGGTAGAATTCTCCAGGAAAGCCATCTGAGCCTACTGTTTTCTTTGTGAGGTTTTCTTTAATAGATATAGGAATATTCAGGCTATCTATTTCTTCTTGAGTGAGCATTGGTAGTTAGTTTCTGTCAAGGAATTTTCCCACTACATCTAAGCTATTGAATTTATCAGAATTAAAATTGTTCATAATATTCCTTTATTTTTTTAAAAATAACTGTAGAATCCTTAGTGATGCCACTTCTCTCATTCCCAATATTCATAATCTGTGTCTTCTCTCTTTTTTTTCCTGATCAATCTGCTCCTAAGTTTGTTAAGTCATTAGAACACTCAAGAAGCCTAATGGAGAGGTTTATACAGTAGGAAACTGAGTCATTTTCCTGAATGCCAGTAAGAAATTGCGGCTCCCATTCAACATCCACGTGGGTAAGCCATCTTGGAAGTAGGTCCTCCATCTCCAGTCAAGCCTTCAGGTACTGTACCAGTAGCCAACAGCTTTACTGTAACTTTTTGAGCAAGGCTGGATCAGAACTACCCATTAAAGCTGCTCCTGGATTCCTCACCCACAGAAACTGTGAAGTAATAAATATTTTTATTTTTTGTATTAAACTAAGTTTGGGTATAAATTTTATGTAGCAATAGAAAACTAATATGGTGACTACATTTCTTTGTGAAGAGTTTGATTATTATGTGTCTTGCTTTTAAGCTTTGTTAGATAGGACAAAGGTAGCATTTAGTTTAGGGTTAATTTTGCTCCATTATTGAGGCATAAAACCCTTCTGAGTACTCTATCTGGTTCCCCATGAATTATGAGGTTTTCCACTCTGGCTGGTGGGAACAAGGACTCTTCTAGCACTGTGTGATTTTGGGGAACTATCTCTAATACTTCTGGGTGGTTCTTTACCTGGGCTTGGGTAGCATCCTCACATGGTTTAGCTATCAGTACTCAGCTGAAGTCTCCATGGGGACCCTCAGAACCTTCAGAGTTTTCTCTCTATGCAGCTCTCTCTCCTCTCCAATACTTTGCCCTGAGAACTTACCTTAGTCTGCTTGTCTTACCCAGATTCTTGACTCTGTCTCCTCAATTTAGGGAGACCCCATGGCTATGCCTGGGTTCTCCTTCCCTGCTCCGTGGTCTGGAAACTCTCTCTAGTCAGTAAGCTGGGGCAAACATAAGGTGCACTTTGGCTGTTGTCCATCTTTTAGGGATCATAGTCCTTCATTGCCCAATGCCCAATACCTTTGCTTCATATATTCTGTCCAGTTTTTAAGTTGTTTTAAGCAGGAGGGTTGGCTGGAGCTAAACGTCCCCCAGACAGATTTTTTTAAGGCCAACGTTTATTGAGAAATATGTTCCCGGCATGGTGCTAGGCACTCTACAACGCTGTAACTCAGTTAATCCTTAAAAACAAAACAAAAATGAAAAAGCAAGCAAGCAAGCAAACAAACAAAAGAACTATGACAGCAGCAGTAATATAATTCCCATCTTGTAGATGAGGAAACCAGAACACAGAGGGATTAAGTATTGTCTTCAAGGTCTTAAGCCTATGATATATGGTGGATTGAGGATTTGCATCCAGGTGTGATCAACTGCCCTAACTGCTACATCTAACTCTTGCTGCTTGAAGGAAACTGAAAAATGCCCTGGCTTGCCTTATGCTCACTATTATAGAGCTCACCCTGGGCAGATGCTTTTTCTCTTGGGCTTATCATTCTCCCTCCACTGAGTGCTAGATGGAGAGGTCTCAGTCTCTATAATATTAGAGACTGATTTTGGAGTTTGCTTTTTACAGGATATCAGTTTATTTGGGATTGTGATTTTGTACCCCCCCCCCTGCATACAATAAGGCAAATTTAGATTGAGAATTTATAAAATAATACATTTTGATGACAAACATATAGCTTTTGTCAAGTGATTACAATTTCTTTGAAATAAGAAGGGAAGAAGAAAAAATGGCTCTCTTTGGGACATGTGTAACTGTCCCTAGAGTTTCCAGAGAAGAAAAACAAGAGACTCAGACTTCAAATCAGCTCCAATCTTAAATGAGAACTGGCAAGAAGGCTTCTCTATTGGGAGATCTACTTGTGAGTGTTTATAGTGTTTCCAAGAATCCTCAAGGAAACTCCACAGAATGAAAAGGCACTCAAGCCAACACAACTGTCACACAAATGGAGACAAGCCTATTCAGCGTCTTTTTGAGAGGAATATTGACACATAATTAAGGAGTGATTCCAGGGCAACTGCAAGTCTGTTATAACTCTGAAGTTCTCAACAAATGAAACTAATAAGATTCTGGCTGTCTTTTCTCAGTGGTGGAGACCTATGAGTCTTAATCTAGGGTTTATGTATAAATCAAACTCTCAGATTAGTATAAATTTTTTTCCATTCTCCCTTTTCTCTTTTTTCATGCTTGTTGATTTTTAATTACATAAATAATATTCATATATTGTTGAAAAAGGAAATAAGATAATCATAAAAAAATCTGTAATCTTAACCACTAATCAATAATCACAAGGAACACATGGGTGATTATGACAGTCTTTCCCTTCTCCCTATATAAATAAAGTATGTGTGTGTATTTGTGCTTCTGTGTGTGTTCGTGTGTGATGTGTTGTGTATGTGCATGTGTAAAATATGTAATATTCTGGAATAGACTACAATGCTATGAGACAGAGATTCCTAATGTATTTGGGATCCTGGCACAAGTTGGTGAGAAGTTTAATACCTTTTTTGAAATATGAGTTGAGGTGCTCCTGCTAAGGCATAGTATGCTCCTATAAATTGTTTTTTCTTTTCTATCTAAGTCTTCCCAACTTTTGACCTTCAAAACATCCCCAAAAATGAGATGGCTGGACTTGTGATTGGAGAGTGATCCTCTGCACGAAAACCCCAAAGGTGTCTTAGGCTTAGGCCTGGGCTGGAAACAGTTAGAACAATGTTTCCCAGCTCTGCAGCTGTGCAGGTTACAATCCTCAAAGGTCCTCTAAGCTGTCTAGCCAGGGCTGAGATAACAGAGAGCAGTTCATTCTCCCTGCATCCCGTGGGACTAGAAAGGCTAGATTTTTAAAATATAATTTGAGAATGACCTTCCTAAGGATCATGAGTGGAGGCAGCTATCTTAAGAGACAGATTTACCTTAGATGGTTCCAGGTCATTCAGCTAATTCACAGACCATTGAAGATGTTTTGTTTCACTTGGTGTATGGGACTACTTAGTCACATGCAAAAGAAATCACCTCTGACTGATTTAAGCAGAAAAGAAAATTGCTGGAAGGCAATTGCTGGGAAGGTGGTAGAAAGAGGCTTAGGAAATGGGTAGCAGAGGTAGTAGGCAGGTAGAGAATGTCAGCAGAAGTGTGGCCCAGGGATAATTTGGTGAAGACTTGGCTTCTGTCCTGCTTCTTGCACTGAAGGCCAGGCCCTCCCTTAACAATTTCAGGAACTGTGACAAAAGTACAGATGGAGGCCCAATTCTACATGTCTGGGTATTAAGAGTTAAGTTATAAATCAAATGAACCATTTGTTAAATAAATAAAATGTCACAGTCTCCTACCTTGACAAATATACCTCCATAATCAGCTGAAAAGTCCAGTTCAAACTTAGAATTCTTGACTCCTTAGCATCCTCTAAGGAAAAGCCCCAGGCCCAGCACCTCCCCCTTTCCTTCCTGCCTCAGGCTGCACCTTCAAGTTCCATCCACATCTCCTGCGGAATTCACCTCTTGACCACCTGTTGGGTCTAGAGTTGTGAGTGGCCTTCTCTCAGGTAGATTAAGACAGGGAAAGTCACCCCACAGGTTCTGGAAATGGGCTTGGGATTATTTTGGCAGGGAATTCTGGGGACCTAGGTTCTTCAAGTGTGGCCTAGAAGAAACGGTGGAGATCAGGCTTTGGGAGGGCATGTTCCCTTGCCCTTCTAGACTCTTTGCTCCATGGGGATGGGCACAACAAAAGGAGGCCCAGAACTGGGTCCCCTAAACTTGGGCTTAGGATAAGGGTCCCTCATGCCTGAAAAGTGGATGTGCTGCTCACCACCAATAGCATGTATTCATCTCTGTCCATGCTCTAGCGTCTGGTGTTGAGGTAGGGGTGGGGAGCAGTGAAAAATAAGAAACTGCCCCCAAATTGGCAAATGCCTACTATCCCTGGATTGAATGTACCATTTGTGAACATATTATATTCCAAACCCTTAACCCAGAATCTGCTCAACTTATTTGAGAAAAAATGTAAATGGGATTATCAGTGTTGAAGGGAGTCAAAGAAGAAAGGAAGTATGAAATCATCTTCCACTGGAAGTGACTGAGGACTGAGGAAGTTTGTTGCTTCTGTTCACTTTATTTCTATTTTTAGGCATGCACCACTTTCCCGTGGGCTGAGAGGAGGGTAGACTATATGTATCTTAGCCAGACAGCCAGTGTATTGGACATTTGCTACTCATCCAATATCCATTTCCCCTTCCTCTGTTTCACAACTTCTGTTCTTCTGGTAACAGCTTCCAGTTGGTTTGGGTGTTGTCCACCAACTGCAGATTCCAGGAGCAGGCACGTGACTGATCAGTCAGACTAATCAGAACATCACCCCTGCCTTCCACTCCCCAGCCATAGTGATTGGCTCCAGGCTGTTGTTGTACCTTCTGTGCACAGCTATAGATATTACTAACCTGTAGATATTTAACAGAGACTCAGGAAGGAAGGATTGTTTGGAGGGAGGCAGTGAGTCATGAAGGAAACTTAGAAGAGCCCTCCCAGAAGCCCAGGGCCCCAGCAGACCCCTCAGTCTCAGCATTAAGTCAGAGCCAAGGTATCCTGGTGAGGGCTAGAGTGCCACTGCTTCTCTGTGCTCACAGCTCTTGGGTGGAGTTCTCCAGTCAAAGGATATTGACTCAGTGACCCATCTTCCTGAGTCCTCGTTTGTAAAATGGAACTATATTCATGCTGGAAAGGGAAATGAAGCCCAAAGTGGTCACAGAGGGCTCTTGATGCCCTTGGGCACTGAATCTTCTCATGTGGCCCCCAACCCCTTGCAAAAAAATAAGATTGGTGTAGATAAAGTATGAAATGAAACATAAAGAACTGCTACGCTCCCACCAACTATGCAAGGAAGTCTGCCTCTTTGTATTATGGTCGCACCTTGCATACAACTAGCAGCATTGATTAGCCATGGCAACTGCTCAGAAAATAGTTACTAAGTGACTTCTTTTGGTTGATCTTGAGTTGTTTATTTAACTCAATTCATACAACAAATATGCGGCATTAGGCTTGGTGTTGCCAGGCATATCTGAGGAGATACCACTAAGCTGTAAAATGTGCCAGGATAAGTGAGATAATCATGAATGAACAAAGGCAGTGCTGCTATTCCCATCTTCTCACTTGGAAAAATAGATCTTCTTCCTTCATTTGATTTATTTTAAAGGAAATCTATAATCCTCTCTGTTTTTGCTTTGGCTGGCCTTCAAGTTGTTTCTGACAACTTCCCCACTGAGGATTTTCCTTTGTTTTGTGAGAGAACAGTGCTCTTTGGCTCATTTCCCAGCTGGGACCTACCTGGGGTTCACGCTCTCCTCTTGCTTGTGCTCCTGCTCTCCTCTCCTGGAGACTTAGGCTGCTGTTCCGGGTCCGACGGGTCCCCACACCTGCTCTGTAGGTAGACAGTGGGGCTGCAAAGGGACATTCAGCTCATAGCCCTCTGGCTGTGTTTAGCTCTGTGCTACTCCTCCTTTGGTTTCTTTCCACATGGTAAAGTCAAGCCTTCCCCAAGTATGCAGATTTTATGGGCCAAGTAAAGGAAAAGCAGATTCATTTTAAAGGATGGGGGTCTGGTACTGGTATACTCAAATCTGGAAGAGAAAGCCCTAATTTATAACCTGAAAATGTTGACCTTCCTGTACCTAGATAATCAAGCTAGGGGACATAGGCATTATTAATATAAAAATGAATCTTTGCGTAACCATGTAGAGTTTATAGGAGCTTTTACATATGCCATTTTATTTGTTTCTTCAACAAATATGTCAGGTAGGGGGAACAGATATTAATATTATTATTTATATTTTATACATAAGAAAAAAGAAGCTCAAAGTTTGTCTATGAGTACGTATTTAGTAAGTAGAGCTAGAACACAAACTCAGTTCTTCTGACTACAAATATCTCACTACACTGCCCTCTATTAACATAAAACGAAAAATTATGAAGTTTCGGATAGACCATATGTGCCACTATTTCCTCATGAGTGCAATAACCATGTATTATAAAAAATGCTCATTATGCAATAAGCACATAACATCATATTGGCCCTACGCCCACGCTGACTTGTGTAAGACCTGCACCATGTGTATTTCCATTGCACCATCACTGCTACTGTTTTATACTATTTTGGGCAATTTTATGAATGTGTTTTTCTTGCACTGGACTCTAAGCTCCAGGAGGGAAGGGAGCGTATCTGATTTTGCTTGTGCTAAATTCTCTGTAGCCGTCTTGACTCATAGTAAGTACTCAATTTTTTTTAATGAATAAATAAGTAAAAAATCAAGGTAAAGCAGCCAATGCTTTGATAAGGGGCTCTGCTCTCATCCTTGAAATCAATGGGGTTTATAAAAAGCCACAAGCCAAGGAAAAATATTCATAAAAGTGTTTCTAGGTTGTTCTTGCACTCTGTGGTTAACCAAAGGAGAAAGCAAGTTATCCTTCCCCAATTTACATGAACTGGAGTATGTTCACTCCCAGGAAGGTGCTTCAGTGGATCTTTCTTTCCTTGTTCTTGGCAGCAGGTTAAGAAGGGAGACCACTGGCAGGGGTAGAGGGCAGTGTGGCCCTCAAGGAGGAGAGAGCTAGTGGTGGTACCTCTTCTGGGCATGATGGGGCTGCTTGTAGGACAGATGATGAGGTGGTCCCCATCCTGATCCCTGACCCAAGTCCAGAGTCCAAGCCCAGGACAAAGTCAATTCGGCAGCTGCCTTGGGCATTGACAGAAGTTTCTATTGTAGCACCTAAAACTTTGGGACATCGTTCTCTATTTCTTCACTCCATATATTGCCAAACCAAGTTATCCTTCTTAAAGGAGAAAGAATGGAAACTCTTTTTGCTTTGAGTGTAATTACAACAAAGGTGTGGGGGTGGGAGGACATACAGTCTGTATCTGGTCTGTGTTTGTTATTCTTGCTACTGGCTTCTCCCAATGACTTTGACAAAGTGCAAATGAAAAAATATTACCTAAAAAATGCACATTTCAAATCTTTATTGGCATTAAGTTTTGAGAGTCTAGTGCAGCTCTCTCCGTAAGAGGAAGGACCCGCTGCAGGAACTGGACAGGTCTGACTCTGCTCACGACTCCACTTCCTCAGGCCATGTTCACCTCTTACACCAAATTCCATGGTAATCTCTCTACTTGGTGAGTCAAAGATTAGGCAAAATAGCTTTAACCAAGTTGGCCTAAAACAGTGTCTAATTCTGTCTTTTGCTTACCTCCTTCACTGCTTATACCATTTGCATTCATCTCTATTCTTTAATTTTTAAAAAATTAAAATGGACTCTTTATTCAAATATAATTATCTTTAAAGGAAATTATTTTATTACCCTTAGTGACAAACCAATAACACCTGCCATAAGAGGACGATAGGCACAAAAATGAAAAAGTCATTAAATTGTAGCCAAATACCAGTTGCCTATCAAAACCTGAACCTGAGGACTACTCTCTCTTTGTTAAAAAGGGCGATTAACAAATGTTAGAGAAACATTAAACGTTTCATAACATTAAACTGTGTGTGTGTGCGTGTGTGTATGTGTGTGTAGGTGTGTGTTTGGAGGAGTGTCTTCTCAATCCTTTTACTTTTAACCTAATGGCCTTTATATTTAAAGAGGGATTTCTTATAGGCAGCATATGGGGTATTGCATTTCTTCCAACTGGACAATTTTGATTGCTTAATCCAATCTCTGCCTTTAAATTGGGGGGATATTTAAACCATTCATATTTAATGTGGTTATTGATATAGTTAAGTTTCATACTGTCATCTTTCTATTTGTTTTCTATTTGTCCCATCTGTTCTCTGTTCCCTCTTTCATCTTTTGGATTGATTGAATATTTGCTATTATTTCATTTTGTTTCCTTAGTTGGCTTACTAGTAAATAACTCTTTATATTGTTATTTTAGTGATTGATTTAAGATTTATAGTATGTATCCTTAACTTTCCACTGTCTACCTTCAAGTGATACTGTACCATTTCATGTACCCATACTACCTAAGATTGGTGTTTGTGATTTTTGGGGGCAGGGCATGAAGTTTCAGTAGATATCAGGCTTCACAGTTAAGAACACAGCTTGGTATTTTTAATTAGAGGGACTGAGTTTGAGACTTGGAGTAAGTTCTTAATAGATGTAAGACTATGGACAGGTCACTTACCATCATATAGCTTAAGTTTTCTCATGTATAGCTTGGGAATGATAAACACACTGGCTCAAAGGTCTTTACAACTTTGTTGTAAAAGCAATGAGATAATGGGCATGAATATGGTTTATTAGTTGTAAAAGTCTGTATAAATGCTAAAAATGGATTGGTCTATTTTAATAAAAAATAGCTTATTTCTTATTATTTTAAGCCCTGATTCTTGACTTTATCAAAAAGAAAGATCACTCTTTAAGATAAAAAGTTTACTTGAACTCCCCACACTTCGTGATATTTTTATTACTTGATTAAGGAAATAAATGGGATGGATATTAGGGATACTTCACTAAGAGTTGTGAATGGATATTTTTCAATCAAAAGAGCACTATAAATATTAGAAGTTTTATGAGTAATTCATATTACCTATTCAATCTATAGATAATATTGTGGAGGATGTTTTGGCTGCAAGTAACAGAAAACACATTAACACATTAGCCTAAACATAAATATAGCACATATTTGCATATATTAACACATTAGCCTAAACATAATTATAGCCTAAGCATAAATATAAATATAGCATCTCATTAATATTAAGTAACATCTCATTAATATTAAGTAGAGAAGTAGGGCAGGATTTAGGCTTCATTGATTCATGTGCTCAATGATATCAAGATCTAGGTTCTTTACATATCTCATCAATATTGGCTTCTTTCTCAGGTAGCTAGAAGGCTGCAGCAGCTCCAGCACTCACATCCAGACATGGCAATGTCCCAGGAAAAAGAAACACAATATATTTTTAAGACTTTGTTTTAGGAGAAAGAAATTTTTGTTCCCAGAATCCCCCTTCTGTCCTTCTAACCTCTAACCACACCTTATTTGCTAGACTGAAGTTTCACATCCATTCCTGAACTCACTGTAAAGTAAATATGATTATTTTATATTCATTTGGCCCACCATTGGAGTTTGGAGATGCCTCATTCAGTTAGGCAATAGTTGCTCAGGGAGAAATGAAATACATGGATAAAATTGGAGTTTGGCTAATCTAGTAAAGGCTGTTGGGTGTCCTGCCCTTATTGCCTTGTTATGTACTGTTTGTGGTGCACTGCAAATATTCATTACTCTCTGTCTGGGGGATTTTTCTGGCCTCCTCCTTTCCTTCTTGCGAAACTTCCTCACACTTCTACCAGTGTTTCCTGGTATCACTTTTCAAACAAACATTTGTACTCAAATCCTTGCCTCTGGGTCTGCCATAGGGGAACTCAAATTGACAAGAAGAAAGAAAGGAGCAAGGGAGCTGTGCAGGAAACTTAACAGTGTCTAATACAGGCACAGAGATCCTGGAACCGTTTGCAAAGGCTCTGAGATTCTATAGGATTCATATTTATTGGTTTCCAACTATGGTCTCCCAAAATGATGTCGAAACTAATATCGAGTCCTGGTGTATCGAGGCATACACATAAACCTGAAAACTATCTGACAAAATCCAAAAGTGTAGACTTTCTGGAAACTTGGTGGCTATAATTAATAGTTAAGCCTTTTGAATAATCTTCTGAGGCTTTTAGCCAGAATGCTTCAGAGCTAAAAATTTTTTAATATAGATTTCCTTCCTTATTTGGAAAAAGGGTGTTGATTTCTCGAGACTTTTGGTTATTTGAGCTTTGTTTTGGTGATATACTGCTTTTGGTTATTTGAGATAGTTTTACTAAGCCATCTAGCTTCATAGGGATTTTGGGGATTTTTTATGATGTATGGAATAACAAAGTATTTGGCTTCTTGATTATGATATTTCGGAGTTACTACTTCAAAATTTGAATTTCAAAAGGGATATAACCACTAGGTAGAGAGGAAAAATTGAAAGCTTGATTTTTGTCAACTAAAATTGGAAACCAGACCTTTATCACTCATATTTTCACAGATGCTATGTGGCTGGAACCTTGGATGACTGGGTTATGGGTGATTCAGCCTTTCTTCAGCTTCTTACTGGAAACTGAGACGCTTTCTTGACAGCAGTAATAAATCAAACATCCGCAGGAAGCAAAGAGATAATTGAAATGAAACACAAGCTGCAAAATGTCCTTCTTGAGATTATTGTGGCCCCTTCCTCAGTGGTTTCCCTTTTTGAATCTGTTGGAGAAATACGTCTTCAGGAGGATGCATGAGTTGGAGATGTCAAAATTACCTGCTTTTGTGGAAATATTCACTTGTTCACTTTGTGCCTAGGTCTAAGTTATCTTATAGAAAACACCCTACAAACTCTATGTAGCCTAAATTGTCTTAGTTTATTACATATCCAGGATATTTTTTTGACTTTCTGAATTTAAATTTTTGACCTGATTTAATGTAAATGCACGTCAATAGGTATAATAAACATTCTAAAGGTATTTACTGTAGTTCATAGGAAACAAACGCATAGTCTGAGAATTTCATTCTGACAGATTGAATGATGTATTGATGGTTGAACATAGGTACGAAACCATGATTTCTTCCATAGGAGGACCCTAGGGTTACTATTTCCAGCTGTATCGTATTCATAACCAGTTTCTGTTCAGCTGAATGCTTCTGATGTATTTTAGTCCGATTTTGTTGCTAACAGTAAAACATTGACTTGATTACATTTGGACATTATTTAAATTGTAGGTTAGATTGCTTACACCATATTATTAAAATAAAGTTAATTAAAATATTTCATGACTTTCTCCCTGAATTTTAGAAGCAGTAACTATTTCCTGAAGAAAAAAATTTGTTGTCAATATCTTACATGAGATTATTTAGTTTCAGTGGGTTCCTCTAGGAAGATCTATGGAAATGGTTGATCTTTCTTCCTTTTCAAATCAAAATGTGCAGCCATGGCTTCTTCCTCTGCTTTTCTCAGGGCAATCTCCACCAGCTTGGCTAAGCCATAATGGGTTTGAGAAGGCTGAAAATCTCCATGAAGTAGTGGTTGCTTAACCACTGAAAATAAAATGCATTAAAAATCAATTGGGAGTCATGTCCCATGTCACCAGGGAGATTCACTCCTCTGGGAGTCATGCTCCATACATAGAGGAGGGTAATGAGTTTATTTCCAGAGTTGGGCTTAGAGAGAGAAAGGCCTTATTTGAGCAACAAAAGAGGTTCTCTGGTGGTCTATTCTAGGCACAATTATAGGTAGGCTTAGCCCCCTAAGTTTCACTAGAGCAAGCCTCAAGATTGAGGGCTTGACTTATTAAGTAGGGTGTTCCTAATTTTACATAACATATATTCTGCACAAGATAAACAATGTTTCATATTATCTTCACTTAGTTGTTCAATCATCATCACTCTCAAATTTTTAACAATTATCATAACCCCAAACACCCCAAAGCTGGTATCAGCCCCTAGTTATTTATCCCAGGAATGAACCTAGCCTTAGCATTGAGGGATTGAGAATGCCTTTTTGACCAGAAGGGGTAACAAAATAAGGTTTCAGTGGCTAACAGATTTCAAATATGTTGAGAGGCTATCCTGAAGGTTAATCTTATGTAAGCTCCAGCTAGATATTCCAAATGCTCACAGTATTCTCTTCCCTAACCAAGAGTAGTCCTGAAAATACTAAAGAATACCTAGGTCCCTATCTGGGACTCTATAAAAGTTTCACTCACTAAGTTTACCTTTCAGAAACTTAAATCCTCAGAGTGCTCCTATACCAGATAAGTCCCAAAACCCACAGGCAACAGCCCATTCGATAACATCAACCAGAAGCAGGCCCCTTCCCCATAATGTCGGCACCCCTTTTCAATATGCAAGTTAGGTTGGTCACTGCCCAGATATCCCTGAAGATTGAGACAGTGATCAAATGAAAGAAGGGTAGCAACTAACAAGATAGGATTTAACAAAGGATTATAAATACGGAATCTTTATATAAATCTTTTTGTTTGTTTCTAGGGTACTAGAATAGCTAGAAGGAAATAACTAAAATGGTGGAACTGTAAACCCATTCTTTGAAATTTGCTCTCTAACTACTTGTTAAATTGTACTTTGAAAGTCATCACTTTTCTGTATATGTGTTATATTTCACAATAAAAAATGTAAAAAAATAAAATCAAATGGGCAGAATGACCTCCCTTGTTGTAGTATTCTTAAGCATGATTGTGTGAGAAAATAAATGAGAGTGTGGTTTTGAAAAATTTAAAGTGTCACACAAATATGTTGTTACCATCATTGCATGGCTTCATATTGAATTAAACAAAATATTATTTCTCATGTTCTACTTACTGCTGTGGAATCAGGATTTTAGAACTTGTTTGATCTGTTTAGAGATTCTTTAGTATTTTTGCACACCAAATAAAATCTCCTTTAATTCCACAGCAGTATGTCAGCCTCCTTACCCCCACACACATTTCAGGACTTCCTCTGGTCAAAGAGAATAAATCTTTATTATCACCACCTCTCTTATCCCCATTTATAGAGATCTCTGAGGTAAAGATCCAGGGGACACGACTGGTTGCCTAACCAGCATCCATCCCCATCTCCTTCCCCTTCATTAGAACCCCAATTTTGATTAGCCATCCTCCCCTTCCCTGGTGCAGTCCAGGAGGTTGACCCTACCCCCACCTACAATGGTATGGCCTCATTGTTTTAAGCCAGTCATGGTAATTCCATCTCTTGCCTGTGATTGGCTCAGGAACCCAGGCAATCAATGCCTGCACTTACCATTATTGGTTATTGGGTAAGCAGTTAACCTAAATTGGTGCAATTAAACTGAAAGGAAGGAATTTACTTCTATGGTTGGATAAGATGCCTTCTCTCTGACTTGCTGGATATGAAGGAGGAGCATATTTTCCCATTGTTCTTGGCATCTGGCTTGAGACTGAGAGGGAAGTGAGCCTAGGGACAAATGGACAAAGGGCACTGTCAAAGGCATTATAGAGCAAAGGGTACCTGATTTTCCCATTACCTGTGTCCACTCGACCTATAGAGTTGGAGATGGGGGCCTCTGTACTTGCAGTCCACAGCATCTAACTTATAAAAGGATGTGACCATAGTAACAGAAATCCTGGGACTTGGAAGCTTCTGTGGAGTTTTATGCAACCATGGTGGGGAGCCTTGGAGTAGGTGAGCCTTTGTTTAGTAGTGCACAATATGCAAAGTTAGATCCCAAGAATATTTTAGTGCACACATGTGGGCATGCATGTGCACATACTTGTATATGTGTGCAGAAGTAGAGAATTAATGGCTTTATGTAAAAAATTAATCACTATTTAGTCTGTTTAGGAGGTTTGATTCTGCAAGCAAGAGTGGGGAGGAGAAGGGTCTCAGGAAGGTGGGAAAAGCCTAGAAATTGGTGACAAGCTTGGATCTAACAGAAAGAACAAGACAGAGAAAAAGTCCCTATACAAAGAATGACTAAAGAATGTCTAATAATATAGTTTTAATTGTTGCCTTTTACTGTGTTGTGATGTAATTCCCCTCTGTTTCCCCTAAGTGATGCACAATAACCTTGGGTTGGTGATTCTTTTGGGGAAAGAAGTGATTGGGAGGTGTTCAGCATGGCATAAAATGGGCCAGTGAGAGAGGGTGACGTGTGTAAGAGCTAAACATGATGATTATAAGGAAGGCTGTAGGCTGGACTGGTCAAGAGAATGAGAACCCCCCAATAATCCCTGTGGGTTCCCACACCACATGGAGTAGGGATTCCAGATGACTCCAGAATCCTAGGGGATTTGGGGATGTCAGGGTTACAAATGAAATAGTTCATTGTAATATATAAATTCAAACATATTTTTTTGGCTTTGCTGGAGTAATTCTTTTTGGTACTAGTCCTTTGACATTTTCTTCTCTAGCAGATATGTTATTATGGAAAAGAAATTTAAATTGATAATTTACTACAGTCACAGGCTAAGTTTGCTGCCATATGTTGCTTATCTTCTGAAGCACAAACGGTCAAAGTCAAACTGAACATTTTTGTATTTAGCGTATTCCACAGAGCTGTCCAGTTACAACATTTTTTTCCCTTAACAATGGAGAGGAAATTAAACTGACATCAGCCGTGGACATTGCCAAAGTAGACATTTGCTTTCGGTTAGCTTTAATTCTCCCCTCCTAGGCTTACCGCGTTTTGCAATGCGCTCCCATGGCTAGGTCTGTTTTGCGTAGGTCTTCCATGACAAGGATGGGGGAATCTCCCATTCAGAGCTCAGCTGCCCATCTGTGTTCTTTCTCCTCCTCCTCTTTGTGGAATATCTGGAAGCCTCAGTCAGAGGTGGTTGAGCCTGTCTCATCCTCAGATAAGAATTTTAGAGAAGACAGAGTGGCTAACAAGTACAATACTAGCAGGGCTTAGCTTACAACGTCCACATTTTGGAAGACGCATTGGTGTGTTCAACATGTTCTCCAAACATGGACCATCTGTGCTACTGAAAGGAAAAAAAAATGCTCCTTGCTGAACACAAGTGGGGGATGGGGGTGGAATTCAGCTTACACCCCAGTTCATTTCCATAGAGTGAATGGTCTAATGAAACTTGGGTGTTTTTGGTGTCTTCTTGAGTAGAGCTCCAAATAGCCCATCAAGGCTGGATTCTGGAAATATATTTAAGTCTGACAAGGTGCAGAATTTGAGGAGAGGAGAGTGGGATTTAATTTGGATAAGGAAGAAGAGAAGGTCACCAGATGTTTACAAGGTTGCTAAGAGTATGAGAAATCAGTTGGCTAATGGTTCAGAGAGGAGTAACCAAGCAGTAACCCCTGGGAAGACAGGAGAGCTGGCTGCTAAGGAAGCCCTCAGTCAGCTGCATTTCTCATGTATGCACATATACGGGATGTGAAAATGCATGGGGTGTGCGTGTGTGTTTGTGGGTGTGTGTGTGCAATCCCCTACCCCATTTAATACTGTGCCTTCCTCAGTGTGCTAGACGGAAAAAATATTATATCTGCTAAAGAAACATGATCATACATAAAATTTATTCTGTATTTTCTATGGCTACTGATATAAACATCATAAAATATTCATTTCTATAAATAAAAATAAAAATAAAAATAAATATAACTACAGTGCTATGCAATTGTAAAGTGATGGAAAAAAAAACAAAAAATTTCAAGAATTCTATACTCCAATTGATGAGAAAATGTCTACATTTCTGTTTATCACTAAAGAATTGAAATTGGGAATATAGCAGACAATGCACTGTGGGCATGGTTGATGTCAGAAAGATTTTATAGATTGCTAAACAATAAACTCACATTCAACGCTCTCTGGGGCTGGGCTGATCTTCCACCAGAGAGTGAGGGTGGACCACCAAACTGCACCCCTCCCCATCACCCCCCAACCTCTTCTCCTGCCAATCTTTACATCCAAACTCTATTTGTTGTACAAAGAGAGAGAGAGAGAGAGAGAGAGACAGAGAGAGAGAGAGAGAGAGAGAGAGAGAGACAGAGAGAGAGAGACAGAGAGAATGCCCCACCCCGGGGTGCAGATGGCCTTTCCTATCTGAGAAAGTATCACCAGCAGCGAAGAGCATAATGAACTGGTGAGATCATTTACAGTAGCTGTGGGTGATACAGGAACACCCCTTATTCAATGGCAGGAGAGTCATATTTTTTTTTCCTTAGGAGTTAAGGAACCAATGGATTTTGAGTTTTATTTAGGGAGGAGAGACTCAACTAATAGCCAGTGCTGAATGCCAGCTACTGATGTATTGCGAGTGAGCTGACCATCGCTGGTCAGGTTGGGACTTAAGAAATGGGATACTCTGTGCATTTTGATCTCTTCCAGCCAGTCCTAGTATTACCCCAATACATTTATTACTTTGTTGGCAATTGTGTGTGTGTGTGTGTGTGTGTGTGTGTGTGTGAGAGAGAGAGAGAGAGAGAGAGAGAGAGAGAGAGAGAGAGAGGGAGAGAGAATGAATTTGGCACATACAAAAATGGTAATACTATCCATCCTAGGTTAAATTAGGGAAAATTCTTGCTTCCTGAGGCCAAATATGTGAGCCAAATAAAACATTCAAATCCAGCCTTTTAGTCAAAAGGCTATAATTTTTCCTTTGCCTAAATCTTTCTTTTGACAATCCTTATCTGGGAGTCATCAAAGTCAAATGACGAACAGCAAGAAGTGTTTAACAGCCCATCTGTAATTTTCAAAACCTGAAAATGTTTCTGAGCAGTTATAATCGAGGTATTTGGGAAGTTAACTTTGGATTGGTTAAAAGTATTCCCTGTCTCAGACTAAGGTATGGGATATGGTTTAACATTATAGAAAGCATTCCAATTTGTTAGAAGCCCAGGGTTTAAGGTTTGCTTTCTGACTTGAGGATTGAAAAGGCACTGTTACTAAGACATGTGTGTCTGTGTGTAACATTTCCCTTTCCGACTCTGGCTTAGGGAGTATGCAGCAGTCCTTCCATGGAATCCCATCCTATGGATGGACAGTTGCTTATGGCTGCCAATGCCACTGGAATTGCAGGTTTTGCCTATGTGGGTCATGGAAACAGCACTGGACCTCCGGTCAGGAGGCCAGGTTCTGGATGATGACCCTGGACAGACACTTAACTTCCCCTGCCTCTTTGCCCCATCTGTGAGCAAGGAGTTTGAACTTGATTGTCTCCAGGGTCCTTCCTGGCTCCAACAGCTATGACCATTTGTTTCAATCAAGCCTCTGGCATGGCTACAGACAGCTGGTTTTAGAGACCCTGTTTATCAATAGCATCTGCATAATTTACCACTTCCTCACCACCCGACATTTCTCAGATGCTTGGGGTTCTGTGAAATTGGATGTACTTTCCAGTTGAGCGGGTGGGCAGAGAGGGAAAGGGGCAGAAAGTCGGGTTGGAATATTGAAAGTGCGAACCGGTGGTATGCTGGTTTAAGACAGCTTCCTCTGTCCTTGGCCACACAAAGGCCCACTAGACTGCTTTCCTTCTGACCCGTGTTTCAGATAATTTGACCCAAAGTGAAGCAATAAAAAGAACAAACTGCTTTTTCTGGCTTAGTGCTAGCCTGAGGTGGAGTGAAATAGAAGGTCCTTTTAAAAATATTATTTCCTTATACCTCAGGAGTGTGTCTCCTTCAGCTGCTGAAACAGAAGGCCACCAACCAAAAGGCCACCTGAGGAACGAGAACTGAGAGCAGCTGGAAATTGAATCCAAAAGAAAATCAACGTGAAGGAATGGTAATGGGCCAGCGTCAGTAGGAGCGTCTGTGGCAACACCAGGGAAGAAAAGAAGCCACTTAGGCCGTAGACCTGGGGCTCTACAGCTGAAAATGTGACCCTTATTGTCGGAAACCCTAGGAAGACAGAGCTCTTGCTAAATGATGGCTTCCTTCCCAAGGAAACAGTGCGACCCTCTCAGGGGAGGGCAGAAATAGTTTGTTGTTGCTTTTTCTGAATACCTGCTGGGTTTGTCTGTTGAACTCCATTCAAGTTGGTAGGCTCCTCTCGTCTTTCTTGTTCTGCCCTGGATTGTCTGTATCTTTCTTTCTGTATTATTCCCTCAGCACAGCACTTGAGTTTTACAATCAATTGAATTAGAATTACTCCATTTTCGTCCTACCTCAGGGGACAAAACTCACTGAGACTCTAATGAATTCAGAAATGCCACAAGAAGCCAAAAACCTTGGTTTGTGGAGAGTTTTCCTTTTGCTTCTCGGTCCACACGTGAGAATAGTGTCTCTAGGATGATGAAATGTTTGATACCGTAGCTTGGTGTTTGCAGATGCTGAAGTTTTAGTTTGAGGGTTTTCTTCCTGTGAGATATTAGTGAGCTTTGTAGCTTATAGATTTTCTAGTGTTAAAATTTTACACTCGAAAGAATTTTATTATGGCTAAATTAGTATTTCCTTCTGATTCAATATTTAGCACAGCTATCTTAAAAATATTGAAATTTGGAACAAACATTTAATTACACCAAGGCTTAATAATTTTTTTTTGTACCGAACTAGACATTTCTTGATATTTCTCCAATACTTATCTATGGAATTTCCCAAGCTATTCCTGGGATATACATATTTTTTGGATACATTTTTCCATAGATGACTTCAAGCTTAGGTCAAATTCAAGCAAAATTTTATTAAATTGGAGTTTTAATATAGATTTTCACAAATAAGCTTTTGAATTGTGAGGAAGCTTTATCAGTCAATACTTTTCAGGAGAAAAGTAGAATATGAAGATACATCTTGTTTGAAAAAAATCTGCATGGGACAAACACCATAAACAAAGTCCGAAGACCAAGGACAAACTATATTTGTAACTCCTATCACAGAGGGCTCATTTCTTTAATATAAGGAGTGTTCCTACAAATCAGTACAAGGAAGACCAAGGACCTAGTACAATTTGGGCAAAGCATATTAACAGGTAATTTAGTAGAAAAGAAAATTTTGGTAGTAAAAATTCTACTTATAACAAGAGAAATGCCAATTACGACTGAAATGAGCTGTATCTTTTACTAATCAGATTGGTAAAGATATGTGTTTGATAACACTGTGTTTTTGGTGTAGGGAAATAGGGAATTTGATAGTGGGACTGTAAACTGAAATAATGTCTAACAAAACTATCTATGAAAAGATATATAAGTACAAACTCTTTGGTTTGTACTTATATTTCTTTTTTCTTAGGATTTTATCCTAAAGATAAATTTACACGTAAGTGAAATGAAGTGTGTGCAAGTATGAACATTGAAGCATTAATTTAATAGCAAAGTATTGGGCAACAATGTAAGTGTAGAGGTCAAATAAATTATTGTACATTTATTTGACTGACTTACGCAGCCATTAAAAAGAACAAGGCAGGTACATTTGTACTGATATGGAGATGCTCCAAGATATATTGTAAAATAAAAAGCAAAGTAGAGAAGAATATGCAGAGTATACTGCCATTAAAATGAAAATAATACGTATTATTTATATGTATGTATATGTACATATATATATTTGTAGATACATGTAGTATCTCTGAATGTATACATTAGAAATGGGTAACAAAGAGTAGGGGAAATGGATCCTGGGAAGAAGTTAAAGAACTTTTCGTTATATGTTCTTTTGTATGCCTTGAATTTTGTACCACAAGCAATTGTTCCTGTTTAAAACTACAAATAAAATTACTTTTTAAAATGATAAAATTTACTTTCTCTTTCAATATTCTGAAGCCCCCTAGAAACAGTTGGCCCCTGTCTCTGAAGCATTACCATTTGACAATCTGAAGTTTTCATCTAATTCATTGGTTGTTATTTCTCTGTTTTTCCTTCTAAAAATAAAACACCTGTCAAAGTTCATTTAGACATGACCCTAAAGTGAATTTGAGCTTTTTATTGGCTGCCTGTACCTGATCTTTCGGTTCCCAATTCTCTTCCGGATGGTTGAGTCTCTGTTTAGGCAAAAATCAAGAACATCTTTCTTTCTCTCTTTCCTTTTTTTCAATTGAATAGTAACTGTACAAAATACTGCATAAATCATTTTTTTTTCATTTTTATTGAGATTGTTCAGATACCATACAATTATCCAAAGATCCAAAGTGTACGATCACTTGCTCCTGGTACCCTCATACAGCTGTGCATCCATCACACTTAATTTTTGTTCAATTTTTAGAAACTTTTCATTACTCCAGACAAGAAATAAAGTGAAAGATGAAAAAAGAAAAAAAGAAAAGGAAACTCTAATCCTCCCCATCCCTAACCAACCCCCCTCAATTGTTGACTCCTAGTATTGATACAGTACGTTTGTTACTGTTTATGAAAAAATGTTGAAATACTACTAACTGTAGTATATAGTTTGTAATAGGTATATAGTTCTTCCCTATATGCCCCTCTATTATTAACTTCTAATTGTATTGTCATACATTTGTTCTGGGTCATGGAAGCGATTTCTAGTATTTGTACAGTTGATCATAGACATTGCCCACCATAGGATTCAGTTTTATACATTCCCATCTTTTGACCTCCAACTTTCCTTCTGGTGACATATATGACTCCGAGCTTCCCCTTTCCACCTCATTCACACACCATTCGGTGTTGTTAGTTATTCTCACATCTTGCTACCAACACCCCTGTTCATTTCCAAATATTTAAGTTAGTCCTAATTGAACATTCTGCTCATACTAAGCAACCACTCCCCATTCTTAAGCCTCGTCCTATATCTTGGTACCTTATATTTCATGTCTATGAGTTTACATATTATAATTAGTTCCTATCAGTGAGACCCTGCAATAATTGTCCTTATGTGTCTGGCTATTTTCACTCAGTATATTGCCCTCGAGGTTTTGTCATCAACCCATGTTTTTTAATATGGTTTTAATCACTCACCATACATTCCATCCCAAGTAAATAATCAATGGTTCTCTGCATGGTCATACATTTATGTGTTCGCCACCTTCACCACTATCTATATAAGGGCATCTACATTTCTTCCACAAGGCAGGAGGGAGAGTCAAAGAAGGTAGAGAGGCAAAAGAAAGAGGAAAAAAAAATGAAGCTAGGAAGCAGCAAAAGGAAAAATAACCTTAAATCAAAGTAGAATAAAGAATCAGACAATACCACCAATGTCAAGTGTCTAACATGCCTCCCCTATCCCCCCCCTCTTATCTGCATTCACCTTGGTATATCACCTTTGTTACATTAAAGGAAGCATAATACAATGATTCTATTAGTTACAGTCTCTAGTTTATGCTGATTGCATCCCTCCCCCAATGCCTCCCCATTTTTAACACCTTGCAAGGTTGACATTTGCTTGTTCTCCCTCATGAAAGAACATATTTGTACATTTTATCACAATTGTTGAATACTCTAGATTTCACCAAGTTACACAGTCCCAGTCTTTATCTTTCCTCCTTTCTTGTGGTGTCTCACATGCTCCCCACCTTTCTCCCTCAACCGTATTCATAGTTACCTTTGTTCAGTGTACTTACATTGTTGTGCTACCATCTCCGAAAATTGTGTTCCAAACCACGCACTCCTGTCTTCTATCACCCTGTAGTGCTCCCTTTAGTATTTCCTGTAGGGCAGGTGTCTTGTTCACAAAGTCTCTCATTGTCTGTTTGTCAGAAAATATTTTGAGCTCTCCCTCATATTCGAAGGACAGCTTTGCTGGATACAGGATTCTTGGTTGGTGGTTTTTCTCTTGCAGTATCTTAAATATATCACACCACTTCCTTCTTGCCTCCATGGTTTCTGCTGAGAGATCCGCACATAGTCTTATTAAGCTTCCTTTGTATGTAATGGATCGCTTTTCTCTTGCTGCTTTCAGGATTCTCTCTTTGTCTTTGACATTTGATAATCTGATTATTAAGTGTCTTGGCATAGGCCTATTCAGATCTCTTCTGTTTGGAGTATGCTGCGCTTCTTGGATCTGTAATTTTATGTCTTTCATAAGAGATGGGAAATTTTCATTAATCATTTTGTCTTTTATTGCTTCTGCCCCCATTCCCTTCTCTTCTCCTTCTGGGACACCAATGATACATACATTACTGTACTTTGTTTCATCCTTGAGTTCCCAGAGACGTTGCTCATATTTTTTCATTCTTTTCTCCATCTGCTCCTTTGTGTGTAGTCTTTCAGGTGTTCTGTTCTCCAGTTCCTGAGTGTTTTCTTCTGCCTCTTGAGATCTGCTGTTGTATGTTTCCATTGTGTCTTTCATCTCTTGTGTTGTGCCTTTCATTTCTATAGATTCTACTAGTTGTTTTTTTGAACTTTTGATTTCTGCCGTATATTTGCCCAGTGTTTCCTTTACAGCCTCTCTTTTGCAATATCGTCTCTAAACTTTTTGAATTGATTTAGCATTAGTTGTTTAAATTCCTGTATTTCAGTTGAACTGTACATTTCTTTCTTTGACTGGGCCATAACTTTGTTTTTCTTAGTATAGGTTGTAATTTTCTGTTGTCTAGGCATGGTTTCCTTGGGTATCCAAATCAGGTTTTCCCAGACCAGAACAGGCTCAGGTCCCAGAGGGAAGAAATATTCAGTATCTGGTTTCCTTGCAGGTGTGTCTTAGAAAATTGCTCCAGCCTTTGATGCCTCAGGTCACTGTGCTTTTCTGCCCAGCAGGTGATGCCTGTTAGCCTATAATTCTTGACTGGTGTGAGGAGGTATGGCCGTGTTCCCCTAGGCTCTGGGGTCTGGTTCTGAATGGAAAGGGCCCCACCCCTTTCCTCCTAGAGAAGATAGACCCCCCAGGTGGAGGTCATTAGCATTTCAATGGTCTCTCTCTCTGCTTGTGCTGTCTCCACCCTTCCCAGAGTCACAGCCCTGGAAACTGAAAATGACTGGGGCTTTCTCCACTGAGCCAAAAAAGAAACAGATAGTCCCCTTCAGACCCAGTCCAAGGCGACCCTCCGGCTCTCCAAGGTCAGTCGTCACCCAAAGCCTTTGTCTGTTTTTTGGAGATGTGTACCTGTAGTGAGCAGTTCACACTTGCTACTTAAAACCCCAGTTGGAGCTCAGCTGAGCTGTATTCACTTGCTGGGAGAGAGCTTCTCTCTGGCACCTGAGGCTTTGCAGCTCCGGCTATGGGGGAGGGGGGTCTCGTGACTTGGACCGCAGGTTTTACTTACAGATTTTATGCTGTGTTCTCGGGCATTCCTCCCAATTCAAGTTGGTGTATGATGAGTGGATGGTCTCGTTTGTCCCCCCGCAGTTATTCTGGATTATTTGCTAGTTGTTTCTGGTTTCTTGTAGTTGTTCCAGGGGGACTACTTAGCTTCCACTCCTCTCTATGACGCCATCTTGCCTCGCCTGCATAAATCATTTTGCCTGCCTTATTTTTTAATCATCACAACAGCCCTATTATAGCTCCATTTTACTGATGAAGAAATGGAGGAACCAAGTGGTGAAGCTACTTGCTCAGAATCACAGCACTAATTGGCTCTTCACTGTATGGAGAGGGAAAAAAAAAAACAACTGTCAGTATGGGAATAATTAACTTTCCCCACCTAGAATGAAACATAGAATGCTTAATACAAGTTGTCAGTTTGGGGATGTTTAAGAAATTGCTTAGAAATAGCTAGGCTCTAAGTGTCCTTAATTCTCCTGGAAGACAAATGTAAAAAATAGTTTGCTGATAACAATCTGGTTGGAAAATTAATGTGACCTGAAAACACTGACATGCATGTCTTAGGCAAGCTCTAGGACTCTCTCCTAGAGTAGTGAATCTGTCAGGGTTCAATCAGAGATGCAGTATTTTATATATCTCTCTCTATTTTCATCTCTATCTATCATGTATATGCATGTATATATGTATGTATCTGTAAGTAAATATGTATATTTATATATGATTTGTTACCCTATGCAATTGTGGCAGCTAGTTAAGCAGTCTCTACAAGGATGTTGTTGTCTTCGTGTTTGATGCTTGAGCTTCAAGTTCACAAGGCAGATAGTTGAGAATGGAAGATGGATGTAAAGTGAGAGAGAGCAAAAAGTGGGGACCCATGAGGATGGATTGAGTTTTGGTTTCCTAGCTGCAAAAATAAATGCCAGGCAATGGGTTGGCTTAACAACAGGAATTTATTGACTCATGGTTCTCGAGACTAAAAGACTTGTTTCCTCTCGGGATATCTTCTGGTTCACTGTCAATCTTTGGGATTCCTTGTCTTTTCTGTCATGTGGCAAAGCACATGGTGGCTTCTTCTCCTTTCTGGGTCTTGTTAACTTCCATCTTCTGGATGCTGTCCATGGCTTCTCTTTCTGTGGACTTCTCTATAAGGCCTCCAGTAATAGGATTAAGAGCTATCCTGATCCAGTTGAGCCACACCTTACCTAAAGTAAACTCATCAAAAGGTCCTACTTACAATCGGTTCACACCCCCAGGAAAGGAATAAGATTAATAATGTTTTTCTGGGGCACATAACTTCAAGCCACCACAGACTGGCACTCAATCAGTTCTCACTGACTCCAACCCTGAGGATGTGGATGTCTTGCATGAGAAGCTGGCACCCTTCATCAAGTCACTAAACACATACCTGGCCTAGGAGTTGAAAAAGCTGAAAAA
Source organism: Choloepus didactylus (assembly GCF_015220235.1). Classification (NCBI taxonomy): domain Eukaryota; kingdom Metazoa; phylum Chordata; class Mammalia; order Pilosa; family Megalonychidae; genus Choloepus; species Choloepus didactylus. The sequence continues at coordinate 53,861,635 of NC_051309.1, forward strand.
AAAAAAAAGAAAAGAAAAACCAGGGGGAGGAGTTTCAAGCACAGCTGTTACCTAAAGCCAAAGAGGGGGGTCCACTCAACATGTATAAGCTCCAAAAGCATCTGCTCTGACCTTCTGAACACAGAAAACAATGCAGACACAACTTTACTTTTGCTCTCCAAATCTCACACACAAATGTTTCTTGTAGACTTCCTAACCAGAAATATACAGGAAAAGGAATTCTGGGAAATATGTCAACCGAGTTGGCATATTACAGAGCTACAGTGAGTATGCTGAAGAAAAGCAGGCCACAATCTTTGGGGCTCAGGTCTCTTCTGACATGCAGCTTGAGAGGCAGCCCCCCACTCCCTGCCTCTTGTCAACCCTGGATTTCTTGTAACAGTCTCTCCTTGCCTCAATGGCAGAAAAGAAGGAAAGGAGAAGCTCAGAAACATCTGTGTTTTTTCCTTCTGTCTCTCTTTCCAGTCATTTTTTGAAGGTAAAACACAAAGTCATGGAGACATTTTCTCAACAGAAATAAGAAAATGAGTTCCTGGTTTCTTTCAGAAAGAATGGGTGAGTGTGGGAAAGTTGTTTTTCCCCTGTGATAACCTGTGACGTTTCGTGTAGCTTTGCACTATACCCTTTATCACAAAAGTGACTGGCAGTACCATCTGTAGCACAACAGTCTTCTGCTAGTGGTCAAGTCCACACCAGCAATATGGGTTCAATCCATTCTTCAGATCATGTTGAAGAGTTATAGCCCAACCCATGCAACATTCAAAGAAGGCTGGAGACTGGGGCTGGTTTTGATGATCTTTTTTGGCCTCCCTCCATGTTCTATCTGACCCTAGATTTTTTTTTTTCTTCCTGATACAATTTTATTTGTTATTTACTTCTTTTATTTATTTATTTATTTATTTTTTATTAAATTCAGTTTTATTGAAATACATTCACATACCATAAAATCATCCATGGTATACAATCCATTGTCCATGATAACATAGTTGTGTGTTCATCACCACAATCTATCTCTGAACATTTTCCTTACATCAGAAAGAACCAGAACAAGAATAAAAAATAAAAGTGAAAAAAGAACACCCAAATCATCCCCCCATCCCACCCCATTTGTCCTTTAGTTTTTATCCCCATTTTTCTACTCATCCATACACTAGATAAAGGGGGTGTGATCCACAAGGTCTTCACAATCACACTGTCACCCCTTGTAATCTACATTATTATATAATTGTCTTCAGGAGTCCAGACTGCTGGGTTGGAGTTTGGTAGTTTCAGATATTTACTTCCAGCTATTCCAATACATTAAAACCTAAGAGGTGTTATCTATATAGTGCGTAAGAATGTCCACCAGAGTGACCTCTCGACTCCATTTGAAATCTCTCAGCCGCTGAAACTATTTCATCTCATTTTGCATCCCCCTTTTGGTCAAGAAGATACTCTCAGTCCCACGATGCCAGGTCCACATTCATCCCCGGGAGTCATACTCTGCATTGCCAGGGAGATTTACAACCCTGGGAATCGGTGACCCTAGATTTTTAAGTGCATGTGACTATCCCCTTCAATCAGCAGAGAACATCCTGTATTAGTTTACTAGGACTGCTATGACAAATACCACATACTGGTTTGCCTAGACAGTAGGAAATTATTGTTTCACAGTTTGGGAGGCTAGAAGTACAAAACCAAGGTATCTTCAGGGTATCCTTTCTCTGAAGTCTGTTGCTTCTGGAGGTTGCTTGCTGGCAATTGATCTCTGCTTCTGTCACATGGCAATCTGTCTCCTCATGTCTACTCCTCTAGCATCTGTTGACTTCCATGTCTAAATTTCCTTTGCATGTAAGTATCCGATCATATTGGATTAAGTCCTACCTTACTTCAGTTTGACCTCATTTTAATAGGATCTTTGAAGATCCTGTTTACAAATGAATTCACATCCACATGTTTTTGTGGGGAACATGATTCAATCAATATCACTCTACCTTTGTACCCCCAAAAGACATGTTCTTCCCACATGCAAAATATGTTCTTCCCACATGCAAAATACATTCATCCCACTGCAATATTCCAAAAGCCTTAAGCCATTTAAGTAACAATTTTGAGTCCAAAATCTCAACAAAATCAGTTATGGGTGTGGTCCATCATGGGGCAAAATTCCTCTTTGTCTGTGGACCTGTGAAACTTAGAGCAAGTTTTCTGCACCCAGAATACAATGGTGGGACAGGCATAAGATAAAACTTCCAATTCCATAAGGGAGAAATTGGAGGGAAGACAAGGGTCATGTGTCCCAAGCAGGTCCAAAACTCATCCAGGAAAACTCCATTAAATTCCAAGGACCAAGAGTCATCTGTGGCTTGATGCTTTGTCCTCAGGTCCTGCTGGAGTGGCAGCCCAACTTTCCAGGTGCTGAGGCAGTGGCCACACTCTCCTGTAACATTGGCATCAGCCCCATCCTTTTGAAATGCCAAGGCAGCAGTTGTCCCCTGACCCTTGCAATCCAAATACTGGAGTGGGAGCCCATCTCTCTTAGCCCAAGGAGACTTCTTCTTTCCAGACCTCTGCTTCCATGGTTCTGCCCTTATTACATCCTGTTTCTGTCTCTTTCAGGCCAGGCTGGTGTTGTTTCTGCTTATATAAAATTCTCAACAACCTTGTTGGTGTTCCATGCAATAAAAGAGGGTCCAAGCCATGAGACAAAAAGATATTCCACAGAGCCTTTCTGAATAATTGTATTTTCATTCTCGACTTATTCTTGGATGGTTGATTGGAACTGCGAGTCCTAAGCTCTTTAGCAAATGGTTGTTCAATCACTTCCTCATGTGGAACCCATCCCACTCCTTGTACCAAAATCTGTATTAGTCATGTCAGAACTGATATGATAATGAAGGTGTCAGGGATTGATTTAGGTGATGAATGTACAACTATGTAATGGTACTGTGAACAATCAAATGTACGATTTGTTTTGTATGACTATGTGGTATGTGAATATATCTCAATAAAATGAAGATTAAAAAAAAAAAAAAAAAAAGAACTGATATGAAATGTATATATATTGTCTTAGTTTCCAGGCTGCTATGACAAAGACTACACAGTGGCTTGGTTTAAACAATGGGAATATATTGTCTCACCATTTCAGAGGCTAGAAGGCTTGCTTCTACCCAGAATTGGTAGCATTCCACAAGGCTGGTAATCCTTGTGTTCTTTGGCTTTTCCATAATATGGCAATTTCTTCTCTTTTCTCTTTCAGTTTCTGACTGATTTCCAACTTCTGGATCCTCTCTGTGGCTTTCTCTTGTACTGGCTTCCAGGTTTTTCTCTTTATATGGCCTTCAGTAATAAGACTAAGACCCATTGCAATTCAGTTGGCCACACCTTAACTAAAACTCACATCTTCAAAAGGTCCTTATTTGCAATAGTTCACACTCAGAGGAATGTGATTAAGATCAAACAATTAAGAATATGTTTTTCTGTTTTCTAGAGATATAGATATAGAGATGAGATTTATTATAAGGAATTAGTTCATGTGATCATAGTGGCTGGCAAGTCCAAATTCCTTAGGGCAGGCTTTAAGCTGGAAACTCCCATAAAGATGATACTGAAGTCCTTACCCAATTTCTCCAGAGAATGGCTAGCTGGGCAATTCTGAAAAGAGCAAATGTTGAAGTTGGAACAGAACTTCTTCTTCTGACCTCTGAAATTCTCAGATCTGGCTTTTAAGGTCTTCACTGACTGGATGAAAAGACTCCCATATTGCTGAGGACAATATCCTTTGTTGATTCTGGATGCAATCAACTTATTACAGACGCAAATCTAATCTGTGAAATGCTCTCATGGTAACAAGCAAGCTGGTGCTTGACCAAAGAACTGGACATTATAACCTAGCCCAACTTACAAGTGAAATTAACTATCACATATCCTTTTTTGAATCTTTTTCTTTCTTTTCCGTCCCACCACTACAGTGTCTCTGTCTTTTTTTTCACTTCATTGTTTCCTCCTGCACTGACATATAGCCCCCTGCCCAAAGCTGTCATTTATTTCTCCTCTCTGGTTGGGATGCAGGTTGGGGAAGGGGATTCATATCTTGGGGTAGAAGATGCAAAGGGCAGAGACCCTCTGAATGGACTGGGCTCTGGGTAGAGTATCTAGAAGTTAATCAGACACTTCTTTGGATGAGAGGATTTAGCTCCAGCTCACTTTACTCATATACCTTTTCTGCTCCTAGGGGCTCATTACAACCACTCCCTTCTATTACATTAGCTCCCACGTATTCCTCAGGTGAATTTGAAGGCACCTTATCAGAGTGCCTCCTGAAAGCTTAGGGTCCCTCACTATACTCTGCTTCCCAGTCTCCTCTCTAAGCTTCTGGGATCCTGGGTTTCCATCCTGTAGCCCCATGGTAGATCCCAGCTCTCAGCCTCATCACTTTGGTATGCCCCTTTAGTTGGACTTTCTGGCTGATTCACTATCCCTGAACTCAGATCACCCTCAGCTCCACACACTAAGTCCAAAGACAAGTTCTTCTCTAACCTGTGCTCAGGATAGTAAGCTGTAACCCTAGCTGGGACCCAAACCTTTCTTCAATGGGAAGAGAGTTCATTCATCAGCCTGGGACCTGGAACATTTGAAGGGCTACCGCAGATTCAGCTTTCAGAAAGAAAGTGTGGTAAACTTGAAAGAGACCAACCAGGCTCCAATATAGGAGGATTTGATGGAAACTACCAACTCCAACAGTACATAATTATTTGATGAGCCAAGGAGGCATGAGTGGCCCAATTGGGCAGATATCTGGCAGGTGCCTGGGACCACGAGAAGATGGGCACTGGGAAGATTGGGAGAAGGAGGAAAAACAGGATAATTTTTGGATGTTGGTTAGGTTTTGTTCTCCTCCTGGGCTAAGATACTAGAAAGAGACTTTGGTTATGTAATTCAAGTTGAGGAAGGAATATCAATCATGTACTGGTATATAAAGTTTTTTTAGATTTTTCTTGAAAGGTATTTAAGAAAGATCACAAGAGATAGAGGACTCCCTTCTTCACATTTGATTTTGGAGAGCTCTAATTCTAAATAAATTTCTTTATGTATTAGATCAGAATCATCCTCCCAATTATTGTGAATTTTCTTATGTGTAGATAATGGTAGTATGGTTATGTAGGAGAATGTCCTTATTACTGGAGATGCATAATAAATTATTTAAGGGGCAAAGTATTATGATATCTACAACTTACTTTAAAATGATTCAGAAAAATGCATATGTGCTTATATATTGCAGCTAAAACAAATACGACAAAATGTTAATTATTGATTTGAAGCAGTAGGTAAATGGGGTTCATTGTGCTATTCTTTCAACTTTTCTCTACATTTGAAAGTTTTCATAATAAAGAGTTGGGAAAAAATCAGCCTCCCAGTACTTTCTGCCATCAGTCCTTATTGTCTTCTCTGGACCAACACAGAACTGATTTAATCTCCTTTGCTTATAATACTTGTTTAATGTTGGAAGATGTCTTGCACAAAGGATGCACAAATGAATGGAAGCTTTCATTAAACCCCTTTTTCCTAGATAATCATCCTGGTTCCATATCCATGGCTCCTTTAATGATGGTTTGAGTCACCTAATTGTCCTGAGGTCCTAGAACTTTTCTTTTGAAATATGGGGCACAGAACCCACATGGAAACACAGCAACTAGTAACTGTAGTGGTTAATTAAATGGACTCTGGAGTCTGACCACCTGCAAATGTGATTTCCAGATCCATCACTGGAGTGGCCTTGGGCAAATTACTCTATCAGTCTCAATCCTCACACTTGAAAACTAGAGGATAGAAGCAGAATCTACCTTTTCTAGCTGTTGCATAACATTAATAAACAAATTCATGTAAAGTACTTAAAGTACTGCCTGTCACTTAGCAAATCTCAATAAATGTTAGCTATTATTATTACTATTATTATTATTATTCTCAATTTGCTTGAAGCTTTTTGTTCTTTTTGGCTGTAAATTAATTAATTCAACAAATAGTTATCGAACACCTGCTACTGCATGTATCTTTAGAGACCCAGAGAGAGACGAGACATTGTTATGCCTGGAGCAGCTTATAGACAAGTAAACAGGACCCAATGTTAATGGTGTCTAGGCTGAAGGAAGGCCTCAGACCTCCACTGAGGGCAAGCTCAGTCCCTTTGAGTCAAGACATAACCAGCCCTTTGTCATGATCACTTCTTCCTAAGGGCTAAAGAATACCTAGATCCAGAACACTCAGCATTTCCATGGAAAAAATTGAAGATCTCCCTCAAACTAAAGATCATGGCATGAAGGGGTAATATTTTGAATGTTTTTCTTGAAGAAAAAGAAAATTAACTCCAGCCTGATCTTCTTGATAAGACTCAAGGAATTAGAGTATATGATTCACGTTTGGTTTTTCAAGTTCCCATATTTTACCAATTAATTTTGAAGGTAAATCAAATCAGGACTATTCAGGAGAAACAGATAAAAAGCAAAATTAATGTAAGCCAAGGCATATCAAACTAAGTCTGGCACAAATAGGGGGATGTTTAAAAGAAAAGGGTTTAGTTTCGTAAAACACTGTCCTTTTGACAAATGTCCTTGGTTTGTATATAAATGAGCTTAAAGCACTCATTATTCCAGCAACAAAGGCTGCTCAAACTTCTAGCTGTCTCTCGTATTTTTAATGGTCCCTATTTTTGCAGGAGGTCCTCTAAGAAAACTGAATGAGATGAAATAATTTTAATAAAGAAAGGATTTGAGTCTCTGCTGAGATACACTAAGTTGCATTATGACTGTTGGCATAATAGAGATCCATTTTCAGCTTTGTTAGAGCAAAAACAGGCTGGTTTGGATGCAAGAAGTAGAGAAAAAGGGCTGGAAGACCACGTATTAGGATTTGTTTCCTGTCTTTAGCTTTTTATTAAGTGTCCAACCCAATTTTTCCCTACTGATTGGTGGTTGTAGACTGGTCCTTCATGATATCTGCGTTGGGTTCCTAGGGTTGCCATAACAAAGTATCACAAAGTATGTGGCTTAAAACAACAGAAATTTACTGTTCTGCAAGTAGAAGTCTGGAATGAAGGACCATGCTCCCTTTGAAGTCTCTAGGGAAGAATCTGTTCCATGCTTCTCTCCTCATTTCTGGTGGCTCCTGGGGGCCCTTGACTTGCAGATGCATCTGCCTATGTCCTCACACGGTGATCTTTTCTCTCTGCCTGTATCCAGTTCTCCTTCTTATAAGGACACTGGTCCTATTGGCTTAAGGGACCACCGTTCTTCAGGATGACCTCATTTTAACTTGCTTAACGCCATTTGTAATGATCCCATTTCCAAATAAATTCACATTCTAGGTACTAGGGATTAGGATTGGAACACGTCTTTTGGGGGGGAGTACATAATTCAACCTTAACAAAGTCTGACTAGTGGATGACAGGAAGGTGATGTCACCATGGACCTTGAGTTCCCAAGAATCCTGAGAGGGGTGGGGTTGTGGGTGGAAGCTTCCAGGTCATGCCCTTCCCATTTGAAACTGCCTTGCACTTGGTGAGGGATGACAGTGGATTTCCAGCCCTCTCACATGGGGAAGGAGCCAGCAGCTCTCAGGCCCCTCCCGCCCACCTCTGCCATCAGGTTCAAGATTTCATATGATAGATTTTCTCCTGTGTGACTGTTTGAGCCCTCTAGTCTAAGCATATTTGCTGGAAGTTGTCCAATTCCATTTTATGGCATAGATGGCAGGACCAGGGTCAGAAGCAGAAGCAAATCCCCTGCAGGGGGCCTGAGGAAGCCCTTCTAGAATGACATTCCAACCTGAACTTCCAGTCAGTCTCAGCTCTTTGTGTCCTGTATTGCACTTTCTCCTTCTATTGGTTTTATGTGTTTAAGCCTGTCAGTTATTCGGGGGTAGGACTCTCACCTCATACCCAGTCTCTCTCTGTCTTTTCTTGCCCCTTTGCATCACACATTTTTCATATCACAGCAAAAATGATTTTTAAATAATGTAAGTCAAATTGTATCATTCTTTCTCTTCAACTCTCCTGTGGCTTGATGTACTTAGAAAAGAATGGAACATAGACTTCTTGTCATGGCTTACAAGACCCTTCAGGGTTGGTCCCTGCCAACTCCTCTGACCTCATTTTATGACTTCCTTCCTCTTCCTTGCTTCCTTCCTCTTGCCTCAGGGCCATTACACATGCTGTTCCCTGTGTCTGAAATGCTCTTCCCTCTGTTCTTCATGTGGCTGATTCATTCCCATCTTCAGAGCTCAGCTCAAACATTGCTCCCTAGACAGGCCTCCCCTGGCCACTTTATCTAGAGTAGATTGCCTACCTCCCCATCGTCATCTGACTCTGTCCCCAAAGTACCCTATATCTCATCATGTTATTCATTTCCTTCGTGTGATTGTCATCACTGGCATTGTCTTTTCATGAACTTTTTAAACTTTTTTTTTTCTTTCTCTGTCCTCCACTACCATGTAAAACATCATGAGGTTAGGGACATGTTATGTTCATTCTTGCTTCACTAGTAACTCAAGTAGTGCCTGGAAGGCAGTATTCGTGCAAATCTTTGTTGAATAAATGAGTGATACATTTTTGTATTGTGACATAATGCTAGGTAAAAAGTAAGTACTCAGTAAATAGCTATTGAAATGAATTTAGAAGTTAAAATAAAAATTATTATGGCTGAACTCTTACTCTGTTTTTGTGCAAGACGTGAATGATTTTATCAGCACTTTCCCAGAAATATCTCAGTCCAAATTAAAACAGCAAAATGCAAATAACAGCCAAGTATTTGGGATTGTTCACAAGAGGCAATCCTTCCTCCCTCAGCCCAGTATTGAATACTAGAATGTTAGAATGGAAAAGAACCTCAGATATAAAGTTCTCACATCTTATAAAATATCAAAGAACTTGGAACCCAGAAAGATAAAAAAAGATTAAAAAAGAAAGAAAGAAAGAAAGAACACAGGCCAATTCTGAGGCAGTGTAATTGGTTTAGGAAGAGATGTCACCTGCTAACTGTTTTTTTTTTTTGTTGTTTGTTTGTTTTTTCAGTTTTCTCCCATTGCTTGATTCGTTAAACCCTAGAAAGTATCAGCTTTAAGAGCAACTTGGAAAAAACACTTTCAGTTATGGGAGGTCTTTTTCTTTGTGCTTCGCATTTTACATATTTGAATGTTCAGGAACAAGAAATCTCTAAATGTCCCTTTCTTATCAAATTAGAAGGAACATCTCCTTCACAGAGAAATGCAGTATGTTTTGGTCTCTTTCCTTTTATAGCAAGCTGAAAAGCCTTATCTCATCCCTAACTTCCTGTTTGTGCGCTGCAAATATTTTCAGCATTTGTGTGGTGGGGTCAGGAAGCACCAAAAGTTTAAGACATAGGATATGGTAGGGAATCTCTTCTGCATCCAAGAGCTTTAGAGTTCTATAAATAGGTGCATGAAAAAGGAAAATTTCTCTATTGTTAGCCATTGTGACATTGAAAATTCCCCAGATTTTATTTATTAGTCAAGACTGTTAGTTCCCATCTTTTTAGCAACATCTAGAGAATAATGATCCTAGAAGGAAAGGATTGGTAAATGGTTTTGTTCTTGTTCTTGTCCTACTTTATTAATTCATCTAATAATTACTGGCCACTGTCTGAGTCCCATGCAATTTCCAGGCTATTTTACCCCTTTATGCTTTTGCTCGGGCTGCTATTCCTTTTCTCTGCCTCTTTAACCCCTGCTTGTTCTGCAAACTCAGTTTAAGTACTGCCTCCTTGAGGAATCCTCTCCCCACCCCTTCCCATGGGATTTTCAAGGCCCTTCTTATACTTCCTTTGAGCTCCATGCATCCCTCTAACATAGTTCTATATCATAATAGCTGATTTCTTTGTACCTTCACCCTACCCCTTCCAAAAGACTCAAGCTCTTTGAGGCAGGGTCCGTGTTGTATTGCATTTGTGCCCCCGGCACCTGGCAGACTATGTGACATATGGCAGAAGCCCAGCGAATGCTTCTTGAATGAATGAGAGCATGGGTCCTGCCTTCCCCACTCTTGAGTAAATCTGAAGAAAGATGAACTAGATTTGAGATTTTATTGCATAATTAAATTATACTGTCAAAATAATTTGTAAAGCTGAGAGGAAATTCAAAGGTCAGCTACAGGAAATTGAAGCCTAGAGAGGTTAAGAGAGTTGGCCAAGGACAGGCAGCTGTTTAGTGGCAAACTGGGATGGAAGCCCAGCTCTCCTGCAGGCCAGTCCTAGCCCAAATATGAAGAAGCGTAGTTGTTATTTCCTCGAACTGAATCCAGGCAAAAATGTCTTAGCAATTTTAAAATGCTAAGTAGGAGATAGCAAATTAAAACTACTTAGAGATAGGAATCTAATTGTAAATATTCAAGGCTCTCTGAGGATACCAGGGGGAGGCAATAAAGTGGGCTCATGGCTGAATTCTTCTGACAGGGTCATAGGCCTTCAAGCCTAACTCTAAAAAGGGTAGGCATCTGCTCCCCGCTACGTGGGACCAGACACCCAGGGTAGTGAATCTCCCTGGCAAGGTGGAATATGACTCCCGGGGAGGAATGTAGACCCGGCATCATGGGATCGAGAACATCTTCTTGACCAAAAGGGGGTTGCGAAAGGAAATGAAATAAGCTTCAGTGGCAGAGAGATTCCAGAAGGAGCTGAGAGGTCACTCTGGTGGGCACTCTTATGCACAATTTAGACAACCATTTTCAGGTTCTAATGAATTGGGGTAGCTGGTGGTAGATACCTGAAACTATCAAACTACAACCCAGAACCCATGACTCTTGAAGACAATTGTATAAAAATGTAGCTTATGAGGGGTGACAATGGGATTGGGAAAGCCATAAGGACCACACTCCTCTTTGTCTAGTTTATGGATGGATGAGTAGGAAAATAGGGGAAACAAACAAACAAACAAACAGACAAAGGTACCCAGTGTTCTTTTTTACTTTAATTGCTCTTTTTCACTTTAATTATTATTATTGTTATTTTTGTGTGGGTGCTAATGAAGCTGTCAGGGATTGATTTAGGTGATGAATGTACAACTATGTAATGGTACTGTGAACAATCGAATGTACGATTTGTTTTGTATGACTGCGTGGTATGTGAATATATCTCAATGAAATGAATATTAAAAAAAAAAAGGGTAGGCATCTGGATAGCTCAGATTTAGCAACCATCTTGGGGATATGTAGTTGAGTTGAAAGACAAATGTGAAGTTAAAAAAACTAATCAATGTGCTTGTATCCTCAAGTGTATTAAACAAGGGATTCCAAATGTTTCACACTTTTAATGTTAAACAATGAAGGCTATAAATAGAAAAATTAGTTTTACTTTCCACCTTATAATTTCAGGAAGAATTGAGTTTATTCCCAGAACAAGTCCCATAAAAAATAAAAGTCTGATTTTTGACTGTGGGTTGAACTTGACGTTGTAGGGAAGGCTTTGTGACTATTTAGTAGAAAGATGGCAAACTGGTAGCAGTGATCCAGATTTGACCTGCAGACAGGTTTTGTTTAAACTGCTCAATGTTTTAACATTTTAAAAATAAATTGTCAGTACTTAAACCCATAAGGAGATTTCACACGTGCAACAATCTGGATTTCTGTCTTCTCTTACAAAATTGGAAAATCCAGCTAGAGCTGCTATAACAAATTACCAAAAACTGGGTGGCTTTAAACAACAGAAATTTCTTCTCTCACAGCTCTGGACGCTAGGGTCTGAAATGAAGGTATTGGCAGGGCCACCTTCCCCCTGAAGGCCCTAGGGTAGGATCCTTCTTAGTTTTCTAGGGCTGCTATCACGAATACCACACATGGGTTGGCTTAAGTAACAGAAATTTATGGTCTCACAGTTTTGGAGGTTAGATGTCCTGCATAAGGTCTTGGCAAGGCTTGTTTTCTCCTGGAGTCTGTGGGGATCCTCTGTCTCATGGCCATCTTTCTCTCTCCATGTGTCTGCTCCTCTGATTCCTGCTGACTTCTGGCTTCTTTTGTCTTCTGGCTTCTAACTTCTACTGACTGTGTCCAAATTTTCTTTGCTTATAAGGTCTCCAGGCATATGGAGGAAGGCCACCCTGTTTCAATTTGGCTTCATTCAGATACGATCTTTGAAGATCTATTCACCAATGCCTCCACACCTTAACCGATAGGTCCTATTCAAAGAGCTTATTTACAAATGAGCTCACATCCACAGAAATGCAGATTAAGGCTTCGACATGTCTTTTGTGAGGGATAGGATTCAATCCCCAAAACTTCCTTGCCTCTTCCACCTTCTGGTGGCTCTAGGCCTTCCTTAGCTAGTGACTTCATAGCTCCAAACTCTGTCACCATCTTCATATTACCTTCTCTTTGTGCGTGTCTAATCTCTGCCTCTTATAAAGACAGCCATCATTGGATTTAGGGCCCACCGGGTAATCCACAGTGTTCCCATCTCATGATCCTAAAACCTAACTACATCTGCAAAGACCTTTTTCCCAACTAAGGTCACATTCACAGATTCTGGGGATAACGGCACAGACATATATTTTGGGGAGCCACAGGTCAACCCACTACAACTTCCCACATGGGTAATGCCTGAAACTGAATGGAGGCTGGACATAGGTGCTCTATTTGCCATGGTCCCTCCATACTCTGTCGTCTGGGAATTTTGAATCCTTAAATCCTAGTGAGCACCTTAAAAAATACAGGACTCTATTTTTGCCTCTGGAGATTCTGAGTCAGTAGGTTTGGACTATGAAAAGGAATTTGCCATTTTAAGCACTCCTTAGGCACAAGTGGATTAAAACACCAGTGTGAAACCCCTGGCTCTAATTATGTTCCTGGGACACATGAGCCCATAGATTTTAGGTTTATTCCTCTCTGCCAAACTCTGAAAATATAAGAAAGAGACATTTCACAGGGAACACCCCAGCTCTTTTGACTTAACCTTGCTTCATTTGTAACTTTGGGAGTTCTTTTTGTTCCTTTCCTATCTTTCATGGTACAGAAAACACAGTTCTATAATTAACTAACTTTAAACAATGTAAAGAGATAACTGGGTACAAATTTTATAAGCTCATAATAGATCATATACTTAAATACATGATACTCAGCTTGCTTGTTTTTCTTTTTAAATATACTTGTATTATTGCAGAAAAGTTTTTAAGTGCCTTGCATTCTTTTTTTTTCAGGGAGATACTTGGAGACATTAAAGGGTGGGGGACAGAGGGGTTTAAAGCATTAAAGAAAGAAGAGTTTAAAAATGGCCAGAGACATGAGGAAGCATGGCTTTTTTAAAAAAAATTCCGTTTTTTTTGTGATGTATTCACATAGCATACAATCATCCATGGTATACAATCAGCTGTTCACAGTACCATCATATAGTTGTGCCTTCATCAACCCAATCTATTTTTGAACATTTTCTTTACACCATAAAGAATAAAAATAAGAACAAAAAACAAAAGTAAAAAAGAACACCCAAATCATCCCTCCCATCCCACCTCAATCTTCATTTAGTCCCTGTCCCCATTTTTCTACTCATCCATCCATACACTGGATAAAGGGAGTCTGATCCACAAGGTTTTCACCATCACATTGTCACCCCTTGTAAGTTACATAGTTATACAATCATCTTCAGGAATCAAGGCCACTGGGTTGGAGTTTGATGGTTTCAGGTATTTACTTCTAGCTATTCCAATTCACTAAAATCTAGAAGGAGATATCTATGTAGTGCATAAGAATGCCCACCAGAGTGACCTCTCAACTCCATTTGAAATCTCTCAGCCACTGAAACTTTATTTTGTTTCATTTCGTATCCCTCTTTTGGTCAAGAAGACATTTTTGATCCCATGATGGAGGCATGGCCTTTAAGGAGAATGACAAGTAGTTCAGAATTTCTGAGCATAAATGGAGAGAGGGTGGTGGTGAGAGAAAGGCTGGAGCAGACAGCCAGGAACCATGTCATGAAGGGGCTCTAATGGCATACAGAGAAGATTTTAACCTTAAGTCAATGGAGACCCACTGATTACTCAATGCTTGAAGACTATTTGGGAATTTTGAGCAGGGCAGTTACATGATCATGTTAGAACATCCATTCTTGGGTAGAGTGATGGATGTACTGGGGGTGGGTGCTAAGACTGAGCATAGGAAGTCAAGTTAGGTGGCTATTGAAAGAGGAGAGAGATAATAAAGATCTGAATTGGTGCAATGGAAAGAGGAGTAGGAGAACCAATCTGCATGTCTTAGTGACTGATTGAATGTGAGGAGCCAGGTTTCAACTCTGACCATGGAGGATGGTGGATTTATTGGGAAAAAAATGGAGAACACAGGAGAACTACATCTGAAAGAAAGATAATGCCTTTAGTTTCAGACACATTAAATGAAAGATGCTGTTGAGATATCCAGATAGTTATGACTGATCTTGGAGTTCCAGATGATGAATAAATAGGATCCTTCACTTTTCCAGCCAAGTTCAGAACCAATCAAAAGAAAGACACAAGAGTCAAACATAAAAACCAAAGCCCCAGCTTAATTACTGATGAAAACTAAGTTGGTGGATGTGAAATGACATGACCTCAGGTCTATGGTCACAATGAACTTGTGTCCAACTAGTCACAGGTGGAGTGGGAAGACCACAGGCCTCCCCAAGGGAGGGGTGGTTTTCTTATAAGATTTATAAGAGTAGTAGCAGTGGCCTTGGTGAGAAGGAATCTGAGCTATTGAGCACATGCACAGCCTCCACCCCTGCCACTATGGCTACTCTGTGGTGTTGCAGAAAGCTCTTAGAGAAGAAGGCAGAGGTGGTGCTTGAGGTAGACAGCTGTCAGCATGCTGGGAGCAGTCCATTGTAGCTGAAGGTGAGCTTAGATGGGGGCCAAGGGGAATATGGGGTTTACCATTTGCAGCTGCTGCACTTGCGGGATGCACAGCTAAGGGCTGCCCTCCTCAGGTTCACTCACCTGGTTGGGCTCCCCCTTATTCTTTATGTTGTTCCCTTTCAGGGAATCCTGATGCAAACTTAAATTTTAGAGTCAGATGCCCCTCAGAGAAGTCTCCATACAAAACATAAAGAAGTCCTTCAATAAATGCAAGTTATAAAACAATCCAACATCTAACTCAACTTAATTATGTAAATATACATATACATACATACTACAAAAAATATATATATGTAAATACACATGCATGCAGGGAAAAAAGACACCACCCTATTCATACTGGTTGCATCTGCCTGACCAGATAATTGGTGGATTTTTCTTATTTTTTGAATCTTGTAATACTTTAACCATAAAATATATTATTTCTATAATCAAAAGTGAAAAGGTTACTGTCAAAATTTGGAAGAACCCACCGTTAGGTATTAAGTTAGACATTAACTTTGCATCCTTTCTTCCTTAGTTTGCCTAACGTGTTCAATTGCTTGAGAAAAGGGGCTTTACTGCCACAAGACAGAGCTTTTCAGGGAGACTGAGAAATGAATGAAGAGCTACTGGATCTGCAGCTGCTCCAGGAGACAGTCATTAAGCCATAGTATCCATCACAGTCTGACACCATGTTGTTTCTTTGAGCCAGGACTTCAGAGTGAAGAGAGGCATACTGTAGTTGCTCATATTTATAATATTTACTATAAATAAATCTGGAAGGATCTGTGGGTTAGAAATGTAATTACTGAACAACATCTGTGGAAGAAGACTGCCATTCCAAGTGTACTAAAAAGAGTGCATAGTATTTTTGTATCACTTCATTTTTTATTCAACCTAAACCTGATTTTAGTTTCATGAGTGAGAAAAATTATATATTTGATTTCATTCATCTCTTAAGATAAAGTACTTATATTTTATTCTAAATTCAAACTGTGATTATTCTTGCACATTTGAACTTTTTTTTTTAAGTTTAGAGTACTCTTACTAATTTAGAAAAAATATATAAACACAGTCAGTCCAAATTCATGAAAATCATAATTAATAGTTTAAACATTGTGGTAGTACTTTAGGATTTATTACCACAAAATTAATAAGAATTAATTTTACAAGAATGTGTGATTTAATAAATTGAAAAAAATTATAAATGATATATTGTGTGTATATAACTGGATCATGCTATAGTCATCTTGGAAATGCTTAAAGACAGTGTTTAGATTAAATTAAAACATTCTGCCTACTTTGCATTGTTGATTTGCTTAGCAAAAAAAAGTTCACAGTTTTCACAGAAACAGAATGCTAATGTGTAGCATATCTGTTACTTGAGTGATGTCCTAGTTAATTCCATTTCAGGCAAAGTGAAAACAAAAATAAACATTTATTGAGGACCTACTGGGGACTGTCACGGATGTTTTCCCACAGAATCCTCACAGAAACCTTCTGAGGTAGAAACCAAGGCTCAAGAAGGCCAAATATCTTGCACAAGTTCATGCAGCTGGCTAGTGTTGGTACCATGACCCCAAAGCAGGACTATGCCAATCATTGATACTTAAGACATTATTAAAGGGAAGAGCTAAGTACTTCTAGAATGGTGGTTAGTAAGAACCTTCAAAAATTTATTCTTCAATAAAAGCAATAAGAAAATGGCAAAAATCATCTAAATCAACTTTTATCAGAACTCTGGAAAGTAATCAAAAGCTTGCAGCCATTTGAGGAGTATTTATTCAAGAAAAATTACTGAATGTCAAAAAGAACTCTGAGCTTTGTGGCATTTAAAACCAGCTCTATTCTCATACCCCTCTTCCCAACTCTGTGGTAGCTTTGAAACCAGCAACTTTATAACCACTGTTGTTATGAAAGACAGTAGCCTGCCTTCCACTGGAGAGGACGGATGGATTTGGACTTCCCCCAAAAGCCCCATGCCCAGAGAATTGTCATGATTTTACCTGTCAGCTCCCTGAAAAGCCCCGTTCCCAGGGCTTATCTTTATTTAACCTGACTCGGAATTTACTCAGTGGGGTAACAAGAGCCTGGCCAAAAACTTAAAACTTAAAGGGAATGAGATACTCATTTAGGGATTTGAAATATACAAGAGGAGCATCTTGTAAGGAAGTACTAAAACATCTTGTAAGAAAGTACTCAAAACAAAAACACTACATTGATGGGGATATCAAAGGGACACAAGAGTGACCTGAAAGAGCTCCCAAAGGCAAAAGCTGGAGCAACAAATTGAAGAAAGTAGTGTTGGATTGTAACCCAAAGCATAATGTAAATAGCCATGAGCCCATACTGATGTAAATATATGACCAAATAAATTAGTAAGTAAATATAATGGAACTATAACCTATAATATTCTTTGAAATTTCCTCTCTAACTACTTGTTAAATTGCACTTGGAAAGTTATCACTTCCATGTGTGTAAATTATATTGTACAATAAAAAATGATCTAAAAAAGAACAAAAAAGAAAGTAAATATATATATAAATAAAGGAGAAGAGGCCAATTTCCCTTGCAGAAGAATTCAAAATCATTTATGTAGATAGTCCTCCCTCAAGGCAGAGGAGCATTAGCTCCCACTTCTTAAGGATGGGTTGCACATAATGACTTCCTTCTAAGAGTACAATATGGAAAGGGTGGATAAAGGAGTAACTCTACAGTGGAGAAATCTGAAATACACTGCATCAACCAGGTTATCAAGGTCAACATCAACAGTGATAAATCAAGTTGATAGTATTTACCCTTGATCTGATGTGATGAAAATGGAAATTTACCGCTGTGGTCTTCCTCCCCCAAACTAATAGCCCCAGTCTGGTCATGGGAAAAACATCAGGCAAATACCAATAGACGAACCCCTTACAAAATACTTTACTTGTACTTCTCAAAACTGTCAAGGTCATAAAAAACAAGGAAAGTCTGAGAGAGTGTCACAGCCTAGAGGAGCCCATGACAACTAAATGTATCCTGGAGGAGATTCTAGAACAGCAAAAAATACATTAGGTAAAAACTAAGGACATCTGAAAGAGCATGGGCTTTAGTATTAATTGATCCATTTGTTTTTTAACACATTTGATTATAATTTTGAAGTTTGTGGGGATTCTGTTCTGTTTTCTATCTACGTAACATTTAGTTAGATCTTTTCTGGTGGATTCTTCAGGCAAAGTGACCTTTCTACACTCCTCCCTTTTCAACCTCACAATCCTACAGAAGTCTGCACATTTCCCAATTCAACGAATCTTCCAGCAATATCTGCACCAATTAGTTTATAAGCTGACATTTGGGCATAGAGAAAGCTTGAAGAGAGGCCAAAGGCACTTGTTCTAATTAAAATCACGGCATTAACAGGAAGTGACTTGCCTAAGGATTTCAGACTTGACTGACAATGCTTCCAGACTTGTAAGGGAGAAGTTTTGCTCCAGAAACTGGCCATGTAATGATGAGCCAACAGGAGACTAGCATGATTAAAGGAAACTGAAGAAACGTTGAGGTTGAAAAAACCTGTAGGTTTTCCTCTCCCTACCTCCCCACCCCCATCCTGACAAATCATATAGAACTTAAATGGGTCGTAGTAAACATCAAACAGTTTATAAAGAAAACAGATTTTCAAGCTGAATAGAAATGAATTTATGCTTCTATGAAGTATATCATTTGAACTCTACTTTTTGTTATAGTCCAAAGAAAGTTTCAAAATGTCCCACTAAATTTAAAGAGTATTATACTTTTAGAACGTAGAATACCAACTTTTTTGGACCAAGTTCTTACAAATATCTGTTGGGGTTTACAGAAAGGAAAGGAATTTAATCTCCTATAATCACACATATTATGGGGATGAATAAATAACCAAAGGAAGCCAGTGGACCTCAGGATTCTGAAACGCTAAGAACCACGGATAACAATCATTGCCTTGGGATGCACACCTGCAGGAGATTAGACCAATGGTGTGCAAGCTCATCCACTGTGGGCTACAGTTGGACTTTCTGACATGACAAGACTTGAGATTCCACTTCCCTGTAGCCATGCGACCATGGAAACTCACTGTTCCAGTTTGCTAATGCTGCCTTTTTGCAAAACACCAGAAATGAATTGGCTTTTATAAAAGTGGTTTTATTTGGTTACAAAGTTACAGTCTTAAGGCCATAAAGTGTCCAAGGTAAGGCGTCAACAATCAGGTACCTTCACTGGAGGATGGCCAATGGTGTCCAGAAAACCTCTGTTAGCTGGGAAGGCACATGGCTGTCATCTGCTCCTGAGTTCTGGTTTCAAAATGGCTTTCTCCTATCACGTTCCTCTCTAGGCCACAGCTCCTCAAAAATGTCACTTTTAGTTGCTCTTGGGGCGTTTGTCCTTTCTTAGCTTCTCCAGAGCAAAAGTCTGCTTTCAAAGGCCATCTCCAAAATGTTTCTCCAAGCTTCAGCTCCTCTCTCAGCTTCTGAACATTCTTCTAAGTTTTCCTCTTGGCTGTAGCAAGCTCACTCCTTCTCTCTGAGCTTTTCTTGGGCTCCAGTGAACTAATCAAGGCCCAAGCTGAGTGGGTGGGGCCACATCTCCATGGAAATTATCCAATGAAAGATCTTGCCCACAGTTGAGTGATCACATCTCCATGGAAACATCCAATCAAAAGTCTCCTACCCAATCAACACCAATACGTTTCCTGCCCGCACAAGACTGCATCAAATATAACAGCATTTTGGGGGACACAATACATCCAAACCAGCACACTCACCTTCTGCCAGTGAGGGTTTTTTTTTTACAAACTCATCAGGTGAGGAGAAGCCCCTTTTCCTCTGTACTTTGTGCTATCCATCTTGTTGCTGAATATGATGTATCTTGTTTAACTTGGGGGATAATGATTTATATGCTTTTAGTAGTATCCCAAGAAAATTTTTCTGCATTAGTCACAGACCTTTGCAGAGGCTTTAAAGGATGACCTGAGAAAGGATATTCAACATTATGAGCAAGTTTATATGTTACTAATGTTCATATGCTAACACATTTCATGCCATATGTTGATAATGACGGTGAGGATATCTGTGTGTAGAGCATTTTAGAACTTACAAA
Organism: Choloepus didactylus; assembly: GCF_015220235.1. Taxonomy (NCBI): domain Eukaryota; kingdom Metazoa; phylum Chordata; class Mammalia; order Pilosa; family Megalonychidae; genus Choloepus; species Choloepus didactylus. The sequence continues at coordinate 53,881,591 of NC_051309.1, forward strand.
GAAGTTTTATAATTTTATTTAGTGCACACAACAAATCCATGAGGTATTCCATGTAAGTAATTTTTATCTTCATTTTACGAGTGAGAAAACAAAGGCTTGGAGGAGTTGAATGTACTGCTTGTGATCAACCAGTCAGTCATTGGTGGATTGAGGTTTGACCACAGGTTGCTGAACTCCAATTCCAGAGTGTTTTCCACAACAGTGCACATTAGAATCATCTGGGTAACAGTAAAAAAAATCCCAATGCCCTGGCTGAACCTGAGAACAATTAAATCAGCATAGAGTAGTTGGGTTTAGGACCCAGCAACAGTATTTTTTAAAGTTCCTCTGGTGACACCAATATATAGTAAAGTTTGAGAGCCATGTTCTACAACATCATGTTTCCTTCTTAACAGAAATGTGACATTCAGAAGCTAAAATAAATAAGTGGCTAAAATGTGGCACTTCAAAAAAGTTAAGCTGTTCATTGTTTTATTCAACAATTATTTATTGAAAATCTTCTGTGTGCCAAGTACTATTCTAGATGGTGAGGATACTGAAGAAAAAGTTTCTGGTAGTATGTTTATCTTACTGCCATGATGATCATCTTGACAAGATGTGATGACCTTCTCTCATGGTGCTGAACTTTCCTCAATCTTGCACCACTCGAGGCTAATCACTTTCTTCCCACATTAGGATTCAGAGCATCATGACAGCAGTGAGGTGCAAGAACACCAAGACATCTTCTATTATGCAAAGGTTCAAGTGAAAAATTTCTCTCAGAGCGCAGTATAAAGAAAAAAATCCCTTATTTCTCTAACTGATATGCTTCATTTTGTTACAGGAGAGTCAGAGTCCATCACACTCTTCCTTTTGACTTGGCTGCTAAGAGGCTCAGAATTCAGTTTTGTGTACAAGTTGAGTCAGTTTCCTTAGCAGCACCAATTCCAGCATGTTGGCTTCTGTATCACTCAGGGTCCTCAGGAGAGATATGGCACGCTTAAACAGGGTCATTGTGGAAAGTTTAATGAAGGTGTGGAAAGGTTGAGTGAAGACAAGGTGTGGTAGGACAGATTGGAAGCAAACACTTCAGAGATAACGGAGAGAGGTGAGGAAGCAGTTACTAGAACATTCAGGGAGCTCGCAGCCACTGCCAACCCAAATCCCTGCATGGAAGGGGCCTGGAATAAATCAATCCCAATGTCTCTCTCCTCCTGGTCTTCAGTCCCCTGCCAGGGCTCTCCACTGACCAAAACTGACAGAAACTAGAGGCCAAAGGAGCCCAAATGATGTGTCTGTAGAGGTCAGTCTCCTGAGACACAGAGCAGGGTGAGGGTAGAGTGGGATTTGGAGGGGCAAGGGGAGACTATCTAGCACACCCTCTTTCACCAGGGAATGGCTCTTATGTTTGGTTTCAGTGGGTTTTATTACAACAGTGCTTTTTATTGCTAGCCATTTCTTATCTCATATTATGTTTTATTCAAAATTAGCCTGAAAATTAAAATAATAATAATAAATGGGCAAAATTTTAGAAATGGCCAAAAAACCACACTGAATCCTAAAATTATACCATTGGTTGCAGTTGAAAATACATAAAGGAGATGTAAGACTGTTACCATCTTCCTTTATGTCCATAGGCAGATTTTCAGAATACTTGAGGGAAATAAACCAACATTTATGATTGAATCATCTCCCTTTTACCTCTCTTTTATGGATGCTCTGCTCCATCTATAAATCTTAGGATAAACTAGAGGGCTGAACTTTTCCTGACAGATCCATATATTTCTCTCTAGGGATTTGACTGGAATAAATTCTCCTGTCATGTTTTAAAACTCAGCTACAAAAGTCTGGGAGTCTGCCACTTTTTTTTTTTTTTTTTTTTTTTTTACATGTTCTTTGAGAGTTTGAAAACACAGGAAGGTAAGGAAGAAAATAATGATGTCCCCCTAATACCCCTATTTAGAGATAACCACTACAAACACTTGAGCATATTTTCTTTATGTCCCTATGTTTATTTATTGTGTTATTTTTAAACAATAGCCACCACAACAGATAATAATTATTGAGCACTTATTAAAGGCTTGATAATATTCTAAGCATTTTACTTTATCTTCCAATCTTCATTTTACAGGTGAGGAAACTGAGGCAGAGAAAGGTTATATAACTTGCCCAGGGTCACCTGGCAAGCAAGTGGTAGAGCAGAGATTAAACCAGAGTACTGTGGTTTAAGCACAAACAAAACACAGTACCATGACGTCACTTAAAAACAGGAGTGGCAGAAGGAAAAACAAGGGTGAGACCATAAGATAGAATCAGGAATTGTCTAAAAATTCCAAACCATAAAGACCTTTATCCTTGCTACTGGTAGGTCAGAGAATTGGTGCTAAGCTTCTGGGTTGCTAACTCTGAAAAGAGAGCCTGATCAGTTACAAAGCGCTTGATGTTCATAAGATTACAAACAGACAAATTGGTCCACAGAAATACTGCTATTCTTGATATTATGACCAGGCAGAGTAATGCTATAAATACTTGGCCACTGTGTAATGTAACTAATGTGTTATTTGTTCATTCATTTATAGTTTCATTATTTATTAAGCACCTACTGCGCATCAGGAACTATTCCAGTGCTGAACAGTAGTGGATAAGATAAATTCTTAGGTAAGGGATTTTCATTGTGGGCAAGACGAACAATAAACAGGTAAACAAATAATCCGAGTAGAGGGAGAGGATTGAAAATGCCAGTGTGAGACAGGAGGGCCTACCTGTAACATCCCAAGTGGGGCAAATGAACTTTATGGGCTGTTGTGTTATGACATGTCTCAATAAAACCCACATCATTTCAGCCAAGTGGAATTCAAGAAAGACAATGACATGGGGCAACAGTATAATCCTTGATCATTGTACAGATATAGATTTTAGAGTCTCAGGAAAAGTAGATGGACTTCATATCCTTTAATTAGTCATCTGTGAATATAGTTTTAGAATGTTTTTCATCCGAGAATTAGTAAGTATTGAGTAATAGTGCGGTCTACCCCTAATGAGCACCTGGAGTTAAATATGGACTTGAACTTGCATCAGAATCCCCTAGACAGCTTGTTAAATCCTAGATAACCAGGCCCACCCCCCAGAGTTTCTGATTTAGTGGGCCTGAGGAGGGGCCTGAGAATTTGCATTTACAAGTTCCCAGTGGATGCTGAAGCTGCTGGCTCAGGGACCAATCTTTGAAGACTGCTGATATAGACCCAAGCGCCTTACAAGACAGTTTGGGTGGTGACTGTGGTGTGAGGTGGGGGAGTGGGAGAGAATGCCAAGGGTAGCGTTGAAGTCCTCCTTGAAAAACTAGTGGCCTGACTTCACCCACCTGTCAAAAGCCATCCCGTCTCCATTTAGAAGTGAGCCGAAGAAGAGCTTGTCCCCAAGTAGGGCCAGGCTTTTCCCTGGGGAACTTGCTTTCAAGTGGCTACAAAGCATAGATAAATGGGGTAATTGAAGCCCCAAGTTCCATTTCATTAGCCTGGAATACTTTCAGTGGGATGTAAACCAAACACCTGTGTCAAATATTTATTTTAAACTGGTAAAAATGCCCTCACAAATTCATAAAATTGTATTTTATCCTTGTAAAAAAAAAAAACACAAAAAAACTCTTATACATGGGATTTTTCCAAGTCATTGAAAGGCTCTTTGTAAACTCATTTAAACAGAAACATAGTATTTTATCACATGATTATACATAATTTACTGAACTGTTTCCCTTTTCGACATTTCTAGTATTTTAGCTCTTTTAAGTGATGGTATAAGTAATACCTGTGCACTTAGAGCTTTGCCCACATTTATAATTATTCTAGATTACTAGCCATGGAATTGCTGAGTCAAAATGAACATTTCTAATGTGTTTGAAACATATTTCCATTTGTCATTTCTAATTAGGGAGGTACTTAAAATATATTTAAGTGTGAATCCTCCTGCAAGGACAGGGTGACTTTGTGTTCTTCTTTGCCATTTGAATGAAACTAAGTCTTTTTGTTCTCAAACATAAGAAATTTAACATACAGTCTTGAAAGAAAATTTATGGAAGTCTCTTGGAAGAAGCAGCAAAAGAAAAACTCTGCCACACAACCCACAGCAAAATTTCCCCAAAACCATCTTTAAACATCTCTCTCCCCTCATTGTTGCATCATTATAGCAGCTGCTTCCCCCCAGAATCTCTGGACTCTGTCTTCCTCCCCACCCTCAGCCTATCTCTTTCACCTGAATTCACCTGTTTTCCTGCTTTCCAGACCCCAGGCCACACCCCTAGGCTCTTCAGTCCTTTTCACGTTAATTTCTACCAATGAAGGCCCAGAAATTGACTGAGTAAAGAATCCTCTTTAGACGGCGTTGGAAGGAAAAGCTCTGTGAATTTCATAGAAACGCAGTGCAGATTGGTTTTGGCCAAAGCCATCCTTCAGCTTTATCATTGGCCTCCACCATTGGAAAGCTGAATAGCCCAAAGCTTCCTTCAGTGTCATTTCTGGCCTCTCTGAACTCACATAGGCTCAATGATTGTGTGATTGGGTAGATTCCAATCACGTCAAATCATCGTAACAAGTCAACCAATATGAACAAAGTATGTCAGTTGAATTTATGGTTAACATCTGAATACTCACTTTTAAATGGAGGCAAGCATTCTTGATGTAACTTGGAGCTAATATCTCTTTATATGTTTTATATGTTGAAATTCTATTATTTACTTTAAGTATGTTGTTGGGGATTGAATCATGTCCCCCAGAACTACAAACTCTTATATAACTGCATCAATGGTAAATCATCTTTGATTGGGATATTATTAAAAAAAAAAAAAGGCATGTTCAGGTCCCAGCCCCTGGTCCTGTAGGTCCATTTGTAAATAGGACCTTTGAAGATATTAATAGTTAAGGTGTGCCCAATAGGACCTTTGAAGATATTAATAGTTAAGGTGTGCTCAAACTGAATGAGAGCAAGCCTTAATTCACTATGGCTGAAATCCTTACAAGCAAAGAACAGTTGGATATGGAGAGGGAAGCCACAGGGAGTAGTTAGAAACTAGAAGTCAACAGATCTCAGAAGAGAAAGGAGAACACACTGCCATGTGCAATGTCAGGTGACAGAAAAGCCAAGGAACCCCAAAGATAGCTGACCAGTTAGAAGATGCCGAACCCCGGAGGAAGGAAGCCTTCTAGCCCCCAAATTTTATTGAGCCAATAAATTCCTGTTGTTAAGCCAACCCAATGCATGGTATTTGTTTTAGCAGCCAGGAAACTAAGACATGTATTTACCCTTCTTAATTAGACGAGTGTAATGTTGCTGTAATTACTGATATTGCTAAAGCTGTTAACTTTATGTACAAAAAATAATAATAACTTCCAAACAGTTAAATGGATAAATTAATTCACTACTAACATGAACATTAAGAGAATGCATTAGCCAGACCACTTTAGGAAAAACATTGTGTCCTTCTTTAGCCAACCAATGCTTATAAAAATGAAAATAATAATCAAGGCAGAATAATAGAGATCGGTTTTTAATCAGAATTGGAATCTTTTGGAATCATTTGGTGTACTAACATTCCTACTATTACAAAAAACAACCTTTAAGAACAGGATTTAATTTTGAGTTATTCAAACTCACTTAGACTATGGTTCTTTCAGGAAAAAGACCTTTTTAGATTTCTCTGTGAATAAATTTGAAACAGAATAACAGCTTTTCCAAATCAAAGTTTTACAAGGAGGAAAGCCTCCAAACTCTTATATAACAGCATCTATGGTAAATCATATTTGATTGGGATATTATAAAAAATATAAACTGATGAAAACAAGAATATGCTAGAGATAAAGATGCACCCCCTCTTCCTCTTCCATCAGTTTAAAGTGAGCAGCTATAGATTGTAGGGAAAGTGTGATCAAGTGACTTCAGGAGCAGGCAAGTTGACAAAGCATGAGAATTATTGCTCCAGAATCCTAATGCTAAATTTGTAGATGTTAGCCACCAAAAATTTTAATAATAAAATTAATAATTAAAATATCTTGATAAATAAAAATTTAGATTTATTTTTGTTATCCCAGAAGTATGTTGGGATATTTGACTTGGAAGGAATATTGATTTTTTTTTCACCAGACATTTGGAATTCAGTCAAAACACATATTGGGTAAATTCTAATTTACTTTAATGCTTCTGATCCTGTCAAAGCTCATTAGCCAAAACTGTTGTTGACTGCAGCAGCAGGAGACTGGGCCCAAGCTGCCTTGTTAAAACATTCCTGTCTGGATGTGAGTTCTTCAGCTCTCCTTGATGAGGCATTTAATTGGCAAAAGCAGGGCTTTTCTAATATCAGGAAAATGTTCTCTTCCTGCACATTCTTCTCTCCCAAATCTTCAAATACCTGGTTATTATTTCTAATTATGACATGATGTTTGCTTATTAGACCCCAAGAAGATTCAAGTCCCTATTTTCTGCTGAAAATACCTATTGATTTTCAAAATGGCAGGGGACATTAGAAGACATCATATCCAGAATCCTCATTTTGCAGGCGAAGAAACAGGCCTGAGGAGGTGAAGGAATTTGCCCAAGATCCTACAGCTAATTCACTGTCCCAGTTCCTGCAGCTAACTAGTAGGATCCACTCACCCAATATGTAATTCTCTTTCTTAGTGCCAGGCTCTTCACCAGAATTAAGAACATGGATCTTCTTTTTACCTTCCCACATGTATTCATGTTTCAACTTCCAAGCGCTATTGGGAAAAGCTCTTTGATCTCAGTTTCGGAGTATTTCCTGAGTATTTCAACCTGCTGCTTTGTGGGTTTAATGAGTATCACAGATGATCCATTGATGTTTTCTGCTTAGTGAACCATTCATGATTACAGTGATTATTACGAAATGCATTCTGGCAAGCATCCCTTCCTCTTAATTTTTAAACCCATGTGTATTCAACAGGAAATCTAGTCCATGTGTTTTTGACTGATTTGCACCCAGGTCATTACAGTGTGGTTGGTCAGTGCTAACTGGACTCTAAGTAGTGCTCTGGGCCTTTTCTTAGCACAGTGGTGATCTTAGCTTCTGTGTGACGTCACCAACCAGATTGTATGCAACTGATGTTCCAACCCCAGCTATTTTAAATTGACTTTTTGGCATCCTCCCATGCACCTTCTCTTAATTAATTTCATATTTATGTGGCTATTTTCTTTGGATGACTGTGTCAAACTGAGCAGGTTTGAGAATTCTTTCTTCTCTTCCTTCTAGAAAGGATGTAGACAGAGTGATATAAATAACAACACCTGACATTTCTTGAGCATTAACTACATACCAGACAATGTTCTAAGCATTTAACATTATTTAATTCTCGTGATAACCTAATGAGGTGGGTAAGGTTATTATTTCCGTTTTAAAGGTTGGAAAATAGAGGCCCAAGGTCACAGCTAGTAAGTAGGGAAGGGACAGATTGAACCTGTTCAGTCCAGCTCCACAGTCAGTGCTTTTAGCCAATATGCAGTCATTGAGTGAGGTTGTGAATCTATGTCCATGGTAAATTGTAATACCTTATTCTGGATTTAAGATACTTTAAGTGACTATGCCTGCCAACATTAGCTTTCTTAGCTTCCTCAGTGACTTATATATGCTACTTTGTAATTAGTAGACCTATGTAGATTTTGGAGATTGGATTATGTCCCCCACAAAAGGCGTGTTCAGGTCCCAACCCCTTGTCCTGTAGGTGTGAACCTACTTGTTAATAGGATCTTTGGAGATGTTATTAGTTAAGGCAGCCAATGTGGCTGAAGTCCTTATAAGCGAAGGATATTGGACACAGAAAGAGAAACCACAGGGAGAAGCCAGAAGCTGCAAATCAACAGAACCCACAAGAGAAAAGAGAAGACATTGCCATGTGCATTACCATGTAACAGAAAAGCCAAGGAACCCCAAAGATTGCCAACCAGCCAGTAGATACTGACCCTGGGAAGAAGCAAGCTTTCTAGCCTCTGAAACCATGAGCCAATAAATTCCTGTCATTAAGCCAACCCATTGCATGGTATTTGTTTAGCAGGAGACTAGAAGAGTAGACATTTGTAAAAATGCCCATACAGATTCCTTTGGCAAAGAAGAGAGCAGGTGAAATTGGGTTCATCTGCTCAGGGTAGATATCGTGCTGTGTAATATGATCCCAGAGTAGCTCTCAAGTCAATATACAATTCAAGGTGTGAAACACTGCTTTTCTAGAGGCAACTTGACTATGCTCTTTACATGGTCAAGTGGTCAAGAGAACCAGTGCCTACTTGGGGCACATGCTGCGGACACCTTGAATTGAGTGTTGAAAACCAGATTCGGTTGAAAGATATCAGGATAAACAAGATGGCACCTTCACAGGAAGTTTGGGAAAAGCGCCAGTTTATCTTCAAGCCAGGATAAAGTCCTGTCCTCACGACCCCTGCCCATGCTCATTTGCACCTTAATTTTCTTCTTGAAAAGCTAGGTCATGGAGACAGCTACATTGGTCATGTATCAGCTCAGCCACATCTCTGGCCATTCTCTGAATATTAGTCAAATCAACACATGTTTGGATAAGGGATGCCTGGAGAACTGGAGACAGTCACCATCTTTGAACCATATAGAACCAGTTATAGATCCTTGAAGCTATGGCAGGACCCTTTTCCTGAGTACATGGCTACCCCCCACTCACATTTTAGGCTCACAATCTTAGGCCCTGAAGACATAGTCAACAACATATTTAAAAGCCATGAAGAGCCATAATTTATTTAACCATTCCTTTCTAACAACCGTGTGTCATTTCCAGTCCTTTGCCATTACAAAGAGTGCAGCCAAAAAAAAAAAAAAAAAAAAAAGCTAGAAAGAAATCATTTATTAGATTTTCTGATCAAAGCCTTATCATTTATTAGATTTTCTGATCAAAGCCTTAGTCAATCTATATATTTTTTTCAATAAGCTCATCAGATCAGTTATTGTCTATATTCTGACTTCCAAGTCTCAGCCTCTAGCCCTCATCTTTACTTTAAGAACTGCACATCTAGTTGCCTGCTAGGCATCTCCACTTAGAGGTACTGCAAGTATCTCAAGTATCTCAAACTCAGTGTCTAAAATTTAACTCATTATCCCTGGTTCTTCCCAGCTCCCACAACAGCCTCCTTCCCTTGTATTTATCTCAGTAAGTGACACTGTTTCCTTTCCTTCTGCAGCTCCTTTACAACCAATTTATAAAGTTTTGTCAATTCTACCCCTTTAAAATATTTTATATCAGCACACATGATTTAACTGCTCTCCTCCTTCCATAACTCCTCCCCCTTCTCCATGCAAGTCCCTCCATCTCTCACCTGCATTGCTGTCCCAGCTCTCTGACCCATCTCTGTGCTTCCAATATAGTCTCTATGCTGCAGCCAGAATAATAATTCTAAAACGTATGATTTTTTTTTTACAGTGGTTCTCTATTGCCATTGTAACTCCTTACTGATCTGTTTTTCCCTCTAGACTGTGAGTTCTTTGAGACAAGAGACTGTGATCCAATTCATAATTAAATATTAATTATGGTGGGGGGGAGGGGTGGGGTGGGAGAAAAATCAGTAATGATGGTCTCTGCCTCTCTTGGCCTAAGTCTTTCATATGAGAAATAAGGAGATGAACACTCAGCTTGCTATGTTCTGGTTATGTGCCCTAGATACCTTAAAGGTATGTGTTCATTGCATCCCAGCAGATACCTTTTAAGTATTACCATCTTCATTTTACAAACGAAAAAACTGAGGTGCAGTAAAGAATATGCCCAGTCTTACACATCTTAGTAATTGACCAAACCATCATTCACACCTTAATCAAGCCTACTCCAAAACTAGGGCTTTTTGTATGCATCACCCATATATACTCAATTCAAAAACTAAGTCCAGTAACTTTGAACATGAACCATATCTGATCCATCCTGTCCACCTTCCCTTAATATCTTTCACCAACACATTCATTCATTCCTCCCTTCCATCCATCACCAGTTCCCCATCAACGGGCCACACGCACAGCAGAGCTCAAGAGTTTGCAAATCTGTCTCAGAGATAAGGAGCCTGTTGTAGAACTTTTCTGATCCAGTAATACTCACTTTGTTTTTTAGTTAAAATTTTTTATCTATAACTGCCTACTTAGAAATCACATTTCCCAATTATGCAGGTTCTGATACTTCAGAAGGATTAGAAAAGCTAAGGAAAAATAATGCGTATGCAAAGAGTACAGTGGATTTCTTGGCTTTGGAGTTGGAAGCTTTCAGAATTTTGGACCCAGCTGCTCAGACAAAAGGGGCTACTTGAGCATTGTAGGATTTCACACAGTTCCTTGAAAAACAACTAGTGTTTGAGAGAGGAAAACACTATCATGTGGTCAAAAGCAAAGGGAAATCCAGTATAAGACAGGGGCTAACGTGCAGCTCAATTCATTTTAGAATTCTACCATGTTCATGAGCTCTTACTATGCCCCCAGAACTGTATACAGAAATAAATAAGACCCAAACCCTGTTGGAAAGCTCACCATCTAGTTAGGAGACAGACTCGAAGCCAAATAAGTAACAGTTTATTATGATACTTACACTGGCAGAAGCACCTGAATGAGACTGGGAGAGAGCAATGAATTTGTTTTGGGGGTTTTAGGGAAGAATTATCAGAGGAGGTGACATTTACATGGGGTTTTAAAGGACAAGTAGGAGTTCATCAGACTGAAAGGTAGACAAAAGCACTCTAGGCAGAGGGGAAGCATGTTCAAAGTTTTGGAAGCAAAAATGAACAAAGTCCACAGGGTATGTAGGGTCTGGCAAGGGCTGCTTACAGACCATCTAAATGTGCATACAGGGTGTGTTCACATCTGTGAAGAATCAGTGTCTACTCCCATCTCATAACTATAGAGGGAGGTTTAGAGTTAATTACCAGCAATGCTTTCCCTCTTGCATTCTTGATATATTTCCTAAAGAATGAGTCATGTCTAACTATGCTGTGTACATATTAATATATACTGAGGAAAGAATAACACAGGAGGGAAAGGGTCTTATAAATGTCAAAGCACTGTCCATTTTTATGTGATATACGAAACAACATAAATTCAAATGCTCTCATAAATTTGGAGAGAAGTCCAACTTCAGGACCTGTTTACAAGGGTTACTTGACTTTGTGAACAAAGCATTCTCATTTGCTCCAGGGGCCTGAGGGAGTGGATGTGTGCTCTAAGTCCTTGGTGTGTTGGGGTATGCAGCAGAACTTCAAAGCCAGCTCGTGTGATTTGCCTGGGATGTCAGTCAGTGCTGTCTCTGGCAGCCTCTGGAGAAAGTTGGCACTGGCATGCTGCATTTTTCATTTCTAACAAGGTAGTTCTGCATCAGGCTTTCTAAGAGCCTCAAGATGACACAGAGATGCTGGTGGATTCTGCTAAACCTTGCCAGCTTTTCCTTATGTTAAAAGGATGCCAAATTCTACACTTGCTGCTCCTTTTAGGAGGTGAGCTCCCTGGGTGATGATAAATTACCTGGGCTGGTGTTCAGAAGACTGGAGACTTTCTCAGTTTTGCAACTGTGAGCTAGTGACTTGGAGATGTGGAAGTTTGCTCATTACAGAACATATCTGTGTTTCTTTTTGCAGAGACTGAAAGTTGCATATCCTTCTTTCTTTCGAACACTACCCTGAAAACCACATTTCCCAATTCCCTTTAGTCTAGAATGATCAGTGAGAAAAAAGCAAAAGTTGTTGGATGGGGCTTCATGGTTTGACTCAGTTGGGAGAACTGCTCTTTTTTCCCTATTCCTACTTCCTGCCTGAAATCATAACCCGAAGGTTGGTGCTCCAGCAGCTGTGGAGATGATGGCTCTACCTCAGTGATGGGAACCATGCACTAAGGATGGCAGAGAAGAAAGAGAGAAAGAGCCTGCATCCCCGATGAGATTGAAAGCCTGCATTTCAGCCACGGACTGCCTACTTCTGCACTTCATATTATGTAAGAGAAAATTAAACCTCTAAATCTTGTTTAAGCCTCTTTTATTTGGGTTTTCTATTATATGCAGCTGAAAACAATTCCTAATGGAAACAGTTTATTGTCTTCAACTATCTATCAGCTCTCCCCAGACAGCAGGGAATGCAGCTGCCAGTAACTTCAGAGTCAATATATGATGGTTAAGAGTTGGAGTTCAGGAATCAGATTGTCTGAGACTACATCCTTGCTCCACCACTCACTAGCTTGTGACCTTGAGCAAATTCCTTAACTGTTCATGCCTCAGTTTCCTCTTCATTACAATAGACATGATAATAGTACTTACCTTAGAGGGTGGCTGTGAAGATCAAGTTAACAGAGATAACCTATGTCAGGTGCTTTGAATATGCTTGGCAACTAATAATCACTCAGCAAATATTAGTTATTATTATTGTTTTCATTCCAGCTTTGTGAATGCAGAAGGTACCAGCAGAGAAATCCCATGGATGCACTGGGATTATTCCAGCCTGGGTAAAGGTCCCTGCCTGGACCAATCTCTGCAGCCAGGAGGATGGGACACTAGGCTGGGCCTCACCTGGATTGCACACCCACCTCAGTGGCAGCAGTGATGGTGGGAGGGGAAGTCGAGTAAGATACCAGAATGCAGAGTGCTGTGCAAAGACAAAAATCTCCTACATGGTTCTTATTTGCCTCTTGAGGATGTTGAGAAAACATATGTCTGTTAAGTTCTGAAACTTTTTGCACCAACGATATAAGGAATTGCTGTTGGAATTCTCATCAGTCTTTGGGGGCCTTTTTTCTTTTCTATCAGACTTACATCAGATTGAGGTCTTGCTTTTCTCTCAGTGCTGAGGGAGCTCCTGGAAGGCCCTGCAAAGCTAAAATCTCCCTTCTCTCCACCCGCTCCCACCACTGCTACACTGGTGATGGAAACAATATGTGCACTCAGAGGTGCAGCAGCACCACTCAGTACTGAGTCCGGCACTTTCAGGGGGAAAATGCCTCAATGTCTGAACTGCCAGCAAAAAGTCTATAGAAAAAAAACATAAAACGAATCCAGAAACTAAACAGCTGCCTCGTGTGTGGTATTATGCTGCAAAATTTCTCAAGTTTGACACCACTGTTGTATGTGGGTGCATGCATGTGTGTGATCATACACAATCTACAATATTTAGGAAATGCAGGCTTGGCTTTCTTTTAAAATCCACTTTTCTCACGGACTTGCACAGCAGATACCAGGCTTTCCAATGCATGGCCCTACTTGCCAAGTGTTTATGGGCCCTCATTCAGGGGCCTGGGTGTTCCTTCTGCAAGGGTTAGCTCTCTAGTGAATCATGCCATTGACCTCTTGTTTTTATTTTAGCCAACTAACTCTCCTGGGAATGGATCTTATGCTTTGTCCGAAGTCCATGATCTTAAAAATATTCTAGAAGCCAATTTTGTTGTTCTATCTTAACAACTAAGACATTTCCCAAAGAGTTTATAATCTTCCTAGCTATCTCAGCATCTAAAAACAGAAACCCACCAGGCATGTCCAAAATTGTGAGAAGAGAGCTGTGATCAGTGGTAAATGCCACCTTGGGAACTAAAGGGTTAGTGAAGTGGTAGGACTCCTGGGAAAAATGAAGCTAACTTCCCACTAAATCCAAAGACCCTGGCACTGATTTTGTTTCAAGCAGATGACTGAAGGGGAAACATTTGAAATGAGACAATCCTTACCCTTTAAAGAAGAAAACACTGATAAAATAATTTAAGGGCTCATTTTTTTCAAGCTTTGCGGAGACACGGAAGGTTCCCTGGCTTGATAAGTTATACAGGGAAGCTGCCTCATAAAAGGTTATGAGTAGGCCGAGATTTTGTGTACCTGAAGTCCTTGTACACACATACCTCCACATCCTTGTGACTTTAGAAAAAATGCACCCTCCCTGAGATACCTGAAAACAGCCACATAGAAGACTACCTTGTATGCTATAAAAACCTGTAGGAACGAGTAGCATAAAGTTTCTTTTGCATGAACACAGAGACGGAGTTGGCTCCCTTCTTTCACAAAGCTTATTTCTCAGTTCTCACACCACCCAGTGTTTTTACCCATGGATCCTTTCAAAACTCTTGCCATCATGGTTACCAGGTGAAGTTCCGAAAGAAGGAAGGCAGCCCCGGAATCGCTGTCCTAGGATGAGATTGTTTTCCAAGCTTCTGAGAGGCCTGAATCCATGCTCATATCACACTGTGGTTATGTGGTTAGTTCTTCTTAACCGCTGTCTGGTTCGCCACATGACTGTTGAAAGCAAAGGTCAACATTGAACATAACTGACGTGATGAGAGAACAAGGAGGCTGCCGTTTCCTTCTTCTATAACCGCGGTTCAGGGTTTCAGATCTGACTAGCTAGGAATGTTCCTGACCTGGGAGCTCAGAGCTCACGGCAGCCCTCCAGAAAGCTTCATCCTCTGTCCAGTATGAAGATTGGTGGAGAAGGGAAGACTAAGTTTATTAGGGGTCCACCTTTTTCTAAGTGTTTAACATGTATTACCTCACCTAAAATCCTCACAATTTATGAAAAATTGTTATGGCCATTTTATAGATGGTAAGTTAAATTTCAGAGAGGCTATGTATTTTCTCAAGGCCACAGAGCTGCTATGTGATAGAGCCGCACTCAAACCTGAGATCTGACTTCAACCCCTGTGCCAGTTGTGCTGTGCGGGTGGTTCTCAAAGCAGGATGGACATCACCTGGAACTAGTTCACAATGCAAATTCTTGGACCCCATGCTAGACATACATATTGAGTGAGAAATTCTAGGTAGTAGGTTGTGCCCAGTCTTCTTAGTTTTAACAAGCCTTTCAGGTGATTGTGATACATGCTAAAGTATGCACTATGCCATACAAGCATACTTTGTTTTATTGCACTTTGCTTTATTGCACTTGGCAGATCTGCATTTTTTTTCTTTACAAATTGAAGGGTTTGTCAACCCTGTGTTGAGCAAGTCTTTCAGTGCCATTTTTCCAACAGCATGTGCTCACTTCATGTCTCTGAGTCACATTTTAATTAAGGTATGTACATTGTTTTATTAGGCATAATGCTATTGCACACAATAGACTATAGTATGGTGTAAACTTAATTTTTATATGCACTGAGAAACCAGACAATTTGTGTGAATCATTTTATTGTGATATTCATTTTTTTGAGGTGGTCTGGAACTGAATCCTTGATATCTCTGGGGTATGCCCGTACTTTGTCTTCTTGTCTTTCTCTTCTCAAGCATAGGCTTTGAAGCTAGAAGGATTTGGAAATACCACTTTCTGACTTGGTGACCTTGGTAAAATTGATGTCTTTGGATTTCAATGTCCTCATAAGCAAAATGGGAATAATAATATCTCAGGGTTGTTGCTGGGATTAAATGAGCTAAAGAATATAGACCACTTAGTACTGCACCGACAGAGAAACACTCAATAAATGGTTGCTATTATTATTATTACTACTATTATTACCTCTTCCTGCCTGTGTTTTTGCTGCACCCATGTTAAGTCCAGTCACTGGAAGAAGAAAGAGTAGGAGTGTTTTCTATGTCTGTGAATTTGGGCAAGTTATGGAAACTCTGGGCCTCAGTTTCCTTCTTTACCAAATGGAGATAATAACAGTACCAAGCTCAGTGGGGTCTTGTGAGATTCAGTTAATATAAGTAAAACGTCTTAGAACAGTGCCCAGCACACGAGTGCTCAATAACGCTAGTGAGGAGGATGCTACTCACTTTAGATCATTCGTCCACTTGTTTTTACAGCTCTAATGACACGATTGTTAGGAAAGTGGTGGAAACTAACCAGATGCTTGGATTAATGCATCTTCATTGTGAAGATGCTGAACAAGTTGTTTCTTCTCCTTTGCACAGGCCTCTATCATGACACTTGTCACACTGGCTTCTCAGTGTCCCTGGTGCAAAGTAGGTGCTCAATAAATGTTTGTAAATAAAGGGCCACTGGATTTTTCAATTGCAATTTATGTATGCCATCTGTGGTAGACAGAATAATAGGCCCCCAGAGATGTCCTCATCCCTGAGTCCTGTGAATATAGTAGGTTACATGGCAGGAGGAATTAAAGTTGCAGATGGAATTAAGGTTGCTGATGAGCTGACTTTAAAATACAGAGATTTTCCTGGATTATCTGGGTGAGCGCAGGGCAATAACAAGAGAGGATGGAATGCAGACCAGAGAGATGGCACTGTGAGAAGGGCTTGTCCCAATATTGCTGAGTTTGAAAATGCAGGAAGGGCCATGAGTCAAAGAATGTGGGCAGCCTCCAGAAACTAGAAAGGGCAAGCAAACCAATTTTCCCCCAGAGCCCCCAGAAGGAACACAGTCCTATGACACCTTGATGTCAGCCCAGTGAGATCCATTTTGGATTTCTAACATCCAAAACAGTATGACAGTAAGTTTGTGTTGTTTTACACCACTAAGTTTTTGTTACAGCAGCTATAGGAAACAAATACCGACTCCATTACCACACTAGTTTGGAAATGGCTATTTTTCGTCACTTGGCTTAACTGCTCACATTCTCTCCTAACTACCAGCAACAGCGCCTCTAGCAAGGGTGCTGGGACATTGAGAAGCATTTTCCACTGCACAGTTAGCATCTGAGAATGACCCCACAGACACTGTTTAAACGTCTTCAACTCAAGGTCTAGGGCCTATTCAGGCTTCTGGGGATGTGGCACCTGAGGACCAAGCTTGGTTCACACGTGACCTTTGGAATCAGCCTCTGGTCAGGAACGGCGTGAAGCAGCAGCCATGGGCTGAGTTACTCAAGCAGTCCTCTCCACTGGGGCACCTCCTCCTCGCAGAGCTGACGCATCTGTCTGCATTCTGTTGGGCAGGAATCGCTGAAAGGGGATCTGTTCTCTCCTTTACGCCAGCTCACGGGAGAACCAAATGTGGCTCTGTCAGCAAGTGGGTGATCAAAGAGCCCCCACGCCCTGCCCCCCCCCCCCCCCCCCCCCGTGCGGGGCAGCTGCAGAGAATAGGAGGCCATGCTGAATCGCTCTCTTTCCCAGTGAGGGTTCAGCGGGCCGTCTCCTCACCTCTTGTACCATGGCCACTCAGAATTTGAGAGAGGCCTTGACCACTTCCTGGGTTTGCATTTCATTTAAAAAATTCGACACCCCAAAACACTTTTGTAAAAATCGTGGTGTATTTTAAATGTTTGCATTTCTACACTGACACTTTAACTCATGAAAGACAGTGCAATGTAATCAGGCTATTCACAAGAAATTCAGGCTTTCTAAAAATATTAATTCCTCTTGCCCTAGAGGCAGGATAGACTGCTAATGGGGCATACGTTAAAGCGATGGAATGGACATCTTCTTTGAATTCTGCCTGTTCATCTTCGGGACTCCATGCATTACATGATTTGGAGATAAAGTTAGGAGTTTAAATAGGAAGCCCAATGTGAAGGTGAGGCCTCAGCCAAATAGGCCTCCTGCCACCATCCTCACCACGTCAGCTCTACCTTCCATCTCCCCTCACTGCCTGAGATGGTATCAAACATTCTTGTCTCTCTTGGGAGTGACAAAAGAGTAATTTAGTGATGACCTTTTATGATGAGATATCTGAGGCTGTGAGAAGTATTCCACTCCCAGGAAAAAAAAAAGAGAACTAGGCCTGAGATGGATATATGGCCTGCATTTATCCAGACTCCAAACATACTTTCTCTCCAGCTAGTCATTAATTCCAGGAAACGGTTCCTACTAGGAACCTAGGCTTAAAAAAACATTAACTCTTCAGCAGAGTTTATGAAGGTTGAGAGTGAAGTTTTAGTTCCTACAGAAAGGCTAATTGCTGAAGAACAAATACCTAACACCAGGGAGGAAAGGGAGTTTGTCTCTTGTCTTTATGTTCCATTGCTCTAAGAAAATCTGGGTCTAGGGAAGGGGGTGGTGTCGCATGTCTCTAATGACCTACGAGAGGCCAAGGACCCAAAACAGAGCCGCAGTCTATTTCCAAGGCTGATTATGTACAGGAAAAGCACACTGAGAAATTATCAGGGCGTTCCTAAATTGACCGACATAAAATTGAGAAATCTCTCCCCTGCCCCCTACCATCGTGCTGTTGGCTGTTTCTGAATGTTTTTACTAGTGTGGGCAAACAGGTATTATGTGAGAAAATTATCTGTCTTAGCACTGGAAACGGTCTCTGGTCTGAAATGTTCATGATATTTTGATTTGATTGCATAAACTCTGTAGGAAATCACTTTTACATTGCAGAGTTATTATTGCACAAGGGACTAAACAACTGCTTTTAAAAACTGATAATGGAGAGAAAGTTATACATAAATGAAACCCCAGTTCCAACTGTAATGAGCCTATGGTAATGGTCTGAAGTGACTTTCCTCCCTCCCTCCCTCCATCTTTTCCTTTCTTCCTCCCTCCCTCCCTCTCTCCTGTACTTCTGTCCTCCTTTCTTTCCTTCTCTCCTACCTCTATCCCCCCCTTTCCTTCTCCCCTCACTTCCTCCCTCCCTCCTTCCTTCGTTCATGTTTGATGGTTCATTCCTTCCTTCCTTCTCTCCTCCTTTCCTTCCTTCCTCTCTCCCTCTCTCTCTCCCTCCCTCTCTCATCAGTCACCCTTCATAGTCTAAGTTCCCCTAAGTCATTTGTTATAGCTAAAACATAGAGTATGAAATACAGATATATGGGCAGGAGCACTTTGGAATCCCTGGGGCACTTTAAAAAAAATATTGATTCCTGGATTCCTCCTACAGATTCTGATTTAATTGATCTGGGGGCTGGTCTGGGTACCAGGATTTATAAAAGTAACCCTAATATGAGATCAAGATTGAGAACTACTGATTTAAATGAAATAAATGCTAATTTCATCAAACAATTGGTATGATTTTATTTCCCCTGAGATGGCTGCTTGACTAAATTAAATAAATAAAATAATCGTGTTGGCGGTTTTGAATAGACAGACGTGGCCTAAAAGTGATATTGGGCTATTAGTGAATTAGTTTATTATGGTAAGATTTAAAAACAACTCAAATGAGGCAGAAAAGCAGATGACCCTATTGGTTTGAAATAATTCTGCTTCTGTCATACTCTTACATGTCCTTCAGTCGCCAGTCTGTTTCAATCTTGCTAAAGAGAGACAGGCAGAGTTCCACGTAGGCTGACAAAGTTCCTGGACTGTGAGGTCTTGCTGTGCAGCACACATTCAATAATAATCCTAAAACGACCACTGGCTGATTCTAGCCCACCGCAGAGGGTGTGAAGCCAAGTCCTCAGAGGGCTTCCAGCAAATATTTTTGGCAAGTTTCCTGGATCATCAACAGGATGCTGTCCTCGACATCTGGAACACCCATCTGAGATGCAAAGCAAATAGTTTTGAAATGAAGTTAGGTCTCTTGACCAATTAAAGATGTGTGTTTGACAGAAACCCTGTGTGATTCACTAGCCATCCAGAGAATTTCCAGCAGGTATGAATTTTGCCTGATGCTGGGTTAATGATTGCTGGGTGACCAGCCTGGCTGCTGGAAGGTAAATGTGACATGAGTTTCAGCTGGGGGTGGTTTAATAGTGATGAAATTGTAGGTGATCCACCACCTGTGAGCAATTACTAGCAGTGCCTTTGGATGAGGCAGAATCCAGTCCTGGTAATCTGCCTTTGTTCCTACCATGAATATGGCATGTGGTGCCCTTTTAGAACCATGAACTCTGGTTCTGACAGTACCATAGAGTGCAAACTATAATTGGGAGGCTTCTACACATTGTAAATGAATGTTTATGTGCTTATAGTAAGTGCAGGGTTTCTCAGCCTCAGTGCTATTGACATTTTGGCCTGGATATTTCTTTGTTGTGAGGGGTTGTGCTGTGTATTATAGAATATTTAACAGCACCCTGGCTTCTGCCCACCAGATGCCAGTAGCATTCTTTTGTGTGTACAACCAAAGATGTTTCCAGACAAGGTCAAATGTCCCATTGGAGGCAGAACTACTCCTGGTTGAAAACCACTAAGGTGTTCTCCAGATTTCATAATATAAGAAAAAGAATATCTGCTACACAAAGGCAGAATGACAATTATAGGCCATTTTCTAAATGTTATTCAGTAGAAATGAACCTTTCTTCTCTTTATCTGACATACAATAGTTTTGATTTTTTTTAAAGTCTTGGTATGCTCAATGTGCTCACCACAATGCTGTTCACACAGTAGGTGCTCAGTTAATGTTTGCAGATGAATGAGAAGATGTACCATATCCCACTTCTGGCCACATTGTCTGGGGGGGTTTCTGGGAATTTAACATATGACTGGGCCCAAGCCAGTCAGAGCATCCCATTTGTCTGGCTATAGTAATAGGGTTCCAGGCATGCCAGTTTATCAAAGTGAGTCACAGGACTCACTGGGAATCTTGGGACAAACACACTCGGCTCAGCTTTCCCCCTCTTCCCCACGGCTGATTTTGAACTATTAGGATGTAGTCCCCTAAGAGATGCTGGCAACCATCTCAATCTTAGGAGAGGAGAAACTGTTTGAGAATCAGTCTATAAATGGAGCAGAGCTGAGAGATATGAAGAAGGAAATCAGATTATGAGGCTATAGCTTGTGCTCCTAGGTCCAGTGGTATTTCTAGCTATATTCACCTCGGGGCTCTTCCTTGCTTGAGCCAGTATGTTTCCGCTGGTTTAGGTATTCCCATTTTTATTATTCTTTTGCTTAAGCCAGTTTGTGTTGGGTTTTCTATCATTTGGGATCAGAAGAGTCCTCATTTAGACACTGCTGATAACCTCTCTAAAGTGCTAGCTCTTAGTATTAGCATTGTAGTGACCTGATAAGACTGCAAATGCTGATTTAAGAAGGTATAATCTTGGTGACATCGAGGGAATCTTAGAAGCAAAATGGTCTGGCCATGACCTCATGTGGGGATTCTTCTATCAATTCCTTGCCAGAAAAGCTTTGGGCCACTGCTATAGTATGTTGGACTGTTTAGTACTTGCCTGCCCATCCTCTGTGAGTCAGCTCTGGCTGTTAGAGAAGTTTTGCTTACATTAAGTCAAATCTGCTTCCAAGAAACTTCCACCCTAGAAGCAATGCCTGTAGCACAATAGAAAAAAAAATTTTGAGAGAACTTTTTATAATGAAGACAAGCACCATGTCTTTTCTTTGTCAACTTTTCTCCACGTCAAACATTCTCAAGTACTTTTAGCTCTTCCTGAAAATACGTGGCCCAAATCTTTGTAATTACAAAGGACCCGAGGCTGTAAGCCATCTCCAGAGCTTTCTAGCAGTGACTTTAGAACAAATTGCTTATAGTTCCTTAGTATTTGTGTTTTCATCTGTCATGTGAGGGCCACATTTGCTACCTTATGAGATTGTGCTAAAGGGTACGTGGGATGAAGCTTGTAAACTGTTTTTTGTACTTTGTTCACTACCTGACACATCTATGTGCTGTGCTCCATAATTTATTATCTTTTTCCTCTTCTTGCTATCCTTGATGTACAGCTTTAAAGTGTTCTCTCAAAATATGGAGCCCAAAATTCTATACAGTATTCCAGATGGGATCTGACCATCCTAATATTTTGACACGTCTGCTTGGTTTATTTGAGGCTTTTTCTTATTTGCTTTAGTCATCCCAATTGGCATGGGCAGCCCTAATGGATCATGTTGCCAGGGTCATAAAGAGTGCAGATTACATGCAGCTGTTTTGTTGCCATGATGTAGACAGAAATCCATTTCATGAGCAACGTAATCTTTTGCTTAGAGACCATCAGTGTAGAGGCCCAGCCTCTCAGCTCCTGGCTGCCTGAAATCAAGGTTGCATCTTAGTGCAGGTCAAAAGGCCTATTTTCCTTTCCATAGCATAGCGTGCTGGCCTGAGGGAAGAGGAAACTGATGTTTCCATTGGCAGTTTCTAACTCCCAAAGAATGAAGCAAATCCGATTTTGCGATAGGGTGCCATCCAGGAAAATAAGCACAGGACAGTGCTCTGTGGCCACATGGGGACTGTCAGGGCCAAGGCGAGCTCTTTAATATCCTGCCAATGTTTGTAGTGTGTGAAAGCACTTTTAAAGGTCTGTGCTGATTGCGTGTGCTTTGTTCTATGAGGAAAACTTCCCTGATTAATTCATGGATGACACGTACAACAAAAAAGTTCTAGTACTTGCCATGTGTTAGACACTGTTCCAATAATATTAGTAGAAAAAGAAATAATAAGAGCTATTATTTGCTGAACAACTCACACTGTAGGAAAGTATAATTTTCCCATTTCACAGATTAGGCAATAAGGTTTAGAGATGGTAAATCACTTGTCCAAGTTCCTGTAGTTTAAGAAGCAGCAGCAGGGCCAGGGTTTAAACTCAGAGTATCTGAATCTAGAGCACAGCAGTTATCTCCCACACTATCACCACTTTGCTTTGTAGAAAGGGTTAGAGAAAAAGGAAAGAGAGGGGAGGTAATATCACAAGCCATCTGGCAGACATAGTACCCTCAATAGCAACTCCTCCTGTCCAGACTCAGCCCCAGGTGTTTCTTACTAGGTTCTGTCCTTTATGTCCTCTTGGCTCTAGAAATTTCTCTAAATTCTGTCTTCTAGACCCAAACTTGCTAACTCTGCCTTGCTCATTTACCATGGAGGGCCTTCTCTTTGGGTCCCAGCCTTGCCCTCTGCCCACACCCGGGGATTTCATTATTTATATCTGCCCTTGCTATGTGCTCCGGTCCCTTTTGGCTCTACCAGCCCTTCTTTCCTCTCCCCATACCTTGACCTCCCTTCCCAAACCTGCAGGCACCCTCGAAGGCCCATCCTCATCTCCTGAAACTCCAAGCAGGAAAAGCCCCAGTCTAGGGGATAGGAAGATAGGAGGTGAAGCCACTGCACACCTAGTCACTGCCCCCAAGAGGCTTGGAGTTGTGACCCCACATCTGCATCTGGTCTTCAGATTTTATTATTTTTACATCCTGAGAAGATAAGCCAGGAGAGGTAGAAAGGGAGGGAGAGGAGCACAGGGGTTAGAGGAAAGGAAAGAGAAAGGAGGGAAAGAAGATCCGAGAGAGGAAGAAAAGGAGAGCTGGGAAGAGAGAAATGGAGGCTGGTTCAGTGAGCTCAGTGGCATGTTAAAGCAATTTGGTGGTATTTGCTAACAATTAACAATTTGTTATGCTAGGAACAAGAGAGCAGGTCTGCAGGTGCTGCTCTGGTCCTTTGCTGCAGAGGGAATATTGGAATATCAGTTACTGCGAGCAGAAGGAAAACAGCATGTGAAGAGAAAGTCCCAGTTTGTAACAAAGCACGGGTTTTTCCAGCTCTCCAGTTTAAATTTCTCTCTAGGGGATCTCCAATCCCCCCTCCCCCCAGACTTGTAATAATAATAAAGTGCTTGGAAGGTGTATTTGAATTTCCTGTCAATTAAAACATTTGTTAGTTCAAAGTATTCAGAGTGGGGCTAAAGGGAGCCCTGTTTTCTTGCGGAGGGTTTCTGGTGGCAGTGGTGTTAAATGATAGTCTATATTCTATTCTCATTCAACTGCAGTTGCCTGAATTGAGGGCTGTAATGTCCCCGACTTGGTTGGTGCAGGATAGGGGCTACAGAAGGAGGAAATGTGATCTACGCCTTTAGGACCTGAGCATCCGCAAGTGAAATGTGGAAAAGATCAGCCCCCCAAACTGCTGTCCCTACCCCCCACTTAAACAATAGAAAACAATTCAGGATAGTGTAGTATTAAATGAGTTAACACTCCTCCTTCAGTTCCTAGTGCAAACATTATTTCCACAGGAACACTTTCTCTGACCTCAAGTCCCCTGATTTCATAGTCTCTTATAGTTTTTTTACTTTACAGCACTGATCAGTTTGTAATTATGTACTCATGTGCTCTTAAAATAATTCATCTCTTTCTCAGCTGCCAGACTGTAAACTCCATGATACAATAATTGGGTCTATTTAGCTCAGCATTGTATTCCCCAGCAGCTCACATAAATGCCAGGTATATAATAGTTATTTGTTCCAGTTTGATAAAGCTGCTGAAATGTAGTATACTGGAAATGGATTGGCTTTTACAAAGGTGTTTTATTAGCTTACAATTTTACAATTCTAAGGCTGTGAAAATGTCTAACTTAAAGCATCAACAAGAGGATACCTTCTCTGAAGAAAGGCTGCTGGCATCTTGGACACCTCTGTCACATGGAAAGGCACATGGCTGGCATCTGCTGGTCCTTCTCTCCCAGGTTTCATTGCTTTCAGGTTCTGGCTTTACTGGCTCTTTTGGCTTCTGTGGGAGTTTCTCTCTCTCTTATCCTCATAAAGGACTCCAGTAAAGGATTAAGACCCACCTTGAATTGGGAGGGTCACATCTCAAATGAAACAACCTAATCAAAAGGTCCCAACCAGAATAGGTCTGCACTTACAAGAATGGTTAAAAAGAACATGGCCTAACTCTGCAAATAAACTCATTACCCTCCCCTGTACATGGAACATGACTCCCAGGGGTGTAAGTCTTCCTTGCTATGAGGGACAGGACTCCCAGGGATGAGCCTAGCCCTGGCATCGTGGAATTGAGAATGTCACGCTGACCAAAAGGGGGAAAAGAAATGGAACAAAATAAAGCTTCAGTGGCTGAGAGATCTCAAATAGAGTCAAGAGGTCAATCTGGAGGTTATTCTTAGGCATTATATAGGTATTCCTTTTTAGTTTCTAGTGTATTAGAATAACTAGAAGGAAATACCTGAATCTGTTGAACTGTAATCCAGTAGACTTGATTCTTGATGATAATTGTGTAACTATATAGCTTTTATCATGTGACCATGTGATAGTGAAAACCTGGTGACTGACACACCCTTTAACCAGTGTATGGGCAGATGAGTAATAAAATATTGACAAAAAAACATAAATAATGGGGGGAAAAAGGGGTATGGGATGGTTTGGGTGTTCTTTTTTATTTCATTACATGTATATAGATGCACACACACACGCACACACACACACACATATATGTAATGAAAATGTTTGAAAATTGATTGTGATGAAGAATGCACAACTATATGATGATACCATGAGCCATTGATTGTATACTTTAGATGGATTATATGGTGTGTGAGTATATCTCAACTAAATTACAATTTAAAAAATACAAATGCAAAAACCACACACATACAAAAAAGGACATGGCCTTTTCTGGGGTACATAACACCTTCAAACCAGCACAGTACTCAATAGATACTTTCGACTGAGGGACTAAAAAACATGTTAAGAATCTAGAGAAAGGAAAGAGCATTGTGTACTGGGACCATTGGGGAAGTTTCTGTGGATGAAGATGAAATTTACCAGACTTTCTTTATCAGGAATTACAGAGGAAATTTTCTTCATGTTTCAATATCAAGAAAAACTGGGTTTCCATTGAAGAACTCGTCTGTTTTTAATGCTAAAAAGCATTAAAAAATAAGATTCTGTGCTGCTTATACGTCAAGATCTTTTACTCTTTGCTTTAGCTTCTAGGAAGCTTAGAACCAATTTTGTTACTTATTTCTAGCAATTGCATTATAGTTTTATGTATTAACCTTGTTCCTGACTTCAAATATTTCTCTACTCTTCATTATTTTATCCTGATTTCTACATTTATTTATATTTTAATACTATTTATTATACCCCCTTTAGAAATGAGATTTTGGTATAAATCAATGCTTAAATAAATATTGATACCCAAATTAATGTATGGCAAACTTTACATAGCACAGATGTTTTAATATGGGTTTGGCATTCCCAAGTAGTATTTTGTTGAAGATCCCTTCCAGGAATTATTTAATATAGACACCTGGGGTAGACCATATCTGACTGTCAGAGTTAAGAGTCCAGCCAGAAGTAGATGTTACACCCTACTACCTTGCTCTGAATCTTGAGACACTATCATAACGAATATTTAAGACTTACAAAAATTTGGGGCAAGAGAACTTGACTTTAAGTACTTTCTGCCCCCTTCATGCTTTGATCTCCTACCTACCTACTCATCTGCTACCAATGGCTTTGTCACAGATCATGTTTAATCTAATTGGGGGAGCCATATTGATATTTAATTTTAGTTATGATGGTTGGAAAATTATTCCTGTTTTCCCTGAGGGAAAATTGTAAAGGAATTAATGCCTAATTATTCTCTTTCACCTCCCTTTGGATTCAAAATGGAAACAATAATTTCATAGTTTATGATCAATCCAACCACCTAACCATAATCTGCTCCCACTATATGGTTTAATAATTGAATTAGTTTGAAGAAATGCGATAGGGTGTATTCTGTAGTATTATTTTTATATTTTGCCATATTAAGCCATTCCAGATGGTGTCTGAGCAACATAGTTTTGAACAGTCCTTCATTTATTTTCTTCAGTTAAATAGTTATATGGCAAAGCTTTTGGAACATCTGATATTTTTGTCTATTTCTGGCACTTTACCCAGTAATTGTTTACTGAAACCATTCCTATTTATTCAATTTTAGTAAAAAGATTCAGTAAATATTAATATGTTCCTAAAAGAAGATGTTAACAATAATTTAAGAAATTATTTTGACAACTAATTGTGGAAAGTTATGACAGGGATTGGCAATAACTAAAGATCCCCAACCACAACCAAATTTAGTTTGTTTGCAGGTAAATGAGAATGTGTAGGGGCCTTCTGAATAATAAATACACATCAATGTGGTAAAAATGGAAAAGTCACTTGTAATTCTCAAAATCTTTAAAATAAAAACCAGATTTAACTGTAGTGGGATCATAATGGTACCCTAATACGTGTCAACCCTGGGGTCTTTGGGGCATGAGGCAGACCACCAAGATTCTATTTGCATGAGGCCCCTTTGTGCCTCCTGGGAAAATGCTGAAGAGGTAGCACTGGAAATTTGGAATTAATACTCTCAAAGAGAGATAATCTCTGCCCCAACCTTTGAATAAGAGTCTTCGGGTTTCAGGAACTCACAAGAGTATAAGAGGATTATGTATAGACTCCTTTCTGAGATTGGTTCCTGGTCCACAGGGAAAAGGGTTTGATGGGGCCATAATGTAGGCTCTGGCTAAGTTTCCTAAGAATATGTCACAAGGTGGGAAGCTGTAAAAACAGATTATTGATATTTTGAGAGTTAGTTATAGATTTGCATGCTGGTTTGGGAATTCACGAGCAGATCAATCTATAATTGTAGCCTGATCCTGCACAAGGCCAACAGATCTTTTTCTTACCCCCCACCTCAGTGTTATCTCCCATGACTTCCCTGTTTAAATCTCCCAAGCAAACCATCTCCTAACTGTTTACGGAATGCAAGTCTTTCCCTATGCTGCCTATAGAATGACACACGGAAACTCAGAGATGGGAATAACTTGGAGTAGAGGGTTTGGGAATAGAGTAATGGTAAGGGTTGATGATGGTGACAATCAACATTTATTGGGAGGTGGAGTTAGTGTTGTAATGTGCTCACTAAATACAGACTACGAAGCCCGACTGCCTGAGGGTTTGAGTCCTGGCCATGACATTTACTAGTTGTATAACCTTGGTCATGTTGTTTGATCTCTCAGGGTCTTAGTATCCCCATCCATAAAACTGAGACAGTAATAATTCTAGCTTCCAAGGGTTGCTAATATTTGTAAAGCACTTACAACAGTGCTTGGCACATAGTCAGCATTATATACTTGCTTGTTAAAGTAAATAATTTGAGCAAGTTACATATGCTCTTCTGTTACAGAGAGAAATCATGAAAAGTGTTTGCAAAGACTATTCTACCAGCTTTATAGACAATGATTTGAAGACTGAAGAGGCAAGAAGGCATGAGAACAAGTCAGCAGTTGGAATCCCCAAACCTGGACTGTAAGGGCTTCCATTAATTACAGTGGCAGCTTCAGAAAGAAGTCTGCTGGGCCTTGTGAAAAACCAATAGGCAAGGCACGGAAATAGATTGGTTTTGGGGGATGAAGTTTGAAACAAACTATTCTGAGCCTATAATCTTGAGGGATTAGAAAGATGATGGCGCTGATGACAACAATGGAGAAATTTAGAAAGAGATGCCTGTTTCTGCAGGGAAGACAAGAAGCTTAAGCTGTGCCAATATGGAAGAAACAAATGGGCCATGAGAATTAAGCTCCTCATGGCCTGTTCATTTGACAGATGGGCTGCAGCTGAATGAACTGTGATGCTTCATTAGGATGTCTGAAGTGTCTGAGATGTCCCATGTCACAGAATGGGGATTTTGCCACCTATAAACACATCCACCATTCTTGTGCTTATTTAAGTTTGTTATTGGGGTCCTGCTTCATCCCAGTCATAGGTCATATGTGAATCTTGGGTGAAAAATAGATGCAAGTTCTAATACATATATATTCAATAAATAATTTTCATCTGAGAGCAGAACTTGGCTGAAAGATGTGATGCTCTCATTTTCCTTTGTATCATCTTAACTTCATGAGAGAATTTTAGCCAACACTTAGACTGTGCTTGCTAGGGCTTCTTCTAAGCTCTTTACACATGCTAACTCATTTGATCATCTCAACAACCTAATGAGGTAGGAAATATTATTAATGCAGGAACATTATTAAGGAAAAGATGTTCTTCATATTAAAGAAAAGGAACTTGAGGCACAGAGGCTAGTGATCTTAGGTTAGATTCAGCAAAATTCTGCGATGCAGAATTGTGTGCAAGGGATTTATTAAAGAAGTGTTCCCAGGGCAAACCAGTAAGAAAGTGGGGGGAGCAGAAGGGGGAAAAGGAAGAAGCCAAGCAAGGGTGCAATTTAAACAAAGTTCCACAGAGAGTAGCATCAGCCTGATTCTGAAGGGGAGCTCTGCAGCGTAAGTTATATCTCAGAGTTGCCCCAATCGAAGGCAAGAGAGCTGGACTTCCATACTCCCACACAGGACAGTCATTAGTTAAGGGCTTCCTGCCTTAGGGGATGTAGCTCTGGCTTTCTGCACCTGCTGGTAAAGAGCCTCCAGTTGACCACAAGCAGTCGTCCAAAGAAGAGCTGCAGATACTGCCTGTTGGATAAAAAGCATAGCATGGGAGATGAGGATACTCCAGAAGGATAGAGAGGAAGGAGGGGATTTGTTGGAGACAGAGGCTGCTGGCCTCACCAGTGCTTCAGAGCCCTGGCAGTATTTATCACAGGGCTGTAGGGCATCAATCGGGCAGACTTTTTTGCATGGTTGTTTTAATTTGTCAAGTTGACTTATCCTTGGATATGTAGACAGGTCTAAGATGTATAAATTTATGTCTGTACACACACACATATACATAAGCATACCCATAAATCCTTGCTGAGAAAATGTGAAATTGATGCAACCCAGATGTTACATGTAAGCTATCACAAATTGATGACTCATGAGTTGAATCTAGCCTACAGACACATTTGGTTTGGCTTTTCTGAGTTTTATAAATTTCAGTTAATAGTTATTTTAAAAGTTAGGAGGTTTTACTTAAGAATCCAGATTCCTGACATTTCTCCGCATTCCCACCTAGTGTAAGTAGAGGTGGGTAGTAGATGATGCCCCTTGGGACAAGGCATGTGCGGTCCAGATCACCACCTCCTTTAGCACCCTGGTTATCACCTGGATCATTGCTACCCTTCCACATCATTTGTCTGGCTCTTAAGGACATTTAAATCTCTAACTCTTGTTTATGCAATTTCTTGACTTTCATTTATTCCTTGAACGTGACAAAGCCAGGCTGTCACAACTTCTTTCTTGTCTCTATTTCTAGGTTTCCGACTCTTGTACACCCTTTGAGGAGAAATATAGTATTAGGTTAATTCAGTCGTGTAGGTGACAGCCAAACCTGGTGGCTGCTAAGAATGAGCTGAGTTGACTTCAACATGGATGAAATGAACATAACAATTGCCAAATCATCCCTCTGCTTGTTGTGCTAGAACTGCCATGGGCACAAAACATACAATCTAAGAAATACCCAAATTGGTAGATCACCAATTTCCAATTTTTTTTTTGCTTAGAAAAAGACATCTTAACATATTTCTCAGCAGCTTCCAACATGCTCATTTTCTGTGTCAAAGGAAACCAATATAAAAATTAAATCCTGAGCTGGATGGGAATTGGAGCAAATTATAGTGATTTTCTGGTTGAGCAAATAATTATAGTTTCAGCAAATAACCATCATTTCCCCTCTATTAAAGCTTTTTCTTGCTTTTGGGATTCCAACGAAAACATGTTTTAACAGATCAAATCTTAAAACTGAATTCCTGGGAAACCCTGAAGTTCTAAACAATCCACCCTATAACATTTACAATTTTCTGGAGTGTGCTTTTGGGCATTTTTTTCTAACCAACTCAACCAAAAATGATTAGATTTCATGATGAGCCATTAAAACAAATTGTTTATTTTCTTTTCAGAAGGTTTAGTGTTGATTATATGTCAGGTGAAAAGCAAATGTCAGTTCTCTTTGCTTTCTCTCTCTGAAGTTACAGTCAAGGGAGTTGAGTTTATATTTTTAAAAACATATAAGGGCATACGTAGTGACATTTTCAACAATAAAAAAGATCTTATAAAGTTCTTTAAATAAGCCAATATTCCCCCGCATGAATAGTTATATTTCCCCCAAATAATTTATCCTGTTCATATAAACTCACTTTTAATTCTGAAGTTAGTATCAAATCTTATTCATAAGTTGGCTTTATAGTACTTTAACTATGAGAGATTAAAATTTAAAAAGCCATTTGGAAAGGTTGAAGTCAGATCAGAAATCTGAATTGAGGCTACAGTTATTCCCCAAATAAATCCTTTTTTCAGTCCAAATAAAAGCAAGTGTTCTCTCCCACAAAGTTCTCTCTTACTTGGAAGTAAAGATTGCTGTCTTTGTAGTTATTCTTCTTGTAATTTCTTTATTATTTATTCCCTTTTTTAACTGTCAAATGGATGAAACTAAACCAGCTAAAATCTGTTGCTTTGCACCTGCCACCAGTGTAAAATGCACTGGGAAAACCCTATTTTTCTAATGTTCTTTTTATGATGTGTGTATGTGTGTGTGTGTGTTTACTGTGGTGTGTCTATGTGTGTGTTCATATGTGTACTATGGTGTGTGTGTGTGTGCAGGTGTGTGTGTATCTTCTTTTATTTGCTCCCTAGTTTGGGCTTTCCCCTTTTGCATTCATCTCTAACTACCATTTCTGCTAGGGAACTGGGTTTTTCTAGTTTGTGGTTTTAGAGGCCAAGACAACATAAACACAGAGAGGACATTTCCATGGGGTTGAGATAAGATCTGGCTCTGTTTTCTCTTCCTTCTCCCAAATGAGGAGTTGCCTCCATATCTCCATTTGGAGGACATCTTCGTGTCCCCTGGAACTGGGATGGCAGAACTGATGATGCAGTGGAGAGATTTGCAGGGCAGCGAGGTCTAGGATGAAAGAAGGCTTTGTTTTTGTCCTGGTTCTGTCTTTCACTGGGTGTGCTATCTTAGGAACGTCACTCAACCTCTCTTTCTCCGGGCCTCAGTTTCCCTATCCATGAAATGGTATTGATAATTTATCTGCTTCGCTCACAGTGCTATTTTAGAGGGAATCAAACTTTAATTGCCATGATTTCCCTTTACATACATTAATACATAAATATTTAATTTTTTAGTATATATAACAATCAAGAATTTCTTCCACAGAAGATCATTATGTTTTTGTGCACTAGATGTCAGTAAAGCTCTGTGATTCAACCGATACCACCAACTGGTTTGGGATGATCTGTTTTTGGAAAATTTTCCAAAGCAAACCCATTGTGCTTTTGCTTATTTTGCATTTCTTACCAGATGACCACGAATTCATGTGTCCTCACCCCGCTCCCATCCCCTAGAATTCCCCTTTCAGCACAATTTTCTGCCATGTTGGAGTTTCCCTCTCTTCACTCTCTGGAGGGATTTCTATGAAATCATTCTTTTTCAGGAGTTTATTTTTAAAATGTGAAAGCCAAAAGAAAACTGAAAGCCTGACTGCTATAGGGTGAGCTCACAAAACAATTTAGAATAGTTACTAAATGGGATTTGGTGCTTTTAAAATTAAATATCACTTAGAAAAATTCCTGTTCACATTCATTTTTTTCTTCCCATCCCGTTGTCATTGTGATATTTTCATTTTTTAGCCTTTATTCTAATTGAAAACAAAGCAGAAATACCAGAGCAGTGCTTTGCCTTCCCCAGAAATGCTTAGTGGGCAAACTCTCTGTTCTTCAGAAGCGCTGACTGTCTCTGCAGAGAAGACAAATAAATCTCTTTGAACTATAGCTATTCTGTTTCCTGGAAATAGCTCAAAACTTTAAGGTGAAGCATATAGGTTTTAGACCCATGTCCATCCTTTGGGTAGAGTTATGTTCTTTCCAAAAGGCACAGGAACAGTTGGAAAACAGGTCCATGTTTCAGCTTGTATTTAATTGCTTCTTTTTCTTTAAACTTAAAAGTTGTTTACCAGCATAAAACTTTAAAAAGTGCAAGATTAATTTTTCATTAAATAATGAAGGGAACTGAAAGTATTCAGTGTTTGAAGTCTCCCATGAAGATCTCTGATTGGCTTTCAGATGAAGGGCTTTTTAAAGTGAAATTGCTCTGAAGTGAGAGTGCTCCTAATTTGTAAATGCAACTTTAAAAATTCTTGAAATTCACTCACATGAGGATACTCAAATTCTGTAAAAGAAAAAAAGCCACACACACAAAACAACAACAACAAAAACAACAACAAAAAACCACCTCTGCCTTCTATTCTGTAAAAATTGCTGTTACTTGGGATGAGGAGTATTGAATTGTTTTTACTGAGCATCTATTATGAGATAGGCCCTGGGCTAGATGCTAAAGATAAATGGTGAGCAGAACCAGCCTTCTTGGAGACTTTGGTCTAGTGGAGAATACAAATATTAATCAAACAACCACAAAAACAAAGATAAAGCTGAAAGTCTGCCCCCTTACTTCTCCATTCCTCTACTTGGAAGGTGGGATGGTGGTGCCATTTAGGGAAACAGGGACTTCGAGGGTAGGAACAGTTTTGGTAGGAAAGATGATGAGTTCAGTTTCATTTATGAGGATTTTGAGACTTCTCTGGAGCATTCAAAGGACATACTGCCTTGGAGATGGTCTGGAGCTTGGAAAAGTCTAGACTGAAAGTGTAAATTTGTGAGTGTTCCAGGGATGGTAATTGAAGCCCTGGGCTAGAGGCTAGAGTGAGCAGAGGAGAGGCTTGTAGGAGAAGGTCTCTGGTTTTCAGTAAAGAGTGGGATGCAGACAGACAAAAC
The DNA here is from genome assembly GCF_015220235.1 of Choloepus didactylus. NCBI lineage: Eukaryota > Metazoa > Chordata > Mammalia > Pilosa > Megalonychidae > Choloepus > Choloepus didactylus. Next base: position 53,914,750 of record NC_051309.1, read on the forward strand.
CTTGCTGTAAGCTGGTAGGCCTGAGATGGAGAGTATTAAATGAGGTTTTGGTACTCACTTAGTAAAACGTTCAGTGAGAGTACTCAGGGTAACCTTTTAGATCTTTCCAACTATAAAGCATAGCTGAGAATCAACTCCCTTTCCTCCTTATCACAGGACAGAAAAGAAAAATCTCATGGTATTTTCATGTATGTAATGTTCTCTTACCAAACCTATATTTTAAAATATTAATTTTTGTGGTAAGTATATGTATATTCAAAAAATAGAATCACTCATAAAATTTTTCATTGATTGTATATTAATTTTTCAATTAAGAAGATGTTTTAAAAATATATGTTATTTCTCAAACTTTTGAATATACATATACTTTTGAGTTTTAGTATGCAGTTGATCAGACACTAAAATTAAAATTATCTTCATAGGTCACTTTAACTGAGGAATTATTGTGAGCCAGGTGCTTTTCCCAGGACTTTACAATGAATTACCCCCTTTACCCTTTCCATGACCTATCAGGTAGCTACTCTTGTCCCCATTTTACAGCAGAGGTCAGGTGTTTTGCCCAAGGCCACACAGATAATAAGACGTGGAGCCACAGTCTGAACTCAAGAAGTCTCCTTCACAGGCAATGATCATAATCTAGTGTGCCAGGCTATTGAACAATTCACCATGTGCATTTTTTATGTTTTGCCTCATGGATTAGATTGAAAACCTTTAGTGAGACTTTTATGAAACCACTAGGTGACTTGCAGATTCTGGTGAACATCAAAACCTGCTTAGATCTGCCACCTTGTGCCTAGATCAAGTTCCCCTTGGGATGTCTGGGATGAAACAGCCCAGAAAAGGCCATCAGATCCATTTTGGCTTGTGGAATAATAGGTGATACCTTGATTAAATTTTAATATATTGTTTGGGGGCATTTTAATCAGAGGAGAAAGAACATTTCCTTGACTCAAAACAGAGGTGTGTCCAGACATGAGGGCACAAGGAAAACATTTACAAAACTCCCCATAAAAAAAATGAAGGTGGAAAATTTGGTGGTTTAAGTCATCTGGCGAAACTTTGGGAGTAGATATTGCAGCCAGTGTTAAAACAACATCCCAAATCCTAACAACGGGAACCGCAACTCACATCACACCATCACTCCTGGGTGTTCATCTGAATCCCCCTTTTGGGCACAAAGGAGACAACAAAGTACCCCTGGAAGACACAGGAAACCCAGCCACTGCTCCCCTCTCCTGGGTGAGGGTTTCCTACCCCTTAATCACAGTTTTCAAATCCTACAATGGCTTGTCTCTCCAGCCTCAGCATTTGCCAAGGAAACTAAAGTGGAAAATCATTTTAGTTTAGATTCAACATAAAGACCTCAACCATTTCTAATTTCTAGTTATCTATCATCTGGCAACTGGTAAAAAAGTGACTAGAAAGAGCAGATAAAAGAATTTCTGTAGAGTGGGTAGAGTGGGCTAAAATTTGAGAGCAACCAAGACTATCTGTGGTCTAAAGATTATGAAACTCATTCCCAAATTTGTTCAAGGGCCCTCTCTATTCAGTAGTAATAATAATATTAATAAAAAAATTTTAAAATGATAATAAAGGTTAATATTGATTGCCTATTAAATGTGAGGAACAGCTCTGAGCATTTTGTGAGTATTACATCTTTTTAAAAAATTGAGCACCTGCTGTATGCCAGGCACTGTTTTAAGACTTATTAACCCTCACAAGAACCCTAAGAAGTAGATAATATTATGACCTCCCACCCCCCTTTTTTTAGATGAGAAACTAAGGCACAGAGAGACGAGGTCATTTGTCCAAGTTCACACAGCTGATTAATGACAAAACCAAGATCTGCTGCCGTGTGTTCTGACCTCAGAGCCTGCCCTCATGACCACCAAGAGCATTCACTACAAAAAATATGGGCCCAGAAAGTCAAAATTCACCCTCCTCTCACAAGCACTGGGGAGGAGGGTTGTTCTTGGTGAGGAATTTAGTCAGGAGATGTGACTTGCCAATCAATGCATGTGAAGAACACAAATTACAATAAGTGAGAGTGGGAGACAGGGTAGAAGGAATAAAGAAAAGGAGCTAACAGGTATCTAAAAAATAATGAGTGGTACTCTCTCCACTGCAGATGAGGCAGAATGGGCAAATTTGGGGGTAGTTTGTAAAATATTTCTCTTCTTCCTTATGGGTTGAAAGATCATACCATAGCATCTCCGAGGGAGAGAGAGAGAGGGAGGAGAACAGTTATCCACCTGACAACTGGAACAATCTATTTGTGTGTCTACCAAGAGAAATCCTGAAGGAGTCTGGAAGCAACGTACCCCCACCCACCCTGAGGTGTGGTGTGGGGCCTGGGGGGTAGGGGCCAAAGGCCACCACTTATCATTGCTAGATAAAATAGAAGACACCCAGTGAAACATGAATTTTGGATGAGCTATGAAATACTTTTTTAGTATAAGTATGTCCCACATATGACATGTGACATACTTTAAAAAATGATTCGTTGTTCATCTGAAATTCAAATTTAACTGTGCTAAATCTGGCAACCCTAACCCCACTAGCTGTCCTGCTGGAGCCCCAGAGTATGTAATTTTGGACTGATCTCCTGGATGAGCCAAGCCCTGTGGGGAAGGGCTGGAGAAACTCAAAGCAGGTTAGACAATGTCCAGCAGTGGTTAGAAGCTGGAGTTATTCCTTCATGAGCTGAACCGGGCCTAAGGATAACAGAGCAAGGTCAGGAGTGAGATCATCCAGTGAAGAAGGTACTTTCTTGAATGTGGAGGAAATTCATGTTTATGTAAAGTTCCAACATTTTTCTTACATGTGTAGTTTTCTTTAGTTACTCCATCTCTCTAGTAACAAAACACCAAGGCCTGTATTGGGGTGTGGAGAAGGAAGCACAGGGCAGCGGAGGGAAATGAGGTCTGTCCTTGTCTCCGGCCTGGCCTCTGTGGCGGGAGAAGCATCTTCCCCAGGGATTGCCGACAGTTCGCCACCCTAACAGGCAGCTCAGCAAGCAGAGGCACAAGTTGTGACTGGAATCAGCAGGGCAGAGAATGCACAAAGAGCACTGCTGGGTGGACACATTAAGAGGGATCTAAGATAAACCCTCTTCTCTCTCAATGGTCATCAAAGGGTAGGGCAAGAGGCTACCTGTTAAGTCTATACTTCATAAATGAAAGATATCTCATGGGTGGTTCTTTCACCGTGAGAACATCCAATTCTGGCTTATAAGCTCTTAGGACAGAGTCGCACCAAATCTCTTCTGTGGACACGCTGCCAGTTCCGTAGGGCTCAGTCCAGCTCTCCTCATTCCTGGTGCCACATTCTTCCTGTAGCTGGGCCAGGCTGGGCCTGTTGCCACATTCTCTCTGTCTGCTCCCAAGAATTTGACAGGCCCTTATGGTTGTCTTTAATGGAATTTTGCTTGGTCTCTGGCACACAGTAATTGACTCTAAATAAATTCTTATGTATGTGTAAGGAGGTGAATAATAGAATCACGGGTAGCTTATTGTATGCCTCAGATCCTTCCACAGAACATTTATTTTCAATATCCTAATGGCTTCCCTTCCTGGGATATGACAAGTTCCCCCCAAAATCATGGAAACACCCTCATGAACTTCAGTGCACCCACGTTTCTTCCCTGGAACCCTGCTCTGGTGGCAAATGCTAACTTTTGCATTAAAGATTAGACACTCTGAATTGTCCATTACTTTCATGATTCAAGACACAAACATCGGGCCTTTGAAAAATTATTCTGTTTCAGAGAAAAACAACCAGCCTGTGCACCTCTGCTCTTCCTTGGCCTTATTTCAAGGGGAATGTTAGGCATCTCTCTGGACCACACTCTAAGTATATGCGCTTGGATTATAAACATTCAGAAAATTGCAGGCTTTCAACCACCGAATTGGCAGCACTTTTCAGAACAAAACTACATGTGCCCACATGCCACGTTTGCTCCAGCTGGCAACACATCAAAAGGCAGGGGCTCTCCCAGTGGCAACTCCCCATCAGGTAGAGAGAGAAGTGCTTTTTCTTGATGACCTTGGTTTCCCTAAGCATCTCAGTAGCAGTTGGGCTGATTTTAGAGACCAGACTTATTAGTGGGAATGGAAACATTTCATGCTTTGGTGTGTTCTTGAAGCATAGCCAGCACGGTCTGATGCTAAGAGGAGGAATTACCAATTTGGAATTGTACAGTCAGCAGGAACTCCCACCCCTCACTGAGTGTGGCTCCCCCAGCAGAGTCTGTCCGTGCTTCTGGAACCTCTGCTGTTACAAAACCTACAACCTAGATTTAGGCATTTCCCTTCCCAGTTGCTACCCAGTAAAAACTTACCCATGCATTGTCTGACAAGGGGAGTGCAGTGATGAGCATGATAAAATTTTAAATGAGGAAAGCAGGTTACAATCATCATGCAGTGTGTGATTCCATTTTTGTAAAACAACAACATAAATACACACAGAGTAAAAGGCTGGTAATAGTGATCATCTCTGTGTCGTGATATTATTAGGGGTTTTATTTTATTCTCTTTACTCATCTGTGTTGTTCATATATATTTATTTCTTTGTAATAAGTGGCAAATTAATAAGCAAAGAAAAGGAAACTTACCGTCTTTTAAGACAAGTTTCAAATCCTACCTCCTTGCAGAATCTTTCAAGACATCCCTGACTAGAAGAAATACTTTCCTTGTCTAAACATGCAGAGAAGATGCATAAATCACAAGTGGATACATAGAATTTCATCTACAACTTTATACGAACACTTAATACTTTCTTCCTGGAACTAGAGTTTTTAAAAGTGTCCACTTATCTTGTCTCCATAATAGATTGTAAGTACTTTGAGGGCAACTATGTTTAAGTGTTTTTATGTCTGTATTTCTGTTTCTGAAAGGTCCCATCAAAATCTATTGTCTCAAAATTAAAAATACTATGGTTTTTTTTTAATGAAGTAAATGAATTAGGGGTTTAAAAACATCACATAGGCATTCTGCCATGACTAACATCTGCAAAAATAACAAAATCAATATCACCAAATATGAGATGTGTTGAAGTTAGCTCTGGGACTCCAAAAACCAGCCAAGTTGAGAATCACAGGGAAACTCAGTTTCTTAAAATTTATTTCTGGATTTCTTAGATGCTGATTTTCATTTCCCAAAGATCTTAATTTATCCTGAAATGTTAGGAAACATGTCAAAACTCTGAAGATAAGCTGATAAAGGTGAAGTGAAATTCAACATGCAATTGTTTTGTTTAAGAGCAATCATGATTTGTGACATTTAGAGTGTTGGCTCCAACCTAGCAGAATCCCCAGAACATAAGCACAGATTTATCTCCCGTATGTATATGAGGTCACAGAAATTAGCAAGGGCATTTTGTGCATGCTTAGCAAGTGGAGAAGATAGGAAAAGGTAGGTCTTTGCTTTCCCCAGCTAAGGGAAAAAACCCAGGCTCGGATTATGGGCCTCTCAACATTCATATGGATCCTCATTAAACTCACATTCTGATCAGCATCTTGGGGCCTGCGTAGCATGTTTCAAGCGTACTTTCACCACATCACCCCCAACCCAGCCCATGCCTTTTACTGCCAACTCCAACAATGACTCAAACATCTGTCTAAACTTAAACATTTTATTGGGATATTAGACAGCAAGGTCTGATTCTTTTGCAATGTATATTTATTTATACACTCAACAAACATGTATGTGACAGCTACTGTGTGCCAGGCTCGTTGTTGTGGATAGAATGGTGAACAGGAGAGGCACTGTCCCTGCCCTTAGACAGCTTCCAATTTAGCAAGGAAAAACAGACATTATGCAAATAAATACCCTCATTGTTATTTAATTACAGTTATCATAAGTCCTTTGAAGGAAGAGTACAGTGAAGAATGGTAGTGATTAATAAGCATTCCCGAACCAGTCTGAGGAGTCTGGGCAGGTGCTCTGAGGAAGCCAGGTCCTTAAAGATGAGTTGAGGGTATCCCAGGTGGAGAAGACAGTACCTTGAAAGCACTGGAAGGGACTAGAAGGGCCAGAAGGAGTTTGGAGCATCCTAAGAACTGAGAAAGGCTGGTGAGGTCGTGCAGGGCCTTGCAGGCCACATAAAAGGGTAGGACTTTGCCTGCAGAGCAACAGGAAGCCATAGAAGACTACAGAGCAGAAGAACACTATGTCCAGTTTGCAGCATTTAAAGTAAAGATCTCTCTGGCTGCTGTGCGAAGAATGCCTGAGGGACAAAAAGGGCAGCAGGGCAACCATTTAGGAGGCAATTGTGAACTTCCAGGTGAGAAAGGATGGGGCTTCAAGCATCATGAGGCATAGTGGAAGTGAGAATGGGAGAGACAAAGGATTCAAGATCTATTTTAGCAGATATATGGAAAAAAAAAAAGCATTTTTGTTGCTATCTACAAGATTCTCTGAAGTTAGCACTGGGCATGATAAAAGATTTCAATCAGATTCTTGCCTATTTTGATTTCATGAGTTTTATAAAACATAGACTTCATTGAACAATGTAATTATATAAATTCCATAACTAGTTAAACTTTTTTTAGGAAAATTTATTCTAAACTCTCTAGGAGGACACTGTAGACCACCACTATTTAGAAGTTCCATGTTGTCAAGTTAAATCAGTGATGCGTGTTGAGTTCCAACGATGTGCAAGGTCCTCTGTGATGTTAAAAAGTATATGGTGCTTGTCTCAAAGAACTTCCAGTCTGTGAGAGTAACTGACCTCTCCTTGAGACAGAGAAACCTTGAGAGCCAGAACTGTAGCTCAGTAGCATGTTAATAATTAACAGATGGGAAAACTAGAAAAGACATTGAACAAACAAGCAGTAGAAGAGGTCAGAGAAGAGCCAGGTGTCACAAACAAAATAGGGGAGGAGGGAGTTTGAAAAGGAGGGGTGGCCTCCAGGGCCTTAGGCTAAGCGAGCAGAGAGGATCAAGAAAGAGAAAAGCCACTGGCAAGAATCTGGGGAATCTGGGGACTTATGGCAAGAGAACAGAGAAGTCTGAAGCCAGCGCAGTGAGCCAAGAAAGAAGTCGATGGAGAAATGGCTGCAATTGTAGATTAATTTCTGATCAATTGATTAATTTGCATCTTTTCTTGTTGCACAAAGGATTTAAGGAGGCTTATTATAGGAATGTAAAAATATAACAGGAAAACATAAAAGAGGGATGAAAGAAAGAAGAAAAACAAGGGTGGTATTATAAAATGAAGCCAGGAAAGAAGCTAAAATGTGGACAGTTTTGGCCCCACCCAAATTAGGGAATTAGATCAAACAAATGAACTGAACAGCTGCAAACCACTATTCAATCCCTTTCCTCATTTAGCCCTTAAACTGTCTACCCGATTATTATCTTGGATCCTTTCTATTTCAAAGTACAGAGTTTACCCCAAATTAGGTCAGTCAATTTATCAATATTTATTTTCTGCTATTTGAAAGGCATCCTTAGATATAAGGTAGACATAATTAGCATCTATGTCTTCATGAAAACCCATCTCCACTACTAGAAATACAACTCTAAGCCTTTGCTCCTCAGATATAGATCACTACTCTATCTCTAAATGCCAAGGGTGGGAGACATTTTGTGGTAATATGCAGTCCCTGGGTAATCAGAATGGGATGGGAAAATGGAGCTGTTCCAAGCCTAATAATCTGAGCTTAGACCAATGATGAAGAAAAGCGATTGCAGGTGAAGCAGCACTGATTGCATTGCTCCTGGCAGTCTGTACCTCTGGACTGCAAAACCCCTGAAGAGCTGGGCATCTCTTTAGGTCTCGATCCATGGTGACTATCAAGCGCTTGGTTCATAGAAAGGGTTAAGTAAGTGTATGCAGAACAAATACATGTTGGACAGGAGAAGGCAAATTATGACTTTTAGCTCCGGCAAGTGTTTAAGTAGTTGTAAATATGGAAGCTAATCTTGCAACTCCTCTGGGCCTCAGTTTTGTCATCTGTGGAAGGAGGGTGTATGCAACTGAGATTGCTACTTGTCACCCAATATCCACTATAACTCCCTTTTTAGATACAGATGTTTCTAATATTAATACTCCTCTCCTCATGGGCTCTTGCCTCAGGATTTTTCTGTTAGAGAATTCTGGCTAAACTCAGAAGGAGCCTTAGGATCTTATTTATTCCTATAATTGGGCAGGAGATAACCCTGGTGACATCCCACCAGCCAGCCATGGGAAGCAGATTAACTTCCAAAATATAAGTCATTTAGCGCCGGTCTGGGAAGGGCAACCTGAGTTTGCAGTCCTTGCTTTGAATGACTTCTGACTGGTCATAAGATACCTGAAGCAGAGGAGGTGTAGCCAACTTGTACTGCTCAGGACACATAAGGGACTTCGCAGCTTCAGGAGAAGGCTTTGAGGCACAAATGAAAAAATATTGCCATTATTTTTTACATCAATGCTTTGAGAGTTAGCCTTTGCTATCTTTGTTCTTTAAAAATGTCCTTTGAAAAATATTACAATATGGAGTCAACCCTTAAAAACAAGTGAAAAGAAACATTATTTTGAGAAAAAAAAAAAACACATGGAAGTGCTGATGAATTCAGATGTCTATGATGAATCAAATTATCTGCTATTATAATGGAATATTTCTTTCATCTGAGGAATTTAAATGTTTTTCCTCCCAAGCTTGCCAAAAAAAGGAATCCTTTAAAGTATCCTTTACATATTACCATAGAATTTATGAAATATGATTCAATATACAGAAATTAAAATTCAAATACAGAAGTACCTATCACAATATCTCCAAATGAGTGAATAACTCAATGTACTATCCTAAATAACATGGGGAAACTATTTGCATGGTCTCTGAAAAACTACATAACCACTGAGAGAGCTTGACCTTATATGGTACTTATCCAATGTCGAAAACACCACCACCAAATGCATTTTCAGAACCACCCTTCACCACAGATTATTATGTGCCCAACATGAATCTGAAATTTCTCTTGCCAAAGCAAGAGAATTTTCACAGTTTTGAAGGGGAACAACTTTCTAGTTCCCTATTCATTTGGATGCCACTAAACACATGCACAGAGTCACCTCAACATTAGGAAATGATCAAAGTCAACTGAAAACTAAAATGAACTCTGTTATATGGAGACCCAGCCAACTATTCAGGAGCCAGCTGAAGGAAATCGGTCATCTGTTAAATGAAATCTGGGCCAGTTGCCTGCATACCTACAGTCTCATCAATGCTTATTCAAGATATTATTAGCTTATGGCAAAATTATTCCATGTTTTTTTTTTCTTTTTATCCTTTCTGACCATCAAGCAGACTCCTCAGTCTCTCCCAGTCTTCTCTGTTCACCCCAATTTAGCACTAGCTTGTGACTCCTGCTCCGTGTGTCATTCTGCCCTCAGGCCAGAAATGAAGTAATGGTACTGGCTTTATGAGCTATTGCAGCTGCACAGTGTCCTGAGAGACTCTGCTCCCTTATGTGGTGAGAAAAAACACCTGCAGAGCTGTGAGCAACACTAGCCTGTTCTTAAGGTCCCAGAGAGCTGGTTTCTATTCCAGTGGGGCCCTTTATGTTTCTCAAAGGTTAGTCTCAAGGTCTCCAGGCAAACGGGGTGGTCTAAGGCCACTCCAGGGTTTCCCTTAAAGGCCAACCCTATGCAGTTATTGGGGCAAGGTTAGAGTCCCTTCCTTCTGCTTCTATTTCCTCTAAAGTTGAAGCCTCAAGGGGCCAGTTCCCATTGGATAAAATATTCAGTTAAGAGGTCAGTAGGATTTGAGCTACTGATTTCCCCTGGTTCATTCTGTGCCCTCAGTTGGAAGGCAAAAAAGAAGCCTATTTTCCAGTGTCTTTGAAATTAGTCAACTTGTTTACATAAAGCACTGAATAAAATGGTCCTCTGGAGGAAATCATTCAGCAAAAGAATGAAATGAGAAAAGTAGGGCCATTGAGGACAATGGAAGAGGATGACAAAAGTATCTTCATAGATGCTTTTGACATCTATGTTATAAAATGTTTGACAGATGCTATTTTCTTAAGCAGCCATCAGTATCATCCATCTATGAATATAGATGTATGAATAAATAGCTATTAAAATTTAATTTATTATAATGTACTAATATAATTTGAATTAAATAAAACAGAAATGTAATTTTAAAATATACTAACAGTATTGATTTAAAAATATTTAATTATATAATTTTTCTATCATTCTGTATATCAAACAGATGGAATATCTAAAATACTCTTTAGATACTTTTCTTAAGTCAGTGTTTTCCCAACCTGTTCTGCAGGGTCCAATTACATGGGACAAACCTCTTTTGCAGACAGTCCTCCTAGGGAAATACGAGAAGTCTAGCATTCACTGTTTGTGATATGATCAGTGAAATCGTGAACCCAAAGGTAAAGCTAACTTCCCTATTTCACCTACTTCTATTTGGTCTGAGGTTTGGAGACAATGGAGGAAGGAGCCTGTGATTTATTTGAGAGCTTGCATGACCATTCATTCTTGTCCTCTAAATGATTAATTGGATATAAAGGAGTGTGCATTTGGGAGAATGTTTTTTCCATTAAAAAAAAGACACGGATAAGGCTTAATGGATTTACTGTTGAAAAGTAAAACCAATATCTGTGCTGGGTAGGCTGAAAGGTGTTTTGGTTGGGGACACTCCCTGGGCGAAATTATTTCTTTACAAGGTCTCTGGCATTGGCCTCATGGGTTCAGCTGGCCATCCAAATGTAGCCATGTCTTTAAGGTGTATCTCACATTCTACCTGTTGTTTCCAAAGGCACCTTGGCATCTTTCTACAAGGGGGTAACTGGCAGAAAAAGCCATTGTGGTTTTTATCTGAACTGAAACCAGGAATCACCAAAAGTTTGACCAAGGCAGATTGTGAGGATGCCTGGAAATTTGCAAAGGCACACACTTCGTTAAGACTGGGGGAGTGGGAATTTGTTCTCTAATTGACAGTAAGATGAGTTAATGGAAACATTCTTTTTCCAAGAAAAATATAACTACTTGAGCAATTTAGTTATGCTCAGGCTGTCAAGAATTATGAAGTAAAGTGGCCAAGACATTTTGCTTCAATAGCATTTTACCCTGAAACAATATAAATGATAACTTCAAAGGCAAGTAATTCCAGACAAAGACATCCTCATGCCTCACTACGGGGGAGTAAAAACATATCTAAATGTTCCAATAATAAAGGTTTGCTTAAAAATTATGGCATGGAGGGGGCGGGGCAAGATGGTGGAGTGTTGAGGTGTGTGTTTTAGTTACTCCTCTGGGGCAGCTGATAAATAGCCAGGAACTGTGTGGAATGGACACCACAGAGGAATCTGAGTTTGGACACAGTCAGACAACAATCATGAGTGCATGGAGCAGCTGAGGTTAGTGAAATCTGTAAGTTCTTGCAGCCAGGGAGCCTGCGCCCCTCCTTGCCAGCATAACAGGCTGTCTTATGGCTAGTCCCCTGAGGGAGGAGGGGCTGGTGGTGCTGGAAAACAGGAGGGAGAACTGCAGTTGCAGCACTGATTAACAAACTCAGACTGCTGAAAAAAAACTCCAACCATAGATGAACTGAGACCAAACACTGGAGAATCTGGGAGCCGTCAGCCCAGTGGAGAGGAGATAGGGCTAGAAAAACAGCAAAAACAAAACAAACAAACAAACAACAAAAAAAAAAACAAAAAAACAAAAACAGAGACTATTTGAGTTGGGGTGAACATAATATGGAGAAGAGCTGGGCTCAAGTATCAGGCACATATACAAACCCAGGAGGCCAGGGCTGTTCTCTGAAAAGTCAGTTTTTCTGGTTCCTTGTTTGCTTATCAAATGTCTCCAATGCCTTGTATTTGCATTTCAGTAGCTCATCAGAACTGCAAGGAGGGAATTAAAGTGTTTTTCTTTAAATAGTCTATACTGGGCCTTTCTTTTTCTTTTTTCTTCTTCTTTTTTTTCTTTTTTTTATCTTTTTCTCTTTTTTTTAAAAAAAACTATTCTGAGTAGCCAATTACAGAAAGCCTCAAAGATTTGCAATTTGGGCCAAGGCAAGAGAAGAGCTCAGATAGCTCTGAGAGACAAAGGAATAAGTCTAGGGGGGAGAAAATTCCCTATAGAGCATAACTTCTCCAAGAAAAGGGGGGCATGGTCCAGCTCCAGTGGCAGCCCTCCCTCAGGGAACTCAGACCCCAGGGGCTGGAATTCAGAAACCACCTTCAGTCAGCCATACCCTGACAGGGTCAGTTTCACCAGGAGAACTAAAGGCTCCCTGGCTCCTTACATTGGTGCTATGGGATGGCAAGCACCACCTGCTGGACAGAATAGGAAAAGCAAAGAATGTAAAGACCTCACAGGAGAGTCTCATTCTCAAGGAAACTCCATACCCTCCTCCTGAGACCTGAGTGTCTCTGGACTTGGAAAACCTGACTGGGGTTGGCCATTTCTGAGGAGCCCCTCACACAAAAAGGCTACATAGAGGCAGGTCAAGAAACAGAAAAACAAGAGGTGAAAAACTCCAACCAACTAAAAAGAACCTAAGTTAGAGGCCTAGAATAAGCTGAGCTGAACACCAAAGGTTAGAGAACAAAGCCAACCAATAAGAAAATCCTAGGTAAAAGAGTGAAAATGAGCTCCAGAATAAACTAATAAAGAAAGTCAGATGCCTAGACAGTCTAAGATAATGAGCCACACTAGAAAACATGAAAATATAGACCAGCCAAAGGAACAAACCAATAGTTCAGCTGAGATACAGGAGTTGAGGCAACTAACGCTGAATCAATTCAATGAACTGAAGGAAGAACTAATTAAAGATGTCCAAACAAATGTCCTAAATAAATTTAAAAAATCAAGTTAATGAACTAAGGGAAGATATAGCAAAAGAGATGGATATAAGGAAGACACTGGATAACCATAAAGAAGAATTCATAAACTTGAAAAAACAAATGACAGAACTTATGGGAATGAAGGGCATAATGGAGGAGATAAAATAGACAATAGAGGGATACAACAGTAGATTTGAAAAGGCAGAAGAAAGGATCAGTGAATTGGAAGACAAGACATTTGAATTCATACACAGAAAAGAACAGATGATGAAAAGAATGGAAAAATGTGAGCAGGGTCTTAGGGAGCTGAGTGACAACATGAAGTGCACAAAATATACATGTTTTGGATGTCCCAGAGGGAGAAGAGAGGGGAAAAGGAGCAGAAAGAATAACAGAAGAAATATTCACTGAAAATTTCCCAACTGTTATGAAAGATAGAAAATTACAGATTCAAGAAGTACAGCATATCCCAAACAGAATAGATCCCAGTAGACCTACTCCAAGATACTTACTGATCAGATTGTCCAATGTCAAAGACAAAGAGAGAATTCTGAAAGCAGCAAGAGAAAAGCAATCCATCCTATACAAGGGAAACTTGATAAGACTATGTACAGATTTCTCTGCGGAAACCATGGGGGTGAGAAGACAGTAGTGTGATATATTTAAGATACCAAAAGAGAAGAACTGCCAGCAAAAAATTCTATATCTGGCAAAAGTGTCCTTTAAAAATGAGGGAGAGATTAAAATATTTTCAGACAAACAGACACTGAGAGAGTTTGTGAATACAAGACCAGCACTACAAGAAATACTAAAGAGAGTGCTACAGGCTGACAGGAAAAGACAGGCGAGAGAGGTTTGGAGAAGAGTGTAGAAATAAAGATTATCAGGAAAGGTAAGAGGAGAGAGAGAAAAAAATAGGACATGACATATAAAATCCAAAAGACAAAACGGTAGAAGAAAGTACTGCACTTACAGTAATAACACTAAATGTTAATCGATTAAACTCCCCAATAAAAAGACACAGACTGGCAGAATGGATTAAAAAACAGGACCCATCTATACACTGACTACAAGAAATTCACTATAGACACAGGGCCAAAAATAGGCTGAAAGTGAAAGGTTGGAAAAAGATATTCGTGCAAACAGCAACCAGAAAAAAGTGGGAGTAGCTATATTAATATCAGACAAAGTAGACTTCAAAAGTAAAACAATTAAAAGAGACAAAGAAGGACACTATATATTAATAAAAGGGCCCATTCATCAAGAAAACATAACAATCATAAATATTTATGCACCAAGCCAGAGGGCCCCAAAATTCATGAGGCAAACACTGAGAACATTGAAAGGAGAAGTAGATACCTCTACAATAATACTTGGAGACTTCAATACACCACTCTCATCAATAGTTAGAACATCTAGACAGAGGATCAATAAGGAAATGGAGATGGAGATGCTGAATTGTACGATAAATGAACTAGACTCGACAGGCATTTATAGACACTACACTCCACAACAGCAGGGTACACATTTTTCTCAAGCGCTCATGGAACATTCTCTAGGATAGACACATGCTGGTTCACAAAGCAAGTCTCAACAAATTAAAAAATATTGATATTATAAAAAACACTTTCTCAGATCATAATGGAATGAAGTTGGAAATAAGTAGCAGGCAGAAGTTTGTAAAATTCAGAAATATATGGAAACTAAACAACAAATGCTTATAAAACCAGTGGGTAAAGAAGAAATTACAAGAGAAATTAGCAAACACCTTGAGCCAAATGACAATGAAAACACAACATATTAAAACTTATGGGATGCAGCAAAGGCAGTGCTGAGAGGGAAATTTATTGCCCTAAACACCTATATTAAAAGACAATAGAGAACAAAAATTGAGGAATTAACTATTCACCTGGAGGAACTAGAGATAGAACAGCAAAATAACCACAAAGCAAACAGAAGGAAAGAAATAAAGATTAGAGCAGAAATAAATGAAAATGAGAACAGGAAAACAATAGAGAGAAACAATAAAAGCAGAAGTTGGTTCTTTGAGAATCTACAAAATTGATGGACCCCTAGCTAGGCTGACATGGAGAGAGAGATAGAGATAGAGATAGAGATAGAGATAGAGAGAGAGAGAGAGAGAGAGAGAGAGAGAGAGAGAGAGAGAGAATGCAAATAAATGCAATCAGAAATGGGAAAGGAAACATAACTACTGACATTGCAGAAATAAAGGAGATAATGAGAAGATACTATGAGCATCTATATGCTAATAAACTAGACAACTTAGATGAAATGGACAACTTCCTGGAAAAGCCTAAATAACCAGCATTAACCTGAGAAGAAACAGATGACTTCAACAAGTAAAGAGATTGATTCAGTCATCAAAAACCTCTCCAAAAAAGGAAAGCCCAGGACCAGATGGCTTCACATTTGAATTCTACCAAGAATTCAAAAAAGAATTATTACCAATCTTGCTCAAACTCTTCAAAAAATTGAAGAGGAGGGAAAGCTACTCAACTCATTCTATGAAGCCAACATCACCCTAATACCAAAATCAGACCAAGATACTACAAAAAAAGAAAATTATGGATCAATCTCTTTAATGAATATAGATGCATAAATCCTCAACAAAACACTCACAAATTTAATCCAGCAGCACATTAGAAGAATTATACACCACAGCCAGGTGGGGTTTATTCCAGGTATGCAAGTCTGGTCCAACACAAGAAAATCAAGAAAATCAATTAATGTAATACACCACATCAATAAATCAAAGCAGAAGAACCACATGATCATCTTTATCAATGCAAAAAAGGCATTTGACAAAATTCAACATCCTTTCTTGATGAAAATACTTCAAAGGATAGGAATAGAAGGGAGTCTTCGCAATATGATAAAGGCAATATGTGAAAAACATACTGCTAACATTGTACTTAATGGGGAGAGACTGAAAGCTTTCCCTCTAAGGTCAGGAATAAGACAGGGATGTCCACTGTCACCATTGTTATTCAACATTGTGCTGGAAGTGCTAGCTAGAGCGATTAGGCAAGAAAAAGAAATAAAAAAGCATCCAAATTGGAGAGGAAGAAGTAAAACTTGCATTCTTTGCAGATGACATGATTCTATATGTAGAAAATCCAGAAAAATCTATGGCAAAGCTATTAGAACTAATCAATGAATACAGCAAAGTTGCAGGCTACAAGATCAACAGCAAAAATCTATAGTGTTCTTATACACAAGTAATGTGCAACAAGAGGAGGAAATCAAGAAAAAAATTCCATTTACAATAGCAGACAAAAGAATCAAGTATTTAGGAATAAACATAACAAAGTCCACAAAAGACCTATACAAAGAAAACTACAAGAAACTGCTAAAAGAAATTGAACAGGACCTTAAAAAAAATGGAAGAACATACCGTGTTCATGGATTGGAAGACTAAATATAATTAAGATGTCAATTCTACCTAAACTGATTTATAGATTCAATGCAATACCAATTAAAATCCCAACAACTTACCTTGCAGAAAAGAGAAAACAATAAACAAATTTAGTTGGAAGGGCAAGTTGCCTTGAATAGCGAGAAATAGCTTGAGAAAGAGGAATGAAGTGGAAGGTCTCACACTACCTGACTTTGAAGCATATTACAAAGCTAGAGTGCTCAAAACAGCAAGGTACTGGCATAAGGATAGATATACCGACCAGGGGAATCAAATGGATGTTCAAAAATAGACTCACATCTACGGACAATTGATCTTTGATAAGGCAGTCAAGCCAAAGCAATGGGAAAAGAGCAGCCTCTTCAATAAATGGTGTTTGGAGAACTGGATATCATTTCCAAAGGAATGAAAGAGGACCCCTATCTCACACCTTATACAAAAATTAACTCAAAATGGATCAAAAACCTAAACATTAGCACTAAGACCATAAGACTTTTAGAAGAAAATGGAGCACATTATTATAAAGATCTTGTGATAGGAGGTGGTTTCTTAGAACTTACACCCAAAGTGTGAGCGACCAAAGAACAAATAGACAAATGGGAGCTCCTCAAAATTAAACACTTTTGTACATTAAAGGACTTTATCAGAAAGGTAAAAAGGCAGTCTACACAATGGGAGGCAATATTTGGAAACCAGATATCAGATAAGGTTTTAATATCCTGAATATATAAAGTAATCCTACAACTCAACAACAGAAAGACAAACAACCCAATTAAAAAATGGTCAAAAGACAAGGACAGACAGTTTTCTGAAGAGGAAATATAAATGGCTCAAAAAAATATATGAAAAAATGCTCAACTTCACTAGCTATTACGGAAATGCAAATCAAAACCACAATGAAATATCATCTCATACCTACCAGAATGGCCATTATCAAAAAAACAGAAAATTACAAGTGCTGGAGAGGATGTAGAGAAAGAGGCACTCATATTCACTGTTGGTGGGAATGTAGAATGGTGGAACCACTCTGGAAGACAGTGTGGAGCACATTATTATAAAGATCTTGTGATAGGAGGTGGTTTCTTAGACCTTACATGAAGTTCCTCATGAAGCTAAGTATAGATTTGCCATATGACCCAGCTATTCCATTACTAAGTATATACTCAGAGGAACTGAAAGTTAAGACACGAATTAACATTTGTAAACTGATGTTTATCATGGCATTATTCACAATAGCCAAGAAATGGAACAGCCCAAATGTCCATCAACAGACAAGTGGATGAACAAACTGTGGTACATACACGTGATGGAATATTATGCAGCTGTAACACAGAATAAAGACACAGAACATATAATAATGTGGATGAATCTTGGGGACATTATGTTGAGTGAAGTTAGCCAGAAACAAGAGGACAAATACTGTATGGTCTCACCAATGTGAACTAAGGTTAATGAGCAAACTCTGAGAGTTAAAAGCTGATAACACAGGCCACCAAGCGATAGAAAGAGGGTAGAGATCAGGAATTTGAAGCTGAAGGACTACAGAATGTTCAGCAGGATAGGCTGTATAGATCTAGAAATAGCGTAATACTGTGTGATGGTAGCACAATATTGTACTACACTGAACAAAGATGTCCATGAGTAAAGCTGAAAGAGCTGGGCTAAGGGCATGAACGACACCTGAGGTAAAGATAGAAGAAAAAGACTGTGACTGTTTAACTTAGCAAAAACTGTCATGGTCAATGATTGTGACAAAATGTACAAATATAAAACTGTTCTTGCATGTGGGAGAACAAATGAATGTCAACCATGCAGTGTTGGAAAGGGGATGGTATTGGGGAAAACTATAATCAAAGCAAACTGGAGTCTATGGTCAACAGTAACATTTTAATATGCTTCCTTAAATGTAACAAAGGCAATATACCAAAGCTAAATGTGTATGAGAGGGGGACAAAAGGGAGGGATATGGGATTCTTGGTAGTGGTGGTGTTGTCTGACCCTACTATTATATTGTATTGTATGATATTTTAGTTTTCTTTTTAGTATGTTTTTTATTATTCATTAAAAATTTTTTTTCATGGTAATCAATATGTTCAAGTGCTGACTGTATGATGATCCATGAACAACTGATTGTACACTGTGGATAATTATATGGTATGTGAATATAGCTCTATAAAATTGTATTGAAAATATAAACAAGGATAAAAGTGCTGGAGAAAACTTGGAGAGAGGGATGAACATATTTACTGTTGGTTAGGAGGCAGAATGGTGTAGCCTTTCTGGAGGACAGTGGGGTGGTTTCACACGAAGCTAAGTATGTGGGTGCCATAAGGTCCTGCATTTACTTGGAGAATCTGAGAGCAGGAACATGAATGGACATTTGCACACTGGTGTTTATGGAAAGAGTATGCATGGTTTGCAATGGGTGGTGGCGGCTTAAGGGTACATTGACTGAGGAACAGAATGGTGAACTGTTGTGGGTGCATACAATGGAATATTGAGCAACCGGGAGAAGGAGTGAAGCTGTGAGACAGGCAATGAGGTGAATGGAACCTGTAGGCAGCATTTTGAGTAAACTACGCCAGAAACAAATGTGAACATTATAATGCCTCACCAATATGGACTAAGTACAATGTGTAAACTCAGAATTGAACCTTAGAGCACAGCTTATCAAGGGAACGCTTATTGTAATGGTCCCTAGATTGTAAGCTCTTACAGCAGTCACATCTATTTCTGAATTGTAATAGCTATCTCCAGATTCAGAGATGCTGATCCCTTTGTGTATAACCTGATCAACCCATGGAACTTTGGGTATCTGTGTGACACCTGAAACTCAGAGCTAGAGCTCAACAGATATGAATGTTAGTATTAGCACATAGAGCAACTGTTAAAAAAGCTGAAAAAGAGTCCAGACTTCAACTGGAGATATGAATGAAGCAGATGTGGTTAGGACTAGGGCAAATAAGGCCAAAGGGTAAAGGACGATACTCACTGTGCTTTAAGACTTCAAATTCCATATGAGACCAAGGGAAGAGATGTTTAGTTGGTGCAAGATCTATATTTCCTAAACAATTTAACTCTTACATTTGTTCAAATACCATAATTACATGGAACCCTGAATAGGAAGTGAGACCTGGTAGGTTTGCATAGGTTATTGTGAAATAGCGATATATCCCGAAGTAATTTGGACAGAGAATAAAAATATATATGTGGGGCCCCACTGAGGAGCTGGGGGAAAATGCAGAGGTGTTGGGCTTCCTCACCTGGATTGTTGCTGATGTTCTCACAAACATCGAGGACTGGTGGTTTGATGTGCTGAGCCCCCTATCATGGGACTTGCCCTTATGAAGCTCGTTACTGCAAAGGAGAGGCTAAACCTGCTTATAATTGGGCCTAAGAGTCTCCCCCTGAATACCTCTTTGTTGCCCAAATGTGGCCCTCTCTCTTTCTAGCTAAGCTAACTTGGGAGGTGAACTCACTGCCCCCCCCCCCCCATGTGGGATCTGACTCCCAGGGATGTAAATCTCCCTGGCAACGCAGGATATGACCCCTAGGGGTGAACCGGGACCTGGCATCTTGGGATTGAGAATATCTTCTTGACCAAAAGGGGGATGCAAAATGAAACAAAATGGAGTTTTAGTGGCTGAGAGATTTCAAATGGAATCAAGAGGTCACTCTGGTGGACATTCTTATGCACTATATAGATAACACTTTTTAAATTTTAATGCATTGTAATAGCTGGAAGTAAATACCTGAAACTACCAAACTCCACCCCAGTGGACGTGACTCCTGAAGATGATTGTATAGCAATGTAGCCTACAGAGGTGACAGTACGATTGTGAAAGCTTTGTGGTTCACACTGCCTTTATCCAGTGTATGGATGGATGAGTAGAAAAATGGGAACAAAAGACTAAATGAAAAATAAGGTGGGGGGGATGACTCAGGGGTACACACAGGTTTATCCCCTTCTTTTGGCTCCCCAACATTCCCAGATACATTTTCTTTTGCTGAAGGACCTCTGCAGAGTCTGTTACACATTAGGAGGTAGAGTGTATGGGGAAGAGGAGGGAGGCAAAGGAAAATCGCTGCTGTGTATTTAGCTCTACTGTGTACTGTTTAGTTGGCTAGTGGACCAGGGTAGATGGATTGCCTCACACCTAGGTTAGAGGTTGGAACTTAAAATCCTGAGTGCTTTTCCTATTCCCAATTCTGTAGTGCACTTCCTCTGCCATTTTTGGGGTGCCAGTTTCTTCATCCATAATAAGAGACCAATAGATCATCTTTTCCAATAAGCTGAAGAGAGTTGCTTTCTCTAAAATGCTGTTGGATCTTTTGGAGAAGAGCAATAAAAGAAAGCAACACGGGAAATGATGAAGTGTACACAATTTAGCTTAGACCACTGGAGACTCTGGGAACAGATGCATGAGTAAATAGATGAGTGAGAGAATGAATGAATTAATATGGTGTTACTTAAAGAATATCATGAGTAGTTACTATTAAGAGAGGAAAAAGTGCTTAAAGTATTTTTAGATTCAGAAAAATCATATTCCTTTCTGCAAGTGGCAAAAATGCCTTAAAGCTAAAACAAAGTGTTGTGAAAGGGAACTTGTTAATAAAAAGATAAGCTCTATGGACTTTACCATTAATTTTTTCACTTATTCATTCATTCAAAAAATATTCCTGAGTAACTTCTCTGTGTCAGGGGCAAAGCTAGAAAGGTGAGGGAGGTTGGTTTGGCCCCATCCTCATGGGGAAAATTGTGACTGGAGCTCCAGCTGTGGTAGAATCTGGTAGCTTTTGTGTATTCAATTTTCATTAATCCAACAGACATTCACTGACCACTTACTTTGTGGTCAGCAAGAAGAATATAGACACAGTCCTTTCTCTTAATGATCTACTAGCCTAAAGTTATGGGGAAAAGACAAGGAAATCAATATCTACAGTGAACTGTGGTGAGCACTGTAGCAGGAAGCCAAATTTAGCAGCAAGGGGTGTTTTAGTTTCCTGTATTGCTAAGTCAAATACCACGCAATGGGTGCCTTAACAATGAGAATTTATGGGTTCATGGTTCTGAGGCTAGAAGTTCAAAATCAAGACATAGTCACGGCGATGCTTTCTCTAGAAGACTGTGATGTTTGGGGCTGGCTGCTGGAACTCCTTGGTCCTCAGCTTTTCTGGCCCATGGCAATGCACATGGTGGCCTCTCCTGCCTTCTCTCTCTTCCAGGTCCCCTTGACTTCCAGCTTCTGGCTTCTCCCTGCTAACTCTCTATGTGTCTGAATTTCTTTCTTCTTATAAAGGACTTCAGTAATAGGATTAAAACCCACGCTCATTCATTCAGGCCACACCTTAACTGAAGTAACCTCATCAAAATTCCTACTTAGATGGATTCACACTCAAAGGAATGGGTTAAGATTTGGAACAAGTTTTTCTGCAGTACATAGCTCCAAACCAACACAAGTGGTCAAATACAGCTTCTTTGATGAGAGGGTGCTTGGGCTGGGCTGTGTAAGTTTCATTCATTCATTCGTTCACTCACTCATCTACTCAACTAATATGACTAGAGCTATAACTTTGTACTTTGTACTGGGTGTTGATGATTAAATTATGCACAAAACAGATGTGGTCCTTGACCTCATAGAACTTACAGTCCAATGGGAGGAAAAAAATAATAAATATATAAAACAATAAACCAATAAATACACCAAATGTTTATAGTTCATAATAGACACAGCGAAGTATATAAATAGGATATTGTGATGGAGAACAGTTGGGGGAGCAGTACTCCCAAATTTAGGTTGGGTGAGAGGCTCTGTGAGGAGTCTTTATTTAAGCCGAGACCCCAAAGTTGAGAAGGACCCAGTCAAGAAAGAACTCAGGCAAGCACACTCCAGGCTGAAGGAACAGTAAGTGAAAAGGCCCTGAGGTGGTAACAAGAGAAAGGAAGGAGGCCAGCGTGGCTGGAGTGTGTGTGCTCAGTAGGAAGGTTGGACAGGTGAGCTGGGCAAGGCCATGCTGGACCTTCTGAGCCATGGTAAAGGAAAGCCATTGAGGGGGGTGGAAAATAAACATATCTGATTTATGCTTTAAAACCACCCATATGCTACTTTCAGGAGAATGGATAGGGGAGAGGGGAGGGTAAGAGTATAAGCAGAGAGCTCTGTAAAGTGTTTTCTGCAATAGTTCTGGCCAGACTATGATGGCATGGAGATGAAAGAGGGTTAGCAAGGAGCACTGGAGGAAGGGTGGTGGCAAGTCTTCCATGTAGAGGTAAAGATGTGTACAAACAGGTGGAGTAAGCAGATACCACAAGTAGCTCTTAGTGTTTATAGATGAAGATAGAAAGTGGGAAATGGTCAAATCGTAAGTGGTATTGTATACCAGATTAAGGAGGTTAGACTTGATCCTGAGGGAATGGGAAGCCATTTGAAGAGTTTTTAGCAGAGACGTTCTATGAACAGAGTTGTGCTTTAGGAAATAAGCCTTGGAGAATGTCGTGGAAGTAATCTGGAAGGGGCCCTGGAGGTAGAGAAGACAGGGGATACAGGGTCCAGCTAGGAGGCTACTGCTCTTAAGGGGGACTGAGACAGGGTGACCTCTCTCTGCTACTTACTGGCTGTGTGACTTTGGGCAAATTATTTAACCTCTCTGAGGTTCAGTTTACTCAGTTGTACAAATGGGAATATTTTGTGTATTTTTCGGGATGATTACATTAGATGGTATAGGAGAAAGTCTGGCTCATGGCAGACAGTATTATTCTCCTTTCTTTTCTTTCCTTTATGTTCTCCATCCTGAGCACACATTGCTAAAGTACATTCCCAATATTTAGTGTGCAAAATAACTAATCATTAATCTACTGTATGATTACTTTTCTACTTCCCACAATCTGAATAAAGTATACAAAGAAAAGCAAATACTGGGGAAAAATAAATAGCATTTCCCGCTTCCTCATAAACTGGGAATAAAATTCAATGTAACTAGAAGATCATTAAATTTTTGTCTAGCCATAAAATCAGCATTAAAAATCTGATAGAGAAAATAAATGTCAGTTCTTGTATCTCTCTTAGATGAAACTGTATAAGCAATTAGAAAGAATCAGAGAAACTCTAGTGCTAAGACAGTAAAGAGAATTTTACCCAATTAAGAATGTGTATTGCCTTGGTGACAGGGATGATTTTGAAATAGAGGTTATCAATCCCTTATCCAAAACCCTTGGACCAGATGTGTTTCAAAATTCAGAATTTTTCAGATTTTAGAAAGGTAACATGGTGAATATACCTCATATTACATAACATCCCAGAGAGGCCTGGAGCAGCACTTGAAAAATCAAACATATTACTATTTCTGCAGGGAAAAGTGAGGATATTCATACTAAGTGGTATAAATAAGAAACTCATAAAGAGCTTCAGCTCACTTCGGGTAAGGTTTTGCTACGCAATGAGTTTGTGCCCATGTAGGAAAAATTCTCCTTGTTCAGACCTTGAGCATTTTTGAGTTGTTTTTAAGGGACTAGGGACTTGTGTTGACTAATGCACTTTCACTGTGTTTTCTGCACCCCTTGGCCCTTCTGCCTCTTTGTGGGGCACATCTGTGATGTAGAGGCACTGGGTTGTGGTGGGTTCAGAGCCAGCCTCTGCACCCCCTGACCTCCAGGCCCTGCTGTGAACTCAGTCCAGGAACTGGAGTCCCTCCTTTCTCACAGTGCTCTGCAGGTGCTCCCTGAAATCAAACCTCAACTGTGGCTCTGCCTGTACCCTGTCTACCACTCATGTCTGAACATCAGTTACACATAGCCTAAGTGCCCTTCCTTGGGGCTCCTAACCTCCAGGTAAGTATTCTTGACAGCCAAGTTATTTATCTTTTTTATATTTTTATTTCTTTATTAAAGAAATTGTGGGTTTACAGAACAACCATGCATAAAATGCAAGATTCCCATATACCACCCTATTATTAACATCTTGCATTGATGTAGTACATTTGTTACTACTGATGTGAGCACATTTTAAAAATAATTGCACTATTAACTATAGTCCATGGTTTAATTTAGGGCTCATTGTTTGTGTGTGAAGTTCTATGGATTTTTTTTTTAAATTCTTATTCTAATACCATATGTACATCCTAAAATTTCCCCCTATTAACCACATTCAAATATGTAATTCAGTGATTTTAATTTCATCCACAATGTACTGCTATCACCACCATCCATTACCAATACTATTCCATTGTCCCAAATAGGAACTCTGTCCATTTTAAACCTTAACTCCCTATTCCCTACCCACTCTCCATCCCCTGGAAGCCTATATTCTAGATTCCAACTCTATGAGAACAGCTAAGTGATTTTTTATCTGCAAGGAAAACATCTGCGATGAGTGTGGGGTGTAGCTTGTCAGCCTGCATTTTCTAATACTAGTTCCAGCCTTTCCAAGACATTTTTATACATAAGTTTGAGAGTCAAAAAAATTAATTCATTCTACACTCAGATTAGCAAAAAAAAGTAGTTTCTTTATTAATTGATAACTTGATTCATGTTTTCTCACATGCCTCCTATCCTGCTGGGTAGAACTGGGGGTTGAATAAATTTAGTACAAGGTGATTTCTTCTCATGTTCTGGATCACCTGTTTAGGTAACGTATCCAATTTTTCATATATCCATCCCGTCTACTTCTGGTCCCTAAGATGGAAATCTGGGTATGAATGATGTTCACTGTAGGCTTTGGGCAGTGTAGTCATGGGTCCTTGCAGCCACAACATGTCACTGGCTCCCCTGGTTTTTGTGGTGTCCTTTGTCAGCTTTGTTACTGCCCATCCTGCTGGCCTTTGCAGTGGACATTGGCAGCTGGCATAACCTATGATCAGTGTCTCCCTTGGCTTGGTGAAGATTAATGGTGTTCCTTGATGAGCTGGCCTCATCTCATCTCTCACTGGTCCTGTAGACCTCTCTGGGTCTAGGTGATTCTCCCTTAGCCTATGCTGTAAAAGTCACCTCACCCTCCTCTTGGTGCCTGATGGCAAGCCCATGGCTCTCAAATCACTGTTTTCAAAGACTCCCTTCAAGAGTACTTTGGGAACTACCGGGTCTTATCTATGACACAAGATATAGAGGAGACTGCTATTGGGCACCTAAAATCTCTTCTCCCTCTGTTCCGTAATAATAGAATTGTAGCTGGGTGAATATGCCTGCCCAGGTACACCACATTTCCCAGCATTCCTTGTGGTGAGGTTTGGCCATGTGACCAAGTTCTTACCAAAGCATGTGAGCGAGGTCATGCGTGCCACTTCCAGGCCAGGGCTTTGCTGTTCCTCTCCATGTTGTCTTTTTCCTTCCTACCAAATGGAACCTGGGCATAGCAGTCACCTGAGGCAGAGCAGCTACTTGGAAAAGAATGAACCACCAGCCTGCAAACTCACCTCAGATTATTCTTAGAGAGAACTCTTGTTCTCCAATCTACTGTATAGTTGGGCCCGTTGGTTATAGCAACAGTGTTATAGCAGCAGCTACAAGAAACTGATTGCACTAAGTAACCAACATGAATCACTTGGGCAAATGTCCTCTACCCCTGGAGTTCCTCTCATCCTATCTGACACTTCTGCCTCGGAGCAGAGAGACTGAGCCTTAGGTGTCCTTATCCGTTTCTTTCCCTCTTCCTCTCTCCCTAATCTACGTGCGCAGGAAGGTAGGCTTTCAGATTTTTCTTCCTCTACCCAATATCTCCTTTCTCCTCTTGTGTGGCAAACCTGATATTCTAGTTACCAAAGGTGAAGGGAGTCAATTCTCTACTCCCATGGAAAGGACTCTACATTCCGAGTTTTCCAGGTTTGGTTCTTGACAGCTAAAAGAATGCAGAAAATCCTCCCTCTGTTGACAAAATGTGGCTTCCAAGTTTACTGTCTGTGTAAAATCCTATTCTAGCTCATAAACATGGAAATGCAAAAGAGAAGTGCTCATTAATGGTTTTTGAAATATTTCCCCTCATTACATAGACAAAAAAAAGGATTTACATCAAAATGTTTGCAGTAATTATATCTGTATGATTAAAACATAGGTAATTTTTATTACCTTTTAGTTTTCTTTATTTTTTACTTCTCTACAATGGACACAGACTACTTGGTAAACATTTTATAAAATGTTTTAAAGAGTTATTTAAAAATATGCCTGTTGCACTATCAGTTGGGACTTACTGATCTATGGTAGGCAAGAACCCGAGGCAAATTATACTCGCTGTGGGAGCTAATTTAAACTTGTCAGAGCAGTTTAATTAATTAGGTCTTAACTGACATTTAACAGCAAGGGTAGCAGGCCTGACATCACTTAGCAAGGACTTAGAAAATTAGGTATAATAGCATGCAGATTTCTGCAAAGCATGCTCAATTCAAAGGAAAACAGTGCATCAAGTAGTGTTCTTAAAATATGCCTCAGCATATTAGTTTATTCTTTCTCCTAGAGTGATTGTAGGGGAAATGTGTAAGATGAAACACAAAACCCATTTTTGTTGGCATTCCTCCTTCACATTTAAAGACAAGGGAATTCTTTCAGGTTTTGTTGGAATATTTTCGGTATGGATCATTGTAAATAAATCCTAGGGTACTTTTTCCCCAAAACAAAGATGGACACAGATCTCTCTTGTTTGGTAAGTGAACTTCCTGGAAAACAATGAAATATGAGAGTTAGATTTTTAATGTCCAGGAAGAAAATATGAGCTTCAAGGGTTTCCAGGAAGGTTTGAAACAAACTCCAACTCCAGACAGAAAGAGAGCTGCCATCACATTGGCCCTGCTCGGCCTGGCCTGGGACAGACCTGGGTGAGGAAGGAACCAAGATGAGACAAAGGAAGGAAACACGTCATGCCCTGGAGTGTCGTTATAAGGAAAGTGCAGCTGAATGTCCCAAGCATGAAATTTAAACCCTAACCTTCAGGAAAAGGAAAAGATCAGTAGGAAATTCTAAATTCCCTATTTTTTTGCTTCAGGTAGGTCTGGAGGGAGCATTTTGCCCCTTGCATGTATGAACCTAACAGAAATAGCACCCATCTCTAGAGTGCAAAGAGCTTGCTAAGCAGTTTTCATTTTTCATTGTGGAAACCTCCACAGCCATGTCAGACACCAAGTCAAAACATAGCAGAGGGGCTTGCCAGATGCTTCTAGGGCAAAGGTTTCTTTCTGCAGCTCTACCAATCCCAGGCTATTACCTGTCTGCTGCCTTCTAGGCTGGGTCCTAATCATTTCCAGCTGTGTTGGCTCCCAGAGTTGCTTTAGCCCCTCCCTGTCTGGCCTCCCTGCCCTCTGCCTCTTGGATAGGAAAAATTAAGTATCACACTTAAATCCCCCCCTTAGGACTCGGGGATTCCGAGCAGGAGCTCCACCACGGTATCCATCTCCAGCAAACAGATGGCAGGTCTGGCTTGCCTCGCTACAGGGTGTCCCCTTTCTGCCCTGTGGCTAAGCTCTTCCTCTTGCTTCCCCATCCCTCCATGCCCCTAATCAGTTACAGCTACGTATACAAAAAAAAAAAAAAAGTAGGCAAAGCACATCTCAGCTACAGCACACCCCTTCCCTCAAAAACCCAACCAGTTACCCTAATCCCCCAAGTTCTTGATAAGGGATTGGATCTGTAGGGCTAAATTAACCTTCTCCGGGCTGTCATCTTTCTTTGAGGGTGGCTAGTCTCCATCCAATCCATTCAACACAAAGCTTTGGTGATGTCAGAGGACTGCATTAGAATGGAAAGCAACTGACATTGTATACCAATAATCTACCCTTTACCCACATGGGCATCACTAATCAATCATGGAATGGTTTCTCCCAATAAGCTAAGGCTAAGCCTTCATTATCTTCAACACAATATGCCTGGTAGTCACTAAAGCCTGAGCAATATGTCTGGGTCAGTGGGCAAGGTTGAGCTACATTAGTGGTTCTCAAACTGGAACTTGCATCAGAATCACCCGAAGAGCTTGTTAAGACACATTGCAGGCCCCCACTTGGAGTTTGTGATCCAATAGGTTTGGGATGGAGCCAAAGAATTTGTATTTCTATCACCTTCTCAGTTGACACTGCTGCTGGTGGTGGTTTTGGGACCACACATTGAGAGCAACTGGTGTACTTCATACCAAGGAACTTGAACTTTATTCATTAGGCAATGTAGGATCCTTAAAGGATTTAATACTTGGTGGGAAGGGGTTATGGGATCAGGTTTATACTTTAGAAAGCTCAGGCTATCACAGTTTGGGGGATGAATTTGACGGGACAGCAGCTGAGAGCAGGAAGGCTAACCAGAGGCTGTTGGCATGGCCCAGGCAATTTTCACTATGAGGTATTTCATATAATGTTATAGGATGAGATCCTGGCAGAAAAATTGTACTGAGCAGCCTCCAGGAGCCAGAGGAAGATACAAAATTGAGAGTGATGGTTTGGGGGGGTGGGGAACACTAAAAGGAAATAGGAGAGCCCCAAAGACAAATGTTGGCCATTTCCCAATTTTGCCAAGGGCCAGTCTGGTTCCCAGAGCAAGAGACTGTGACCTTGGAGAGGGGCCTATAAAAGTGACACTCCCCAGGCAGACCTGCTAAGCAAGTATGGTCCTCTCCCCGCCTCCCCTTCTCCGTCTCTCTTCTTCCTGCAGGGAGATGCTATTAGGGGGAGTGTTGCTTAGAGAACAGGTGGTGATAATTACTAGGAGACCAACCATTTCCCTGCCTCATCTTTCAAAGTGTCAGAAAGACAGACTTAGGAAATTACCGAGCTCAGGAAGTTTCCTGATTTGCTCAGTTGAGTAATCTTTGACTGAGTCTAGTCATCCTGACAGTTTCTGATGTATCATTTTGGAAGGACATTAATAAAAAAAAATGTCTATACTAATAGTACTTTCCCGGCAGGATAGGCCTAGGATACTAGCATACCCATAGTAAATCATAATGCAAAATTTTACTACACATTCCAAAATGTAAGTGAAGCTACATCAGGATCTGGATAAATAATAATAATACCTACCAATGGCATCATATCAGACACTGTTCGTCAACTTCCAGTGTGTTCATGTGTATTTCGATGCCCCATCACTCACCTCCAGGCCACCAAAGTGGTCAGACGGATCTACTCTGAATCTGCTTTGTACATTTCCATCTCTTGCTCCGTCCAGATAATTTTCCAGTTATGGGATCTCTCTTTCTTTCCTCCCTACCTTTTAAAGCCCTACCTATCCCTAAGTTTACTTTCAAATTACCTTCATTTATAACTTTTCTCTGAATATACCAGCCCACTCTCTTCCCTCTTCCCTCTGAAATCTTAGGCATCAACTACATGAGCTTATCCTTTTGTCCTTAGCATTTGCTTTCTGGTACTCCCTTCCTTTTTAGTAGTAAAGTCCAGTCTTCCCAGATTGATGGTAAATTCTTTGAGGCCTGTAGTAGTTGGATCTCTTTGGTTTGAAAGTGAGTGCTGACACCCAAATTAAACTTGTGTGGGTGACATGGAGAATCTGTTGATTCTTTGGGTGATGAGGCCTGTAGTTGGACCTTGGGCACAACTAGAACCAGGGGCATGAACACTGCCAGTGTGTTTTCTCTTCATCTCCATCTCTTGTCTCTGAAAGTTACTCTCTTCTTTCAAACTGGCTTCCTCAGCAGGGGTGACTACTCGGCCATTGACAGCGCTCAGGCTAATAGTTGACAGTTGACCCCACAAGGAGATGCACCCCTTCCCTGGTTTCAAGTTCAAAAACATCAGATTGGCTTGGTTTAGGGACACTCCTGTCTTTGGGTTTATTAATTAATTGTGGTTGGGAGGGTGGTTCATTTCATGCTGACTTCCTTCTTTTGAAAAAAGCCCAGTACTGTTTAGGCATCTCTCCTTCTCAGTATGGCTAAATGCTTCAGAAGAAGTGGCCCAGCTCCTGCTTTGAGGGTGGGTCCTGAATGGTCTAAGCTAAAGGTGAGCAAGCCTTTTCTGTAAAGTAGCAGACAGTAAATATTTTAGGCTTTGCAGGTCATATCTCTATTGTAGACATTCAACTCTGCTGCTGTAGTATGGAAGTAGCCATAGACAAGAGGTAAATGATTGAGTATGACTGTGTTCCAATAAAACTTTATTTATGGACACTGAAATTTGAATTTTGTATAATTTTCACCTGTCATAAAATTATATTCTTTTTTGATTTTTTTTTTTAACCAAAAACATAAAAGCCATTCTTAGCTTGTGGGCTTTATGAAAATAGCCAGTGAGCTGGCTTTGGCCTGTAGGTGGCAGTTTGCTGACCCCTGGTCTAAACTAATCATCCTGACTGGTTTGGACCTGAGTTTGTAATATAAATTGGGCAAACAGTACGTGAGAAGAAATCGGTTGAGAATAGTCTGGGAAAGATTTCCTCATGCTTAAAAAGAAGCATGGAAGAGATATCTTTTCTGCTTCTGGATGGTGTCAAATCTGGCTGCAGAATCTGGAAATGCTGCAGTGACCTGGTGAGCTGGGCTGAAGACAAAGCCCACAGGCGATGCTTTCAGAGCTGAAAGGTAGAAAGAAACTGGGTCCTTGATGAACTCCTTAAACCACTGAATTAACCACCCTGAATCCTCTATATACAATATTCTGATTATGCGGGATTATAAATATTGTTTTTGTTCCAACTGTTGAGTTGGAACTTCCTGTTAATTTGCAAACTGAAACCTCATCCATGAATACCACAGGATGCCATGACTGGGAGTTTTCATAGTACCTCATGATTGGAGTGAGTGGGGGAAAAGAACCTCCAAGGAATAAGCTAGGGTCTCCTTTTCTATTTTCTTTTAGCTTGCATTATGGGTTGAATTGTGACCCCAAAAAGGTATGTTGAAGTCCTAATCCCCAGTATCCCAGAATGTGACCTTATTTGGAAATAGGGTCGTTGCAGATGTAATTAATTAAGATTAGTTCAGTCATCACTCGTGATGGTTGGGTTCACGTGTCAGCTTGGCTAAGTGATGGTGCCCAGGTGTCTGGTTAAGCAAGCACTGGCCTAACCTTTACTGGTTAATAAACCAGAAGGCTGTTTTATTAAATCATCAGTCAATTGATTGCATCTGTGGCTGATTACATCAACAAAGGGTGTGTCCTCTGCAATGAGAGAATTTAATCATCTGGATTTAATACAATCAGTTGAAAACTTTTAAGGGAGAAGAGAGGGAATTTGTTTCTTCTTCAGCCATCTAGCCTTTCCTAGGGAGTTCATCGAAGACTGTCATTGGCACTGCCAGCCCTAAGGAATTTGGACTTGTGCATCCCTACAGTTGCATGAGACACTTTTATAAAATCTCATATTTACAAATATCTCCTGTTGTTTCTGTTTCCCTAGAGAATGCTAAAGAGATGCTAAAGAGAGTTCTGCAGATTGAAAGGAAAGGACACTAGACAATAAATCAATGCTACTTGAAGAAATAAAGATCTCCAATGAGGTAACGACATGCGTAAGGATAAATGCCAGTACTATTGTATTTTTGGTTTGTAACTCCACTTTTTACTTCTTACAGGATCTAAAAGGCAAACACATAAAATGTAATTATAAATCAGTGGTTTGGGGACTCAATGTATAAATATGCAATCTGTGACAAGACCTCCACAATGGTGGAGGGACAGAGAAGTATAACAACATAGTTTGTGTGTACTATTGAAATTAAGTTGGTATCAAAGCAAACAAGATTGTTACAGTTTAGGATGTTAAATCTGTGGTATCTACAAAGAAAATATTGGAGAATATGCAAGCTTGTAGAGACAAAGAGTAGAGTACTGGTTGCCAGGGACCGGGGCAGAGGGAATGGGGAGTTGATGCATAAAGGGTTATAGGGTTTCTGTTTGGGGAGATGAGAGGCTTTTAGCAATGGGAAGTGGTGAGGGTACCACCACGTGTGGAAATGATGAATCCCATTGAATGGTATGCTTGGGAGTGGTTGAGATGGAAATGTTTATGTTGTATACATTTTTCCACAATTTAAAAAAAAAGAATGAGCAACTAAAGGGACAATGACAGTTAAATGGAATATGTGATCCTGGATAGGATCTAACAAAGGAGGAGAAAAGACTCAAAAGTATTATTACATATGGAAAAATTGGAATATTGTCTGTAAGTTTCACATCAATGTTAAATTTCTTGAACTTGTTAAATGCACATAAGATGGTTACATAAGTGAATATTCTTATCCTTAGAAAATATACATGAAAGTATCAAGTGTTCAAGAGCATGATGTATACAACCTACACTCTAATCTTCAGAAAATGATTGATAGATGAATAGACAAATAGATGGATAGGTAGAACGGTATAGCAAATGTGGCAAAATGATAAAATGGATCTGGGTATCTGGAGGGACAGGGGTATTTAGAGCTCTCTGTCTGGGGTTTGTATTATTTTTGTAGCTGTCTAGCTAAGCCAACTTGAAAGATGAAATCACTGCCCTCCCCGCTACGTGGGATCAGACACCCAGGGGAGTGAATCTCCCTGGCAACGTGGAATATGACTCCCGGGGAGGAATGTAGACCTGGCATCGTGGGACGGAGAACATCTTCTTGACCAAAAGGGGGATGTGAAAGGAAATGAAATAAGCTTCAGTGGCAGAGAGATTCCAAAAGGAGCCGAGTGGTCACTCTGGTGGGCACTCTTACGCACACTTTAGACAACCCTTTTTAGGTTCTAAAGAATTGGGGTAGCTGGTGGTGGATACCTGAAACTATTAAACTACAACCCAGAACCCATGAATCTCAAAGACAATTGTATAAAAATGTAGCTTATGAGGGGTGACAATGGGATTGGGAAAGCGATAAGGACCACACTCCACTTTGTCTAGTTTATGGATGGATGAGTAGAAAAATAGGGGAAGGAAACAAACAAACAAACAGACAAAGGTACCCAGTGTTCTTTTTTACTTCAATTGCTCTTTTTCACTTTAATTATTATTCTTGTTATTTTTGTGTGTGTGCTAAATGAAGGTGTCAGGGATTGATTTAGGTGATGAATGTACAACTATGTAATGGTACTGTGAACAATCGAATGTACGATTTGTTTTGTATGACTGCATGGTATGTGAATATATCTAAATAAAATGAAGATTAAAAAAAAAAAAAGCAAATACAGTTACAAAATTGCACTGGCAAAATCTAGACCGAGTCCTGATGATTTTTTGAATCGAATAAATGCAATTGTATGTTGCCTAAGTATATTCTTTTTACAAGCTTATTGATAAAATAAGCTAGTATTGTAAGTACAGTCTCAAAATTCCTCTTAAAAATAGCCTAACTAGGCAGGTTGTATAAACTGATCAATGTACCTGGTAATGATGACACATATTAAAATGTATAAAAAGAAAGATATGTGTATGCTTCAAATATATCCTATTTAAGAAATCAGTTTAGTAAGAAATGTAAAAGAAATTTTTGTCACCTGGATTTCAAAGAATCTGACTTTTTAATTAGTTTGCCATTTGTTACCCCAGTATGTGGAAGAATTTAAATTTGTAATGACTTTGTTAAGGTCAGGGAGTATATTCTGTGAGTATATTATATAATAAGATTAGTAACTGCTGTCATGAATAGGAAAGACATTAATTCTTAGCTTCAAAGTGTTTATATTCTAGTTAAAATATACTTGTATCAGGCACATTTAAAGTACTTGCTGATTATTTGAATAAAGAAATGAAAATGCTAGAAAAATTTTAAAAAGCAGATAATTAAAAATGACCTAGGAAGACCTCATAAAAGCATTTGTAATACTTTTAAATAAGAAAGTAGCATTTGAACAAATAGAGCTTTAAACTATTTTTTTTAGAAGCCATAATTTAATATTGTGAACTAACATATTCCTGGTATTATTTAGAACTTGGAAACAATGTTGAAATTTTTAAGTTTTTTTTTTCTGGATATAAATCCCTTAATCATTAAAGAACTGATTATATCTCAAAAAAAAAAAAAAGTATTTAAAAATAAAGTCGAAAAAAAAAAGTCATTCATAATGGAGTAGGGTGGGCCCATAATCCAGTGACTGGTGTCCATTAAAGACAAAGAGCAGAGATACAAACACACAGACATGCAGGGAAAAAGGCCATGTGAAGACGGAGGCAGGGACTGGAGTGATGCAGCCACAAGCCAAGAACACCAAGGATTGTCGGGAACCACCAGAAAGGAGGAAGAGGCAGGAAAGGATTCTTTCCCAGGGTCATGGGTGAAAGCATTGCTCTGCTGATACCTTGATTTCATACTTCCAGGCTCCAGAACTGTAAGCCAGTAAATTCCTGTTGTTTTAAGCCACCTGGTTTGTGGTAATTTTGGCAGCCCTAGGAAACTAATACACTATGCCCTCAACAGACCAATTGACTGATTGCCCTTCACTCTTTCCACCCCTTTTGCATTCTTCTCAGTATCCAGCTACAGCAACATCTACGTGTAGGTTCCTGCTGTTAACTGAGATACTCTTTGAGTTTGCCCCAAATGCACGTCTGAACCCTCAGAGGCTTAACATGACCTCGGGTCCTTCCTCAGCTTACTCACTCAAGGACAGCCCAGAGCATTTCCTCTTGTGGCCTGTGGCTTTAATCACCTCTCTCTCTGCCCTTCCTGATTCCTGCCACACATTCTTGACTAATTCACCTCTGGAGCTAAAATTCTTTTCCCACAGCGCTGGCTGCCCTCCCACCACATCCCAAGACTCAAGGCCACCCTCCCTAGCTTTGCCTTGCACTCAGGTGCTTGAGTGCCAAGGCAGGAAACTGCTGTTGTCCAATGCCTGGCCATGAGGTGGCTCAGGCTCACAGCCCA
This sequence comes from Choloepus didactylus, assembly GCF_015220235.1. Taxonomy (NCBI): domain Eukaryota; kingdom Metazoa; phylum Chordata; class Mammalia; order Pilosa; family Megalonychidae; genus Choloepus; species Choloepus didactylus. The sequence goes on from NC_051309.1 coordinate 53,949,750, forward strand.
AGGAGATGCCCTTGGTTTGACCTTGGACATAGATTGGGTGAGGGAGTTTCTTCTCCATTTGCATTTCAGGCAGTTAGTCAGTGGGCTGCCACATTTCCCACCAACAGCTACGAATCCCCGTTCCTTTCCAGACTTGCTGCTCTGGTCTCTTTCTCCTCTGTATTTATTTTCTCTCCCTGCACACCTTGTTTTGCTTTCAGGGGACCCTTACCCGGACCTGCCATATGGTTCTCCTTTAAACAAAGTGTGGAGTGTGCAGAGGCAGCTGGTGGGGTCCCTGCTACACGTGGGCCCCTCAGAGCTAGAGCTGCTGTCTGGCAGAGAGGGGTGGAGACCCAGCTGTGGAGAAGAGAGGGAGATTCCAGAAAAAATCAAAGGCAGGCATGCATATAATTAGTTAATTTTGATTAATTTCTTTAATCCAACTGTTAGAAGTGGTGAACAGTGATACATAAGGGCAGTCCTCAGATTTTTATTCCCTGAATTACATACAGTTTGGTAGGATGAGGTAAACCCTGGAGGGAGTCGGCAGAAGTTGACATGTATATAATCAGGTTGCCTTCCAAGATTTAGATGAGATTGCCTGAATCCCCAACTCAACAGCAAAGTCTAAAATGTTTCACATTTTTTCTTTCATTTTTGGGGAGCATATACTTTGATAGGCTTCTTTGCTTTTTGGCTCTTTGTTTATTTGTGCTGTTTCTTCTCCCCATCAACCTGGAATGAGAACAAGGGCAGCTGTTTACCTGGACACAAACCTAGACTGAATCCTGGACACACATGTGCTCTCCAGGGATGGAGTGAGCTGAAATCCAGCCCCAACTCAGCTCTTCAAGGGAAGTCCAGAAAAAAAGAGCATTTTAGGTAATTTTCCCCCACCCAGAGGGTACAGTTTGTATTTTGCTTCACCTGAAGGGTTGAATCAATCTCACCCACTCTCTCCTTTCTCCTTTGTCTCCACCTCCTTCCTTGTCTAAGGGCTTAGAATAATCCTTGTTGCTTAAATATGCCTTTGGGAGTCTCACCCTCCTCATCTAGTGAGTTACCAAAGTACTTCTTTCACATAAACACAAAAATTTCCCTAAAATGATATCTGGAGAATCACATTTTCTCTACCTCAATATGTTGGCGATGATGAAAAACAAAATTTTATCTCTGCTAAGCTAGAGTGCACTGCATGCACCAAATTGCTAAGGAATCGTTAGTTGTCCAAGTAGAACTGGTAAATGCAGGAGGGGAAACAATTCATTTATTCCCCCCAACTCCTCTATCCTGCCCCCTCCAACAATATTGAAACTTGTTCCGTGGAGTTACATCTTTCTCAGATCTCATGTCATGTCTTTTTATAAGAGTAGTTGCACTTCCATGATTAAACTGTCTAATCACATATAATAATGAAAACTCTAAATTGCTTTTAAAAATACTCCCTCCCCCCACCCAGGACTGCTTGATGAGGTTCATTTGCCAGTGCTTCTGCCCACCCCACTCTCACTAGGTTTCCTGAGTCCTCCAGGATTGAAGCAGAGGAGGCTGGAGAGGCTGGGACAGGATAGGTGCATTTGCCTGGTACCCATGTAATCCTCTGGTTCTGATAGAAATTGAAAGGCGTGTTACTCTGAGCTTGGTGGCTGTTCTGGTGTTCAAATCTTTTTGTTTTTCTTGAGATGCATTTGTGGGCTCTTTGGAGATTCCCTTGCTGCATCCCTCAAATTGTAACTCCACTGCCTGGAGCTCCCTGTGCTTCAGCTGGCTGCTTACAACTCCCCTTACCTTTGCATTGGATTCTCCAGTCTCCTGTTGTTGTGGTTTCCCTGCTTTGGGCAGGTCCATTTGAAGATGACCACAGGCCCACTCTCTTTCTCTCTCTTTCAGGTTGCCCAGATTTGGCCCAAGGGAAAGCCATCTTTTATCTTGGCAATAGCTTGTGCATCGTCCTCTTCCATGCTGCCAAGGCCAGCTTCTCCTCAAAAGTGGTACTCCCCAGCATGGGCCCACTATATCCCTGGGGTCTCCAAGGGTCTTCCTTAAGGCCATTTATTAAGGATTAAAGATATGTCTTTTGGAGAAATCTTTATCCAAAAGATACTTGTTTTAGCTGTTTTTCTTTCTTTCTTTCTATTATGGAAAATAAAACATTCACCAAAGTACAGAGAGCAGTATAATAAGCCCATGAATCAATCACCCAGATTAACAATTATCAACACACAGCCAATCTTCTTTTATCCTTAAACAAATCTACTCTCCCCTGACCAAGCCCTCCACAAACATTGGATTATTTTGAAGCAAGTCTACCTTTTCTTCTGAAATTCTTCAGTAAGTAACTCTAAAATGAAGGACCCTATTAAAAAAAAAACACACGTAACCTAACCACCCAACCAAATTATCAATAATTTTTTAATGCCATCAAATAACAGTGTTTCTGTTTCCCTTTTCTGTCAATTTTTTTAAACAGTTGGTTTGTTCAAATCAGAATCAGAAAGGTTAAGTGATGCATTTGACTGATAACATTTCTTTTAATCCATAGATCCCCTCCCTCTCTTTTTTTCCTTAAGATTTATTTCTTGAAGGAACCGAATTATTTGTCCTATACAATTTTCTATAATCTGGACTCTCGTTGATTACATCCCTATGGTGTCATTTAGTATTCTGTCTGCTGTATTTCATGTAAAATAGTATACAGAATTAGAATTTTGATCAGAATCCATTTCCATTTTTGGCAAGAAAGTTTTGCTGGGAATTTTCTATTGCATTCATACAATTTCTGGTTGCCTTTATTTCTGAAAGGACAAGATTGATCTGTGGCTTCATGTGTTATCAACCTGATTCATGCATGTGCCTTTGACCTAATGATTTTAGCACTTGATTATCACCTAGTTTCATTATTTCATTAGAATACCATCCTTTTACACCCACTAATGAAAAATGAATACACTTTAATTCTAACATTCCTTATGTATTTATTAGCTCAGATTTTCCTATAAAGAGAACTTGCCCTCATCAATTATTTAATCACTCTGAGATAGATTCCATATAGGGAAGTCAGGATAAATGCTTGATTGTTTCCCTTTATTTTTCAGTTTCTGGAAAAATGAGTTGGTTCCCTAGCATCCTCCAAAGATGACCAACTGGGTTTTCATTTTTGAAAGTCTCATTATAAACTCATAGATTTGAATATATTTGGTATGTTTCAGTTCACTGCAGTTTAGTATTTTTATTGCTGTTTAAGTTTCTCATCTTTGGTCTTGGAGAACCTGAAGTTGGCTACAGGACCACTGTGACATGACCCCACTGGTCTTTGATACATTCCTTGCTTGTTGGTGGGACAATAAATTCTAGGCTCATTTTTTATACTTCCTGCCTCAGACCTGAACTAGTTATTTTCCCAAAGAGCCCTGGTTCCTTTTACTGGAAATAGTATTTAGAGACCTCTTTTGGGCAATGTTGTTACTGGATTGATCCTGTTTCTAGGTCTTTTTTTGGGGGGGTCAAGGCCAGAAAATATGTATATAAAAATATTTAAGAAAAAAATACATCATGAATTTACTGACATTTCCAATTAAAATTTAGAATTAGAGGGCTTCCATTTACTTTTTTTTTTTTTTAATTCAGTTTTATTGAAATATATTCACAAACCATACAGTCATCCATGGTATACAATCAACTGTTCACAGTATGATCATATAGTTATGCGTTCATCACCACAATCTATTTCTGAACATTTTCCTTACATCAGAAAGAATCAGAATAAGAATAACAAATAAAAGTGAAAAGAGAATACCCAAACCATCCCCCCATCCCACCCTATTTGTCATTTAGTTTTTACTCCCATTTTTCTACTGATTTTTTTTCAATTTTTTAACTTTGTTTATCAAAAAATTAAAAACAAACAAGCAAACAACAACCAAAAAAACCCCACAACATTTCAAACAAAGCAATGGATTAAGGAAAACAAATAACCTAAAATACCTACTTTGCTTCCAATATGTTCCTACCATACCCCAAGAAAATTAATAAACCATGTCCAAACAGAGGAGTAAGAAAAACAAATAATCTAAAATAACTACATTGCTTCCAACAAGTTCCTACCATACCCCAAGAAAATTAACAACCCCTAAGAAAACAAAGGAATAAGAGAAAAAAAAAACCTAAAATAACTCTATTGCTTCCAACATGATCTTACTATATCCAAGAAAGTTTACAAACCATAATCATTCCTGAGCATTCCCATAACATTGAGATTACCCTCCATAGTTTATCTGTTCTTATTAGATTATCATTCCCCCTCCACTAATTGGTATCTCTAGGTCCCCTACATTCTACAGTATAAAACATTGTACATTTTTCACAGAATTCACATTAGTGGTAACATACAATATCTCTCTTTTTGTGCCTGGCTTATTTTGCTCAGCATTATGTTTTTTTTGTTTGTTTTTGTTTTTTTAATCTTCATTTCATTGAGATATATTCATATACCACGCAGTCATACAAAACAAATCGTACTTTCGATTGTTCACAGTACCATTACGTAGTTGTACATTCATCACCCAAATCAATCCCTGACACCTTCATTAGCACACACACAAGAATAACAAGAATAATAATTAGAGTGAAAAAGAGCAATTGAAGTAAAAAAGAACACTGGGTACCTTTGTCTGTTTGTTTCCTTCCCCTATTTTTCTACTCATCCATCCATAAACTAGACAAAGTGGAGTGTGGTCCTTATGGCTTTCCCAATCCCCTTGTCACCCCTCATAAGCTACATTTTTATACAACTGTCTTCAAGATTCATGGGTTCTGGGTTGTAGTTTGATAGTTTCAGGTATCCACCACCAGCTACCCCAATTCTTTAGAACCTAAAAAGGGTGGTCTAAAGTGTGCGTAAGAGTGCCCACCAGAGTGACCTCTCGGCTCCTTTTGGATTCTCTCTGCCACTGAAGCTTATTTCATTTCCTTTCACCTCCCCCTTTTGGTCAAGATGTTCTCCGTCCCACGATGCCAGGTCTACATTCCTCCCCGGGAGTCATATTCCACGTTGCCAGGGAGATTCACTCCCCTGGGTGTCTGATCCCACATAGGGGGGAGGGCAGTGATTTCACCTTTCAGGTTGGCTTAGCTAGAGAGACAGGGCCACATCTGAGCAACAAAGAGGCATTCGGGAGGAGGCTCTTAGGCACAACCATAGGGAGGCCTAGCCTCTCCTTTGCAGCAACCGTCTTCCCAAGGGTAAAACCTGTGGTAGAGGGCTCAACCCATCAAACCACCAGTCCCCTATGTCTGTGGTCATGTTAGCAACCATGGAGGTGGGGTAGGCGAATACCCCTGCATTCTCCACAGGCTCCTCAAGGGGGCACTGCATCTTTTTTTTTTTCCTTGTTTTTTTTTTTTTTTTTTTTAACTTTCCCTTCTTTTTTAAATCAACTGTATGAAAAAAAGTTAAAAAGAAAACAAACATACAATAAAAGAACATTTCAAAGAGACCATAACAAGGGAGTAAGAAAAAGACAACTAACCTAAGATAACTGCTTAACTTCCAACATGTTCCTACTTTACCCCAAGAAAGTTACCTAATACAGCAACATTTCTGTGAACTTGCTCCTACTATATCCATCAGAAAGTAACAGACCATAGTCATTCCTGGGCATCCCCAGA